>NC_072856.1:46702500-47327500 GCF_028858705.1 Grus americana | reverse complement strand
CATCTTTAATAATCCTTAATCCTTTATCCTGGAAAGGAGACTCCTTTCACTTCTCTCATACCACATCCTGCTGGCTGTCCCTGAATGTCCTCTGACAGGAGGGCATGACTGCAATATCATTAATAGCAGACATCCACACTGCCTAACAGTACTAATTTGATACAGATGAAGGCATAGGCCCACAGCCACACCTCTGTTAAATTAGCCAGAGAATATGATAGAGCATTTAAGGCCACTGTTGTACCAGCTGGGGTTGAATATACCTGACCTAGCCTATAATCAGAGGTGTGTAAACAGACAGTCCAGGATACAGCACAAAGTCTACTGGTACACACCAAAATCCTTTGAACAAATCTGAGAAAGCAGAATAAATTTATTGGTGCCATGTGGCCCAGCTTTTCTGCTTTTATCTGAGATGTCCTAAAGCTGGATCAACTGTGTCATTGAAACATCGTCATTATGCATGGCAGGGAGAGTGTCTTTCAGTACACAGGCACAGAGACAGAACTTGTTAAGATAAACCCAGAACTGCCTTGCTTGCCATGACTCACAGCCAAATGTGTCTAGGAATTGCTGATAATTAAGGTTTATGAATCTCAGTACCACAGACTCAATCCCACAAGCTAACGAGCACCCCATGATTTAAAGAAATTTGAGGTATTCACAACGCTCACTAATTGGTTGCCAATGAACTGAATAATTGGTTGCCAATAGGATTTCTCAGCAGTCACCTTTTGTATTATATTTTCCAGCATATAAACTATTTTCCTCTCCCTCATCCTTTGTCTCCCCTCATCCATATAACTCTTCTCTCCAGTGTTTTTGAATCCAGGAGCAACCCCTTCAGGACAGCAAAGTTAGCCAGTGGTGATTTGAGCACAGCAAGCTCACTACCCTGGACTTCAGGAGAGCACACTTTGGCCTCTTCAGGGATCTGCTTGGTAGAATACCATGGGACAAAGCCCTGGAAGTAAAGAGGGGTCCAAGACAGCTGGCTAATATTCAAGCATCACCTCCTCCAAGCTCAGGAGCGATGCATCCCAGCAAAGAGGAAGTCAAGCAAAAACACCGAGGCCCCCATGGATGAACAAGGAGCTCCTGGGCAAAGTCAAACAAAAAAAGGAAGCCTACAGAAGGTGGAAGCAAGGGCAGGTAGCCTGGGAGGAATGAAGAGAAACTGTCCAAGCAGCCAGGGATCAGGTTAGGAAAGCCAAAGCCCTGATAGAAATTAATCTGGCCAGGGATGTTAAGGACAACAAGAAAAGCTTCTATAGGTATGTTAGTGATAAGAGGAGGACGAGGGAAAATGTGGGTCCCCTCCAGAATGAAACAGGTGACCTGGCTACCCAGGATATGGAGAAGGCTGAGGTACTCAATGACTTCTTTCCCTCAGTCTTCACTGGCAAATCCTTGAGCCACGCTGCCCGGGTCACAGAAGGCAGGGACTGGGAGAATGCAGAACCGCCCACTGTAGGAGAAGATCAGGTTCGAGAATATCTAAGGAACCTGAAGGTGCACAAGTCCATGGGACCTGATGAGATGCATCCGCGGGTCTTGAGGGAACTGGCGGATGAAGCGGCCAGGCCACTCGCCATCATATTTGAGAAGTCCTGGCAGTCTGGCGAAGTTCCTGCCAACTGGAAGAGGGGAAACATAACCCCCATTTTTAAGAAGGGGAAAAAGGAAGACCTAGGGAACTACAGGCCAGTCAGTCTCACCTCCGTACCTGGCAAGATTATGGAGCAGACCCTCCTGGAGACTATGCTCAGGCACACAGAAAACGAGGAGGTGATTGGTGACAGCCAGCACAGCTTTACTAGGGGCAAATCGTGCCTGACAAATTTGGTGGCCTTCTATGATGGGGTTACAGCGTTGGTAGACAAGGGAAGGGCAACTGACATCATCTGCCTGGACTTGTGCAAGGCATTTGACACTGTCCTGCATGACATCCTTGTCTCTAAATTGGAGAGACACGGATTCTATGGATGGACCACTCAGTGGATAAGGAATTGGCTGGATGGTCGCACTCAAAGAGTTGTGGTCAATGGCTCAATGTCCAAGTGGAGAACGGTGACAAGTGGTGACCCTCAGGGATCGGTACTGGGACCGGCACTGTTCAACATCTTTGTTGGTGCCATGGACAGTGGGATCGAGTGCACCCTCAGCAAGTTTGCTGATGACACCAAGCTGTGTGGTGGGGTCAACACGCTGGAGGGAAGGGATGCCATCCAGAGGGACCTGGACAGGCTGGAGAGGTGGGCCTGTGAGAACTGCATGAAGTTCAACAAGGTCAAGTGCAAGGTCCTGCACGTGGGTCGGCGCAATCCCAAGCACGACTATAGGCTGGGCGAGGAATGGATTGAAAGCAGCCCTGAGGAGAAGGACTTGGGGGTATTGATCGATAAGAAGCTCAACATGAGCTGGCAGTGTGTGCCTGCAGCCCAGAAAGCCAACCCTGTCCTGGGCTGCATCCAAAGAGGTGTGACCAGCAGGTCGAGGGAGGTGATCCTGCCCCTCTACTCCACTCTGGTGAGACCCCACCTGGAGTACTGCGTCCAGCTCTGGGGGCCCCAGTACAGGAGAGACATTGAGCTGTAGGAGAGAGTCCAGAGGAGGGCCACGAAGCTGATCAGGGGGCTGGAGCACCTCTCCTGTGAGGACAGGCTGAGAGAGTTGGGGTTGTTCAGCCTGGAGAAAAGAAGGCTCCGGGGAGATCTAATTGCGGCCTTCCAGTACCTGAAGGGGCCTATAGGAAAGATGGTGAGGGACTGTTTATCAGGGCATGTAGTGACAGGATAAGGGGTAATGGGTTTAAGCTGAAGGAGGGTCGATTTAGATTAGATGTTAGAAAGAAATTCTTTACTGTGAGGGTGGCGAGGCACTGGAACAGTTTGCCCAGAGAGGTTGTGGATGTCCCCTCCCTGGAAGTGTTCAAGGCCAGGTTGGATGAGGCTTTGGGCAACCTGGTCTAGTGGAGGGTGTCCCTGCCCATGGCAGGGGGTTGGAACTAGGTGATCTTTAAGGTCCCTTCCAACCCAAACCATTCTATGATTCTATGATTTGCTGGCACGAAAACAGACAAGAGCCCAAGAAGCTGCCTAGGTCAGACCTTAGGGCAGAGCTGTGCCACTTCATTAGCTGCAATGGTAAAGTAAAAATCCCAGTAGCTCTGCAGTAATAAATATGGAATAAATGCCACCTTTATACATAACAGAAAACCCCTGCAGGTTATACTGCTGGGGAATAACTCTGCTTTGTGCTTAGGCAAACCGACTAAATGGAATATACTCTCAGCAAAACAGCAACTACATTTCTCCCTTTCTGTTGAGTTTGGTTCATTTTTTTCTTTTTAAACAATAAAGTTGTAATTGACTTGCTTATGGGAGACCGGATGTACCTGCCTATGTTGCTGGTCCCATAGCACGGATCAGAGCTGCTCTAGCAGGCAGCACTACTGATATGCTTAGGCTATGAAGACGGAGCAGAGGGTCTCCTTCAGCTCAGGTACTGACAGTCTTTGGATTTTGGAAGAACGAGACCAGACTTATGTTCAGTGCCATTATGCTGTATTAAAGGGTCCTTTTTTTCTTTTTTTTTTTTTCCTCCATAGGATAGCAACAGTTGGGAACTCATCCTGGATTTCTTTTGACCTGAACGAAATTGTACCTGAGGCGTCACTACATAGAGAAAATTATTAGCTAATGACTTAAACATCTGAGGGCCCAGCTGAAGAGAAGGCACAGTAGGAGAGCTATTGAGAACAGCAGAACTGAAAAATGATCCACACATCTCCCACCTTACTGGCAACTCAGGGTGTCTTTTCTCTTTCTTTTTTTTTTTTTTTTAAACTGTGGGAAGTGAGGCTGTCGTGATGAGGCGAGAATGAGGTGGCTGTGAGGTTTCTCCAAGGAGTCTTTAACTACCCTCTGGGTATATTAGCGCCTGCCTGCAACACGTGAAACACTTGAGTATTAGCTTAGCTCTCTTTCTCCAGTTAAAAGCATTAAATTGCAGATGCCAAGTGTTTTCTTCCCCTCATTCTCTTTCAAATTCCTGAAAGCTAAAGTAATTTTGTCATGACTCACATTATAAAAAGAACAAGCGATGTGACTGCTCCCACTTATCATGCACATGTACAAAACAAATATTCTCTGTCCGCTCTACCTCGACTTGCTGGTGCCTGCAGTCCTATCATCACAGCCATCTGTTTAAGCATTAATGCCAAGCTCTGCTCCACGTCTGCTCCATGAAGTAATCTTCTTCTTTCTTTTTTTTTTTCTTTTCTTGGAGGTGAAAATCTTCCCCCTCCCCAATTATTCTTCCATCACTCCCATTAAATTCACTAGAATTCATACATAGTAATGAAAAGAAGAATTTGGCTATGGCATGGGTAAAAATCCTGGGTGTTGACAGAAAATACCCATTCTCAGATCACAGACTGGACACAAATCACAGTACCAAAACATGAGAGAATTTGGAAACAGGCACCCCTCAAGGTTTTATCCACAACCACTTATCTCCCAGAATATATGGCTAATCTTACTAGAGCTCTTCATGAATATCATTCACGCAGGGACACGATTTGATCACTATTATACCTTTTTCTTCAGCAAATTTTATTAGTGATGGAAGCAATTACAATCATTAAGTTTCTAAACTAAAAATCCATTCTGAGACAACTGGTGAGGCTTTACATTAAGTTCACAAGCCAAAGTTGTCTCCTCAGCTAAGAGATTATTTCATTTTTCTCCATATGCAATGTAATATCACCTTCTGGAAAACAGACTTTTCTTTTGGAAAACCATCCCACCTCAGCCCCTTTCAGCTCTCAGCTCACAATGTTACCATTGTTGCAGTTACAAAAACATCCAAAGTACGATCTGCACTAAAAACAATTTTGTGAAGACATATGAAAACATAGAGCTTTAATTTTCACTTGAGCTTCCCTTTCAAAAGTTGCAACAAAGACTGGAATTTAACCATGTAGGACAGGTGTCATATTTGGGACAAATAACAAATTCAATAAAACAGATTCTTTAAAGAGGTTTACAAGGTAAGAAAAAGATCTTTAGTAAAACCCTTACAAACTACATTATTTTTGAAACTACCTTTGTGACTTCTGCTCCTTTTGGTGAAGCGCCAAAACACTATGAACGTAACCCTTTACGCATATATGGCACAGATGAAACCAGTGGAGCAGATTTTGGTGACAAGTTTTTTGAGTGATGCTAGTTCATCTGTGGTAAGGATGAGCCTCCAAGCTTCTGAATCCTTGCTACCAATTTCAGATTCAAGGGGTTTTGGATCCATTCCCATTGTCAATGTGTAAGCAGAAAGCAAACACTGCTGAAGGCATCTACACAGCTCTGTATTTATCATAACCAAATTTTTAACCTGAGTCTTCCCTGTCTTTCTGAGGAAGAGGTAAACAGTTAAAAACCTGCATTGTCGTTTCATAGCTCAACTCTTTCCTTGGAATACACACCTAGATGCAGCCAGAGATATCCTTTCTAGTACAAACTACAAGGTTCTGATGCACACATGGAAACACGCAACAGCACAGCTCTGCCTTATCACCCCGTCTTTCTTATGACCGACATAGGTTGTACACTCTCTGCTGAAGGTGGCGTTTCTAACTCACTTTTGCTCAGCCTTTTATCATCAGTACTATGCATAAATATGTATAATGGTTATGGCTAGATAAATAATTCACTGAGAATAAAAATCCATGCAAGTTTGGCCCCTTTTTATTCTTCACGGACTGAACCAGATTTCTGTGAATGAATTTGTTATTCAGAAACATCCAAATAGTTCATTTGAGCACATTTCCGCCTCCAGAACACTTGCGAGCTGCTCACTTCAATTATTCCCTATTCACAGTGTGCGAGTGGTAGCACAGTATTGTTTCCAGTTCCTGACTAGAGAAATAAAACTTTTTAGATGAGGGAGTGATAAGTAGCAAATGCTACATCATTGTTCATAAATAGCTAAGACAGATGACTGCATGATTACATGCTCACATTAAAGTCTATGAAACCTAAAAAATAAAGAAACATCTTTACAAATACCTACAAGAAAGGAGTAACCTGTCCCCACATATAGCAGTACTCACATAGTGCTTTAATTTAAAAAGTATCTACAAATGACTTTTTGTATTAAGCAGCAAATTTTAATATCCGAGAGTGAGATTTTTAAACTCTCAAGCGGTGATGGTATACTGAAAAATTCGTTGTTATTTTTCAAATCGAAAGAACAGCCATATCCGAGAAAACTGAATCATTTCTAAGCAGGTTCAGCACCTTCACTACTGATAATCACCACCACTTCCTTTTCCCATTTTGCGTGCCATACGCATATGTAATTTCATCTTCCTCCCAAAGCTGTGACACTAAAAATCCACCCACATTTTTCCACTACCTGATTGATAACTAATCATTGCAAAGTTCTCTTTGATTACAGTGCGAAGCATAATGATAACCATGAAGGGAGATAGCCAAAAATTTGTTGGCGTCAACCTCAATAGCTAAAGGCTGGTTATGCTATTTCTATGCCAGAAGAAGGAAAGGTGCTACAGTATATAATTTAGTGAGTAGATAACAGCATTCTGCTGCCATGGGTGAGTTTCAGTGTCACGATGTTTGCACAGTGACATTTGGGTGGCTGATCGACAGAGAGCTTTTGCAACACTGAGTTTGATAGGGTGTGGCTGTGCCGTGACTTTGCCACAGGGGACTTAATTTTGTCTTAAGGAGAGGAATAGACAAGAAGCTGTTTGAGCTGACAGAAGTCAGAAATAAGATAGATATAATAAGTACCACTCTAGCCATCTATAGTAACAGAATCTGTTCCTTCCGAGTCCTCTTTTCATTTTTATTTTGAACTGGCAGTAATAAATATGAAAAAACCAATGCTGTAACTAATGTCAGAAGAAATCAGCCAAAAATCAAGACAATGAAAGGCAACAAACTTCCTACGTCCCTGTAAGCCTAGCTACCCTACCCCGCCTTGCTCTTCAAATCCTCCCTCTTGTTTGCCAATAAAGTGCTCGCCCCCTCCTTCTTGTCATCAATATACGCTACTTTTAAAAAATATTTTTTACAGTTAAGAGCTGACTGTAAGCTCCAGGGCTGATGGGGACTTTGATTCAATGCTAACTTCAAAGGGAACGTACTAGGTGCTTACACACGAGTGACATGTCATCACTTTTCTTCCTGCACTCAGTGTGCCCTGATGAATAATCAAGGCAGCTTTTATAGAGACGCAAGAAATGCCTATCACAGTTTGTCTCTGAGTCAGTTGACATTTTTATTTTATATATAAAGCAAATGAGGGTGGAAGACACAGACAGAGAGCAAGAGATGAGGCAGTGCACCAACCCTTTCAGATCTCATTTAGTCTATGTTACAGAGAAGTTAGTCTTTACAATCTTGGATGCTAATAAGGGGCACATATCCCTCCTATGAGAAATTAATAAATCTTTAGACAGCTTAAAGGAAAGACAAAAGAAAACGTACAGCCTTCAGTATGGACATCTCTGCCTCTGTGTGCGCGATGAGATTAGGGGGATGGAGCTGAAGGACTTGCAACATTGCTGAGGGGAGGGATGTGGGGGGTCCATAGGTTAGGAGTCATTCTGGTATCTAGTGGAAGTAACCTGGTAATTGCATTGGACACAACAATGAGAATGAAGAACAAGCTTCCTTCATAACAACTCTGCCACAGTGCTTGCAAAGCTCTGTTATCCTCGTGATAGTCCCACAGCACCCTCCCACTGCACTTGGGATGTAACCTGCAGCACCCACAGATACTCCAATCCCTCATGAGAGCACAGCAACCTTCTCTTTCATTAATTTAGAGTTTTGCCACGACTTAATTTGGTGGAAGATGGCTTGGATGTTCCCAAAAGAGGCCAGGCTCCATTCCATGCCAGTTAGGCTGTTCTCTGTAAGCATTTCCAGCTGGTTTGAACAGAAACTTCATATCCTGATACTGAAGTAAAAGATAAACTACTATCCAAAAAAAAAAAAAAAAGCCAGTATTGAACAGCAAGACTGATGGAAAATAGGTTAGTTCATTTTCTTTCTTTATGTTTCTTGAAATGATTAGAGAAGCAAAAGATTTTTCTTAAGTATCTAAAACAATTTGAATAACTCTGAGGAACGTTGAAAGGATTATACAGCATGGGTAGGTTTCTTGTTGAAGCAAAACAAAAGCAAAGTTGTATTCTCATGCCTTTCCATAAGTTTACAAAGATCCTCTTTTTCAAAGATAATATTTGACTGATGGATTTCGTTTTAAGGAAGGCAATGGGGGGGTGCTAAGCAGCGGGTTGACAGGGAGGTCAGCTGGAGACTGTCAGGCCTGCCAGGAACACGCCACGTGCTGCAACAGCTACTGTGTGCATGAGGCACAATCAGAACCATAGTCCCATCATTGGGAGCCTGGAGTTGGCCTGGCTAGGTATGAGAGTGAGCTCCGTTACTCTCTGCATCAGTCCTCCCTTTCTAGGATGTCTGGTGGCATATGCACTTTAAGGACAGAGTCATTTTTGCAGCACAGTCGGGAGGAGGATGAAATCAAATATCCAAGATACTTTCCACCGAGCCATCCCCTCCCATATAACCTCCATACAGCATATATGCTGTCCTTCATCACTGCCATCTCCTATGGCTCTGCTCAACCTAACAGATATGGAACCTCAAACAGAATAAAACCAAACGAGCCTTGATGGGAACAGAAATCTTTGTTTAGGATAATGAACTGACAATAAAAAAAAAGAAAGAAAAAAGAAGGGAAATAAATTAAGAGGCTTACTGTGATATAGAGCTGTTCATTGAACAGGCCTGCAGGGAGATACTACTTGCAAGTTTAAAGGAAAATCTTGCTATTATAAATCAAATCAGTTGAATTGAGATTAAAACTATATGTTTTAAGTGTCAGACTAGCATATGTACAAGGTTGTTGCTGTTCAGCCTGCATCTACTGATGCATGAGGTAGCAAAGGTAAATGTAGTAGTTTAGAACTGTGACATCTCCCTTTCCAATTTCTAGTTTCAACTTTAGTAGATATGGCAGGTCTGTCTACTGATCAGCACAGCAATACCTGAGCAGGAAAGGTCCAGATGAGACTAAACCTGGAATGTGCAGTAGCCGTGCTATTTGTGGGAGAGCCTATCCTCAGTGTGCGCTTTGGAAGGGATCAAACTCCAAATTAAGTATGCTCCTAAACCTCAGGGAAACACTCCCCTTCACCTCACTGGGAAGTGAGTGGAAAGAAGTGGAGGCCATCTGCTTGGCAACTTGGTGAAGATACAAACTAAACTCCTTTTCACATTTCAGCTTTTCACTCCAGAGCCTCACGAGTACTTGAAAAGGCTTACAACAAAAAAATCTGAAATTTCACAGGTGGGAGAACTGAAGCACAACATATCAACACCAGGAAAAGAACTTGGAAAAATCAACCATAACCTTTTGTCCATTCCCTGACATATTTGCTGTATTTTCACCTACCTCCAGGTCCGTTTGCTATCTATATCTAAAGTCACTTTCCATACCACCTCTTACTGAAGCCAAAACCTACCTTTCTACCACAATGTTTCCACAAACAGCTAGGTATGTCCTGATAAAGAAAGACACCACCAGCCACAGCCACGGAGAGTGAGGATCCTGGGGGATACTGCAGAACAGCCCAAGTTTCACACTTTAGACTTATACTGTGTGAGGGATGTTCAGTTAGAATAAATATCTTTATTCTGTTAGAGAAAAGGACTGTTTCTTACTAATCAACCTGTGCCAGACCCAAGTTTCATCAACACAATAGCTACCTGCAGGCTGACTTGTAATTTAGCACATGATTACCTATTGCCAGCAAATCCTCAATCTTCACAGTCCAGGCAGTCAGTGCTGAGAAATGTTAAAAATATCACTTACTGCATATAGCGGAGGAGGAAGAGAACTGGGGAAAGGAAGTGGGAGAAGAAAAGAGCAATATATTGAACAGGAAAAAAAATGAAAGGTAAAAAAAATGGAAGAAAAATAGAAGCAGAAAAAGGAGATGAGAAGGAACAGCAAGAAGAAGTTGGAACAGGAGTGAAGAAGTGGAAAAAGACCAGCTACAAAAAAAGGATAGAATTTTTTTAAAAGTTGAAAAATAAATTACATTGTTTTTTTTCTCCTAAAGCAAACTTCTTATGCAACATGGCTGCAGCAAAATTTACTTACAATCCTTCACTCCCCCTGCTAAACCTAGCTCAACAATTCTCAGCAGAACTGCCAAAACTGAATTTTGAAAGGCAAAATAAAGTAGATAGAGAATGCCGAGTCAGCATAAGAGCTTGAGCATGCCACCAGTGTCCTTTCCCATCCCATGAGGGCACTGAAGTGACAACAGCAGTGATGATTCCTGGTGGGAAAGTAGGTGTCTATGGAAAGGGCCACTATCCCTCACAAGCCAGCCTCTTGCTTCAGAGCTGCAGCCAAAACCAGGCTGTTTGGCTGCTACAAAACATTTGGTGGTAGAAACCTGCAGTCCAGGTAGCGCATGGCACCCCAGCTCCTAATTACTCTCCTTTCCAGTATAGGCTAAGGTGACAGTGGGGCTACTCAGTGTTACAACTCGCAGCAGGCTACCTCTTGCAAGCACCTGTCTCCTTGAACTGTCCTGGCTGCTGCTACCGTAGTTTGAAGAAACCATCACACAGTGCATAACGCTGGGACTGCGAACTACTTCTTGGTCTCTGTCTTCTCTCTGCCTCTTTTTGCCTCATGGCTTCACTTTCCTAATGACCAAGTTCTTTCCATTTGGTTTGGTTTTCGTCCCAGCTTTCCCTTTCTGCTTTGCTTTATTTGTGTCCATCCGCAATTACAACTCTCTATTACTGGATCATCTAAAAATATTCCTATTTATTATAATTACACTAAATGCCACCTTCTGCAGTCTCAATATTCTGAAAGGGAAATCGTTTCCCCTAATAATGAACCTGAATTCCTTTTTCAGGAAGGAGAGGTCACATCTTCCTTTCTCCCTGATAATCTACTCCCTTTCTCCCTGGTAATCCACTCTCTCTTTATGGGATCCCTTTACTGCCCTGCAGGTAAGTTTCCCCTAGGTTCTCTTTATTCTACACCAAACACTACCTTTAAACTGAATACATGCCCTACCCTCTTAACCTACCTTCTTATCTTCCACATTTTAGGGTACTTATTACATTTCCATGCTGAGAAAGGGGGCACTGTTGGCGACCTGTCACAGAGCCGTGGAATCAAATTGCAGATGTGTTTCAAAGGCACATTACAAGTGCCTCCCCTACCCTCCCATGTACAGTTACTGCTTTACCCACCAGTATAACTTCAGGCATTTCTAATGTGCCTTATTTTGTACTATCTAGGTATTGGTATTGCACTGTATGACAATAAATATTAATAGAAGCACTTAAAGCTTATTCGACCTTTGTAGAAGGGTTACCATAGGACATGGAGACTGGGACCCAAACCATGCCCGTTGTGACACTACAGGGATTAAATTTAGCCCTGTCTGTACATACAAGGGATATCGTGTTTCGGTGTTTGGTTCACCATCAAGATATGAGATCACAATTAAATCACAATTGCAGCCTGTCACTGTCAAAAACATGGTTGCTAGCAACTAACAAACCATAATTTTGGCATCACTTCACTGAATCAGCTACAAGGTGTGGGTTGACCCCTTTGGAATCAGAACGACCACATAAAAATTCAGACATTTAGGATAAACCTGTCTTAACATTCACTATCAATAGTTGTGAAATGAGATATATCCTTTTTCCTCCTTTTCTGAGAAATCAAGAGATGACACCTAGCGAGATAAATGTTTTGAAACTCTGGTCATGCAAATCTGCAGCAGTAATGATAAAACAGGAAAGCCAAAAGCAAATCATGACTATGTGAATCTGCGGATGGGGTCAGTACTGCTTCCTGAAGATTTATGCATTCTTAGACTTGTGAGGAATGTACTGATGAGAGGTTTTAAAAATTTTGGTTCATTGCAGAAATCATGGCCATTTGTTAGTTTGTTCGGGTTTTTTACTGTAACACATAAGGTGGATTTTTGGAAAGTCATGATGTCATCTAAGTCTTCAAAAAGCGTATGTATGCTGTGGGAGCTGAAGCAGAATCTTCATTAACTGTTGGTAGTAATTGAGACTCTCTGACGCACAGCTGAGCACAACAGTCTCTGTCAAGTTAGGTTTGTGGTAACATGTATATCAGTAAGATATTTCAAAACTCGCTCCAAACTTCATCAGAGCCCCTCTCTGTTCTGTGGAAGTGGATCACAACATAATGAAGTAGACTGCTTGAGAAAATTTAAGGCACCTCCTGGTTTCATGTAAGATGCAATAACAATCTTTTTTTTTTCTCAGCATTTCTAATTTCAGGACTGTATGCACCAGAAGGAAAAAACCCCCAAACATTGACAATAAAATTGCATGTAATTAAGGAATCCCAATTTTGGATATTTTGTTGTTGTTGTTGTTTTAATTTTTCTGATTTTTTTTTAGTCAAAGTGTAGTTCAGGTCTAACTTTCTCCTAGCCAGACCGTACATCTCCGAGAAAATATTTGCTTAGTTGAGTTGTGTGTTTGCACTTTTATGGACTCTGACATGAAGGAACAGGAGTTAAAAGAGGTGAACTTATAGTTCAACTGATTATTTTTCTCATTAGGTTATCAGTTTAAAAATGCTTTGCATGAATGATTTAACTGGTTAAATAACCTATCATCTGTTTGCTATACACTGAATTAGAACACAGACATTTCATTCTTTTGTATTTTCTTTTATGAAGCTAATTGAGTGAAACATATCCCAGAAGCACAATACCACATTAGTATCACTGACTGCAAAGCTGAGGCTGTGGCTGTATTTTGGCAGCTTATTAGTAAGAACACTGGGCAGAGACACTGGCTGGCTGTCTCACTAGTATCAGTTGTTTGGTTTACATGTTGGGGTAAAAGAAGTTGTCTAGAGGGGAAGATGTTGGGAGTATTTCAAACTTTTCAGCAGAAAAAGTTTCTTGTTAGTTTTACTTGTTGGTTCTAAAATGCTCCTATTTTATTTGCATGCCTGTTTTGGGGAATGTATAAGATTCAGATTCATTATCTTGTTTATCAAGCATGTAATAAGTAATCTCAACTAATTTGGAGCTTTCCATTTGTTCATGTTGTTTGTCTCTACATCTGTACTTACCACAGTTTTTCTAGCTCTCTTTTTTTCCTGTTTGTTGTATTCTTATATTTGGTTGGAAGATCCTAAGGACATAAGTCATGCTGTCATATACATTCATACAACATGTACTACATTGGGACCCTGATGCTGAAAGAGGAATTTGGGAGACACCAAAAAAAGACCTGATAAGCAAGCAGTAATTTGAATTAAAAATCCTTTGTCATTTCCTGTCCTATCTTCTGTGGACCGGTATGCATCTGAGCACATTTCACTTAGATGTGGTTGAAGCAGCAACTGGAGTGTTGCATACAGATACCTGAGGCTTCCACTATGGCCCAAGAGTTCCCACAAAGGTAAGTTGTTTTCTCATCTGCTCATTAATGATTTTGGCATTGAGAGAGGAAAAATACAAAATAATATTCTGGGCAATTTATTATAGCCATCTGTATCTGTGGTAACGTCTGAATATCTTGTAGTTGCCTTCCAGGAGAGCACAAGTGCAAGAAAGCCATCCACATTAGGACAAGGAAGAAAAAAGAAAAAAAATCAGATCCAATTTATAAACTTCCATCTTCCAACACATTTAAAATCATTTTCTGTTTCTTTACTTGACCTCTAGTTTACTCAGCCCTCAATTTATTGTAGAGACCTTTATAACTTCAACAACAGATTTTTTTTGTGATTGTTCCAGAGATAGCTCAATGAGGTACACCCAAGAGTCAAGGAAGGCAAAACAAAACCAAATTCACGAGGAGCAAACAAAAAATAATCCAAATTTTCTCCTCAAAATAAGAGACAAGGATATACATGCTATTGTCAGGTGATGCGCAAAATCTGTAGAGATTCCTTAGTGCAATTTCACACTTGAAACAGTCAGTATGTCTGCTCTAAGGCGATTCAGGGCTCAAGCTCATGGGGTGAAACCGTTCTCCTTCCACTGAAACTTCTGTTTACAATGTGTCCTCCCAGCATTTCTCCCCGAATTAATTTCAGGAAGCAAAAAGTTCAAACTCCATCAATTTCTTTTTTTTTTTTTTTTTTCTCTCCAGCTGAAGCTCATTGCTATTTTAAAGTATCATGACAGGCTGAAAGGTTCACCCTAGTGACCATCTTGCAAAGCTGGCAGAGTAGACACTTCACTGACAAACAGCAGCACCAAGTCAAGCAGGACATTCCAGAGAGGGCTCCGCTTAGCCACATTACAGTAACTGGATTTTCCCATGACCTTCAAGATGCCACTTCAGCTCCCTCCAAAGAGACTTAAGCAGCCTCTCTGCTATTAAGATGTTCCTTCATTTGTCAACAGAAAGCTGCTCAATTGCTACCCTGAGCAAATTTACATAGAAATTACCAATGATACTCTGTAAACAGTCAGAATTACAGCAGAGCCACCCAGCAGAAACACTCCAGGATACACAGCCTACAGACAGAGTCACTCACTGCTCAGAAAAATGGAGGGAGGAAAATGTTATGGGGAAAAAACACTGGACTTGCAGAACTGTTCATACGTGTGCATTCAGCACTGTGAGCTCTGTTTGGGCTGAGCACACTACTCCCTCCAAAATTTTGCCACTGTAGGAAGAAAATATTGCTAGCATTCCCTTCCTACCTGCCAAGTATTTCCTATTTCCCTTTGCATATCTGTCCCATGCAGCTACATCTTTGTGTGAAGCCTGCAGAAAAGAGGGGAAATTGCTACCCCATCCTGATAAAGGATGCATGGCTTTTCAACCTGGCACTCTGAACTTGATCTTCCTGTCCTTGCCAGAGAAGCCTTGCTGCCACCATCCAAGCTCCTCCCTGAGGAGAGCACTCTCTCCCAGCCACAGTTCTCAGCATTTCCATCTACCCTCAGTCTTCTCAGGGCCCTTCCCCTTGCCTCATCACTGGAGACAAGACCCACCGGGTCACCTACCTGTCATACTACAGGCAAAGTAGGTGCCTGATTTGCTTGAAACTGCCATATTTTCATTTTGTGATCTCCTTTCTAGGGCTCTTGATCTGATCACAATGGGCTTTTATTGGCAAAATTGTAGAGCTGTGCAATCAGTACGTAATTCTTTTGTCAAGTACTAGTTGTGGTAGTATCCGGCTCCAAAGCCCTGTATGAGGGGCTTAGGCAGTCACTGATAAAATACAAATCTGCCATGGTTTCCAGGCTTGACCAGGAGCATGGCTGAGAACCTAGAGCATTTCTTTCAATGGCAGCACTTTTCCAGAGCTGCCCTTTGACACAGCAAAACTTCTCCAGCAATCAACAGCCTCAGCACAAGGTCTTAGCCTTATAAAAGTTAAAAAAAAAAATAAAAAATCCCAGAGACCTAAACACAATCACGTCTGAGGAACAGTAACAGCACTGGGCTCCGTCTACCCAAAGAGAACCCCAGGAGCAAAACGAAGGAGCAGGCACTAAAGGATACCACGAGGCAAATCTACATTTCCTCAGACACTACACTGCAGCAGAGACTGCTGGATCAGTTAAGGGGAAATAAAGAGGAATCAAGTAGCAAAAAACTGTCTGGAAAATGGTTTCCCCTATGTAGGTATGTACATACATGCAGGTGCATTTGTGTGTGTGCACATGCAAGAGAAACAAAATAAAAAGGTTGGTATTCAGCAGGGCATGGGGTATCTGATGCTTACCATGTGGTCTTGACATGAAATGACTGTACAGAGTAGATGAAAAATCCCATTTCAAATAATGACCAAAGCCATCATAGGGGAATGAGTAGCTTCCACTTCTTAAAGCAAACAGCCAGCTAATATTTATTCCACAGTATAGACAAAACTCTGCCTTCTGTCAAGGGGAAGGGAATAAATTGTTTTCCCATAATGGTGTTTTCTTTTCAATCAATTTCCCTTCAAGCTTGATTTAAGAGGTGGCCATGTCAGAACCTCAGGCGAATGGAAGAAACCTAAGACACTCCCTCATGAAAGGTGAAAATGATGATGCAGGCAAACTTACAGAGTTCAATCTAAACACCGGTGCTGCACGCAGGTACAGTCACACACTCCTCTCCTTCCTCCTCTTCAAATAAAAGGTTTGCAGCAACAATGAGGAGGAAGGAGTTCAGAGCACGGGGAATAATAGCAATGGCTATACACTGGAGTACATGTTACATTAGTCAGGGATAGAAGTACAACATACTAGAGAAACTGTAGTTACATGTCATTTTGCTACACACACACACTCACTTATACGCTGTAAATGTTATAGACTTTTTTTTTTAGTGAGACCTTTGTAGATACTATTACCTTATTATTAATATGCACACATATAAGAAAGAAGAACAGTTACATTTGGTAAATCCCCTGGCTTCTAAGAAAAGCTATAAGGGGAGAGAAGGAAGAATGAGGCTGCTCCCATGGCATTACAGGCACTTAGCTACTTGTAGAGCTAGGCCATCAGGGAACACCTTAGATTCAAAAATACTTTTGCCTTGTTAAAAATTGTGTATATTTTCTGGGGTTATAGACAGCCCCTTGAGTTGGAAAAATCACAGTAGTTTCTATTTCAGAATGAAATTGATGTTGTAGAAGCTTTGCCATCTATTTCTTTTAAATGCAAATTGCAGAAAGACTGCTTCCAGGAGGACAGGAATTTAAAAAGAAAATACTTAGTATTTGTAAATCTTGGAAAGATTTTGACAATTTGACCCACATATAGTACAAACACTCAGAACAGTTCCAATAGTATCTAAACTAAAATACATAGTCTCAAAATATCAATTAAGGTTTTAACAGATGCAGATCTGAAAGACAGAGGAACCCTTATTTTTCCTCTCAGAGTTCCTCACGGGGTGCAGCTCCAGGTAAATAAATCAAGTCTTCAACAGTAACAGGATTCTTACTGTAACATTTGAGGGCGGGCGTGTAGATTTAAACAACACAACTCCATCCCATTTTCTTCCTGACAGAGATTTCATTTGGACCATTGCTGTCTCAAAGACAGGAGCACTTTGCATATTTGAGCACAATGATTTCCCCATGGCAGTACAGTAAGTAAACAGCTAGCAAATGATTTGAGTGTTCAGTGGACTTTGCAAGCAAGATTCTTAACGACAACAGTGTTAGTTAAACAAAAGCTAATGAACAGTTACTACAATGACATTCCCATTTCCTGGCCCTAATTCTCTCATTACCTATCCACAGGCGTAACATGCATGCACTGGCATTAGTATTGCTGACAACAAAAACCAGAGGCACAAAGGATGCCACATCCACTGCTGACAGCCCCAGAATCATAGCTGTTGATTAAGCTGGGGAAGGGGCCTGCTGCAGAGGACTGAGTTAACATCCAGCACGGCCAGGCTAGGACTAGCAACAAGAACTTGCTCGTGGTGCCAAGTACTTACCCATGCACGTGTGTATCTGTGCATGCACCTGCACAAGGACAGTGTTACAGGAATCTTTTCATGATTAAGAATTTCTCCACGAATGTAGGACAAGATTTTCAAAAATAGATGTCCAAAGTTAGGCATTCCAAAATCCATATTTGAGTATCTACAGAAGTGGCCTCATTCTCAGAAGTGCTGAAATTGCCAAGAGCTGTAAAATGCTCAAAACTTGAAAATCAGGCCACATCTTTAGGTGCTTGAAAACAGATTCAAGAGCCTAAGTTTAGGCATCTATATTCTTGACTGTAAAATATAATTGCCCATGCAAGACCTGCTATAATCCATCACAAATATATGACATTCTCAAAAGTGCACGGTACTATTTGGCTCAAATTTTCAGTTGCAGCTGAAAAGTGCACTGCCCAGCTCAGAGCAGGATCACAAATGTACCACTGCCCTTCTTTACCAATTTCCCGGTGGTATTTATGGCAGCAAATTACATTGACTGCCAAAAGCACCCAGTGAACAACTGTGGTAGCTGACCTGGCCCATATTCTCTTTATCTACCCTCAGCCTCCAGCAGAAGAAAGGATGGAATCTATGTGAGGTTGCACTAGTAAAATTAAAAAAGAACTCCCTCTCTATCAGAGTAATCCTCTCATGGCCACCTATTTCTGTGTTTAAATCTATGCGATGCAGGGGAAATAGGTCCCATACGTTATCAATGCCAATCACATTTATTAAACATGCGAATACAGTGTATCTGTTTACTTAAATGTTACCAAGTAGACTGCAGTAACATCTTTTGAAAGTGATGTCAGATCCTTCAGCTTAGGGAAATTAAAGGGAAATACATACACACAACTATTTGGTATGCTGGTGCCCCAGTAGGGAAATGGCTTCCCCCTGTGCTAGATGTGGTAGAAACAGAATAAAAAGATAGACAATATTTAAAGGAAAAAACACACCAAGGAAAGGTTCATCAACAAAATAGCAAATATATAGAAGATCTTATTTTCATGCATTCATATGACTTTTCTGCTTCCTCTGAATCCAAAATCACGACATTATCTCTGTGAAATACGCTGTGACAAAATTCTCAGTATGAATCAAGGTCTTCAGCTATATGCTGTAGCTTCAGTGCTTAGACAGCAGCAAAGACAACATAGTAGAATCATAGAAAGGTTTGGGTTGGAAGGGACCTTAAAGATCATCTAGTTCCATCCCCCTGACATAGGCAGGGGCACCCTCCATTAGACCAGGTTGCTCAAAGCCCCATCCAACCTGGCCTTGAACACTTCCAGGCAGGGGGCATCCACGACTTCTCTGGGCAACCTGCATCTAGGCATGACTCCTACCAGGGAGCCACAGTCACTCCCTCTGCCCCACCAACCCCATCTGGTGAGTCCCCATTCCTCTGTGAGCTACCCACATAAGTTCTTCATATTTCAATAGGGCTACCTCTGCTCTAGCATATGTCCACATGCATCCTGAATCCAAAGCATAGAGAGACTTGCTTGCTTACTGCTCCAACTTTTTCCCAGAAGCTGAAGAGCTGCTGAGAGGCTATGATTATTTGTTCAAACACAGGAGCAGTTATATGGCTTCCAGACCACCTTATTTACTCACCAATCTGAGCAAGTACGAGGCAATTCCAAATGCATGTTCATCAGCAAAAGACCCTGCAAACTTACCCTTAGCTCATGTGAGCCAAAAATACTGTAGTGCAAAGATGGCATCACTGAGCTCTTTATAGCAAAAATTATTTTTCATCTGCTACACAGCCCAGTGATGCATGAACTAGAAATAAATTCCCAAGGTATAATAAATGGGAAGGTAAGTGGGCTCTAAACCACTTTTTGCCCAGTAACTTCCCTTTCCACATGTGTTGCTACAGTTCTCTCTTTCCCAATGATTTACTCGGGAAAAAGATCATATGGGAATGACCCTACCAGGAAATACTTTAATGAGCTGAAAATGGTGGTTTAGACACAAAAAAAAGACAGGGAAAGGCATGGCGTTCATGCCAAGTGGCTGTTACAGAGGTAATAACAGAAGAGTAAAAAAAGATATGATAATACTGGAACCTGATGAGAGATGGACAAAAATCACAGGAAGCACTTAGGCAGAAATGGAAAGAAGAAAAGAATTTTGCAGTGCCTTGGATGACAAGTGATATGATTTGAACATGAAATGTAAAACAACTGGCAGTTCAGAAAGAAAAGTGAAGAGAGCAAGATGGGCAAAAACACAGAAACATCTGCAGGTTGCTACCTCAGCAGCCGCTTGAATGAACTGCACTTGTGGAAATCCAAAGGAAGAAAGTCAGAACCATCAGTGCAAGAGGTTAACAGAAGTATGAACAAACCTTCTAGCTGGAAGATTGGGTTTAGTCAGGAAAGCTAGATCTGTTGTTGGCTGTGCCAGACCAAGAACTGGATGAGTGGCAGGTGCCAGTCACCTTCTCCTTCCTCTGAGCAGTGGGCCAAAGGAAGGAAAGCACATACAGCTACAGATTCTACTGAACAGCTCCTATCCATCACTGATGGAGGACGCACTCTCTATGGCGCATGATGTAGGAGGAAAAAGCTGCCCCTGAATCCAAGTTCCCAGGGTGCTATCATTCACATAGTAATGCCAGCTCCAGGTATTTCACAGCAAGTATTTGTATTCAAACTCTGGGCTCAATTTTGCAGACTTCCACTTAGGAGAACGCCAGTGAAAGTTGCATAGGAGCCTTCCTGCAAGGAAAGACTCAATGGCAGAAGCAGTAGGTGTAATGGACACCACAGGAAAACAGGGACAAAGGCTCAGATTCCTCTGTCGTATACATTTCCATCTTTATATTTTAATAAATTCAAAGATTTTTCTTGCTAAGCAATGCATCTGATGGTCCCTAAGGACTAGACCATCAACTTTAAACCTTGAGTTTATTTTCTCCTTTCATTAGCTCTTATTGTTCTCTCTGGGCTGCTGCAGGTATCTCTGCTGTTAAGAGAGACAGCGGTTTACAGCCATTTCAGTCACTGTGGAGTTGTGCTCTTCACCACACCTGTTATCCTGACAAACACTCTGCCTTTCCTATTGCACCCTCAAAGTGCCAACTCCCTCTTCACAGAGGCAGACAGCTACATAAGAAGAGATACATATCATGAGCTCCATTATTTAGTGAGAAAGAGAAGAAAGAGAAAAGAAACGAAACCCTCTGGCTAATATCAATGCCAGCAAATACACAGGTAACTGTTAGCAGATCAAAGCTAGTGAATATTGAAAACAAGAGGTTTGGAATTTTGGTTAAGCTTTGCAGGGAATATGGTTTGCTAATATTCAGCTTTCAATTTTGCCTCACGACCTGTGTCACTGTGAATGTGCAGTTCCTGAGAAATGCAGAGGAGAAGAATGAACAGACACTTAGCTGTTAGCAGTATTACCAAGAATGTGCTTTGGAGTTATTGGTAACAGATGCTTGGTAGGTTAGTTACTGAATATCTGGCCTAAATATATATTTCCTTCTTACTTGATGGGTTTTTTATATTCTAAAGTACTGGATTTTGTATTTCTTACAAGGTTTTCTAAAGAACTTTTATTAGAGAGCTTGCTCATTACTTACATATAGTGTTCCATATAACATTTCTAACACACTTAAGATTCCGCAACACTGCACAGCAGTGAGTTTCAGAGGCTCATTACGTACAGAAAAACAGAGGATTTCCTTAGATTTCAAATACGCAGCTTCTTTGGGAATCCCCTGCAAATATGCACTGATTTGTTATATTATAACCTGGCGTTAGACAACGTCCTGTCTCCTTGCATTTATTAAAGATATGTAATTAATAAAACCCAGCACATCTTAAGGACATTACTTACAAGAAAATAAAAAAAAATTCCACTGGCTCTGAAGAGAAGCCTAGAGCACACTATAGAATAAAGCCAGTGCTCTGATTTCAGTATTCAATTACAGAGAGCCGTGTTCAATAACAAAGTGTGTTTCATTTCAGATTAACATCACTTAGGTTATTGAAAGCACACTGTGCTCCATAGCTTATTTTTTTTTTTTGGAGGGAGGAGAGGGGGTATTATTAAAAACCTCCTTTCCTTCCTGAACTTAATCCCAGCTTGAAGGGCTAAAGGTAAAAATTGGAGACGGGCATTCATTGTTGGGTTTCTCAACTTTCTAATTATATACCACACTCCATAAAACATGCACTGCTAAAGAACCAGAGGAACTGGCAGATTGAGGCAGAGTGAAAATGTCTTAATCCTTCTGACCTTTACCACAATTTTCTTTCTCCAACAGAATACACAGCTGACCTTTTCTACCTACTGACAGCACAGCTTATGGCAGATTTCCATTATCCAAAGCTCTCTACAGATTCGCTGCACCTACTACTGGTAACCCAGCTCAGTTCTGCAAGGATATTATAATGCATAACTCACTGAAACCCTATCTGTTGGTTGATATCTGTTCCAGAAAGTCGCAATGGCCATGCTTGCATACCTGCCAGCTTTCCAGATGTGCACAGAGGCAAAATACCTGCAAGACAGCCAAACATTGCAGATGTACCTAGCAGAAACAGGGCTGAAGTGTTGCCAGATGCACCAAACGTGTTCATCTAGGTCACAAACTCCACTGGGTTGAGGGATGTCTCAGTCATTAGGCTGCCTGCCCAGCACGTGGGAGATCTTTCTCTGACTTAGTACATGACATTGGGAAAGTCACTAGACTCCTGTGGCTCTACTCTTTACCTGTAAAATAGGGGTGGATTGTATCTCCTTCCTTCAGTGTTACAAAACCCTTGTAGACAGTGAATCATTTCCAGCTCCTCTGGTAACAGGGTCCAGATGGAGAAATCTGCAGAATATTTTAGGTGAAGGTTATCATTTAATTATGGAAAGACAACAAAATATTGTGGGGTATGGTATATAGGTTTTATTGGTACAAGTTGGATATGGGTATTATTCATGACTGAAAAAAGCCCAGAGTGATTCATGAAGGTCATATCAACTGACTAGCAGCAAAATCTTTATACCCAACTGCACCATCCTGGTCTCTGTAAATTTCACACTTTTATTAAGAAAACCGAATGTTTGTGATACTTTTATATTTTTTCACATCTTTTTAATTGAAACTATTTTTATATGGCTCCAGCTGTAAAGCCAGACTCTCTTAGTAACCATGTGTCCAACTACAAAGCTCGCTGAGGGAGAGAAAACAAAAAATAAAGTAATATTTTTATTCCCAAAATAACCTGAATTCTTATGCTTTTTTTTTTCTTTTTTAAAATTAGATTCAATACAGAGAGTTAAAGTCAAGAGTCTTTTGAGTACTTATCATATATCTCGATAGAGAGCACCAGAAACGGAGCAGTTTGACACTTCAGATCCGCGCAACTATATATGCCTCTATGGTCAGCAAAGACAAAGCTGCTGGGTTTGCAAAGTAGTCAAAGGAGATAAGACTCTACAACAAAAGATAAGTTTTCATCTACAAATCAAGGTAGCAGTTGCAGTCAGGGTGTGGGAGCAATATTTGCCTTTCTCACTCAGACTTGGCTTGGGTTTTAAAATCCCAGAGGTTTCCATCCTGCATCCCACTGTGGGTTTACAGGGAAACGAGCACTAAGAGAGAAATATGAAGGCTCAGACAGGGAGATGAAGAAAAGGAGGAAAGGATGGGAGACAAGGATGTGCAGAACCACCACACTGCAAATGGGAACTAAGCCTCCTTACACACATGATCATTGAAGATACTGTTTTGAAAACAGAAGTGGAACTAAATGGGATTTGTAGAGGTCTGTGATGCACCCTACCAGTAGAGAACTTCTTGAGGAACAAATTTCAGAGACAGCTAGAGCAGTCCTGAATGCAGCACTCAAAAATGACCACAAACATCACAAAACATTAAGTCCGATATATGTGATGTGGCATAAGCATAGTGCAAGTATTTCAGTGGCCTGACTAAAATCTTCTTTAGGTAAATATATTCTTGGCTAGATAAAATTCCCCTGCAGACAATACTCTTTCTTTTGCTGTATTTTGCCACTAACCAGGCATAACGTTTTGTGCCATCATGACATAAAGCTTTGTAAGGGGCTTCAACAAAGAAAAACCACTCTCCCAGAAATAGCATTGTGGGAAAGTGTTATCTCAGATTTTAAGGCAACCAGAACTAGTGCATGGTTCATGTACATTTAATTTAGAATTCTACTGACACTGTATAATACCTTATTCTACATTGAAAGGAATTTACAATACAGGTATCATTAAAAATTATCCCATGCTTCAGACAGAATGACTCAGATTGTGGATGAACAACTTATGATCAAAATATAAGAACAGGACAAAAATACTGTATAAAATATACTATCTATATACAATAAATAAATATACAGTTATATGTTCCACACAGAGAAAGCGCATTGAAAGAAAATTCATGTAGGTAGAATTCAGAAAGGAGAAAATTTTTTAAGTCTTAGACAAAAGCCTGATTTCCCCATGGAATTCTAACCTGGTTTGTTTTGTTTTGCAACACACAAAAGCTTGGGAAAGTATCTAAAAGACTGATTATTCATTTTTACTTAGCTACTGGGTTTGGCTCTGACATTTCCTTCTTCGTTTTTCTTCAGAGTGTCTACCAAATACTGCATAGCTCCAACAGGCAATGCTAAGCAGGAATAGACACGAAGAAAATCTGTGATTGTCTTAGACTGATTTAGGAAGACAGTTTCAAATTCGAATATGAAAATTCTGGACAAATGCTGACTAAGAGAAATAAAAATCTGCAAACATGAGATGCATAGGAAAGATGGAAGAACCTACTCAGAAAGATCAAAATCAAATCAAAAGCAGAAAAATTTAGATTGAAGAGCACGGAAATCTTCCAGAAAGTGAGAAGATGCTATGGAATTATTATTCTTTATAAAGTTTGTCACTCAAAACTGGATCACAAATACAAAGTAACAATGTCATTGCTCAGAGGGTAAGAATCTCATCACTAAGGACACTTAAAATTAAAATACAGAAGAATGGAAAAAGGATACTGCATGAGAGGGTCTTATGTCTTTAAAGGTGGCACGATTATAGAGGTAAGATCTTCCAGTAGCAAAACAAACACAAGAAGGTAGGACAAATCTTACAAGCAAACTGAAACATTGCCACTGAATGCAGAGACAAGGTGACTTTGCTGATCAAAGACCATTGTTTCAGACACATATCTTTTGTTTTTCTTTCACAGCCATCTGAATGTACTACCAAAATCTGATGCATCACTAAATCTTCAAGCAACTACTGCTCTGGGATCCTTTGTTTGTTTTCCCACTTTCCATATCTGAACTCCTCCATCTTCAGACACCCAATGGTGAGATTGTCAGCCTGTCTCTCCAAGATCCAAGACTTTGTCTTAATCTAGCTCTGGATTTGCAACGATCAATTTCACTGTCTGCTGCCAGATAGCCTGAGTGCTTTGGACTCACTTTGCATCATGGAGAGAAGGTCCTTTTAGATGTCTACCATTGACAGCAATTCTCCTTGCCCATTGATCCTTCCTCAGCAGACAAACAAACAACTCATGCTAACACCCCCAATGGAGGTGAGAGAGATGGCCAGTTTAAGTACCCTATTCTTTTTCCTGATCTGTTACTGATAACCCTCAGTGTGACTCAACTGTCTGTTCCTGTGAGGAAGCTTAAAATAAAGCAAAGCTTCAACTGTGAGAAGCTGGATAAATAAACGTTGGGGTTTTTTTCCTGGAATATTTAGTTACAACTGACAAAAGTTTGCAAACTTCCAATTCCTCAACAGTTTGGAACTGCATCAAAGTCATGCTCTAAAAATGCAATCAAGAAAAAAAATAATGATCTTTCCTTGGTTTTGCATCACATGCAAACTTTATATTTCACAAAGCTTTAATGACTGCATGTTTCCCCATAGAGGCACTCAGAATATGGGTACTTCAGGAAACATCAAGCTGAGATTTTCCACACTGAAATCCAGGGGAAGAGAGTAAGCCCTGGCTGTAAGCCATAACTGTGGCTATATCGCTTCACCATCCTGCCTGTCAGGGAGAGGTTGGAGAAGCAGCAGGCTAGTTTTGCTTTCTCCTCCATCTTTAAAAGGATTTCTTTGCATGTATGAGGGAAAAGAGGGAGATGGATGGAAGGTCCCCTTTCAGGAATGGACATGAAAATGGGAATTTTCAGCAGTGCAGTATGTCAACCAAATACCTTGTTGCTTTCTCTACCAGTATGAAAACCAATACTTCATTTCTCCCTGCCTGTCATATTTGCTTTGGAGGGTTTCCCACACTGTGGCACAGGAAATCTCAGGTTCTCTCTCTGTGGGGCTAATTAGGTCAGGGATCCCTACTCCACTCCAATATCTCTGTCAAATGTCTGAAAGTATGGACACCAAAGCTGTTAACTGCACTCATCCTTGCTCTATTTCCATCCAACGGAGACAAATGCCCTGGAAAAAATTGCTACTAGAGCAAGCTAACATTAAAAACGGAGTTTGCTTTTCTTCTTTTAAATGAGTTAGTTAGAAACTAGTCAGCTGTTTGTTCGGCATTCTGAGCTAAAGCCAAGCACCGATCTCTCCCTCGACTTACATTAGTCTTGAGAACGCAAACAATAAGCAAGCTGGGGCTTAATGAGCCTGCATGTGAGGTCAGTCTGGTGGAACGCAACAGGATGGTCATTTTTGGAGCCATCCCAGTTTGAAATGGGAACTACAGAGGGGGATAACAAGAGCAACAGAAAACTAAGGACCTGCATAGATAAATACCTCATTTGAAGGATTTCACAGGGACTCCCTCATGGCTTCTTTACTCCAGCTGATTGTAAGACACTATTGCCCAAGTACTGGCACTGAGCAGATAATCATAGAATGGTTTGGGTTGGAAGGGACCTCAAAGATCATCTAGTTCCAACCCCCCTGCCACAGGCAGGGAATAATCCAGATCAGTTTGAATCAGCCTTTGGCAGAGCTGCAGTGGAGCATCTGGGTTGAGATGGAAAGACTGAGCCTCCTCTCCAAGAATATGTAAATATATTTGCTTTTAGAGAGATCCACTTCGAATAAAATGTGTACTATACAACAAACAAAAGGAACACACTTGGGACCAAAAAACACCACCTCAACAGCTCTAAACCCTTTCTGTAACTATTTCTGAAAAACACATAATAGAACCTTCTGCTAAATACCGAGTGTATGAAAAGCAGAGACTTCCACTATTAGAGCCAAACGTGAACCTCCTTTAATTGTCTCTAAAATGTGGAAGATAAACAATTCTAGACATAAAAACACTCCATCAACTAGGGAGTCAATAAACTACACATGCTAGAGGAAATATAGAGCCATGGTACCATCTTCAACCAGTCACAACTTCCCTTTCCTCTCTTTCCTAACTCATTCCATAGACCCCATTCTGGGGCATATTTCATATTCTCTTTGTTACTCAACTTCTTAAACAGCCTCCTTTCATTTTCCTAGCCTCCACAGCCCTGAAGAGGAGGAAGAATGCCATCCCATTAACCTGAGAGGTGCTCAGATATAAAGGTGATGGGTTGATAGAAAATTCTAAAGGCAGACTGGATTAGTGTCATACACATATCTTTGGGCCATCCAGAGGAGGAATCTTTAATTATTCCAAGGCAAGTTAATGAGCTTTTGAAAATTTTACCTTGGCAACCCATTCCCCAAGCTGCAAAACAATGAACAGAGAAATCTGAACATCAGACAACTGAACGGTTAAAATCCTGCTTGTGATCTGCTGCAGACGCTTTCACTGGGAATGTTTGAGCATAATAGTTCTGCGTAGGAAGAAAGGAACTGTTGATATTTTAGTCATCTGCATATATTCTAGTTTGTTTTTTTAATAAAAAAATAAAAACGTGCATTTAATGATTATTCAGAAGTGGACTATTATAACCATTAAAAATAATATTCATACAGATTGTAATCAGCTCCAGTGTCTCTCAGCACGTGTGTGGGTTGGAGATGAGCACCGTGGCCAGTAGGCAGGGCCTTTTTTGGTACTGATGGGGGTGTATATTAAAACTTTAAAAGTTACTCTGATTAATTCACATCAAGTCAGCTTAATTTTCCTCACTGTTTAACTATTCCAGCTGCTAATATTCCCAAAAGGGAGTCAATTGTGCTCTTGAGCTTCAGGATTAGAGTCATACCTTTTCTTCAACTAGATTGAGACCCACCAACTCACGAGGAAGTTGGCTAGGACTTTTTCACACACTAGTTGTCAGAGCAATATTCAGAAAGGTAATTTCATAATAAGACTCTAAGTCTCATTTCCTAAACAGCTCTTTCCTTTTAGAGTACATATTGGTAGAATTGAAATTCAGTTCTCTTAGGTACCTTCAAAATACTCCGGCTTTGGGCATAAGTACTGAGAAAATGCCTTCATACAAAGTTTGTCCATTGGCAAATTCCCAGGGAGCAGTAGAGATGGAAAGATTTTGCTTCCCAATTAGTTTGATCTGGGATGTTCAAGGAAAATCTTCCTTTCCTACAACATTATCCGAGCCACTAATGTCTGACTAGGAAAGCAGCATCATACTTTACAGAGCAGTCATGGTTTCTCCCTAACAATGATCTTTCTCTGACCGTGGCTTTCACTTCATTGTTCTGCTAATGCTTTTAATTCTTCTTGGGTTTGTGTCCATTCTAAATGCAACAACTTGATTAGATTCCTTTCCTCAGAAGGCTGAGAGGAGGTCACATCAATCACAGCAAGAGTTTTCTGAACACGAGGAGAATGAAAATGGGTTGGATACCTCTACATTTTCCATCCTCCTACAAAGAAAGAGAATGCCCTTTCATATAATAAGCCTTAATACAGGTATACAACATTTAATTGTATATTTCATCCCCCTGCTCCAAAATGCACATGCAATCTAACTGAAACTACTCCAAATGAGAATCATATTCAAACTGCTGCAGCCAAAATAATAAAGTACAATCTAAAAAAAGGCTACACAGTGTTTCAAAAGAAAGCCTTTATATTTTCATATAAAAGTGAAATCCTCAATTTCAAATTTCCTAAATTTTAAAAAGTCGATAAAAATAGCAACTAAGCACTTGCTCTATCACATATAGAAATACATTAAAGCATATTTTAATTATATAGGGAAGAAAAAAAGAAAAGCGCTTGACTCTTTCCAACAGTCCATTTTATACTTCAATCAGCAAACTATAAAAACAGCCTTTGCAATTCAGTCCTACATACAATTTAAAAAGCTACCTTTGACTTTGCTTTCCAGTTTTGTACTCATCTATGGAATCATTACAGCTACACCTGTTCTGCTCATCTGTACTCCTTCAATGCCTGAAAAATCAGCCTACAAATGCATTTTGATTCCTAATCTCTCAAAGAGGTTGGCCAGCATTACTTACACCATTCAACTGATTAGGAAATACAGAGAGGCAGTGTAAGATACTTGCTATATATCCTTCCTCTATTTATCATGCCAATAAGTCACATATAAATGTTCATACTGCTGAGACTGCCAATGTTTACATAGGACCTACTCCATGAGCAGAGTACTGATCTGTCTTAAGCTCTGTTGTTAATGATCTTTCGTACCTTGGCCCCATATAGATCTGGGACCTCACATGATCAGTCCAGTCAACATAGCAGTAGCATTTGCTGCTACTACAGAAAAGTTGGGGTTTTTTCTCCTCAAGAAAAATTAACATGCTGAACTATCACTGTGGTTTTAGTAAGCATAGGAATAGGGACCAGGCAGAAAGAGACCAACACATTCATTTTCTCCTATAATCAAGGGCTTAAGCGAACCTTGCTCTGCAGAGGTGAGAGGCTTCCACACACTGAAATAATCCAGCCTAGTAGCTTTTGTCAATTTAATTATTTTTTACTGAGATTGGTACTCACAAAAACATCTCAGATTGACAGCCCTGGAGATGATGTCCTGCGTTATCTATGGAACAGATACAGTCCAAGAGGCAGCAATGCTTTTAGGTCTTATTTATTTTCATTTCAGTCTTAAATGTGTCCTTCAATTTTTAATTGATGATAATGACATCTCTCCCCACTAGCATAATTTTTTATTTTTTCTAAAAGACAACAAAGGTGTTTCCTTCAGCCACATAGATTTTACTTCTAAACCTGATTAATTCTCCCTAAATACAGACTGTATCTTCATAAATACTTTTATTACTGTGATTGCAAGAGAATCTACAGGTTACTTAATCAGTGACATAACTTTTAAATACAGAAAGTAATCTCTATTTATGTTAAATACAAACATCTGCATAGTTATATTTTAATAAGGTTTTGTTTTGTGGAGAAGGAGATTGCTCACTGAAACCAAAACTATAGAAATGCAATATGGAATGGAAATCAAGAAAAGGGAAAGGAAAATGCGGAAATAATCATTTTAAGATATTGGTTGTCATCTGCTGTTTCATCTGTGTATATACCACTTGTTACACGAGCAATGAAGCCACTTCAAGGCAGGGGAATGGCACAACAATGTAATAACAGTGAGAGAAAATTGACAACCAACATCTGCAGGAGGCAAAATGGAAGGATAATCTAGTGAATAGGCAACTAGTAATCTGCCTAAAGCTGGGCCTAAGGAGAGAGGCAAACAGAGGTTGGTGTTCTACAGCAGCCTGGCTCAGGAAGCAGTAGTTGCCAAGACTCAACCATTGAGATGAACATGCAGGGAGATTCTGCTATAGGCAGCAATGAGGCAATCAGATTCTAACATAAAAGGTAACATCCTAATCTCTAAGCTTGATCTAAAGCATGAGGTTTAGTACCCTTTCCAATTTCCCTGTCCCTGTTAACAAGAATATCCAAAGTTACAGCAATTATCTACATAAATGTCATCTCTCTCTGCATCTCGCAAAGCTCTTGGCCTCAATGACACCCTTTGGCAAATCATGCATTGTAAAACCTAGGTTCAGCTCATTACTACACCACAGATTCCTTATGTGTTACATATAAAATCTTTAAAGACAAGGTTTTTTAAAGGAATTTAAGCACTTTCTTACAAATCTGTTGGATCTCGTTCTCGTAATGAGGATAACCGCACCTTGCTATATCTTACTTATCTTTACAACATCTCCAAATTACAGACTGTAAAAGCCTTTACTACTTGAGTAATGAGTAGGCAGGTGTGTAAGGGACCATGTACTTAGTGATGAAATTAGGTAAACTGTCACATAATAGCTAGTCACTGGCTCCCTCAGCTTGAAAGAATTATTTTTCTAAAGACCATTCTCTTGTTCTTTGTTCCATTGAGTTCTAAATAAGTAAAACATCAGAACTGTCTCAGAAATGACATTCACTATGATTTTCTTGCTTACAGGGTCCCTCCACTTTTATTGATAGCAGCAAATCTTTCACCCTGCTGACTTGTCAAGAGAAGAAAGACACCATCATTATAGGAACATAACTATGACAGAGGATCCCTGAACTGCTCGCAGAGCTTTGCCTTGGACAAAACCTACAACAGAGCTGTCAAGAAGGCCTGCCAGGGAAAGAACATGTATACAGCCCCTCCATAGTGAGCTCCTTCCCTTACACTCTAGCCCACTCCTCCCCCTTAGTTACTTCTCACCTTGTTTCTCCAAAGCCCTTACCAGGTCAGAATCGGAAGATTCATTCCCTACTGTAGCTGCTCTGACACAGACTCTCCCACAAAACCTTTAAGTAATTTTTGCACTTTAGAAAGCCTATATTATAAATGTTAGAAAAAATGCAGGAATTTTGTATCAGGTGTCAGTGTGACACCTATTATTCAAACACTAACAAGGTCCACTGAAGCCCTCTTGAACATCTGTAGGAAGAGCATAGGCTGGAGGTAAGGAAGGAAAGATATGATAAGCCAGGGTTGCAAACTGCTCTCTTAGAATTTATTTGCTTGGTATCTTTGACAAAGTTGTCCCAAACCCTTATGACAAGCAGAAAGACTCAAGATCAACATCCATTCACAATTCTACATCTTAAAACAGGGACAGAGAACACCCTCATTTAAGATTCAAGTTTAGCTCCCCCTTACCTGGACCTTTGTGTCATCTTGCGCATTTGTTATGATAAATTATTTACATGGGAATTGCCGAGTCATCAAGGAAAGGGAGAAGAATTTTTTATGTCAAAGGAACAAAGCCTGCTGCGTGTTGGTATATTATTTATTTACTAAACAAAGCATTCTGTGGCATGAGTCAGATAATACAGAGTGGGAGGATCACACTCCAGCAGGCTGTGGTAGAGCAGGTGGAGCTGTGGAGACAGCTTGGGCATATGCAGCAGGTGTGTTCTCCCTTGAAGGACTTGGAGAAACAAGTGCTACAAAACTGCTTTTGCAAGGATATCTTGCTGCTAAACTTGTACTTCAAAAACACTGGGATTCCTGAACTCTTCTCCTGCACCTATCAGTTACTGTTTTCCTTCTGTATCTTCTTTTTAAAGATGGGTATAAAACCCACAGATTTATTTCACATGTTAGTTGGGAAACTGCTTCTGAAAAAAAGGTGACATCCTTTGCAAATGGAAAATATACCAAAAAGCAAGATACTTAAAGTATTCCCTGGACACAGAGCAGACTCAGCAGTGTAGAGAGGGTATTCCACCAGGGGGACTTAGCATAGTCAAGTTAGCTTATTTTCTTTGGTTCCTAACTACTGACTTTATTCTGGCTCTTCTGCTATTACATTCCAGGTTAAAGTAGTATCTTGTGGCAGATACAAGCAAATTGACATGTAAACTCTAGACAAAGATTTTTACAAGGCCTTATATTCCTCCAAATACATCAGGAAGCTTTTTAATAGGACTGAAAGTCCCTGGATTTAATCATCAGATTTATTCCATTTCCAGGATTACAGATAGCCTGGGTATGTTTGTATGTCCTCTCAATTAAATTGGCATGAATAAACAATAACGCCACTGATCTCAGAGAAGTCACATCAGTGTGAAAGAAAATGTCAGGTCTATGGTGAGGAGACCAGCTCTTGCATTAATGTAGCCTCTTCAGTGGCTCAGCAAATAAATACATTTTAAATAAATAATGCAAACAAGAGACAGTAAACCCAAATTTGAATAATGAGATTTTTGGGTTTGCTGCTGTTTAGAATATTTTTTATACAAACAAACAGTAGCCCCAGGTGTTCTCAAATAAGCCCAGCAAGTTCCCTAAAGGTCTGTTAGCTGATTGCTTGCCTGGGGGCCACTGGATCTATTACAGTCTTGCTGTAGCTTTCTGCTGAAGAAACCCTTCCTGAGAGTCTCAAATCTGGTAACAGGCTAGTCAGCAAGTATGCCAGGAAAATGCTACGGACACCCCAGTGAGGCATGCATTTACTGTGCCTAGCATGGGATGCCAGACTTTTGACAGCACAGATCACATCTCATTTGTAATGTGCAATAGGAGCTTTTAATCAAGGTGGAGAAAAGCATCCTGTCTCCTTCCACGACAGAGAGCTCAGGCTGGGCGCACAGTGCTGCACAACTGCAGTACCAAGGGATGAGGGAAGATCCTCAAGGGGAAAAGCAGTGATGAAATTGGCATGATTGCTAGTGGCTTCTTGTAGGAGACTGAGCTAGTAATTCAGAAATACAAGCTTATTGGAGGAAAACAGGAATGGCACCAATCTGCTGTAACGAGCAGACAGTACAACAGTGCCTCGATGTCATGCTCCATGCCGGGTTTGAGCCACACGCTGCAATGGTTGGGGCCTTGCTGGGTGTAAATGAACACAGCCTAATGATTTTTCCTTTCTCTTTAGTCTCTCCCAAGCTACTATTAATTTACGGTGGGAACCACAAAAGACAAAGGCAATGCAGCAAAATGTGGGCAGATTAGAAGGAGGTTTCCATCAGCTATGCCATACAGACTTTAATCTGTCAGGGCAAAGGAGATGAAAGACTGGATGCTTTAGCCAACTGTTTGGGTCTTGAGGTAAGGCAGTAACTCACATGGGACAGGGAGTTTCCAGTTTCCTCCAGGCAATGGGCATTTTTAAAAATAATCACAACACTCCAGAGTACCATCTAGCTAAGAAAACATTGTTCAGGGAGTAAATCCTTGAGATGATGAAACATTCCTTTTACAGACGGGAACACAGAGGCACAGAGGGATTAAATGACTTGCCCAGTATTATAAAGTAAATCAGTGATAAAATACAGAAAAGAATCAGGTGTCCTGATGCCCACTTCTGTACATAAATCACTAGGCCATAATTTCTTCTGCAAGATCATCATTTCCTCCTTTCATATGCTGTCTTGCTGCCAGAGGAAGATTATTCTACATGCTGCATGGAGTAACATTTTTCCAAGTCTAATTCAAAACCTGTCAAGCCTTGGAGTTTCTATTCTATTCCCTTGGGAAATGATTCCAAAGCTTGACAGTGCAAGGACACATCTCTGTGACAGGAAGTTTTCCATGATACTTACCTTAAATTTTTCAATTCTCTACTTGTAGTCATCTAAATATCTTGTCTCTTTCCATAGTATTTATGATCCTCAAACACTAGCAGGGTTATATTTCCCTTCTCTCTCCCAGCTATCCCTTAATCAAGCAATATAAAACCAACTCTTTCAGTACTACCTCTAAAAACAATTCCATAAACTCCCAAAACATTTTGCATTTGTTCCTCTGAACTTAACTCTTACAATATTAGACACTTATTTCAGTCCTTCCACAGTGTTTTCTTTGACCTTGACCAGAACTTCTTTTCTGCCTGCTGATGGGACAGACTGCAGGAGTACACAAGATGATGGCAGAGCTGGAGTGTGAAATCAATGGTGACAAGACCTCTAGGGTTGAGGGATTACTGGCAAGCTCCTGGAGGAATGTTTCTATCCATCGGAATCGGAAGGAGTGCTAGATCCTCAATTAACGTTGGGCTAATTTACTCAAAGGTGAGAGGCAGAACTTACTGCTTTCTTCCTGTTCATTTTACCACTTTAGCCCACAGAAGTCAGAAGAAACATTCCAACATTAAATAATAACAATAAAATTGTTTGTTTCACTACCTGGCTAAATCAGCAAAAGGCAAACACCAATACCTGAAAGCCCTGCAGTTTCCACTGCGGTCAGAATTAAGCCTCACAAAAATGGCCATCTCAGCAGAAATATACAACCATGGGCTGCCACATTAACATAAAGTACAGCAGCCAGAAATTATTGCTGCCTGTAATCTCCAAACACTCAGGAGCTGAACTGCATTCAGCGGAATGACCTGTCCTCCATGATGCATTAGTGTTTGCACTCACTCTAACTCTCTCTCATGCGCACACAGAGCCCGTCCTTTTGGAGTACAGAGATTTATGCCTCCTGAAATAAAAAAAAGCAATACTTTAACTGCCCCTGCCTGGTCCCCTTCCTCCTCTCTAACAAAATCATCAACTCTTAGCTTTTTGAGGACACTAGGACTTATATTTTGGGTGAAGATCAGGAAACAAAGAACAACCCAAAGCTTCAATCAGCATCTTGCTATTGCCACCCCAGAAGACTCAACTTCCTTTTCCCAGTATTTCTAAAATCAAAGTGACATGAAATAGTTAACAGCTTGAAAAAGAAGCTATACAGAATCCATGTATAAATGTACTTACACAATCTCACATAAAAAAACCTGCTGACCTTCTTTCCTTTGAGTTTATGCCATCCTTCTCTCTGACCCATCCCCTCTATCCCATTTCTTTTCTATCTTATTGTGCTGGTTTTGGCTAGGATAGAGTTAATTCTCTTCATAGTAGCTAGTATGGGACTATGTTTTGGATTTGTGCTGAAAACAGTGTTGACAACACAGGGGTGTTTTGGTTATTGCCAAGCAGTACTTACACAGAGCCAAGGCCTTTTCTGCCTTTCACACCACCCCACCAGCGAGTAGGCTAGGGGTCCACAAAAAGCTGGGAGGGGAGACAGCCGGGACAGCTGACCTCAACTGACCAAAGGGATATGCCGTACCATATGACATCATGCTCAGCATATAAAACTGCGGGAAGGAGGAGGAAGGGGGGGGACATTTGGTGTGGTGGCATTTGTCTTCCCAAGTAACCGTTACACATGATGGAGCCCTGCTTTCCTGGGGATGGCTGAACACCTGCTTGCCCATAGGAAGTGAATTAATTCTTTGTTTTGTTTTGCTTGCACGTGTGGCTTTTGTTTTACCTATTAAACTGTCTTTATCTCAACCCACAAGTTTTCTCACTTTCACTCTTCCGATTCTCTCCCCCATCCCACCATGGAAGAATTGAGCGAGTGGCTGTGTGGAGCTTAGCTGCTGGCTGGGGTTAAACCATGACACTTAACTTCTTAAAAACATTACAGATATGCCTATGAACAAGTCTGTCTAAAATTAAACTAGGAGAAACTAACATGTAAAAGTTCTTATTTCTACTAAAAGGTTGGCTTAATTTAATAATTGACTTCTTGCTTGTATTTAAACTGCTTTTAGTTGCTTCAGCTAAATTAATGAAAAACAGGTTTAAACTCAAGTGAGTGCACTGGTTTAATGAAGCTCATTGGAAACAGTATCTTAAATTAAACTGGTGCAATTGATGGCAGAGGAGAGCAAAGAACAAAGGTAAACTGTTGAAGACTGACAAAGGTCTGCTTAAAATAATAATAAGCAGAGATTAAATCTCAGTGGAACTCAGATTCAATTGCCACCCAGGTACTTGTAAGGTACTTATAAGAGAGACAGTTGAAAACAGGTTTCCACTTCAGACAAAAGGCTAATATAATGTTGTTTCAGATTTTGAGTATTTAAAATTTAAAAACAAACTAAAAACCACCACAAGACAACACACCATTGCTGGTGGATTCCTTCAGAAGACACGTGAGAGCAGAACACACTCTGGAGGTGGAGACAGCAACAGAAGTTTGGCTCAGGCTGAGCTGACATGTGGTGTGGCTGTGGGACAGAGCATTTGGGGAAGGATACCATACAGAGAGAACTGGTGCTCTGAGTACGGAGAAGAACCTTTAGGTTTCATACATTATTTTATTTGAGAATGGAGGGCTTGATACATTCCTTTAAAATACAAAAATCTATTAAAGATATCTGACTTCATCCAATTCATTTCCCCTCCATAACTGGAATAAACTACTATCTCCCATATTTAGGCTCGCTGCTGTAATGAAAAGGAGCACAGTTTTTAATAGGAAGATAGCAGCAATAAATAATCTAGCATCTACTACTGCAATAAGAGCATTCTTCTGGCAATGACTGATGGTTACTAGTCTGAAATCATTCTACATAAAATGACAGATTAAATCAGATCTAACTCTATGCGTACAACAACCTCTTCCACACATTCACATATTATGTTCTAAAAACCAGGCAAGAGCAACCAGAACCCTCCATGTGCCCCCAATGTTACCTAAAGGCTCCTCATTACCCTTCACTCTTTAGGACTGAACAGCGATCATAAATATAGAAGGAATGTTAATATTAAGGATCACTGCTATCACAAATCTACCAAATAAAATATCTGAAATGCAGTAGTTATTCCTAATTAATAATCATACTTAGGACATTTCATGTAGGACTCGACATTAGCAAAGTCCTGCAAAAGCAAAAAGTAGTAAGTGTTAATGATTATTCGACTCAAACAACCTAAGCTGCAGAGCCAGGACAAGCCCCAAAAGCTTACTTCAGAGAAATCTTTGTATCTACTCTAAAAGGTCTTTTTAAAGCACCAACAACAGAGGATTAAATTTGCAAAGGAAATTGATGACATTCAACTCTAATTCAGTGTAAAAGTCTCACATACTTCTATTTCAAACTCACCACATGTTCCTACCAAAATAATCAGCTGTGAGAGAGTGTATTGTGCCTATATTTAAAGTTAACATTGTTAGGCTTTGGAGCTGTATCCCCTCAAAAAAACCCAGACACAGTCCTAACATCCCTCAGAGGCACTGCGTATAGATTGTCCGCAGCCTCATCCATCTGCTTGGGAAACATTTAAAAGGATACATATCTATGAGACGCACTCCGTTAAAATATGCCAACAAATATTTCAAGCACCACCCAGTTCTCCCTGCATTTATACCTCTCCTTTCATCCCAGCAGACACAGCACTCTCAACATTGAGGCCTATCGAGTTATGTCAGAAACATAACCACTGTCCCTGTGTCATCTACGTCAAAGATATCCCTTTTTGCCTCCATCATCTTCCCCAGACCTAAGCCACTGAGCCTAGAAAGGTTGTCTACTTCTTTTATGCCTCAACTGAGAAATCGATAAATGCTCTCAGCCTTTCCAACTTTATGTTTTTATTTGACAACAGTATACAACAACAACAATCTATATGACATGGTTACAGCAGACTATTCTTAGGTGTACTATCGCATTACTGCAATTGAACAGGATACCATAAGAGAGATTTAAACTAAGTGTTACCCTGCCTTTGCAATGCAGCGTGTGCAAACAGTTAATTAAAGCAACTCCCCTAACACAATATATAGAATCATAGAATTGCAGAATGGTTTGGGTTGGAAGGGACCTCAAAGATCATCTAGTTCCAACCCCCCTGCCATGGGCAGGGACACCCACCACTAGACCAGCTTGCCCAAAGCCCCATCCCACCTGGCCTTGAACACTGCCAGGGAGGGGGCATCCACAGCTCCTCTGGGCAACCTATTCCAGTGCCTCACCACCCTCACAGTGAAGAATGTCTTCCTAATATCTAATCTAAACCCACCTTCCTTCAGCTTAAGGCCATTACCCCTTGTCCTATCACTACATGCCCGTGTACATAGACCCTCTCCAGCTTTCTTGTAGGCCCCTTTAGGTTCTGGAAGGCTCCTGTAAGGTCTACCTGGAGCCTTCTCTAGGCTGAACGTCAACTCTCTCAGCCTGTTCTCATAGGAGAGGTGCTCCAGATGTCTGATTATCTTTGTGGCCCTCCTCTAAACTCACTCCAACATGTCCATGTCCTTCTTATGTTGGGGACCCCAGAGATGGACGCAGTATTCCAGGTGGGGTCTCTCAAGAGCAGAATACAGGGGCAGAATCACCTCCCTTGACCTGCTGGTCACGCTTCTTTAGATGCAGCCCAGGATACAGTTGGCTTTCCACACTGTGAGCGCACATTGCTGGATCATGTTGAGCTTCTCATGCACCAACACCCCCAAGTCCTCCTCAGGGCTGCTCTGAATCCATTCTCTGCCCAGCCTGTAGTTGTGCTTGGGATTGCCCTGACCCACGTGCAGGACCTTGCACTTGGCCTTGTTGAATTCCATGAGGTTCACATGGTCCCACCTCTCAAGGCTGTAAAGGTCCCTCTGGATGACATCCCTTCCCTCCAGCGCATTGACCGCACCACACAGCTTGATGTCACTGACAAACTTGCTGAGGGTGCACTCGATCCCACTGTCCATGTCACCGACAAAGATGTTAAACAGCACCAGTACCAATACCGACCCCTGAGGAACGCCACTTGTCACTTGTCTCCATTTGGATATGGAGCCGTTGACCGCAACTCTCTGAGTGCAACCATCCAACCAATTCCTTATCTACTGAGTGATCCATCCATGAAACCCATATCTCTCCAATGTAGTATGATATAGCATCCAAATCCTTCACCAGTTAAACTTTAAGGTGACACCCTCACTCTGTGGTAAAAGAACATCCAACTCAGGGTGTTACACCAGTACAGCTATTTTATTACCATTTTTCAAGTACATGTGCCCTATTTCAACAAGCACACACTTATAATCCCTCTCATCCTTCCTCTCAACCCTTTTTGTGTAAGCTGTACAGTGCACTGACCTGTCGTGCCCTGCCACAAAAAGAGAGGTAAGGAGAATTGAGATACAGCATTTCTGTTGAGTTTTGGGCTGCTTCACCCAAGAATAGACCTTAAGGCTGAGCTGAGGATCCCAAGATAGTTCATAAAACTTACATGACAACCATAAATACTCCTAGATAGTACTCACCAGTAACACTTCCAGAAATCAGAGATGAAGTGTTCCCACCTTGCCACAAGTACATTGAAGTCAACAAGACTATTTTCTTTAAATGAGTTCTTTGGCTTGCTCATTTCCCTTCACTTAAAGAAAACTCCAAAACAAAACAAACAAAACTAAAATAAAAACAGAAGCCCAAAGCCCCAATAACTAAACAAACAACAGAGATCATACAGTCTCATCACAAAAGGGAAACGCTTCTGTCTTTTGTGAGAAACATTCAAGAAGCAAAGCTAAACCAATCCAGCTATACCAAATAGAGGCAGCCTGGGCTCCCAAGGGGTCTCCCTGCCCTGATAATTATATATTTGGGCTGCATTGCCATAACACTGGCTTATGGCAATCTGTTTTCTTAAAAAAGAAAAGAAAAATCAATCAAAGTGAGATATGGCTCGACAGGTCTGCAGTAAAGCCCAGCCATGTAGAAAATAGAGCAGCAGCTGCACTACAGGACTAAAAACAGAGTGAGCAAACTCCATCATTGGGCACAATTATGTCACTGGAAAAAAAAGAAATAAAGAAAAATACATACACCCCCCCACCCCCCCACCCCCCCACCCCCCCCCAATGTCTAACACAAACCCAGGAGGTTTGGGTTTCTGATGCAGGATATCTGCATATTATCCACTAACTTCCTTACAGACTTATTCTTTTTTTCAAATATTTGGTTCTCATCAAACTTTAGTTTAGTACTTCAAAAGGAAGGAGCAAAAAGCCTGCACAACAGCAAGGAAGTCTAACGTGGGAGACTGCCCTTCACAGTCATATTCCACCCACAAGGCTCCTAGAGGAGTCATCCTGCCAGGTGTGGGACCAGGGTCACTCCCCCGCCCTGTCAAGGCATAACAACTACATGGCAAGCTTAGGTAAGTTAAGTATATCATAGCACCAACATACAGCATCCAAATCATCTCACAGAAACAGGCCCGAGCCATATCTGCATGGACAACTACATTTTTAGTGTTTGGGAAGTTCAATACACAGACAGGAGCTTAGTCCTCTCTTTCTAGTGAGTCAAAATAAAGCCTCCATTCAAAGACATGGCTAATACACATACCTAAACTCTAATCAACAGGCAAATCTTAGATATTAAATTCTCTACCTCAAGTCTTTCTCTGAATATATAAATAGCTCACCTGCCTAACAAAGCAAGTCCGGACAGCCTTTATCCCATAAAATAGTGGACCTGAGGCAGAGGTCTTAGAAATCCAACTGGCCAATGAATTTTGAGGCTGTGGTATGCATACGCTGACTAGAGATGCAAGTACCTTCTCATCCCTGAACCTACTGAAGCCAAATACCTGCTTGGGGATTGGTAATCAATTATCTACAATAATCTTACTAAATCCTTGGGAGAATGGGAAATTTCCTATGACACCTATATGATTTCTCACAAGTAATTCCAATTCCTCAAACACAAACAGACATTGTTTTCTATCAGATGTCACCAAATTATATCATCATTTCATAATTTCCCCTGCCCATTTCTCACACTGTGCCCTGCTCACTTTTTTCTGCTGTTTCAATGTGCAAAATCCCTGACTGCATAGACTGAGGCCGCGAAGTTATAAGCACCTCTAGAAAATGTCAAGCTCTGTGTTTATGGGACATACCCATAAACTTTATGGCTGGAATGAATGCTGTGCAGCACTTGAGTATCTGTTATTTATGCATATTTATATTTATGATTTTAAAAAACCCCAAAACCCTCAATGTTTTTATGAACTACTTTTAGGATAGAAGTTACAGAAAATCACGTTAACTAAGGTTTCAGTATCTGAGCAGTTTAAACAAACATCTTCTAAGTGGCTATGAGACAATCACAGAAAGTGAACACCAGTCAAGACCTTTGGATTTTTGGGACTTCGCCAATGCCCTGCTCTTCAGCAAAAGGTTTTTTAGTTGCCTCCAGTCCCTACGCACCTCTTTGGCCTTTTGGGATTGTCAGCCCTCTGCATGCACAGGAGGAGGAAAAAAATTGCAGAGCCAACAATAAAGAGCAGAGGAAAACAGTGGGTGTCTGTACAACAAAAAAAGTACTCAGACACTCTTTACTGTAGCTCTGCACTGCAGAGAAATCAAACTTACCGACAGCAGTAGCAGCCAAGTGTGGGGAGCAATGCAAACTGTACGGGTCTTTCTAATCAGAGACGCTCAGTACCAACATCTCATTCACCTTAGGGTGTTCACTGTTATGTTTCCAGCCAAGAAGAGATTCTACTGAGTCTGCTATCATTCATGAGATGATCACAGCATACAACAGTACAGCTAAATCAGGTAGCTGCAGTAAAAGTAGGTACCCAAGCTTAATAATAAAATCAAAAGAAATCCAGTACTCTAAGGACTTGTCCTTTATTCGCCTCGAATCTCTTACATTTAAGGCAATTCGGTCACCTTTGACAATTGTTATTGCAATATGCTGAAAGTGCATTAGGCTTGTGATAGACAAACTCTTGAAGAACTATGCTGATACACCACCAAAACACTATCACATCAAACTGGACTCAAAAGATACCTTCAGTTTTACAAGCACTTCCAGATTTCTCAGACAAGCAGAAAGCACAGCTGGGCGTTGCTCTGTTGTAGTGACGCCAAGTGAGTAAGGAGTACCACCCTTTGGCGTTGCACAGCCTCTCCTCCACTGAACCCCACTGAAGAGGGTAGGTGGCTGCTGTGCCAACACATACTAACAAGTCCTCTGGAAGTGCCAACAGTCGGTCTCCACAGGGCCTGCAGGAAGCCAGAATTGCCCTCCTGTGGCCTCTCTCTCACACTTCAGTACACTTCAACTGAAGCAAAAGCCCATGTTAGACTCAGATCAGCAAGCTGCAGACTCACCAGAGCAATAGGTACAGGGATAAATAATGGAAGCCAACACGTCTGAGAGCAACTGGGAAGATAAAAAGATTCACACAAGGCAAAAACAAACAGCAACATGATAAATAAAGTAGTTGAGATGAATGCAAGTGTCACCCATCTGCAAGAGGCCACTGCACACAAATAATTGACAACTGGGCACACTCAGGGGTTTAACAAGTTCTCTAAGGATATTGTGACATGACAAATTATGATCTGACTCTGGGAAAGCACTTTTCTTAATTCCTCCTAAATGGGTGTGGGTAAAATAATACAGGGACATTTATAGATGCGCCTTTATGACAAGACTAGGTCTTTTTCCATTTAGAACAACTGTAGCAGAGAACTGAGGGTGGTCTGTACTGCTTCAACATGAAATGCAATGCACATCTCCAAATGACCTCAAAAATGATGCCACTAAGCATTGTAAAGACCATGTTCCTCAACAGGAAGATCTTACTACTGTTCCTTCCAGTTTCACAGTGACAGCATGGACACTTTATTCCACGTCTCTGACAAAACTCTGCCCTTAAAGTCACCTTGTGAGATCTCAGTGTTTACTCATGAACAAAGAAATATGGCTTGTGGATTCACAGAAATGCTTGAAAGAATGAATGGTATGCGCACAGGCCCAAGTCTGAAAAGAAACAGAAATAGAGAACACCACGATGCAGTGCCCTATTTTCTCAAATTCTGAAACTTTGCATCACTTCAAAGAAGAGACGGTCCATGGGATATGCTGGGCCCCCACCTATACAGTAGACTTTATGTAGAAATCTGTCACTAATATACTCAACGTACCAGTTTCCACTGACTTAAGAGAAACAACACACACGGCAATAATGTGTGAACACTTCTCTGGAAGGTCAAAATAATACTTCGGCCTGTGTTCAAGCTCCTCCTACACCTGTTGGCAGGAACTAGTGTTTGCATAGAAGATTTTCCAAAAGAAAATCCAACATAGGCATAAGAAAAGCTGCTTAATTCACATTAAAGTATAATGCTACAGACAGAAATTTTAACCCTACTTTATCTTTTCTCTACCAACAGGATGAAAAGAAATATCAAGGTCATCACTCATCATCAGTATAGCTGCAAAAAAAAAGTACTAGTAAGAGGTGTAGATAAGAGTGATTCTACCACTGTATCATCCAATTCCTGTAGTTTTCATAGGCATCCCATGCGATATGGTTATTTTTGCAGCCTTTTTGCATTTCCAGATGTTCTAGCAAATGTTACTTATTAGAGGAATATTCCAGTGTTGAAAAGATGCACATTTCAGATGGCATACTGCATAGATAATGCAAATTTGGATAGGCTCAATGAAATGGGGAAAAGACAAGAAAAAGAACAGAATCACTACAAAACATTTGTTGAAGAAGTTCCTGAAGAGCATGGTATAACAATAAATTCTCAATTTGTTTAGGGCAAGAAAGAAGAGGAATTAAGCAAATGTACTGTTTATTCTGAACCACCTTTAAACTTCAATATTAGTTCTAAGACTGTGAAATCTAGCTTGAAACTAATCATATAGAATATGCATATACAGTCCTCTCTTGCCTAGAATTTTTGTCATTTTGTTACAGTCAGAACTTGCTTAGATGACCCTAAAATGTCTACAACACAGAGACAATGGATCCCCACCCTCATAAACTAGCCAAACTGCTGAGAAGCAGTATGAAAGGAACATTATATAGAAGACTGCTCTCCAGAGGGCTACGTGTTATTTTAAGATCTACTGTGTACCTGAAGCACAATCCCAAAGCACTGACTTTGATGCTGAACCATAATACTGCCTATTCACATGCCATTTCCAATTCACAGATTCCAAAAACTTTGACAATGCTAAATAAACCTTGTAAACACCCTGTGAAGTATACAAGCATTAGCCTTTACTTTCACACTTGCAGCAGGGTGACCTTCCTAGAGGAACATGAGATCAGAACTAGGAATTCAGTCCAGGAATTCTGACCATTGAACACCCATACTTTGACTATTATCTCATGCTATTTCTCAGCTGTTATCAGAGTAGCCACACACCCAACTTTACAGTTCCCACTTCTAAATATTCTCCCAACTTCTTCTCCACATAGCAGCACAAGAAAAGTCAATCTAACACTGAGACAAATATAACAAAACCATCTATGCTGGAGATGGCCACTGGAAATTTATTCACAGATAGCTTGGCATCTCTTCATAGTGTCATTTAACTTTATCAGATAGTAGCTAGTTATTTCTCAAACAAACAGCTGGAATCTAATCCTGTTCTCCTAACTGAGTTTGTAAAATGTTTCTCCCGAGAATTCTCTCTTGAGATTTTCTTGTCCAATGGAACCAGCTAAAAGATACCAGATAAGCTCAGAGTTCACCAGGGCACTTGACATTTTCTTCCTGTAATGTTCTCATGCAGAATAAGTGGGATATTATGCAGAATAACAACTATGCTGTGAACATCAGCCTGAAAGGGGCACATTTCCTTGGAGTGGAACTAGCTAGAAACACAGTAAGACAGAACAACTGATGGACATCAGCCCAAGCTGAACATCATCAAGGGAAGAAATTAACATGTTAATCAATACTAATTCTTTAGGTCCAAAATTTACACATGGGAAAAGAAAACACAAGATTCAGGAGACCTTGAATTAAGTTCTTACACTGCTCCATCACCAGATACGATTTTGCCCAACAACTAAAACAAGCTAGCAAGCTGCAGCTTTTGATGGGATACATGTTCACATCTTTCTCCCCAAACACATCATAAATAGCTCCCCATCACAGGAACTTTAGCAGACTGTCCATAGTCTGTAAAGACTGAAAGAAAGAACCTCTCTTCCATTCTAAGGGAACAAGGCCAGAGTAGGAAAAAGGGGAAAACCGATGTTGCTATTGGTTCACAAAGGATTTGTTTCAGGGACTATTATAGGATGTTTGTTACCAGGTGTCTCAGTCCAATTCCTTTCCCAACACCCTCCATTAAAAAAGATAAGATAAATATAAAACAATTGGAGAAGCATCTGAGGATTCATCATATTCTGTAAACATCTCATTTGCAACATGGTGTTTGTATTTATCTTCTTTTCATCCACCCCGATGTGAGCTGCTTTTGTAGTTCTCCACAGACTTAATGCTAACATCTCCAAGAAAACAAAACCACTTTAGAAGTTACTCAGAAATGTACAAATATAATGCAGGAACATTATTCTCAACCCTGATTTTAGTTTCAGAGGCACAACAAAGTACATTAAGGCTGGTCTGCATAAAATTTCTCATGAAGCCAGATTTTGGTGTGAACTAGGAAAAAGACTTTCTTTGAACTCTGTTTTGCTTGCATTTGCATTTTGAAACTGAAATTTCCCCTTGAAACTCCCAATATGTTTCTGTTACCTTCAGGGAACAATAAGGGAGCCCTCCTGTGGATAATGCATCACATTTAAATTCCCATGACCGACAAGGAAAGACTGTGTAACCTAGGGGATAAAATGGCTCTATGTTAGAGCAAAGAGAGTGAGGTGGTAATCCACTGGAGGCTGTAGTTTAATTTAAATGGCTATTAACATTGTTCCATTGGGGCAGTTATAGTTTAATTCATAGTACTTTTCTGAAGCAAAAGAAATTGCACCAAATAAAACATCCCAGGCAATAAAAGATATCTTAATCAGACATAAAAGCGTGATTTTTTTTTAATATATATTATAAATGCTAAAATAGAATTATTTACGTTTCCAACTCTTCGATGCATGCGGTTTAACTTTAGTGACAATATTTGCATGAGGGCATCAATATTGCTCATATTAGTAAAGTTAGGTACTTGTTCGAGATCACTGCTCAGTCAGGACTCTGTGTTCCTTAGCACATCACTGCTTTCTTTACATAAGGCATGACAAAGAACACAATACTCTCTTCCTCCTTCCTGAAACAGAAAAATACTCAAAAAGAGAGGACACAAATACCCAAGACCAAGGTAACTCTATCGCCTGCCATGGGTTCTCCTCTTGAACCCATCCAGTTTGTTGGCTTTAAACAGCAGCAGCTCTGTTCCCATAAATAGCAAAGTGGCCACATTCACCACCACAACATGCTGTTCTTCATTGTGTGCTGCTGGCTTCAAAAAGCTTATTTTTAGGAAAACAAACAAAAGAAAACCAAGTATTTGGCCCTGCTAGGATTTCAGCACTGGGGAAAAAAAAAAAAAATTCTACCCCAACCACTCCCAGAAAAATGTACATTTGATTTAAAAGTTTTGCATAATCTTGCATTATAGACTACAGGTGTTGACTTCCATCATATCTAATAGGACTTGCAATTGCTTAGCACACTACAGGATGGAGACTGTGCTCTGAACTTCATAGTTGCTGAGCGTGTCTGCAGTCTTCAGATTTATGCTTAGCTATCTTATGAGCTTAATTCACTTACATCATATGTTGGCACAACTCTAACAATGTCAGTTTGTTACCAATAGCTTATGCCAGCACATCTTTCCGAAGGAGCGTGAGCTAGTGAGAAGCATAAACCAGGTCCATTAACCTCTCTGCAACAGGATGAATCTATGCAGCAGTTTCAATCCAGTTTCAAATATTTCCACTATTTCCCTTAAGCGTCTCTTCTTAGACTCTGTTATGTCCATTTGAGAGCTCGTGTGACAGCACTCAAAGATACCTCCTGGTACACTTGGATACTCAACCTTTCACATTCCCTCAGGAGATACTTAGAAAATCAATTATATGCAGAAACGTGCCTACAACATAACTTTTCACACCTGCTGCATAGCCTCACATGCCCACTGATATGTCTTGTGATACAAGCTTTTGCAATGTCTAAACACATTGTAATAGCACTATCAGAGGAATAAAGTCCTTTCCTAAACAGTGTAGGTTCAGCAATGCTGATGGCATTGGAGGAACTGGCACTAAAACCATTTATAACCAGGAATTACCAAAGGGTAATTGCAGGACAACTCATCTAGACCGTCAGCTTCTTTGAGGACTAATATAGCCACAATCCAGTACATAATTTCTGCCAGATCTCTGTGCCTCTTCACTGCAGCTGCTCAGGGAAGGCACTAACCTCCATGCTCTTACTGGTATTTTAACACTTCTGTGACCTTGTATTATCACTGCCAGGCACCAGCCCAGCCCACTGCATTCCCTCTGGCCTGAGCAGCCAAAGTCCTGCTCGAGTATCACCTTCTTTGAGGAGCACAGACTGCCAAATTAATCATAGAGGCCACTTTTAAATTGGAGAATGGGAGACAGACAAGGTGCTTACCTCTCTTTTTCTGCCCTTTAAAACTTCCCTCTTGCTCCTTTGGGTTAACCCCTTCTTTTATTTCACTTTTGAAATGGTTGCATACAAAATGCCAATCAGAGAGAATGAACTGCAAAGTAACATCTTACAGCTATAGGGACTCCTACTGTAGAGGACACTAGTGCAGGAATCGTAAAACGACAGGTCACTTTACCAACAGGTGACACAAAACAGCACTGGAAGTTAACAGAACACAATTTTTTTACAATCACTCTGGCAAAGAACTGAAGAATTTTCAATGCAATGGAAATTGCAGGGAGAACTTAATAATTACTTGTAGTTCGACTTCTTCAGAACACTGAAACCAATGTTCTAGTCTAGCTAAACATGCTACACGCTTCTTGCAAACTGCAAGTAATCAAGGCTTGACTTCTGCCTTCTGTTAAGGGAATTTTCTCACAGGTTTTTATAAGGGTAGAAATAAAATTCAACAGTCTTTGCTATCATAAGGGTCCTCTATAAACAGAAGACATACAACCTAGTGATATTTTCGGGTTTGATCTGCACACAAGTGGAGGATTTCTACACCTCAGATGACAAGCAAATAAGGAACAAGACTTGAAAATGTGCCTTATTTCTCAGTTAGTTTGCCATCATATAAGGTCCAATTTTCAAATTCACAGATATGAGCAAAAAAATTTCTATTTCATTCAACTAAATTAGAATAATATAAGACAGGGACAAAATAGCTGCAAATGCAATACACAAGGAGAGGTCTCAGAATTTGGTATATACAGAGAAAGGAAATAATGATATCAGAGATTCAATAGCTATATCATGGTTTAAGCATTACAATTCTGAAAAACAGTGTGCTTTCAGGCATAACAATTTCCTCGAATGAAAAAAATGTATTCACAAAAGCTAAGTGTATGATGAGGAATCAGACATCACTCACTGTCTAGATTAGTACATCTACGTGGATCATGAGTCTGATCAATAGCAAGAAACAACTTCTTCCATCCAAAGAATAACAGTATCATGCATATGGCAAGAAATGGAGCAAAGGACTTAATGTTTCAGAGTAGTAGTAACTCCTACACAGGTGAAGAAATATCTTCTGTGAAAAGATCCATTCGAAATCCTAATGCACACAGGTATGCTCGATATTGCCTGTACCAAAAGCCATAAGGAAAGTTTAAATCAAACTATGTAAAAGGATGTTTGAAGAAGGAGGAAAAAAAAAAAGTAAGCAACCCAAAACTTGAAGATATGTAAAACCAGAAGAAACAAGATAAAAATGAAGAAAGGAAATACCTTCATTTTGGGAGAGAAGCTCTGTTACAGTGTTAGGAAAGCAGATCAGTGAGAAGCAAGATAAATTAACTTGGAATTCACACGTGGATCCAGAAAATAAATGTGGGTATCTCACAATTACATGTGTCTCAAGATTTTCTAACAATTCCCCTATTTTGTTGCTAGTCAAATTACAAAAATCTCCACCTTTCATAGCAGTTTTCTGGAAGAAGCTGCCATGGAACAGGATTTCCAAAACTTCAGAAGTTCTTTCAATATTAAAAAGAAGTAATTTCAAGTTTTATGATAATATTTGAATCCAGCCACATCGCAGCAACTGAGACTCATCAAATCTTAACCTAACACAGCATGAGAAAGGAGAAAAGACTGAGGTAAAAAGGCATGACACCAAGCCAGTTTCAAAGTGCTTTGTGACTGGAGGCAAATTTCAGTGACTAGTTTTCCTAATACCTTCAGCTTCCACCTTTCACTGGAGTATGAGCCAGGGTCACCATGGTCCTGGAGATGAGGAGATAGTAATACACAAGATAGAAAGGAAAGGAAAAACAAAATAACAAGAAGATTCATGGCTGAATTTGGAGTCTTTGCAGGGTTTAATACATCTCCTTAGAGATCTTAATTGCACATCAATCTTCTTCAGCTGGAGAATGAGAGGTGAACGTGCGATTCTCCAGCTTGGCACAGAGGGCAAGCTGGAGTTAAAAGAGAAGGAGAAAAGAAGGGCATGCTCAATCCAAACTGGATTTTTCTCCCCTTTTACCATGAGAAGACAAGAAGCTTTTCCTTAGTGCTTGCCAACACAGGGAAATTATTTTAGAACAAATAAGAATGTGACTTAACAGCATTCTGGCTGTAATTCCCTTATTCTATACCTCAAGTTCTTTTTGGCTGTTAAGCTTAATCCACTTCTAACCCACACAAAGGCACGTTCAGTGCAGGGTGCCCACGCAAGGAATTAGCAGAGAATAAGCATGCTAAGCTAACAAGACCTTAGCACAAAGTTCTTCATCAGCCTTCCAATGTCATTCTTGTTATTCACAGAGACTTAAACTGCCAAGGTAGGAAAAACTCACGTGAGAATCTTTGCTCTCTGCTCCATGACTGGAAGACAGACAAGAATTCCCCTCTGCTGGTATCAGTGCCGGCCACATCCAAGCTATCTAGTCATATTCAGAGTTGCATATCCAAGATAATCCAAGAATGGAGTAAGGTCCAGTCTATGCTATGTTTAGATGAACCAGACACCATCCTCTTTAATAGCTTTAAGATGTGCCTGATTTATGTGGCTCCAGATAGAACATCTACATTTCTTACTGTATGAACAACTTATCTGTGTGATGATAACAAAAAAAATTTTGGTTACAGTCTAGACTTATCAGATCTAGATTAGAGATTTATAGAATCAATAGATAGTTTATTTGTAACTATGACCTTGTCTGTGTTTTATCCCATAAAGTCAAAATTAGTAAAGTCACTAGAGTTGAGATGAATATCCCACACTCCAGTTCTCAGCCCCCCTGTCCTCAGAGTTCATGTTCCTAAAGAAACACCAACACAGAAATGCCACGTAACATGACTCCCATTCATACCAACAATATTTTGTTCTAAGGGCAGCTTAGAGTCAAGCACAAAAAAAACCCCCAGTGATGAGCATTCCCAGTTTCTAATGCAGAATAGGCATACTACATTCCTTATAACACTATAGAATTATGTCCCCCTTAAGGTTTAAGAATACCTAAAATTTCTTCACAGACTTAAATGGAGACTGTCAGGATTAAAATTATGGACTATCCCTTGATGGGCATGCAGTGACACACCTTCAAACCTTCTTAAACTGTCTTCCCCTAAGTTACTCAATGAGACTATCAGAACACTTTAGAAAAATCTAGCTTAACATTCTCTATTGATTTCAAGATGAGACACATGCACAAAGCAAGAGATGAGTGGTATCAACCCATTGCACTTTCTTCTTATGAACTGTTCTTTCTTGCTCACTAGCTCTCTTCATTAAATTCTGAATAGCAAAGAATTGAGAAGTGTCTCCTGCTTCTAAAAATAATGAAGCTTAAATTCTCTTTTTCTATAAATAATAATAAAAAAAAAGGCACCAGAATCTATGAGTTCTTTGGGAGAAGGAGAGGCTTTGTTAACTTTTAAAACCAAACCCATATTTTGAATCCAAGTAGCACATTTCACATTTCAGGGTCTGGCATCTCAACCATAACATAAAACGTGCACTAGCAAAAAGATGAAGAAAAAGCACACTTGTCTGCCCTGGAACTCTGCTGCCCTTAGGCAGGAGCCAGAAATAATCCCAGAGGCAGGATGCAGATGAAATGTCTCATCAGTGCGCAGGTCTTAATGCATTTTACCTTAAACATTTACATTAACAGATGGTCCCCCACAGTCCCATAAACTCGCTCCCAAGTTCATTTCCATCTCACTCCAGGCCCCATTTGTCATTGGCCAAACAGCAGAATGTCACAAGAGGGTTGAGCCAGAACAGAAGAATGGGACAAACTGTATGAAATGATTGGTGTCACCTACACGTATGCATTTGACCTCAGTTAAAAAGGGAGAAAAATTGAAGGTAAGAGGAAAAGGAAGGAATAAGGTGATGATCAGATGACCTGGTACTACTAGGAATACAAAAAAACCAACCAAACAAAAAACCACACTGCTCCTTTTTGGTGAGGACCAAATGCTACTTTAAGTGGAGCTGTGTGCTGAGAAAGTGGCCCAGGCTGGCTCATGCATTTAAGGGAAGGAGACTGACAGGCTCATTCAGATCAGGAAGTGGCATGATACAGCCAGGCTGCTCAGCCCTCACTCAGAGGGGATGTAAAACTCTCACATCAGCCTGGTGCCGATGTACATGACTTCTGCTTTTGCTGAGTTTCTAAATTCTCAGCTCTGCCACAGAAAGTGATATTGGTTTAACCAGGGGAAGAATAGAAATCTGAGCCCTGCTCTGGTAGGTTGAAAGATAACAGCTCTTGAGCTCATCTGTGGCTGGGGTTTGCTATAGCAAGGAAATAAATTTTGATTTGTTTGTGTCATTTTTTCCTTGGCCAAATGTCAGAAAGAAATTGTCAGAACAGAGATGCCTGCCAAAACAAAAATCTCAAGTGCAAGAGGAAAAACCACAAATCAATCTAGTTGAACTCAGTGAAGGATAAGTACACAAATGGATAAAAACTGACACAAGGTGATACTTCTTTATTGAGGGACTGAAGAATACAAGCTACAGAGTTTGATCTATATTCTCACCAGACTCTTCCACAGAAGCCATAGGTGCTCAGACTGTCCCAGATGTATAACACACTGACTCATCTCAGAACATTCCTCTGAAGCTCAGAAATATCAACTCCATTTTACAAACATGAAACTGAAGCACATCAGAGGAAGAAAACTGTCATCCCACAAAGAATGTCTATAGCCCAGACCATGCAACTGTTCTTCCTACCTGTGCAAGTAGGAGGCAGGTACCGGGATGAACTAGCAGTATGGTCTACATTGCTTCTTTGTGATGGTAAGAAAAAGCACAGCCAATCCATTTCTTCATCTGAGAGAGGATGCCTTTGCTTATTAAAAGAAAAGCTTACTTTACTTCTCTAAATTGCTTCAGAGAATGGAATATACTGCACTTCAACATTGCTTCCATGGATTTTATACTGTAAATTTGAATATGAGACTTACATTTTAAAATGAATGACAGTGCTCTACAGTAAAGCTCCATCTTCATAAGAAAATCCCATTGTGTCAGATTACTAAACTATATTGTTCTGTTTAAATCAGAGGAAGTTTGCCTACTCCCACAATCTTTATACTGAGTCTTTCAGTCTGAGCCAAAATGTAAGGCAATTGTGAAAAATACTGTCTTCCATTCACCAGTAATGTTACCTTTTTACACAGGTTCTTTGGTTCACTATAGCCCAATGACATCACAGGTGTTGCACCAAAGCATCCAGGTGCTTTGGAACAGGACTTTCCTGAGCAAAATTTAAGACCATATTCATAAAAATGTAATTTTTTTTTTACATCTCACACTTCAGAAGGCATGCACAAGTTTGTCATGCTCCCTATGTTTCAGAGGCTAGTTAGAAGAAAGCTAAGCGTCATAAAACACGAATTCTTCTCCGAAGGTCCAGTACTTGGGATTCATGACAGTCACACATTCTTTTCTTTCTCTAGAGACCAAAAACATCTGCCCTGAGCAAAACCTCTGGCCCTAAAATGAGTCAGCTGTATTCAGGATATCCCACAATTTCTAATTTTCCCATCATCTGTCTAGCTGAATACCCTGCTGGTACCTAGCAATCAAAGCAAGCCACAGTTACCAGAATGGGTACAGGAGAGCTGCTGGGCACCACGCTCCGGGAGAAAGCCTCCCTCTCCCTCCTTTCAAATTTACGCTGTTTTCAAGAGTAATTGAGGGAATGTGTCAAGAAGGGAAGGACAGCCTTGTAGAGATGGCCAGCTAGCTAACAGCTAGCTATATCTTTTGAGTATTAACAACATTATTGTAAACTGGTTAGAAATTATCATTTCAGCTAAACAAAAACTGGCTATGACCTTTATTTTAAGCATTTTCAAGTTCAAGAAATCAATTATTAGGGCTCTTTGTCAGAAGTCTCTCTCATTTAGGCTTTGACTGGGGCAGAAATATGTTTTATTTTCCACTTTCAGCGTGTATATAATGAGAAAACACATGGAATCCAGCAGTGAGACTGGTTCTCCAAAGATGTGATAACAAACCAGTTTTGAATAATGACAACAAGAGGGACAACCCTATCATTTTGGGAGTCAGCGGCCCAAACATTATGCTGCAACAATATTCACTTCCACCAGCTAAAATGCAAGCCTGAATGTTGCTGCATTCCTTCTCCATTAAACTCAGTGAACATTTGACAGGGGGGCAGTGGCAGAGAATTTTAGGCACCACCTTATCCTGAAGGCAGCCATCAGAACTTCTCTAATCTCAAGGCCAGCATGGTCACTGTGAAATTCAGCCAGCACTGCTTGCAGAAACCATCTCTGGTTTCAGGTCAGATTTCCCCTTCCCTTCTTGCTGCTCCTTAGCCTCTCAAACAAGCTGAGGAAAGAACATGTCCCCATAGTTGCAATGCTGGCTACTTTATATTTGATTTTATGATTACATTTCTGTCTTCTGCTTTTAAAAATCAGAATACATCCTACAAGTTTTAGCAAATTGCATTTCTTAAATACACATGCCAGTCATCTTCAAGCAGCCAGACTTTTCCAATAATTACCAGCTAGGATACCGCAGTCCTCTTCCATTAATTGTAGCCTGCACACTGGGGATTGGTACTGGCATCACAGTTTGCGCTGCAGTGCCTAGGATAGTGGCACTAGGCAGATGTCTAGGGTATTTCTACACCTCTAGAAAACAGACACTAACACACAACACTGCTTTAAGCAGCTTTTGTGTGTATATCCTGAGGGAACACCGGTGACTTCTATGGAGCAGCTATACTCAAAGCTCTTCTTGGGGCAAAGGGCTTCATAACAGGGAACAAGCAAGTTGTCTCCATTAGCAGGGACTACCAGACATCCCCCATGGAATCCTCCCCTGAGCCATCCCCATGTGTTACTACCACAATGCATTCAAGTCCTGGAACAAAACGAATGTTTGAGTACAGCTCTGTTCTTTGCAGAAGGTTTGTGCATGCCTTGCTCTCATTTTTTATGTCATTTTGACTCAACTGTAAATGAAAGAAATCTATACTCTGTGCTACTGGATGAGATCATGGTAGTGAGTATCTCATTGCCATCAAGGTGAATTTTTGCTCATGAATCTTTTCTATTCTTTCAGTGAGTGGCGATTTAAGCAAGTTACATTTATAGCACTGACTCTGCAGAGGGAGAGAACGAGCGCACAGTGAGCTAGGACTGCAAGTGATGGGTCCCAAGGGAGCCAAAACACAGATGTCATAAAAAGCCATTTCAGAAATTGTACACAAAGACACAGCTGTGCAGTGGGAAGGAAAACAGGTGGCACCGGCATCAGGGGCTGGCAGAGCATGGAAATAAACACACTGCCTCACATTACAGTACAACATTGCCACAAGATACCTTCAAAAAAGGACCCCTCAAAAAGGGCCTCTTAGAAAAGACCTCTTTCTCCACTGCCTCTGGAGAAGATGCTGAGGTTAAGCAGCCCTCTTCAAACAAAGCTTCCCCAGAGCACAGAGTACATTTGTCCACAATCTGTGAATTTACACAAGCAACCAAAGACTTGTGAAGTCAGCTGGAGTTAAGAGCCCCTCAGCAATATACTAAATCAGTCCCATGCTCACCCTGGAGTCCTCTACTTAGAAGCAGCTGTTTTTCTACTGCTTTTGTTCAGTTTTGCACCCTGAGGTTGAATAGGCCAGTTATCCCCCTCACTCAGGGAGGAGAGTCAAGGTCAAGAGGCAGCAACCAAAGCAGCACAGGACCCAGAAGTCATCTCGCTGCCACTTTCTGGTCTGCTCACGAGAGCAGGCTGCTTCTTTACCCTCTGATCTGTTATTTTGCAGATGAATTCTCTCTGTACAACAGATTTTGAAGAGCTGTGCAGCTCTCTCCTCAGTGGCTAGACCAGATTTAAGGACAGGGTGATCCTATCAAAATGTGAGGTCATGCAATTTACTGCCACAAATCAACTGCCTTCGTTCAGGTTTTGAAGGTCGGAGCAGCTCCATCTGAGGCAGTGGGGAGCTCACCAGTTCGCTGACATCTGACACCTCGCAATATTTTTAAAGCATGTTCTGAAAAGTAACACCAATAAAAATGACAGTGTAGAGCTCCCTATTTATTCTTTCTGTGATGCCAGATCAAATTGACTGAGCAGACACTCAAAAACCTAATGCACCCATCTGCACTGTACTTTGTCTCTTATGTCATCATCCACAACACACATCCTGTTTCAGGAACATAAGTGGCAGTACTGATGCAGTCACGATAAATGCACTGGAAGGCCCACTCCTTCCCTTATGCTTTGCAAAGCTACTACATCTAATATTTTTGAGATGGATACAGGTATTACCCAAATAGGTAAACTGGGACCAGGTCTGTGGTATCTGTGCCTGTTTTCATATGTGATTTTTTTTTTATTCCATAAATTCCAAAAACCTACAAAGTAATAGCATATGTTTATGTCCGACTGTTCATCTGTAGAAAGAAGAGATCTGTATGCCCAGCCACTTCGCAAAACCACTGAGGAAGATGTCAGGTTGATCACAATTGAGACACCAGTAAAGCGCAGAGTTAACTTAAGAACACTAAAGCAGCATGTTAATAATGGGAAGTGCATGGAGTTACCTTTGATATCAGGCATTTTCAACCCTTCAATCTTTTCTCCAACAGCTGTCCATATTTCTATGCCAAAATGAAAAACTTTGACAGATACTGTAGGAATATGCCAGGATTTGTTATGATTAGAAAATTACTCAATGCTATTACAGTTCAAAATATTTGTATCTTTATGATGAATAGCATCTTCTTCCACGTTGTTTCCAATGACTCTGAGGTATCCTAGTGGTACAAGGTGCAGCTCACAAGAGATCAGAGGCACCAAAGTTCAACGCACAGCACTTACAGAGAAAACAATAGAGTAGCCGATTGAAAGAAATCAGATTTTAAAATAAAGAGAGTTCAGGACAACTGTAGGGATCACAGCAGGAGAAGCTTTAAAAATAAAAGCCTCTCCTGTGCCATGGGTGAACTCAACTGACAAAGTGTCTCCAGCTGGAAGTCGACTTGCCTCAACTGCTGGAACTTTTGCCAGCCCAGCTTCACTGTGATCCCTCCTTTGACCCTCACAAAGCCACTGCAAAGTTTTGCTGCTAATTTAACATGTAAACCAGATGGTTCTTAGACATCAGGCATGTGAAACAACTGAAGAGTTAACAAAAAATTATTAATAACTGACTCTACTGAAATTTTCCTTTAGCAGCTCAAGTGGGGGAAAATACAAAACAAAGCCTGACGCTGAGCAGCCCTGCACTCAGGCCATCAAAAGACCACATAGGCTGGGAAAAGTAATCTCGCAAAGAAAGCATGGGCCCAGGATAGTAGCATAGTATTAAGCGTGGCTCTTCAGCAGATTCTTTGAAACGCTGGGAAAAGTCATTCAGGCACTTTGGGACAAATCTAATTCTTTAGTCTTATTTATCTGTAAAGATAATTATGGGTGTGTAAAACACCAAAATATCCAGGGTGTCAGAGGCTGGATTAATGCAATTTGGATATACCCAGTCTGTTTTCTGAGGGCAGCGTTCAATGCAGTTCAAGTTAAGCACCTCAGTGGATCTGTTATGAAAAGCATTGAGCACAGAAATTCCTTTATCATCAATGAGAAGCCAAATTCCTGATAGTGAATGCAGGGGCAACAAGCAGGTGAATCAAACTTCTTACCTCAGTGCATAAATTCAAATTCTTCACATGTAAAAACCCTGTCCCTGCATTTTCAGGAGAAAGTATGGATAAATAAATAATACTGGATAATAGCTAATTCTTCCCAGCCTGCTGTGGCTTTGGCTTAGCCCTTCTACAAATGCTTTTCACTCATTTAGCCAACTGTGGCCACAATCCCATCTGCATTCAAAGATGCCTGGCTCTACTAATTTTTACATCTCAAAGCAGTGCATCTCAGAGCACCCAGCAGGCTAAGCCCTGGCTATTGACTACTCCTTAGCAGAAACTGCTGCAGCCCTGTTTGTCCACAGGCCAATGATATCAGATTTCCCCCATCCTTTTTTTTTTGTTGTTGTTTTTTTTTTTTTAATCATAAATTAGTAAAGTGCCTGGCAGGCCCAAGGCCCTCCCCACTCCTACTCTCGCCACAATCTCCTCTTTGACTAACACGCCAGAGCACCAAAATGGCTCTTTGTAAATCTAATTGAAACAAATGCTATTGACCCAGACACATTTGCAAGTAAATCTGGTTGGACTTCAATCAGAGAGCATGTGTTTGACACCAAATTATGCTTAAGTGCTGCAGCAAGAAAAATGGGAACCGTGCTCTGGCAGATAGAGAGACAAAGGGAGGACTTAATTAAATGACTGAAACATATGCCACCAAGCCCAGTAAATGAGATTCAGAGTTGAAAAGGAGAAGTGCAGGGCTGCCTCTTATTATAGGAATCTAGCACTAAGGAGATTTGTTGCACTCCAAGAATGCTTGGGCACAGAGAAAGATCCTACGTGGCTGTGAAAAGGGCAACAATCAGAGACAGAGGCTAGGGGAAAGTTAACTACACTGCAGGAGACCTGAAATGTCACCTTGTCTTGTGATTAGAGATTTTTTCAGGCTAAAGCTGAAGATGAGGAAAGCAGTTTGCAACTGCTGCTCCAAGGAATTACCTTCAGAAAGGCCACAGCAATGCTACAACTCCGTGTAATGCAGCTACCAGCCCTGTCCTAACCCAGATAATAATCAGCCATATATTACTGAAACAAACACAAGTTCCAGCAAAAACAACTGCAGTAGACAGTCAAATCTCCTGTACAACAACCTCTCACAGCACAAGACAAGGAGGTCCTGAGGGGGAAGGTAAAACTCCTTCTCACCAGGGCTCCCTGAACCACAACATGTAACAATCGTTGCTTGCTACAATTCAAAAGAAATAAAAACATGATGTCCTGCAACAACCTAGAGGCCAGAAGAACATACCACATTCCTTTAAAAAAATCCTTGTCCATTCCCACCACAAACAGCCTAAGACAGCTCATCATTTTTATTTAACTATGCTCATTTGGGTGTGATATTTATCAAACTAACTATGCCCGTATGAATCTTAGTTTAAATGTAATTTGGTATATTGGCACAGTAGCAATGGCAAAGACCAGGATCTCTGACCCTCTTCTAAAACTACTGTGCTCTGCATTTGAAGCCTTCACACCTTTCCCTCTTTATCTACCTTCTACCATGGTGAAACTTCATTCTTCATAATAAGTACATTAACAGAAATTGGAAAATTGTTTCCAACACCTGTCAGAGCACACTTGAGACTAGCAAAATACCATCCCCTGCAAGGGTTAAATAAACTTGAGGAATGCCCAACCAAACCTCCTAGGATGGCATGTCCCAATGAACTTTCCAAACCTAAATCCTCTGATCTAACCCTCCTAGAAATCAGTGCAGTGTCTGCTGCTGTCAGTTGGGTTCCCACTGAAGCAAGGCAGGTGGTCTCACAGATCAGTGGGCAAGCTGTGCCTCTGATGTGTTTGACTGTCACATTCATAAACACAACAAGCTATGCCAGCAGCGATGGCAAGGCAGGAGGGGGGAACCCGATACAGTTCACAAACTGCAGTGCACAACATCCATCAGCGCAAACAAACCCAGTCCACAGCTCTCCAAGCTTGGCTTTCACAGCAGGGGCAGGCAGCTGCCAATGCTGCCCTGTGTCCTGCTTCTGCTTTTCCCTCAAGCCCTGAATCTCCAGAGCAAGTAAGAGCAGCATCCTGTGGAAAAAGCTGTTTGCAAGCACAGAACTACTCCTCTGTCACTGTGACCTATTGGAGCACATGGCAGCAGCCTGACAAACGGAGACCATCCACGATACGGTTAGAAGCATCTCTGAGGTGCCCTGCCTCTTTCTTAAGGGGAGCTGAATGCCTAGCATTTCTCTGAAAAGAGACAATTACACAATACACATTGAATACCCTAGACAATTATATATAGTTCCAAATAAGAATCATGGTACCTGAACCCAGCAAAGAACGTAGAAAGGAATGAGTTTCAGGTAAAGGTTTTTCCACTGTGGCACTGGAGTACCAAGGAGAAGTGTGAGGTTAACTGCTTTGCTCACTGTTTTGGAAAACATGCAAAGATCAGTGGACTACTCACATAAGTAAATGTCTATCAAGCAATAATTTCCAACCACATACCATCTCTTCTTAGCATAACAAGTGCATATGCAGAGAAGTGCTTTTTTTAAAAAAAAGCAGTCAAAAATTTTACTGTGATTCTTCAATATCAAACAAATCTAAAAAAATGCGTATCTGGGAACATTTCTCTCTCTTCTTACCGAAATGCTATTCCTGAGATGAAATTGTAGTATTTTAACAGCAAACTGAATTGTGAAAAAGAGATGAAGAAAAGAATTATGTATTCAAATTTTAAAGAAGAAATTCAGAAAAGTAAAATGTCATTATGTAATCTAAAGTTTGGAAGGGTAACAGATGGCTCTTGCCAAGAAATCTCCAGGAACTTCAGCCATCCCTGGAGACGAGACTCTTGGTTTAATGCTTGATAAAGAACTACACCACCAGTCCCTGGCACCCTTGACTTGGTGCTGTGTCCAAGGTCAGAGCCAATGGGAAGCAAAGACTGCCACCTACTGCGCTGCTTCAGCTCTTGATCACTCCAGACATTGGCAAAGATGATAACCCAAGGGATTGCAAATGGGGACTCTTGAGTTAAGAAGGGGAAGAAAGAAAAAGAAAAAAAAAGAATTGAAAAGAGAAAAGAAAACTAAGTTGGGTACCTTGACAGATACTGACAAGAACAGAAACAATAAAAAAGTCCCTGCTGTGAAAAACTCGTCAAATAGGGGCCGATGCATACCGTGCAGACCTCATGCAGTGTGCCCCCTCAAAGATGTCACAGCCCTCATCAGCTTTGCTACTGTAATATTCCTCCAGGAGAGGAGAGCATAGCTGACACCCCGCCAGTCATCCCAATGACTGCTGACAGCCTCAGGCAGCATATGAATGGGAAACTGATGCCTGCATTCAAAGGGTGCTGTCAAACCCAGATAATAAACTGTGCTGCAAGCAGCATTGCCTAAGCATGTGTAAATACCTACAGGATCCATACATACCCACACACATTTACATATCCTCAGCTGTATCTACAGCAATGAGAGTGAGACAGCGTTGAGCGTGCACGTTTCAAGCAAGCCTGGGGTGGTGTTGTAAGGCACAAAGTGAGTTTATCCACATGACAGCTGCACTAATCCCTTTGATCTGCAGTGACTGGGTTGCCTCATTGCTATATTATATAATAATAGAAATTAAGATTAGCTACAGTAAACAGTAATATAGCATGAAATACAGTCAGGGCTTGTTCAGTGGACATTACTAAGACAGACCCAGAAATAGCACAGCACCTGGAAAGAGAAAAGACTGCCCTGAGGTTTTGACATGAAATTACTGAGCAGCACCTACTGGATGCTACTCAACCCTCATTCTCAGACTCTGATCTTCTTGCCTCAGTTTTGGACAAGTTGCATGGCAGCAAAATCTGAGGCTCTGCCATTCTCAGCTCACCTCAAAGTTGGAAGATGCTAGCAATCATTGGAGATTTGACCCTAGTCAAAACTGCAATATCACTTTCCTGCTTGAATGAACCCAAATGGGCACCTCACTATCTGCCACACCTTGCCTGCAGGTAAATCCTAAGGACAGTGCAAAAACATTACCCTGTATTCCCAATGGCCACTTGACTAATAGCAGTAAGAAAACTCCAGGGAAGGGAAATGCAGTGTGACATTAAAGCAGTTCAGCTTCCATACATATAACTTTTTAAAAGTTTTCAGGAAAGGTTACCACGTGTATAAATTCTTGGCAAATATTGCATTACTGAAGATGTTTCTTTACCACATGTCAGTGGTAAGAATGAGGGCTGCTGATTTTGAGAGATGCAGTTTGTTGTTACTGCAATATTAAAAGTACTCCTAAATTTTTAATTTCATTCAGTTTTTTGTGTTTTTTGGTTTGTTTTTTTTTTTTTACTGAAGGAAAAGAAAAAGGATAAAAGACCTAAACCCTTTACAATCCAATCCAAAGATTAATGTTTTATAAAGGAGTCCACAGAATGTGTAAATTCAGGGCTTTGCTGCTGTCCAGGGCACTATGGAAGCTGACAACCAAATTACCAATTTATAGGCTACTCAGACTGTCATGGTTTAACCCCAGCTACTCACTGCCCCTCATAGCAGGATGGGGGAGAGAATCAGAAGAGTCAAAGTGAGAAAACTCATGGGTTGAGATCAAGACAGTTTAATAGGTAAAGCAAAAGCCGCGCATGCAAGCAAAGCAAGACAAGGAATTCATTCACCACTTCCCATGGGCAAGCAGGTGTTCAGCCATCCCCAGGAAAGCAGGGCTCCATCATGTGTAACAGTTACTTGGGAAGACAAACGGCACCACTCCAAACGCACCCCCCTTCCTTCTGCTTCCCACAGCTTTATATGCTGAGCATGATGTCACATGGTATGGAATATCCCTTTGGTCAGTTGGGGTCACAGCTGTCCTAGCTGTGTCTCCTCCCAACTTCTTGTGCACCCCCAGCCTACTCGCTGGTGGGGTGGTGTGAGAGGCAGAAGAGGCCTTGGCTCTGTGTAAGCTCTGCTCAGCACTAACGAAAACATCCGTGTGTTATCAACAGTTTTCAGCACAAATCCAAAACATAACCCCATACTAGCTACTATGAAGAAAACTAATTCTATCCTAGCCAAAACAAGCACACAGCTTTAACCCAAGCTAAGCAGCAATGTACTTCATACAGTACAGATCTAATTAAACATTCATCACTTGGGCTGTAATTTGGTCAGATAGTGGTTTACCAAATACGAAAATCAGTTCACCTCCCAGAGCAAAACATAATACATTACTCAACTTCAAAAAAGGTAGGATAGCAACAGTCAACACCATTTGATGGGGGTTTTTCCTCCTACTTTCTCTCTTTACTGTACCATCTGGGTTATCCAGGACTTTATTACCTGCAAGAATAGTTCACTTTTTCCTGTTCCAAAAGTGAACCACAAAAAAAAAAGTCCATGAGCTGTGGAGGCGAGCAGATCAGATTCATTCCAGAATCAAGGAAAGATTGATCAAGGAAAGCAAAGAGGAAAAAAAAATAAAAACAACCAACAATAAAAGTTAGGGGGGTTTAATGCACCATAGCACTAATAGCTGTAAAGAACATCAAAGTGTTTCTCAAAGAGTACGTGGAACAGTTACCTTCCTCGGCACTGGCAGTCAGCCATTTCCCAGACCATGATGAGGAAGTCTCTAAAACAGAAAAAATCAGACCCCTCCTATCAGGTTGCCTAGGTAAAGCAACATTTGTTCATCAAAGTCAGCCTCATACCAAAGGAAGTCTTACTAAAAAGAGTGAAATCGGAAATTTCACACTTAAATTGCTCTAGGCTGAATAATGGATATAAGGTGCTCCCTCTGGCTGAGTAAAGCCTTGACAGTCAACACTATCATGTGGGCCCAGATTTTCAGTTCCTGGTTCGGTAAAAGACAAATCCTGAGCAACATGCTGAGACAGATGATGTCACAGCTAAACATCACTAGCTTTTAGAGGAGCAGGGCAAATTCAAATAGCAAGTTTGTACATCAGTCAATCTATCTCAATGAAATTGTGCCCACTGACTGATATCATTATGTCAGTTCCAGAATACCTCTGAGACAAGCTCAGTAAATTTCTTGCATCAAAAATGGTATAGTATATTCACAAGAAAAAGAGTGCATGGGATCCCCATCCCTGACTTCCAGAGCCCGCTAATCAATGTCTGGTACCCCTCCATAAGAGCTGCCAGAACTGTACACAAGCACAAAGCAGGTCGCAGGACACATGCAGGCGAAGTGGCTTTCCAGCAGTTTGGTTTTGATATTGATATTGTTTCTAACAAAGCTGTTTTCTCTAGAGGAGGCTCTGGATGGCAGAGTAGTTCTTGAATCAAACTGGAGGAAAGACAGCTAAAGAGTTCCAGGAAAGCCTGGCTAAATTACAAAGCTACAGTTTACCACATTCAGAGACCAAGGAAAGGATCAAGAAACTAAAAAACCCAGTCTCCTCACTATTTGTCTTAGAGAAATTGCTTGGGCATTCCAGAAAGGGATGTGACAATGCAGGCTAAATCATGGCTAGGACTGGAAGTGAAAGACTCTGTAAAGCAGCTGGAAGGGGAATGTAAACAAACATAAGGAGACCTTGCTGCTTAGCCACAACACTGATGCTAAGGCCACTGACCTAATAAACTGCCAAGAATGACATACAGCATCATTCTAAGGAAAAGCAACCCAAAACTTCACATTACCTTCAGGTGCAGAGTGTTCAACACAGCCTGGCCTCATGCTGCCTTTGAAAGAGCAGGCACTCTTCCCCTCAACTCTGAGGAGGCTCACCTTCATTCTCCACCCAACACCTCAATAATAATACAAAACGTAGGCAGGATCACAGCTGCTACCAAGAAGTTGGTGCCTCTCCACAAAACATATTCAATATTCTTCAGAGCTCTCACCAAAGAGCTAACCCTGACCAACACTGCACAGAGGGGATCTCTGACTGCATGATCTAGCTATGCCACTAGAAAGAGGTATTACTGTCATATCTGTTTACCTTTGCTAGGTCCTGGCAGCACTGGTAGGCTGTCAGGAGGAAGAAACGAGCTAATGTTCACCAGCAGACCCTTGCCCACTGCTGCTTTCTGGACATGACAAGCCCTGTCATTTCTCATATGCAAAAAATCAGAGTAATCATGCCTCTCCCTCCAGGAAGGTATAATGGTGTCTGCATAGATGGAGAAGAGCAGCACATCTCTGGCAAGCAGTATACAGATATCAAGAAAAATAATGAAAACTAGACAAAACAACTTTTTTTTCCCCTCTCCAAATACTGTCTTTGATGGACGGAGGATTTCATACATAGAAATTGGCTTGGTTTGCTATTGAGGGGAAAAAAATCCCATGAAGCATGTTCCTCACTGTTGGTCCTCTCAGTAGCCCTGCCTGCCCAAGTCAGAACTCCCACATTTGGCACCTCCTTGTTTTCTCTGTCTATGAACCTGGTACAGGGAGCTGGTGCTCACATTGTTTGCAACACAGACTTTTCCCCACTGCTAGAGTTGCACGGGCTACAGCCAAAGAGCGTTGAGACTGGCACTGATCAGCTCTACCAGCTAGGGAAAGGAGGAAGCGATGCGAAAGGTTGGGACCCCAAAATCCTCCTGTCAAGAGGCCAACTCTTCCTCGCCTTCTCCATCTGAAGAGCTATTACCAAGTTACTGTTCTCTCATGATTCACATTCTCTCAACGACCCTACCCATACTAACATCTACAAGGAGTCAGTCAGACATTTGGCAGGACAAGCTATACTTCCACCCAGAGAACAAAGCCACAGAGGGCCACCTCTTACAATTTGTGTGCTCCCCATCCATTAAGCAACTCTTGCCTTGACCAGCTAAAAGTCCTATGAGTATTGATGAATACTATCTCCTTGCAAGTTTATTAGCACTATCACACAAATAATAATAGTGTCAACAAAGCCAAAAAGAGAAGCTCATCAGCAGCTGGCTTAAGATGATGCAGAGAGTGTTTAGCCAAAATGATCTTAAGAACTTATGGACTACTTTTTGTCACTGCTAGTTACCGAGAATCTTGTTCCTTGATGATTCACTTGCTACACTCCAGTGCACAGGTCATCTCAAACAGCCCCCAAAAGAGGTACTGTGATGTACTGAATAAATTGTGCAAAATCTCTGAATGGCTCCGACACATGCAAGAAAACAATCACACTAAGGGAGCTTCAGCTGACCTAGAAATGCATTTGTATGCGTGTACATGTATGTATGTGTATACACATTTGCAAGAAAATATATGTATAGGTCTAAACACTAGGACACATTGATTTAAAACAAAAAAGATGATCTAGTAAGTCTGTTTCAAAACCCAAGGCAAACAATGACAGTTTATCAAAGGAGAATTCAATTCCTGTCTTGATTCAGAATCCACACCAGGGGGGAAAAAACCACAAACAACAATACCCCAAATCCTAACACAATCTTTGGCTGGCTGAACACGAATGAAATATTTTTCTCACTGTCTACCACAACATGCAAAGGTAAGCCACATTAAAAATTCACCTGTGTTGTCACCTCTCCCTCTGCTATCCTTCTGTTCAAATACATGGTATACAAATGCACCTCAAGGGTGTAATTTAATTTTGCTCATTTCGGAATTAGCACCGTCAATAGCTATTATGGCAAGGCCAATTTTCCCTGCAAGAATTCATAAAACCTGTAGTCTAGAAGTTTGTCTTCAGCTGGGTTCTTAAACTGGCAACTGCACAAAAAAGAAAAAAAAGGAAAAAAAAGGAGACACAGATAGTTTCAACAAATAGGAAAAAATTAGAAGGACAGAAGGACTGGTGAACAGACAGTGGTCAGCAGACATACATCAGCAAAAAGAAGAGTGAGGAAGAGGGACAGAAAAAGAGGGAGGGAGAGAGGGTGAAGGAAGAATAAAAGTGCATTTTTATTATGGTATTACAAACCCTATGATTGCTCTAATTACACCTAAAGGAAAACAAAACTCATCTGCTAGTACTAAGTGCATGAATAATTAACTGGAAAGGAAGGAAGACAGCAATGCTACAAACAACCCAAACAATCTTAAGTTATGGGCAGGTTCTCTGGAAAACAGGAAAGAATGTAATTTCTGGTGTGTGGTGGTATTTGTTCCATTTTTCTCCCTTCCTGTATCACATGTGAACTGAAATGACTTTTCTACTCCTCTCCCACCATTCTTGGCTTATGGTAAGTCTACCTCAGATTGTGATGCTTACACTTCTTGCTGTGATGTAGCACTTCAAAGGTAAGTGGTCTCATTCTATAGAATGTTTGGGTGAGAGCACCTCCTAGGAAAATCCAAGATGATTGACAAAAAAAGATGTTGTTTTTCTTCGGAAAGAACAGCAATTCAATAGTAGTAGTCCTTCAGATGTACAGTTATCCTGGTTTTGGGCTAGGATAGAGTTAATTTTCACAAGAAGCTGGGAGAGGACACAGCCAGGACAGGTAACCCAAATTAGCCAAAGGGGTATTACATACCATATGACATCCTGCTCAGCATATAAAGGGGGCTGGCCAGGGAGGAACAGCAGCTCCAGGTTGGGTTGAATGTCTCTCATCGAGTCACAGAATGAGCAAATTGCATTGTGTATCGCTCGCTTTGTATATTCTAAGTACTGCTGTTGTTATTTTCCTCTTCCTTTGCTGTCCCAGTAAACTGTCCTTATCCCACCCAACCCATGAGTTGTCTTCTGAGTCTCCTCCCCATCCCATGGCAGGGGGCCGGGGGAAGGAGGAGTGAGCAAGCAGCCATATGGTGCTCAACTGCCGGCTGGGGCTAAACCACGACAACAGTAAAATCTGAGACTTCAGTAGCCACTAAAAATGTACTTGTGCTCTTGAAATGTATTTGTGGCCCCCTCCCAGCTCTTCTAAACAGAAAGGGCTTGGGCCTCAATGTCTTAACCTAAGTCCAACCTTCATAAAAATTTATAAAAACAGATACCAGGAAGTATTGAAGATGATGACATTCTTTTTGTTTTCTCCCCATATTGTCTTTTAATTTTGAAATAACAGCCCTCAGGATTTTTTTTCTTAGAATATCAAGTGGAACTAAAGTGTTAGGCTTAGGAATTTATTTCAAAAAACCAAGCCCACCTAACTAACAAATTATATAGGAAGGAGTACAAAACAATTTGATCTTGTACAGTAGCATACACAGTAGACAGGTGGGTCATTGTGCCATCTCTGGAATTAAAAGAAGCAAGTTAGCCAGAGATGATCCATTAGATACCTTAAAGTTTTTATGTTCAATATAAACAAAAATCAAACATTTCTGGAAATATAAACAGAATGTTATAAAGAAACTAGAGGGGATAAGAGGTGGGTAGACTCATTGAATTATTAGTGAGTACAGAGGGAACCTCAGATGATGAAGTATTAATCATAATTTCATCTACTTTGCTGAAACATCAAAAAAGAAAAAAAAAATCAATTCCAACAGAAAGGTAGTAATAGGAACTAGCAAAGGTCGTACCTTTCCATCCTGAAATTATGTCCTTGCTGATCCATAGGAATGAAAACATTTGTTTGCAATTAATCAAAGGATCAAAAAGAAATCTTGATTTTATTTCCTGGCATGCCAGAACAATGCTGCTATCAGTCACTTCATGTCTGCAGTGGGCTAAGGGCTAAATAAAGCTATTTTCAAATTATGGCTATTTACCAAAATAAACAAACATATTTATTACACAGCAGGCAAGGAGAAGGAAAAGAAAGACCAAGGAAGAGAGCTCTTACGTATATTTATTTATTTCATCTCTAGAAATAAAAGCTTTTTGGAGTGCGAAAATGCAATTGCTACGTGCACCATGATGGATTAGCTCTGGTAAGCTGAAATAAATAGCCATTCATCTTACCGCTCACGTCAGCACTGGGTGTACCGTGTACAGAACTAAAATGAAATGCCTACAGACAACCCCAACCTGGGGCCACACACTAGGAACATTTGCAAAACAGCTTTGGTACCAGAGCAAACTCTGAATGTACTTTTGGAGCCTCAAATCAGTTCTATTTGAATCAGTCACTCTACCATTCTTCTCCCTCTGTATGGATAGTCACACAGAGAAAAACATGTCCACAGTCATCCATCCTGCAAGTACTGAGGGCTTTCTCTCCACTCAAAGCATCTCAGTAGGTATGCCCTTAGAAAACCCTTTGTCTGCTGCTGTAATACAGCTTCCACACTACCACCACCAAATGCTGTGGCAGCATTTTGCTCACCTCACTTTTACAGTCTCTTCTGAAAATGAAGACCAAAAAACCCTTATAGAAACAGCAAGTTAGAGCATCTAAGTCTCCTCTCATACACATTAAGTTTTATACTGCCTCAGTTTTACTGATCAGGGAAATATTCCCCACAAGACAAAGAACACTTCTGCATTTATGGCAAGAGAATTAAGAGAAGAAGTTAGACTTGCTGGAATCCAAACTTTTGGTTTCAGGATGCTTTCCGTTTTGATGCCAAGAGCCCTGAGCAATGATCCTGAGTCCAGTACTTCTTTTTCATCTGAGTCCAGATCTTCAGCGGCTTATGGCAGGGCCTTTAAAAAAATTTTAGGACATCATCATCACTAGCAATGAAGCAGATGCACAAAATTAGGGATTCAGCTGAACAGAAAGTTGAGTATGGATATTGAGCAACTCAACTGTGGCAACACATTTTCTCTCTGGACCAGTCAGGAGTGACTTGCTATGCCCCAAGCCAGACACTCACTCTCACTTAACTGACCCCTGAGACATGCAGCAAACACTCCTTCCTACCTTCTGCCCTAACAGATATCATTAAACACCAGCAGGACAGAACTGTTTTGTTGTTTCATTTCTTGTTTATTTGGGTTTTTTTTCCAAAGCATCTTGTCCTCTATCTCACAGTGGCTTTTATTGCTTAGGTGAAAGAAATTTAATGATTTTTCAGCAGTACAGTAATTACAATCTTGGTGGAGTCTATACAGGCAGGAGGTCACTAACACCTGAGCAAATCTGACTCCAAACAGCATATCTCCATCCACCTGAAACAGATGAGAACTACAGTTGCCTCAGGGTATGCATTCTGCACTGTCTTGCATGGGTGGAAGCATATGTTTCTCCTCCTCACCAGTGAGTGTTTGTAAGAAATTTCTCTTTCCTAAATCCCCTGTCTACAGCATCAATGGTACAGGTGCAGTTGTCCCATCCTCCTCTGCTGTATGAGAGAAGGAACAAAAGGAGCTCAGACGCTACTGTCAAGGGCTGCGGAAAGATAGAGGGACTTCAGAAAGAAAACCATCCTCCCTGAGGCTGTAAAAGTGCTACAAAGCTACATTGGGAAACACTAAGAGAGACCCTGTTTGACATGCAGAGCAATCAGAGAGCGAGCTCTGCCTGCAGAGAAAATTGGAAATGAGAAATAGGAACAGAGAAGGTTCCACACACCTTATGCTCTTGAAAAAACTGTTTTCTATGTCTTTCAGCTCCAGACCCTGAAAAAGGTGAATATTTCCTAATGCACAGTATCCTAACATCCTCCTGTTATCCCTCCTCCTCTGAATAGAGACTTTCAAATCAGAGTGGCATAAATGATAAGGCGTAAGATGTAGACGATTATTTACATGTAGAAACTCTGCTTAAGAGAGACAGTTCCTGCTGAGCTTGATTAATGTTATTTTAACCTACAGCTATACAATTGCTCAGAGGGTTTTGGTGTATATCAGCTTCAGTTCACATATTCACCTAGCACTAATTCTATTAGCACATTTCAGCACTGACAGACAGTTCCTGTTAAATACACCTCGATACCTGTACCACAGACGTTTAACACGCCAAACAAGTTCCCGCACACCCACAGTCCAGAGGATCTGTGTACAAAAAGCCCCAGCAGATAAATTGCTAAAACTTATCACAGCCTTAGAATTAAGCATGTGTCCAGCTGTTGCATCCCTATTAAATGCTCAGATTACATGAGCTTTTGCCCAAAGGTGGCTCTGGGGTCCTCCCAGGAGCTAGGATTTGCTGAACAAATGTTAGTGAAGCTCTCAGGAAGGAAATCACTGAAAATGCCAAATCACCATCAAACCAATTTTTTTCAGTCTGTTCTTGGATTTTCTCTTTTGCTCACATGCCTTTTTCAAAGGGAGGCATGACCTGCCTCTTGGCTGAACAATGATGAAACACTGGAACAGTTTGTAGACCCAGACTTTGCCTCCAGGTAGATGCACTAAAAGTGAGTAATTTCCCAATGAAAAGTCCCAGGTGCACTCCATATTTGACCTCCCTTTCAATGAGGCAATGTACACTGCCAGGACTTTTGGAAAGACAATGTTAATCCTCCCTCACACATCATGATGGATATCTCATTGTGTCCATATGGACTAAGGAGAATCCAATGGCCAGAGTCTACTCCATGTACCAATAAGCCTGTCATTTACCTAGTAGCTTTTAATAATTATCCAACATTCATTTTATCTGAAATCCATGTAGCTTTGTTATCCACCATCACACATCTGTCTCATTTTAACCCAGAGGTGAATACATTGCTTGAGTACAGCTCAAATTGCTTCAGACTTTCTTCCAGTAAAGGTGCTAGACAAATGAGAGCTATTATTAGCATGGACAGTGCCAACCACCAGCCGTTAAGGCTAGCACTTCTGCCTGGCAGAACAGGATCCTCCCTCTACCACACTGTAACACCACATCTGTCTTAACACAGGAGCAACATATCAAGCCATCATGCTGCCACAGAAAAATTCAATGCGATGACCATTCCAAGAGCTCACAGATTTTTCTGGGACCTAAAGCGTACCCACAAGCAGCACTAAAGACACAGAAGAGGGATTATCTCATACACAGCGTGCCAGACAGCTGCTACTAAGCACAAATTGAAGGGTGCCCAGATTCTGCCAACTAGCTCTGAAGCAGCTGCTTAGGGTAGGACACAACTTTGAGGTGATGGCAATTGGGAGAAGCTACTGTAGCCTTGCAGCCTGAAAAGATAATGCTTTCTGTGGAAATACCTCCAAGCGTATAGTTCAGTCTGCTGAGCAAAGAAACAATAATCCATAAGAGAAATAGAGAGATCTTCAAATCCAGGAGACATGAGGAGGAGCCTACAATAAGTTCTTGCTGTTTACAGCATTTCTCTGCTAGCAGTTCCATAAAACAATTTATGTTTCATCATGTAGCTTTTCTTTACATTGGATTTCCAACTCATGACTAGTAAAGCCAATTTTTGAGATGTGGAACACTCACTTAGCAACACATAACCCTTTTTGCCATATGAGGTGTCATGGGCCATCATATTCCTTTCCCATAAAAAGCACTTCACAAAGAGCTTATAGTAGAATTATCCCCATATTACAGCTATGCAAATTGAAGATCACGTTACTGGTCCAATTTTCAGGGTAGCAGAAAAGGTACATTGTTCCAGGGACATAGGCAGGACACTGAAACACAAACTGTGAGGAGGAAAAATCCCTTCAACAAGAACATGCAGTACTTTTATTGGACTTTTTCATCCAATGATTTCCAACAAAATGACAAGAAAAAGAGTGTGCTGCTATTTTGTATGACGGATAACCATAAAAAAAGTAAACTGGTATTCCTAGATCATGCAAAAAGTAAAATAATAAGCAATATGTTGCTCAAAATTTGTCTCGGTATCTGAATGGATCACACTGCCTTATTTTGACCTAAATGTGGAAATTAAATTTCTTTTTCTCACATCAAATCCAAATCATAACATGTATTTATTTTACTGTGAGCAGCAGTTGACAAGACTTCAATCCTTGCTTTTGCAAACAAAATGGCTGCTCAGTGATATATTGCAAGCCAGAGTGGCTGCGTTTGAAGTGTATGGCTCATTCATATTCTGTGACAGATGAGGAAAATATAGTTTGAATTTGTGACAGTTCCTGAAATAATTTATTTATCATTTGGAAAGGGGCAAGCACAATATAGCCCAAACCAATGGAGGCCATTTAACACATCTATTTCACTCAATACTGTTAACTTTAACACTGTACTGTTGGCCAGCTCCATAACAAAGAACTGAAAACAACAAAGTAAAGATGCCAGCCACTGAAGCAGGATGACTTCTCAAGTCCAGTTAACTCCCTAGAATACATCATCTCAAAAGGAGACCCACAGTCTCCCAGGTGCCTCCAGACTCCTAGAAGCATTCAAGAGATGGCATTTCAACTCTGGAACACATCCAAACAAGACATGAAAACCAAGGGACAGGGAGGTAAAATTCAGACAAAATCAGACTTCCAAGTCTCCAGCTCAATCTACACACACATTAGTCATATGCTAGTCTCTGTGCCAGGACATAATGAAACTAATAGCTAAATAAAGTGACAGAAACACAGACAACCTAATGTTGGTGTATCTAACAAAGAAATGCTTCTTTGTTAAAGACAGAAAGAAAATAAAGGTATAAAGAAGACTGTGCTCTGTAAAGTTTTCAGTGAGATGTTTTTCTGTATACGAAGAGCTTTAAAGTTCTATAATCCTCATTTGGGTGCAACTTGCCTTCAGATTTGAGGCAGCCTCATTCAGAGGACACATATTGCATTACCTCCTCCAAATACAACTTACTTTTATTCTACCTCACTGTCATTACCCTTTAGTCTTAAATTTAAGGTGAAGGAAGCAGCTGCCTTCTATTGCCTGAAAAATGAAAGACTGACATTTGGCAAACCAGAGCACTTTCATGCAACCTTTAGAGATCATCAAACTTACTCCACCTTCTGTGCTGCCTCTAGTGGGGAAACAAAATTAGAGAACAAAACCCACATGTGATGTGCTTGGTTTGACTGTTTCAAATCTTATTCTTTGAAGCCTCATAAAGCCATCTGTATAGAAGCAAAAAGAGGGGTGCTGTAGCTAAGATGTGGATTTGCCTTATGCCATAAATCTGGCAGTTTCACATTTTTTATTTGATGCTGCGCAGGCGATAGAAACAAGGACAACGAGTGGAGAACACCATCAAACCTGTACTCCTGCCAAGTTACTCTGGACCTGCAGGAAGTGCAGTGGATGTTTTAGCTTTTCTATTGCTTCCCCATTCTCAGCTGCTAACAAGATTCCAAATTTATCCCAACCACCCAGTGCTTAGGGTGGCTAATGCTTTTAGCAACCCATTTCTCCAGGTCACGATAGTCCCTTTGAATTGCAGCCCTGACATTTGGCATATCGATTGCTCCCACTATCCAGTGTTACTTGCAAACTTAACAAGAGAGATTATTCCATCCTATCACCTCTGGTAATAGTGAAGGCATTAAGCGATATCAGCTCCCACACTGACCCCTCAAGAACACCATGGTCCTATGCTGAAACACAGGCTTTTTCCTCCTTCACTTTATTGAAGAATTAGCTTTATGTGGGGAAGACCCACCAGTGCTGTGATGAAGAGATAACAGAATCTCAGCACACCTTTGCAGGGGAAGAAAGAGCACAGATCAGGTCTACTTTGTAAGTTTATTAGTTATCAGACACCAATATCAGTTGTCTCTGGCCACATATTCCTAAAAACCTAATGAAGCTTTTTCCAAAGAAGTAATGAGGAAATCTGGACTATGACAAGAGCCATTAATTATAGTTAATAAAAAGGCCCTACATTATTTATTCCAAGCTCTCAAAGTGGCACTCCTACTGCAAACAACTTGAATAAGATTTTGCTTAAACTGAACACTTGCCACCATAACATACTTATTGTTATGAATAGATACTTTGCACTATTTTACATTTTTCAAAGGATATTAAAATGTATTTGGAAACATCAGCAATCAAATGTCCCCATGAGGTAGAGTTGTAGCGTAAGTCGCAATTGTTAAAATGTGGCCACCTCTAGGGTTGAAAAATTATACTTTAATAACAGTATTCACACCTGAAAGACCCTGATATTACATGCTAGTGTCCATCCAATCCAGAAATGTATTAAAAACTGTAATTTGTATTTAATTAAATCAGTTTATAATCAGACAATGAATCCTCACACTAACTACTTTTGAACAAATGATGGAAACAACTAGTTACAGGATGATCTGGTCATTCACTGCCCTGTGGATTCTTTATACTGGGAAAAGAATGGAAAAATTTCATCAAGCAGAAGTCTTCAAATTATGGTCCAGAGGTCTGAAAAGAATATGCAGCATCTTTAAAAGAAAAGAGAGTATGGCTAATGTGAGACTCCTGCACCTGGGCCAGTGATAGAGCTGGGCTGTAGAATGAAGTCTCATCTCAGAACCATGCCTGAATTCAGAATACTCTCTACTATGTATTAATAGAACATTTGCTGGGCCAGCAATTTTGGCAATTTGCGATGCATTTCTTGTATTTTTATTGTTCATGTATAGCAAGTACTGTGGTTTTATTTTGTTATGTTACAGCTCTGAGAAAATTTGAAGCAATAAAACATGATTGATTGACATTGTGTCTCCATGCCACAACACGGTGCCACAGAGTCATGCCACCTGTCACCACTGCTGGCTACAGGAGACTGAGCCCTGCACTAATGCTTCCCCCAATTATCCATGGCCCACTGGCCAAAGCCCTCTGCATTCTCAGTTCCGCTACGGATAATCTCCTGTATAATTGTACTGATGGGAAATGACAGATTAGGAGGGAGAACACATGATTTTCAGTCTGAGGTCTAACAAGTTCTTGCTGGATTGTTCTCAAGTCTGCACGCTCCAGGCTTTCCTGGCAGTGTCCTAAAAGGCATCTCAACCCTCACACTGCAGGAGAGACCTGCAATTTAAGACTGCTGAGCCAGAAAAGAATAGTGATCCCAACCCAGATCTTCATTTACAGGCAGAAGTAGATGGGGAAGCTGTATGAAGGAAAAGGCTGATATAAGAGATTTGTCTCAAAAAGCAAAGGTTGAAACTGATTTGCCAGCTACTAGTGCTTTCTAAAACCATGGCCTTACTAAAATACCAGATGCAGAACATCTTCCTGGTTCTTATGACCAGGAAGAACATGTGTCACGTATACGTTGGTGAAAAAGGGAGATGGACTGATCTTGGGTTCCCGGCCTGCCTCTCTATTATGTGGCAAGTGAACTTAGCAAAAGGTCACTTCCTGCCCCATGCCTCAGCCTCCCTAACCACAATTACAGGAGTTATAACAGTTAGCAATTTTCCAGCAGCATTAAGAAATCTATTAATTGACACACATAAAAGAAAGCTCCTCAAATTGCACTCCCTTGCAGAAGAGCCATGAATGGCTTCAAACCTGGTGCCTTGCAGAGCACTGAGACAAGACCAACCACCAGCCCAAGGACGGCTATATATCCAACACCTCTCTGCTCTGAAGGGCTGTACAGAGATGTTCTCTTAACAGAGGAGGTAGTGAGATGTGCTGGCATGGAGCAGCTAACTTTCCTTAAAGCCTAAAGTGATCAAAAGGCCTGATGGGCACCACAGAGCATCTAAAAGCGGTGAGAGCCTTGAGGAGCAGCTGGGTGCCAGCCACTCCGCGGGCACAGCTTGCAGAGCCAGCAGGCTGCCCTTCTGTGCAGGCCTCATTCTCAGCCCCTCTCTGTCAGACGTCTCGCAGCTGGGGGGGAAATGCTGGCTCAGACTCACTGGGGACATAATGACAACAGTAAAAAGCAAACAAGGTATTCTGCTTCAGAAAAATTTAATTAAACAGTCTTCACGCCAGCCACTTTTTCTCAAGCTCTGCATTCATTGTTCACAGAAAAAAAAAGAAAAAAGAAAAAACCAACACATTCTTAACACCATCTTAAGTTTTATGTCCATTAAATTTTACCTGCAGAAAATAAAACAGTTTGTTTTCTGCTTTTTCATAATGCATTTTTATGCCTCTAGGTCTCTGCTTGTTTAGACTCTAGGGGCTGTAAAAAGTATTCTGTACACCATTACCTGGATAAACACCCTATAAATTACAACTGATATTTATCAGCCTCATGGCAATTTCACTACATTAGAAATAATACAAGACTGTATTTAGATAGATAAGATATGAGTACAAGATTAGCATACATAGATGTCTAAAAAAAAATCCATGTCCTGCTATTCTAGACAAAATACACACAGAGATGACTTTAATTAACTTTTCCTGCATTTGGAATTCCACCAGGATACAAAGCTAGCAGGATCATTAAACCAAATCATATTTTCAGCACAGCCTGATATTTCACTAGAACCATTCAAATCAATTTACCCAACAGAGACATTTGTCCCTGGCCTGTCACCATGGCCTGTACTGAGCGTCCTGCACTTCTTTATCTTTTGGCAGGGCCATCATAAGCAAGCGACACAGAGGATGATGTATGGGAACTCAAATAAGTTATAAATCCTCCATGCCTTCCTCAGCCATCAGACTGAGCGAATTTACTCCAGCCAGTGTTGGCAAAGACTCCCTCGCTGCTCTCAGGAACAAGTCAGCTTTAAGATGACGCGTTTCTTCAAGGTAAAGTTCCTCATTGCTTTTGGGAAAAGAAGGCAATAGGAAAGAATGACCAAGGAACACATGCCCAAAAGGCAGTGGTGTGCCTAAATATCAGCCAGTTTCTTCCATGTATTCAGATGCTTCTCAAAGGTTTAGAAATCTGAACTAGGAATCCCTCTCATCAAAAATTTAAGAGCACAGTTATTCCACTGACAAAAACTTTCCTTTAAGAGACTACCATCTTAAAACCCCAATAATAAAAAAAAACCAAACACCAAACCCACAACAACAAACCACCCAACCCAAAAAAACCACTACCCAAACCCAAGCCTGTTTAAAGAATGGACAGTTGCCCAAAGTTCAGGATAAAGAGAAAAAAGACCAAGTTATTTTAAAAACTTGGAGGAACAGTGAAAGATATGCAGAGCATCACTCTCCTTTTTCATAGCAGCTGCCTGGGGTTTCTTGCAAGGTCTTGCTGAACACCCTTGAGGATGGCACTGGTATACATTTCCCTTTCACATAGCCAAAAAGGATTGTAATTCAAGAGTTGAGTAGCCGTTTAGATGTCTAATGCAAGAATCCCTGAGTGGCACAGTACACAGCTGGTCAGCTGGTCCAGACTAGTAGAGTGACATCTTTGCTTAAAGCACTTGACATGCCAGCATCCTACATTTTAGATACATGCTAATGACATTCCCTCCTCCCTACTGTAGCTGAAGGCATCCCCACTGCACCTGTTTATATGATTTGCAGATATCACAACTGCTACGCTCTCAGGCCTCTACTGCTTCTCTTCTCCTTTTCAGTGAGCAGTGGTATGTACACCAGCACTCAAGCACCATTCTCCATTCAATGGGCCAGATCCAAGAGGGAGCTTTGCCACGGCAGGTCAGTCTCTGGATGTAAATGGCTACATGCCTACAACTACTGTCTCTTCTGCAGTTCTCTCTGTAGACACACAGACAGTTTATACCAGTTAAGCCATAGCCCTGGCCTTTTCCCTGGCACAGCATATACATTATTCAGCTGGTAAATAGTTTGATTGTACGTGAACATGGATTTAATATTCCAAGTATCTTGTTATCCATTTTCTTTGTGATTTCTAAGTGACAAATTATCCAAGAGCTCCTTGATAAACTAGTATAAAGAAAATGTTCAAACGCATTGCCACCAAAAACAAAATACAAGCTTTTTGTTCAAAAGCCACTTAAAAGCACAGTTATGGCAATAAGGTGCAATAATGAGTAGCGTCAAGTTCAGTGCAAGAAATGCATTGTCTCTGAAGTTTCTGCCAGAGTAAGCAGGCCATCAGGCAAACCTGGTGCATCACAGAGTCAGGATCAATGGCTAGATGAACAATGGATCTATTCTGAAAGCTCCGGTACAAGTTGTGCTACCCTAGCATACTGAGGAGAGCATAGATATGGGTGCTCTCCAGCCATCAGCATTTCCTTTATTTCAGGCACACAGGACTATGGAGTAGTGAGGATAGGGGGAGTGGTTCAATTCTGAGCCACAGCCAATCTGTTCCAGCCTGAACATCCAGGCTATAAACTTTACCCAGGATTTTCCAGTCATCAGCCTCACAAAAACAGCTTTCCAGACATTTTCCACATGCAATTGCAGTTCAAAGCACAAAACATCAATACAACATAATAAGCATCTCTGTTCAGATAAAGGTAAGGCAAAGCTTTAGTAATTTAAAGCCTAATTTCAGTTTGGAAGAACGTTTAGGTCAATATTTACGACCTAAGTCCCTTTCTCCTAGCAAGTTCAACTACAGGGCTTTTGAATAGATATCGTTCAGCCCATCTTGCTCTGTTGACCACCTCCCTCCCCTGCATCCCCTCTTGAATGCGCATGCACAGACACACATATACACTCATCTCAGTCATTTGGTACCATCATAAAAGCAGCAGTCTCTTCTTTCCCATGCACACATCTCATTATCCATCCTTAGTATACATCTTGAGTAATGCAATTTACTTCAATGTCACCAAGAGAAAGACACTCCTCTGGGACTGTCATTACCATAAACCACAATCTGCTACCAATTTATATGTCCTTATCCACCCCTTGTTTTAACTTCTTTATAAATGATAACAAAGTGTTTTGCACCCCTGTTGTTGTCGCTTAGTTTTTACGTCTTCAGAAATCTTCTCACTGCTTCTCCTATTCCCCCAAAAATCATGCTTTACATTTTGCCTCCCTCTATATCACTTTATCTTTCAATCCCAACATCACAGCACAGTGCTGTTGCCCTGTCAGTGCCCACCTGTTCTTCCTGGGTTGACTGTCGCTGTACAAACCTACGCCCCTGGTCTGTTACAAACAAACCAACCTCTCCAGTCCACACCAAGCTCTGGCCAACAGCTTCAGAGGACAGATCATCAGAACAGGCCATCAGTGTGACCATAGCTGTCCTTTATGAATAAGCCATCTCAAAGCATGATCCTACAGCAGCTCAACAGTTGAACAGAGTTAAAGTTGCACAGAAGATTTAGCGTCTCTGTGCAGGGACTGCTTTTACTATTTGCCTGTATAGTCCTCTGGCACTAGTATATGTTAAAGTGTTATAATAGGTTATGGAAAGAAGCTTGAGTCTTGAAGCGAAGATCTCTGGAAATGACCAGTATTTATATTTTGCTAAACAAAAGAAATAAAAAACCCCCAAACTAGTAAGAAACTACTAGAAGGAACTAAAGAGATTTTTAGCTGTAGGTTTAGTAAGACAACAGGTTCAAATAAAATGTGCTCAAATCAAGATGTGATCTCTGAGCTAAGTATCTGAACACTGGCTATTGCTAATGTATGACTGCATCCTCTATTAGGGATAAAAATCTTATTTTTTGTGAATAACTTGAGAAAAATGTTTCGGAAAAGAAAAGCAGCAGCCCCTTGTCAAAGGAGGCACTTCTGGATATAAAACCAGAAATGCATGGGACTTCAGAATCCTAAAAAGCTCAGAAAGGCTAGGAGAATCATTTCGTGGAATGCAAGGTGGCTTTTCCATTCTGCATACAAAGAGAAAAGCCTCTTTGAGTTTATGAGAAACAGCTAAATTTATGTTAACTAAGACATTTATTTGCTTTAGTTATGTTAGCTCATGAGTTTTAATCAGCTCTTTGCTTCACTAAGATTCTTACCCCAAACTAACTTCATGAAGATATTACCAAAAATCAGATCACCTCTGAAAAGAGGTGCTGAAAAATAGAGTCAAGAAACTACTTCTATTGCTCATTCAGGGAGCAAGTATATACTCCCAAACTGCATTCCCTCCAGGATGCTGCAAAAGAACCCGAGTGGTCCAGCTGGTGCTGGTCACAGTACTGAATTGATCACTGATGAGCCAGTACTGGAGATGCAGCACTCCAATACTGTATCAGTCTTTTGAATGGTCTTATGTTTACATACATTTCTGGTTTATGTTTGTGTACATTTCTGTCATACACTATTCACACCAGTTCATTGGACTTCAGGGTGGAAAGGCTTATTTTAAAACATGTCTTAATAATACAACAGCAGGTCTCCTAAAACCTTGCAGAACTGCTAGCAACAAAAGAGAGGGCATAGCCAGTTCCAGCATGACCAAATATATTTTGCCTCCCTGAATTCTTCTGCTTTTAGCATGGTGTGGAATTGTCCTTCAGTTGTTTCTTGAAGTTGTGTGAGTGGCAGTGGCTACATGCTGTTAAAAAGCTGGCATAGTCCATCCCAAAGATATGGAGAATTATCCTGGTATGTAGCTAGTCTAAAAAGCACTTTGCAATGAAAGGTGCTACAGGAGCACAAGTACCAGTGATCACACGTTACTGAAAGACTCATGGAGTCTTTCCAATACTTCACCCCTGGTATTTTATGTCTCTGAAAATGACTACATCTGCTCCATTTTGGCTAAACTTTAACGCCTCTATCTGGCAGATGTAAATTATAATGGGAGCTTCAGAGGAAGGAAGCGTCAGGTCCTAGAGCACATGCAATGATCCCACACTTTGGCTAGGCAAGGGAACTTGGGAATCTCATTCCTTAAGCGTGGAAAACTGCACAATGAGAAAAGCATCACACAGAACAACAGCCTAGTCTGCCAGAGCAGAACCTGGGTGCTGATTACTAGCTCCCTTTGCACAGAAAGGCCATAAATGTCACATGGCTCCGACATTAAGATTAAATTCCTCCAAGAAAAACAAAATAACACAAAAGAGATTGCTAAAGGGGAAAAGCCAATGCTATAACTGTACTTGAAATGAGTCATTCCTTGTACCAAATGATACTATGACAATAGCATTAAAAAACAAATTACTGTGACTTTTTTACTCACCAGTGACATTCACCTGTGTTTAACATTTCATTCAAATTAGGCTGAAAAACAAGACTGGTCCATTTTGAATCCTGGATCTCATATAACAGTAAAGGGAAAGCCACACAGTTATTAGCAGCCAAGCAGTAAAGAAAAAGCAACTCTATAAAAGGTGGTACTTTGCGGGCAAAGAGATCATTTTGCTGCTCTGGGATTTCAGCAATGCTGTGGAAAAGCTTATATATTAAAAAAACCATGATTATTGAGTTTTCTTAAGACTTATTGTTAGGTCTTTCCCTTTTTCTTGTATACTTGTACTTATTTATCACAGCCTATAAAAACTAATCGTGAAGTGTAAAAGTGTTACAATTACTTTATAAAGGGTTGTACATCTATACAGTCTAATTCTGTAAACAGTTCCTCAATATCTCAGAAGCACTACATACAAGAAATGGTTTCCTGTTCTTTAGACTGAGGTCACACTGCTTATGTTTTGGCATAGGACAACACCATAAACACCTTAAAATCCCACATATTCTATAGTATTCACATTTTTTTCCCCCTTCTAGGGGCTTGGTTATTCAGCAGATTTTCCCTACTAGGCAGGAACATTTCCACACTCCAAATATGATATACTTAGCACTTGATGCAAGTTCCATTTGGGCAGACTAGAGAGAAATAATCAAAGAAATCAAGCAATATGCCCACTCATTCAGGTCCCCTTCTCCTTCAACAGTCCAATGCTTCCCAACACTTCTTGCCATCCTTAGAAGTTCAGGACTTGTCTCGGGAACCATTTACGCTCATGCCATGTGTTGCTTGTTTTTATCTGTCACTCCCTAAATTCTACTCATTTATACCAGTAAACAGTAGATTAGCTACTAGACAGTTCCTAATCAGTCTTCCTTCTCATTAGCATCCACACTATCTCTCAACAGATGAGGCTCCTTTAAGAGACTTCCCTTCTTTTAATGAAGTGGGTGACAAGTAACCTTATTCTGTTTCTCTGAAATGGTGTAGGGCCAAAATAAAGGCACATCAGCTCATCTCCTGGCTTGTTATCCTTCATCTGTCTCTCCCCAATCCTGTAAAAAAAAAAATCCTCTTGCTGCACTGCTGGGAAGAACTGGCTCATGCTGCAGATCTGTTTCCAGGGAATAAGTTCAGCATTACAGCAAACTTCTGAGGTACCCTCCATACGTCAGATTTCTTTTGTATGCCCTTTCAGAGAAGGGACAAGAGCCCCTAACATTCTGAATCTGTTCTGTCTTAACTTGCTACCAAACTTGTCAAAAGAAGTGATAATCATTTGATCCATTGTGGAGAGGTGCAGGAAAATAGGGCCAAAAAAAAAAAAAAAGAGGAGGTAATTGTTGGTGTTCTACAGAAAAAAAAACAAACCCCTGGATTTCACCAGGATGCCAAAGAGCACATACTCTGAGACCACATTCACCCTGGAGTCCTCCAACCCCTTGGAGCTGTTGCAGGTTTTTATTCTTCCTTTTGCTTTTCTTTGCCATTTTTTCTCAAGACATGCCCTCAACTTCCCAAAGAGAGAGACTGAATAATCTTTTAGTTGCTGACAAAGACAAGATCTTCCCACAGGCAATCATTCAAGCAGACTCTTATTCTCTTATTCTCTGCTTTTCCCCCACCTGTCTTATACAGTTTTGAAACCCTGAATGGCCCTGCAGTCCTTTCTTCTTTTCCTTACCACATACCTGAAATACATGTAACTGTTATTAGCTCCATTTTGTCAATACAGGCTAGGAAAAACAGTACAAAGGTGGGTTTAATCAACTAACAGAACACATCATCCTAATTATAAGGATGTTCATAAGTTTAGTTCATAAGCAATAAACAGTAGCAAGGTTTAAAAGATATCTGTTTTAGAATTAGATGATTCAGGCCCTGGAGCATTCTGTTGTTCTTCATTGACCAACATGGGGGTTTGACTAGTTCAAATGTGCCTATGTGGCAGGTTTCTATGTAACCCCCATAAGAGTAACTCTACAGTGTAAACCAAATCAGCCGGTTTCACCAAGGTTTGCTTACCAAGAAACAACTCCGCCAGACCAGGCAGGCACCACAAGCACCTCTGAACAGCACAGCAGCAGTGATCTGCAGCTGCTTGTGCAAATGCTGGGAGAATAATCACATATAAACAAGCCTTCATTTAGTCTTGTGCCAGCACTGCACAGGCATTACCACCATCATTTAGCCCTATTTCCTGAGCATCAAAGGAGGTAAAACTTGCCAGGAAAACCAGTAGCACAATTTGGATAAGAGTCATACTTCCACGCAATAATGAGAAAAAACACAAAAACATTTTCAAAAGATCATGCCTGTGTTTTCTAAACATGAACAAATGCCAATGCACATACAATACTGGTCAAGAAAAATGAACTGAAACAGATGCAGAGAAAGGCTACCAGGGGACTGAGAAGCCTATCTGATAAAAAGAATATTAAAAGAGCTTGGCTTGTTCAGACCAGCTAAATAAGTGTTGAGAGGGGATACATTTGCTGTGCGCAAATACCCGGGGGTAGAAATAGCTGAGGAGTGGAAATGACTGTTTAACTAAAGGACAATACTGGTACAAGAACAGATGGTTATAAACTGCCAAAGAATAAATTTAGACTGGAAATTAGACAAAGGTTTCTAATCAGTAGGGCAATGAAGCTTTTAAAAAGCCTTTACAGGGAACAGGGGCAAAAAGCTGCTCTAATTGAGGGATAAAGCTTCATGTATTTCTGAAAGGTATTATGAAATATGGTTCCCTACCAAAGCACAGTACCAGGGACAATGACTCCTCAGGTCCCTTGCAGCCTTCTGCTTCTCTGCATTTCACACTGAAATCCATTCATAGCACCACCAACATAGCAAAAGTACAATTCTGAAATACCTTGACCTCCCAGAACAACTACATGGAGAACCATTCTGGCTGGACTCTGCTGAAGCGTGAAGCAAGACAGCTTCTAAAGGAGGGACTTTTGGAGCAGCCAAACCTGGGAAGAAGGCTTGAGCTGAATTTTTACATTATCTTAATAAGAAAGCCACAGAAAAGGGGCAAGTGCAAACAGTACGTGTAATTTCATTTAGAACTTGTAAAATAAAACTCTTCAAAAATCCCAGGGGCTCCTGGGTTCAGGAAAACTTCTCAACACATTGCTGCACATCAGACAACCCTCCTGCTGACCACCAGCCAATGGAAGATGCACTTTCCTCTTCTGGCCATGCAATACCTTTATCAAAAGGCCTATTATTTTTCTCCCTCATTGTTTACTTTTACTAGGGTTTTCCATAAAAGGAAAACAAGGATGGATCTCAAGATTACCAGTACAGCTAAGAATATTATCATCACACATTGTCTCCGTTCTTTATGACTAGGACACAGTCAAGTCTTTTTCAGGCCCATAGACATTTGTAAATGTTTGATCTTTCCGATATGTGTATGTGCCAAAAGTGTTACAGCACAGCAGGAAAATAATTTTCATGGACTCTGAGAAATACTGCAGAATTACATGGCTTGACCTGTTTGCTTCATTCCTTAATGATGGCTGCATCGTGTTTACTGCCTGTGAACATGCCATATACAACATTTTATCATTATTTTGGGATCAAAAACACCAAGCCAAACAAAAAAATGGGAATTTGCCACAAAGACTGTATCTCATTTAGCAACTCCCTCTTGACAGCCATTGCTACAGTCCATATTATCAGGGCAGTTGAAGATATTCTAAACACTGGGAGCAAAAGTGCTTGGAAAGCTCTAGACCCTCAGTAGATGTTCTCTGGGATATTCAGTCAACAGGCCATGGAGAAGCTACCTGGACAAGAGTGTTCCTGAGAAAGTATAGAAGCAGATGATGTTTTATGGTAGAAAACCAACTTCACTGCTTCTTCAGCTAACCAATGTAAGAGAGTGTGTAGTTTCAGGTTGCAAACTCTGTCCCACTGGCTAAATTTGAAGACCTTCTAAACATACAGAAATAACCCTAAACTGACCGTTTCATAGCACAGTACATGCAGAGGCCATATCAATTATTACTACACGCCTCCTTCCACAAGCTGAGTAAGACCATTCTCACTGTGACTGAATCCTCTGGTGATGGGAGGTTTTCAACTGCATGCCTGATTAAATGCTGCCTCCCAGAATTCTTGGATAACAGGAATTAAATTTTAATGCCCTTAATCTAGTTGACACTTTTTCATAAGCCCATTCCCCCCTCCTCCTGTGTTATAAATGACCAATTACCTAATCTGAGGTAATGCAGGCTTTGGTCGAGGCTAATGAAGACGCGGTGGGTAAGATCCTGCTTGCAGCAAAGAGTCCCATTAGGAAAGATTAATCACCTTCTAACTTACAATCGCACATTTTGGCTCCAAAAAGGCAGAGAAAGAGGCATCCATCACATTAACCAAATAACACAGCAAATGCTTGGCACTTGATCAGCAATAGGGTGCTCTCCTGACAGGAAGAGGAAGACTGTGAAATTAAGAGGAACAGCAGCTCTCCAAGGTTGCTCAGGGACAGAGATCCCCACACAAGAAGTAGGGAAGGGAAGTACCCCCAAGCTAACACTTTGAATTTGTACTTCAGAAGAGAGGGCTGCATCAGCCCTGAGAAGGAAATACATCGCACTGTGATATTATCCTTTCAAGGAAATAAAAACAGTCTCAAGGCAGCATATCTAACTAGCTGAAGGAAACCAGAGAGGAATAGTCTCAACCTATGTAGAATTAAACAGATCTCCAGCTACTTACTGCATACTGCTAGAGCTTCAGGAACAGCTTAGGCAAAGGTGTAGTGCTATCTTCTCTCTACATTCAGACAATATTCATCGCTGTCCAATGTTCATCCACAAAATAACCTTTTATCTTCAGTGAAGTTAGAATGCATGGGTACCATAGAGCCAAGGGGTTTATTTGCCACGATGAGTGGCTCTATCTGCTTCTAGAGATATCTAGAACTAACCTTCATGACAGCAAGTCATTCCATTACTAAGTCCTTACTCAAAGAAAGAATAATTTATTTTGTGAACTGAGGCAAAGGGATTGATGGTGGGCAGAGGGAAGACATTCCTAGAACATTTGCCTTCTGATTGACTACATCTAATGTTTTGTAATTACTAGAAAGGCAGCAGAAGGTATAAGGAAATAATCTGCCTCTTCTACGTACCTACATCACCAGAAAGCATCAGATCATTAGAAACAATGCAGATACATAGTTTTTTGGGGGGTTGGGGGTTAATTATGTTTGGGGGTTTTTTTTAACTGCTGGGTTGTTTTAGAATTGCCTTATTCATTGCTATTGTCAATGAACATTAAATTTCCTTCATCTAAACAGTGAAAATCCTTCCTTCTCATCCAGAGATGCTCCCAGAAAATTGAGAAATACTTCAGCTGTGACACAGAAGGATTGCTCCTTTACTCTCTTTTATATATGTGTATACACACACACATATATTCATGCCTCAAGTCACTTTCCTTGCTGAATCTTCTCAGCTTTTAAGGTCCCTCAGCACATCTGCCCAGCTGACAAAAATGGTTTCCTATTCTTCATATAAGATAACTTACAAACTCCATTCATGCAATCAGGAACAGATCCTATGATGTCAGAGAAAAGTTGAAATAGGATCCCCTGAAACTGGTAACATGTATAGCAGGAGACAGAAAACACAGATTTTAATTTTTTTTTTAGTCATGATCAAATTTAGCCTCTTCATAGTGCTGGAACAAGCTGACATCAAGTGCTCCATTTAGTTTGCAAAGTAGGAGGATGCACCCATGCCGTCTGAACTTAATCATTCTTAAACAATTTAGTGCTGTTTTTATCAGGCTTCTCTCTACTGCTGATCAGTAAATATGCAAGTGAAGCAATTCTTAGGTTCATTTCTTCTGAAGCAGAAAGGCAGACAAGAGTAGCAAAAGAATCCTCTACTTGGACTCTGAACAGTGAAGCAACCACTCAGACGGTTATCCTCCACAGCTGCCTTCTGGAGAAGAAAATTCCAACTCTGTTAGCTAAGTGACAAATTGTGAAAAAAATATGGAAGGAAATCCATACAGAGAGCTAAAGTGGCAGGCAGAGATTTAAAGTTTGATTTGACTGATCTCTTTGCAAATCTGAGGGGTGTATGTAACACTAACATTAGGCACAGGAGAATAAGAAACCTAATTCAGGAATATGAAATTGCTTTTTTAAAGAGTTTTGAAAAAAGCTTATAAATTGGGATTTCAGAAGCTTCTGTCCCACAACTGTTTTCAAATTCTTTTCTAAATACTTAACCCTTTATTTTACTAGAATAAACTTGCTTTTTTTCTTCTTTTTTCTTAAAGCTTATTAATAGAGTGTGCCTTTAGATGACATGATCAACACTGAGCATGCTGTTCTAAGAACCAGTGATAAACTTGCACAGTATGCGCATCTAACTTCAAATATGCATTTTCAGGTTCTCAAGCTATGTCTATGAAGACACTTACCAGGCAGCATGCAGAAGAGTCAAAAGGACCTAAGATTATATCTACTTACCGTGCCAAACAGTGTAGTTCAGCTGAGCTCAAGGACAGATGAATGGATAAAGCAAAGACACTAACACATGAATTGCAGCAGCCTCCACAACACCCCAAGATTACTAACAGGGGAAAAAATCTTCATCAGAATTTGCTGCCTACAAATTGCAGGAAACAGGGCTCTGTAACTTCCACGCAGAAAGGAAGCAGTTAAATGAATACCAACACTAACATCACATTAAAAGAGAAAACTTAGTTTTCCTCAGAGAGTCCAGCAGAAATATGCCATGGGAGATTTCCTGGATCAAAAGGGAGCAGACAGTTTTATTGCCCAGGCCAGAAGGTTCAAGGCATAGGAGGACTGTGGGCCTTGCTATGCCCTACTTCTAAAGGCAAATAGTCATTTGCTTTAAGAAGATTTTTCCTTTTCTTTGGTGTGTGAAACAGAAGATAACTCTCAAGCGGATTCGTCAGAGTTATTCAGAAATGTCTTTGGAAATTACTGCAGCTGTGCTTGCTAGAGTTTGTATTGTGCTGGTGAGTGATCGAAATCATAGGGTTTCTGGTACCACAGACCTTCCTCTTGCAGTTAGGAAGAGATACTTTCACTATCAGGTTTACAAGTTTGACAGGTTTCTGAGAACATCTGAGCTTAACCTTTGTTTTCTGAGAGGACTAGCACTAACAAAACATCAACCAAGTCAAAGCCTCCAAAGGGCAAATGCTAGAGGTCATGAACAGTGGCTCAGTCAAAATTTCCTGTTGGATTCCCAGTAAAAAGAAACCACATGTTTTCAGCATTCACTGAGTAACATTTACTTACCTGGGCAATATGCAAACCTTATTCAGCTTTTGACCTCTCTGCTGTGACCACAAGCCCTAATTAGAGCCAAAAGCAGGAGTTCTGATGTTGAAGCTTTTCAAGAACTCCTTCCAATTCCCTAAAACGTCCCTCTACAGAAGCTATCTACTCGCCATCAAAACGTAACGGCTGTTATTTTCTCAGAGCCTGAGCCAGATTTGAACCAGAGGAAGATATGTAACTAACCCCAAACTAGCTAGTCCCTGACACCTTCCCAACTGCCTGTTGAAGAGGAAGCTCCCCTTGACATGAAATAGTCTCACTACCTGCTGCAGTTAGCAGGTTCCCAGACTGAAAAGATGTATAAGGCACCAGCAGCAAATGCCAAAGGGAAACTAAAGGTCTTAAAAAAAAAACAAAAAAAAAACAAAAAAAAACACCACAAGTGAGCAAATGGGGAGCAAGGGAAGCTTTGCTCAGTGCTTAATAGTTTAAAAACTCTGTCCATGGAGAATTCAATTCCTTCTGCTCAGATGTGTCCTCCTGCTGTTTAACTGCAAGCTCTGTCAACTCACAGCTGCTGCTCTGTGCAGGCCCTGGGCTGCCTTCAGATGAAAGCACATGGAAAAGGCAAAGAACCCTTTTCTGTACTCAAAACAGCAAACCCTGAGTCAGAGAGAAGATAGCAACACAGAAGGAAGTCAGAAGTCTGTATTATACCAGTGATGACAGGGTGAACCAGGACAAAAGCTGTAATTAGCTGATGCTACTCTTGTTAGATCAAAAGTCCCTGTACAGAACAGACCATGCTTTGTGCTCTACCTCGCCCATGCTCCTGCTTTCACATCCAACATGCCCTCAAGTTCCTGACACATTGTGATCCAAGTCTTGTCTTCAAAGCTTAGTGTAATCTATATGTAGTAAACATGAGTCATGTAATTGGAAGAGCAAGAAGAGTTCAGTTATTTGCTAACATGCATATTTTTGAAGACAGCAAAGGAAACGTCACACTGGATGCAGAAAACACCCTCGCAGTGTTGTTATCCATAAAGTCACGATCATACTTTTCAATACCCTATGCCTTGAAGCCATAACTACTGCATCAAGATAAGACATCCCCAGATAAGGTTCTGGGGAGGACTTACAAAGAAAAACCAGTCAGCACAGCCTAGCTTTTATTTTTTGCTACGTTTTCATAGTAGCAGAGGTAGGACACTGACCGAGAAGTGACAAGAACCACCAGCTCTGAGATGAAAATTCTCTCTGGTGTATATCTGATTGCACTTAGAAGTCTTTCTGTAATTGTATCTGGGTATTAAAATTTGAGCGAGAAATAGAGAAGAACTTTGAACATTGGAACAATTACTAGCAACATCAAAAACTTGCTAGAGGTATACAGATAAGAAGCTTCTCTTAATCTGGAGAAGATGCATGACATGGCATTTACATGCCACACCTCATGGGGATTAATAGCTGTTGATAGAAACTACAGCTCATGTCCAGAACATGTCCTGAGCTAAGTGAATAAGAAACAATCTTTATACAGTGGTGTCATCAATTTAGTTAGGTCCTAAAGTTCCCAAGTTGAATGAAATGTAACAGTTACGAAAATTTTAAGATGTGCATTAGGAGTCCTGCTGAAAGATGTTTGGGTGTTTGAAATGGAAAAATGTTACTGATTTGCCCTGGAGTTGCAGTTGTTCTACATTAATCAGGACCAGTTACAAGGAGTTAAAAAGTGGGGAGAGAAGTTGGTCTCAGCCTCATTTAGGCATGTAAGGATTTTGTACCTCTTGTCTACTCACCACCTCCATGCCACTTACGGGGATTTGAGACTAGAAATTATAAATCAGGAATCCACTCTCAGTCAGCAGAAATACAAGAAAGTGCAAGTTCAAGCTTTTGGAAAATGCAAAGAACAAAAGTGGGAGGACAAGCAAGGTCAGACTGTTCTTTATGGAAGCATGAGGAAATGAGAGGCAGAGCTGTGAAGACACTGAACACGCATCTACAACACACGAAGGTACGTGTGGTAATCTGGAAGCTAAAATGGCAGGCTCCGGGTACACGCAGTGGGTGAAGAAGCCTTTCACCCCAGACATCTGTTTCTGTAAAGAAGGAAGCTGTTCTGCAGAACAAATGGAAGTTCTCTATCCATGACTTCCAAAATAACTAATGAGTCACTTCTATCACTTTCCACACTGACATTAAACTCATTTTAGCAACCCAAGGCAGGCTTGCGAAAAGTGACTTTTCTTATTCCCCAGGAGTCTCTTTCCACCTTGTGGCAGAAGCTCAGTAGACTTCAGCCTTTTCAAATACCAGTTTCCAATCTTTCTTCCTTGCAAGGATGATATCCCCTAGATCAGTATTTCTCTACTCCAAATCTAATTGAAAGCAGGAGAAATAAAACACACAAGAGCTCCCCAAAACTACAGCTTCCACATAAATAGGAAAGCATGTGGTAGGAGAATGAGGAGAGGAGAACTGCTAATTATTTTAAGTGACATGATCAGATAATTTAAGTTTCCAGGGTGAACATTTTGCACAAGTTCTAAGTAAATAAATAAATGTGGAATTAGGCAGACCCCTGCAACATGCAAACATCTTCATGACTTAGCAGGCTATCAACAAGGAATGATCACAGACTACAAGACACCATCTCAGCTCTACTGTTTGCTATTTAGTATGGCTGCTCTGAAACTATGGCATATCGAAGTAGCCGCCGGAGGGCTTCCTAAGCCTGCTCAAGTCATGGCAAAGCCACAGGATTCAGTAAACATCAAGGAAAATGTAAACTGCAGAAGACTATGCAAAGCCTTAGGTGATTTTGGAAAACTTCTTTTTGAGATTAATTTGGAGAGCAGAAAAAGGCAACTGGAGAGAGTGAGATTCTTTCTAACTTCATTTCAGGTTTTCATATTCCAAACACCCACCAAGGACCTGGGAAAAGCCAAGCAAAGGATGCCTGAGGTCTGTGGGCACACAGCACCATCTCGTGGAGTGAAAGAAAGAAGAAACAAGGAATAAGTATTTCAGCACTTCAGACATCTGCAGCTTGGCTTTTTGACAGCCTGCTCTTCTAGCAGGTTAACGAATCTATCAAATTTGTGCTTTATAAAAAAGTTCACTGCAGATCTATAAAGAACAAATGAACAACAAACAACTCCCTATTTTTATCTCTCAAACTCATCACCATTAACATAAACACTAGGGGCCTCTTCATAAATAGAGACGTGTGGGCAGACAACCATCTGCACTGAATGCTATTTGCCAGCAGGCCTAGCGCAGCTGTGAGCACCCTTTTCTTGCAAGCCTGAATCTCATGTGCTTAAGGTGGGCAAAATAACAAGTCTCCAAATACTAAACTTGCCAGGACTAAAGACCTATATTTCCACCTATTCAGTACAAGAAAAAAGCCCTCTTCCATTTAGAAAGAGTAGTTGGAGGAAACTCAGGCAGCCGTTCCACCCTTTCCAGTATTTGCTCCCAAACATGCAGGTATGCTGGCAGAGTGTCTGAGAGCAAGCAACTTAAGTGACTCAGCTGGTTCACATCTTTACTGGTCATAAATAAGAATTTCCTGGCACCAGTGAAGCTGGTTAGTTTCTACTGCATTGACTGAACTCAGTTAGAAATCCATCTCTGCAGCAGAAGGTATTTAAGTGTCCTGGCTTCTAAAGGAGGTAGGCAAATGCAGGGGTCTCTGCACAGGAGGATGTTGATCATACTTTCTGCTTCATCCCAAGTATTGTGCTATACCTAGCTCCACTTTAGCAAATACTTCCAAGTTTATTCTTATTTCAGCCTGGTCTCCAGGACGAAATTTGTTTTAAACAGGAAGCATTATGATATACTGTCTATGCAGTAACTCCCATAATGAGTTTAGTACGGTCTCTCAAGTGTGATGTTTGGGCTAAGTATGTTCTCTGGTATGCCTAAATTAAGTTTAAAAGACTTGATCCATCAATCTTCCATGCACATGAGCCATCAGTAGCAATTCCACAGCCAAGTGGGGATCTCTGTGAGGATGCTTCCCTTGAGACAAAGCACAAATTCATGTCCAAATTGTCCATCAGAAATATCTCTATTTCAGCAGGATGAGGTAAGGGATTTAAGCCTCCAGCCTTTTCCAGTTGGGACAAATGCAGAGTAAATTCACCACTAGTAACAAGTGCAAAAAATAGAAAAACTATAAAAAACCCCCAGGCTGATTTTGGTTTTTGTTTTGTTTTTCAATTTCTAGTACAAACACTTAACTCCTGTGATTTGTGTTTTAAACAACAGTAAAGGTGGACAAATCTGCCTGACCTCAGTTGCTGCAAGCATCATGTGGAGAAATCCAGGCTAAGCACATAGGAGTAACGTGGTGCCCTACATGGTCTAATATAGCATGCAAATATGCGCAACTCAGCAATACTTCAGACAGCTATTTCAGGTATTTATGTACAGCAACTCATCTGCCGCACGTATATATATGCAGCACAGCTGACAGTACTGTTACGAGAGATCAACATCATGCCCCATCGGCTAACTTTGCATGTTTTCTGGAGTCAAATATTATGCCATTGACTTAGAGATACTGATATTGATCTCTTTCTCACACACACGCTCCCTCAACCAGATTGTCTCTTGTCCCACATCACATAGCTAGAGTGCCTACAACCATTTGCCAGCAGTCAGATTCACAGTCACTGCTTCTGAGAACTGCTCATTCACACAGAGCAAGGGCTTGAAAGCCAGGTCTGGCTCAGTACATTCTGCACTGTTAACACAACCAATTCAGTGTTACAGCAGCAAAGCAGAAAAATGAGTCTTTGCTGATGTCAGCAGTAGTGCTGCCTTCTGTAACATGCAGTTGGCTTGGATCCATAATTTAAACCCTGGTGCACAGGCACTTCTCATGACAGTCTGCATTTCCACATGAAAGACACCTGACTGCTGAAATCTCCAGTAGTAAAAAGAAATACCAATATTAGCCCTCTCGAGCATTTTGTGGTCTTCAATTACGAGAATATTGTGACAGATGAACTATTAAAGACACAGATGCTTCTAAGGGACCTACAAACTGTATGATGGATGGCTTGTGATATTGCTATCTATCTTCATCATTTGCCTGAGATCAGCAGGGCAGAAATGTAACAGACAGAAGGTCATTTAGTGCAATCTGAAAAGGAAAAAAAAAAAAAATGAAAGAAATATGACAGATAGTTATTGGAAGCCAGCAAACCTGACACCAGCTTTGCTGTGGCCAAGCACTGCAATTAGGTTTCAGACCAGAGACAAGAGGAAGAACAGAGCTCCAGCCACGCTTCCTTCAAATTCCATGCCAGAAAGACTCTGGAAGAAAAAACTGCTTATATTTGGCAGGTGTATTATTAAAGCCAGTCTAGTCAAGACACTCTGGTCTAGAGGTCAGTTATATTATCTGAGTCAGTTACTCAACAAACACAAGCACGATTACTCTCAGGTTGAGGCTAGAGGCATTTGAACCAAAGCACACTATGAAGATCAGACAACTCTGCTTTCCTAGGGAAGGAGTAATTTTCTACTCTCTTTCCCCATCCCACTCAAGATCACCCTCTTGAGCACCCTGCTGGCAATAGAAACATCCTGGAAGGCGTCTCCCAGGCCAGGGAGGCCACCACAAGCCCACGCTGCTCATCTGCAACATAGAGCTCTGGGAAGAGCCTCAGGGAGTCACAGCACAGTGACTAACTAAATCATAAACCTCCAGACAAAGGAGGACAAACTAACTTAGGTCAGCACTTTGAAACTAAAATTAGTTGTCTTCTTTCTCAGATTTTTAAGCTCTCTGCTAATTTTCAAGATAAATTCATCATTTTGATGCAGTCAATAAATCCTGAATTTTGTTTTGAAAAAGATGAAGTCAACCACATTCCACTTTTTTATTCCTTCTTCATTTTTTTCTGCTCATAAGTATTCTAAGATTTTCACTGAAATATGCAAAATTTTGCTTGCTCTAAATATGCAGTTTTCACTAATTAAACTAGCACCGAAGAACACTTTCACCAATTCTGTATGTACCCTAGAATTTGAAATGTCCGCATTTCTTCTGTGGACACCCGTTAGCTAACTTGATTTTTCAGTTAACACACCCCAATAGAATTCGTGTCATTTGATTATTCTTGGGTTTTTTAACTGAAAAGCCTATTTCCTTCCACAATCCAAGAAATTCCTTTGTGGCCCAAAATCTCTAAGGACAGCAAAAGGCAACTGAAGTCCCAGGCTCCATTCTCGGTGTTTGCACAGGCCTCAGTACGCAGTGAAACAACTCCACAGAGATAATCAAATCCACCAAAAAATGCTCCCCGTTTCACAAAGTCTGTTTCACAGGTACCCAAGCAGCCAGTTTCAATCTGCCCCTCGGGGACCATTATTAAGATAACTGTAATTAAGGTTTTGCATCTAATCCCCAAGATTCCACAGCTGAGATTATTATGCCAGCTCCTGGGTAACAAGACTGCAACATAATAAAGATATGTCCTTATATACAGCTAAATTCTCCTGGAGATCAATAGGTAGCCTTCTTCCAATTACAGACAATAATTAGTAAATTAGGCAGCCTGGATAGCGAACAAGAATCTCCTTCAGGACCGCTGACGACTCCTGCCTCTGTTTTTCTGTTAATAATTTCCATTGCAAAAAACCAGGATAAGCATACAAGATGTCTCTCTCTCCCTACTCTAGCCTTCTCCCTTATGTAGTCCCAGACTTGAAGTCTCAAAAGCCAGTAAGAAGAAAAAAAAAATTTCTAGTACTGCCTGCATCCCTCTGCATGTTGGCATTCTCTCAGCTACCTGTGCCCTGTAAATATTTTATGACATACATTTGTCCACACCATTGACTAATCTTAAAGGTAGCTTTCAGTCTAAGGTATAAAAAAATAAAAATCAATTAGGCATATTTGGTATGTGGACTTAGAGAATACCATGCCAGATTTTGATCTGCCAATAGTGACATAAATCTCATGTTACCTCATCAAAAAATCAAAGGAATTATTTTGTATTTATAGATAAGTGTTACTGCAAATGAATTCTAGTCCATAAAATACAAAGACCATCTTCAATCTCCATCTATCTCTGTTCTCACCCACTTAATGCAGGCTCCTCTTTACAAACTGTTTCGTATGTGGGCAGCCTGGGAAATAAACAATAATCACCTTGAGGACCCTACAGGAATAAGAAGGCAATACAGTGTGTGCTACAACAGACAACTCCATGCTGTCTGGGAAAACACTAAGGGAAGCCTATCCCATCTCATTAACACCATTACATTCCACTTATCACACATCAAACACAGAGCAATGGCTTAAAAGCACAGATATCTGAGTCAGTTGGGTATTGCAAAGATGGGAGAGCACACAAAACCCGGTTGGGGAAAAGAACGCACTAAAGATTACTGCAAGCCAGAGCTTCCATGCAGGACATTATGTCCAACATGGGAATCACATTTTCATAATCCATAAGTACCAATTATGGCAGATTCACAGGGAAACAGAGGCAACAACCAAAGCCACCTATGCTTTCACCTGGATTGGTGACTGGGGTATCCTGTTGCAGATCAACAGCAACAGCTGCAAGATTAAACAGGCTTTTGCAAGGGTTTTTCCCTTCTCTGCAAAAGTACAGGTACCATGTGGCACCCAAAATACCTCATGCTGATGAAACTGTAGAGGGTGCGAGATTCATCTAGACTATTTAGACAATACAATTGAGCATAGAAGTTTCATAGCACTATGTGAAAAAAAAAATCTACTTAATAGTGCTCAGGGTGACTTTTGCCTACAAAATCCAACATTGCATACAATGGCCATCAGCTTCCAAATTCAGTACTGTACCATCTTCTGCGAAGAAGCTGATAAGAAGAAAAGAATCTTTAAAGAATGGAAATGATGGTTGAAACCTATTTCGGTGTTTTCCTGAGGTTTTACATTTACTGCTTATTAAAGCTGACATGAACACATGCAGTGTATCACAAGGAAAAAGCTACATTTAAAATTAAGCAAATCCTTGTTACACTTGACAATTTAGCACATTTAATAAATTAACTTACATTTAGTGGAAATACGTGCTAAGAGCTCATCAGCAAATGGAGCTTGGGGTGACGGAACAAACAGACTCCTATTTTGCTGTACCATATTTCTGTTAGTGCTGTGAATGTACATCAATGTCTTATCAGAGATCACACCCCGGGTTTGCCATTACTGAAGGAACAGTTTCAGAGGCCAGCTCTTTCATGGGGCAAAATACTCAGGACACAGTACCACTCACTCAGCAACTGATAACATGAAAAATGATAATTATTGCCATGACTACCAAAAGGTATCATGTAAAAAAAAATACTGTCAAAGAGAGCAGAAATCACAAGCAACAAAATTATGGCAAGAGCCTTCTGTGACATGTTTATGAAAATGACATAGCTGCTGAGCAGTGTCAGGAAGAGAATTAAGCAACTGCTTGAACCATTCAAAGGTTGATAACAGAAGCTGTAATCACTGCCACCTGTAAAAAGTCTCTCTCCTTCCATCCTATTGAAGTCAGTAGCACGGCTGGACCATAGCTTATGTGCTGACAGTAGCCAGGTGTGCACAGATATCAGTGACTGATTGCAGCTCTCATCCGAAATGCTCCTTCTGCCAAGCTGTTGAAGCAATCGTAATTAAATTACTCACTAGAGACTTAGCTGCATTTTGGGGATCACAAAAGGATAAAGTTGGCTAGCTTTCACAATTGAAAAAAAAAAAAAAAAAAAGAAACTTTTCTGTCAGGGCACCTTGAGAAGTTGAAAGGTGCAGAAGAAGCAATTGCATAAAGCACCTCTCACTCAAATTCCCTCTTTCTCACCCAAAACAGGGACACCCAAATTCCTCCCCCCCGATGTTGATAACACTACCCAATCCTGAATGACTCCCAAAGGGAACACGGGGCAAGCAATCTTTTGATCTGCAGCCTGATCGATGTTTTACAGCTGTTACTCAAGGGAGGAGCAATACCTTTCAGCACACAAAAAAGCAACAAACATTCTTAAACCACTCAACTGCTAAAGCAGTTAAGTAGTGGGTTATTACTGAGCATCAGAAAAGTGCACAGTGCTTTAATAAGTAGCAGCACTGGATCCTTGCCCTGAAGTTCTTGGAGTTGCAGCGCAAATGAAAGTATACAATGGTAAGGGTAAAAGCAGGGGTCACAACCCAAATCACAATGGTACAATTTACATCATGTACTAAAGTACACACTTGCATTTCCCCTCCCCTTTTATCCCAATTCTCAGAGGATAAGGTCATTCAGAGACAGATGACACCAAAGGCTTAGGGTAGAAATTGAAAATGAGCCAGTCACCAGAAAACACTAGTTATAGTAGAGGGTACGTAAAAGAGCACTGAGTAAGCGAGGGCAAAGCATGAGGAAGGAAGTAAGAAGTAGGCAGGGTGCCTGACCTGCTGTAATGAAGTATGATTCACTCAAGATAAAGCAGAGGTGACTCTTGCTTCATGTAGGGTGAATGTCTCTGTAGTATCAAAGGCAAATCCCTAAGTGTGCTGATATTTAAACAGCTGACTGGTTTAGCCATGCATGGCTAATGAAGTCTATGCAGATTTTTTTTCTACACACTAGCAACCTCTTGCTCTCTGACTCAGTAAGTGATAAGCTGGGCATATTAGAAATGAATGGGTGATAATTAAACATGAACAACAAAGAGGGTTTCTGTAAGTAAATCAAGCTGAGCATGCCAGCATTGACATTAAGGGAGGTCATGAAGTCTGGACAAAAATTGGCCCAGATTGTGAAAAGCACAGAATTCTGAGGGAGGGGGAATAGGATCCATCTCCCAACTAGGGGTCTGAATCCTGATATGGAGATAGCTGTAACTGCTCAGTGGCACAGACAAAATAAGTGTGGAGTGCAAATGCCTCATGAGCACATCAGAGTAGAGCCATCACCATAAAGTAATGGTTACTCCTTTAGTCATTTGCCCTGGTAGCAGTCTCTTCTAATGACTATTCTGCCATGCTATTTAAGTAGGGGTGAGGGAAACTGGTTCTGCCACTGCCATTCTGCAACCTGGTCTACAGACTATGCTCCAGAAGAATCAGTCCACTTAGGTACTCATTCACTTACGTAGAGGGGGGGAAAGAAAGAAAGGGCAGTGGAAGAGGGGTGGGTCTGCTCTGACATCCCTGGCATCTACCTAGAACACACATGTGGCAGAGAGGCCAGCTTCAGTCTTCCTCATTCAATCCAAAATGCTCTGTGCTTTACTCTGAAGTATTGGTCTTAAATTTGTTCTGCTAATTTTGATATCCTTCCTTTTAAGTCAAGGGGAAAAAAAAAATTTGGCTAGTGAGTAAGCCTCACTCACTATGATTACAAAACTGAACTTATCAAAAGCTCTTCCTATGACAGTGGTAAATTAATAAACAAAAGAGCAAAGTCACCATGACTCCCTTTCCCTCTAATCTTTCCCTCCTCCAAATGTGATTCACAGAAAGACACTAGAAGCATATTAGTTATGCATCACATGGAAAGGAATCTTGGAAGAAAAAATATAACTTATTGCGCAAAAAGAATAACAGCCCTGTATGTTACCTCCCCCCAGACAAAAAAAAAAAAAAAACAATCCAAACACCACTTAACCAAACAAACATATTGCAAGGTTAGAGCATCGCTCTGCTTATCAACAGGCTCTTTGAAAAGCATGCAGACTGGAAGCATATGAAGATACACACACAAGAGGACAGACAAACATGGGCTGCCTTTTCTTTTTACTACTCAAATGGAAAACTTGTTTTTAAACCAGGTGGATATTACAACCCAGAGTCTATAGGCAAATTAATAAATAACCCCCCTAAAAAGCCAATTAATATTCCACAGATGGACTTAACTGTTTCAACAACAACAAAAAAAACTGTTTGAAAAACTGCTTTACACTCTGCTTGCACTGGTCATTACTGCAGGTTATTGATCTTTTACAGACAAACAGCCTCCATTAATACATACTTTTGTTAGCCTGACAATTTCTCAGGGAAAGCTTGACCCTCAGTGTTACTCATCTGCATGAGGCACTGAGTAACAAGAAGTGCTCTATGATGTAGTTTGACATACATATACCATTCCCATTAGCTAGATCACCAAAGCCTTTTTTTTTTATGCATTCTCTGGGTGCAGAAATCATTGTTTGACCAGGTAGACAAGAACATGAATAAGTTAAAGAATCTGTAAAGTTGTTCATAGGACAACAGTTTAAATACATGCCACATCTCAGGTCACTTGGAGTCTTTAACTACCATGTTTTCATCTCGTATCATGGTGAACAGTAACAGGATGGAGTTCACCCCAGATGTAAGATGCTTCATTACTATTGTGGGTTAACTTATAATTCCGATACCTTATCTGCTCAAAGTTACACATTTGAACAGTCTAAGCAACAGTTTGGCATGCCAAGGTTGTTTAATATTCCTAAGTATCAACTGCAGTGTATTAATGCTGATTTCTTATAACTTAGAGTAACAAACAAATTCTGAAAATAGGTTGAAAGCCCATATGTATTGAATGTGATGGACTGATTAAAACATCTCTAAAGATTGAAAAATTAGGAACCACTTCAAAAAAAAATGAAGAGCAGATCTTAAATGACAAGGAGAATGGAACCAGCGTATCTCAAATAGTACCATTACTTCTATTTCTACCTTTCTTTATAGGTGTTAGTACCGACTAGTATACAGGGCAGACCTTTAAATTCACTGTTGTACAACAGACCTCAAATTTGAGGGCAGGAGGTGTCTGTGTCTTTTTTGTTGTCGTTTTTTGGGTTTTTTTTAACATTGGTACAAGAAAAGATACAACTCAAAATGAAGCATATTAAAACTGAATTTATGGCTCCATAGCTTCCATTATTTTTTTATTCTGAGGAATCTTGATATCCTTGTCCTGTTAAACAACACTAGTGAATGTACAACTTTGTCTATAGATGCACAATGTGCAATCTCTGCCACCTGTGCTTTTTCTTCAGCTTTCAGAAACAGCAGTTTCAAGCCTGTTGCATCTGAATTGGGAAGCTTAGTGGCCCAGTCCTGGGACAAAAATTAAAAAGCAAAACCGTGCTGGTACACCAAGCTTTCCTGAGTATTGATGAGACTGAATGACTTTGCAAAGTTTACACTAGCAAATAACAAATCACACCAATAGTTAATTGGGGATAATCTAAAGAGATCATCAAGAATAGTTGAAGACAACACCAGACATGCCATTTATCTACCTCAGAGGCACTGAAATATTCTGCATCAAACACATGGAAATGCAAGTTTTCCAGTGTGGACACTAGAGTTGATTAACAGAAATGAAAAGACAAAATATATTCAGCAAGTCCTCCTTTTGCTACTGTTTCCATTGTGTAAATCTAGACTTGTTCTACTGACTTCAGTATTCCATATTTACATCAGTGAGAAACCACATTTTGTGCATCAAATAGAAATAGCCATCTACTAAATAATAGAATTAAGACTCTTGGGGAAAGAAAAAAATTCTACCAAGAGCCTGATGCATTTCTAAATAACAGCAAGACTTCAGGTTACACAGAAGTTATCTCCCCTTGCTATTACTTGCACTAAAATCCAGTCTAAAGAACATTTAATTCAATTAACATACAAGTGCCTGTACTTTCATTAGAAAGAATTTGGGTATAATAGCCACCATATCTAATAGATAGGAACACATCACATGGAAGCCTGCTCCCTCTCCACAACCCACAACACTTCATAACTTCATCAGACAACCAGGAGTAGAACTACGTCTTCAATGCCCCGATACATGGGCAAAGACAAAAAAACCCAAACCAAAACAAAAAAACACCACAAAAAGATGTTATACGCACTTTTTGAAGATCCTGGCTGAAGTCTCGTTGTGTTCCAGGAGGAGTCCACATGACTTACCTGTCCCGACTGTTTTGAAACCCACACCCTCCTGCCAGCATTTCTAAATCACCAGCCAGGCCTGACACTGGGAGGCTGGCTACTGTGTTACCCACATCACCCCCACTCATACCAAACCCCCATTTCTGCTCTGCATGGTTTCCAGCTGCCAACTCCAAAAAGCAGCAAGGAATCCCCAATTACAGACACAGGAACCTGGCTTCCTGACACTTCAGAGACTGCTCTAAGTCATTAGCAATGACATAACAAGGGCACTGCGACATTCTGGAGCTGTGAAGCCCAGCACATTAGAAACAAAACTGACACTATCAATAATCTCTTCAGAGTTTTCCTGGACATGTACTTAAACACAGCCCAACAGGATTCCAAGCAGCATTTTCTTTTACACAACAGGTTTATAATGTGCCATGCTTAGCAAGTCTAAATCGAATGACTGAACAACTAGTGCAAGAATGGGAAAGTGTGTGTACAATTGACAGAAGCAAACCAAAACAAAAATGCAGAAAATTGGAGCCAAATCTTGTGGCTCCAATATGAAATGTTTCTTCTGGACCCAAACGGGTCATTCTGGATTCCAATATTATCCAAAACTAGATGTGGCAATTACAGCCTATAAATCTGCATCTGTAGTTACCCTTCTTACAGCCCCTGTCAAAGTATGAATGCTGATAGGCCTTTCCAGTATCTGTTTGGGAGAAAGGGGAAACCAGCACAGATAACACCACATCTCATGAATGACTCAGAACAGCAGGCCTTTTGGCCTTCAGTAGAAACAGACTGTCACCACGTGTTAAACAGCTTGTCATATGTGCCATCAATTCAGCCACATCTCAAACTTTTAGGGGAAGGGTTGCAGCTATGAAAGTGCTGTGGCACCACTAATGCATGGACCTTGCTGGTACCACTAAAAGTCTACTGCAAATACCCTTACAGAAAAGCAGCAGCTTGACATGCCGGTGGTCAGAGTGGACAATAAGAGTTTTTTCTGGTCTTAAAATTTACACACACAATGAACCAAATTATTGAAGCCTACTCTTAGGCTTACTAAGCACTCATAATGTGCTCCTTTGTTCCCTGCCTCAGAGCAAGGAAGGAGAAGGGGACTAACTTCGCCTTAAATAACAGAAGTGGGGAGAGAGTAGAGCTGAACCCATCTGTTCCCTCCAGGCAGGGGCAAAGGCCATATTGGGATGAGCAGAGGGAATGTCTGAAAGCTGATTATCTGCCCCCTGAAGAAAGACTTCAGGGTTTTGTTCAATTATTTTATCAGAAATCTTAATAGTAATTTGCCAAGAACATCATCCAATATTTTGAGATGAAGCAAACCAATATGCCAAGAAGCACAACACTGTTGCTGTATGTTTAAGTGACTACCTGGTTTTAACTAAACATTCTAGAAAAGAGTACCCAATTTTTCATCTTAGCATACAGCTATGATTCAGTAGAAGACAATCTAGAACAGTGGTCAGCAGTTTTACATCAATTTCGTGTCTTTGTCACCAAGGTTTGAATGAAAACCTCAAAGCATAATTCAGTACACAAAACATAGTAATTTTGTACCTATGTAAATATTACACACAATATATACAAGTCATTCCTGGTTGCTCTAAACCACGAATGCCATTAACACCAATTACCATCATTGGTCTAGTTAAGTTAGCTTTTAAAAATAATAAGAAAAAAAACACCACCACAAACCCAACACATACCAAGTTGCATATTTTCATTTTAACAAGAAAAAAAAAAAACCACAACGCAAACATACTGTTAGTGCTTCAAAGAAACTTTCCAGGAAACAAAGTTTCGCTTTGACACTGGGAAAGTTGTATGTCAATTGAAAGCAAAACTAATCGTGTGTTCTCTGTGCTTCCATCAGTCAGAACTTACAGCTCACCAATCCAATGGAAAAGCCTACTTACGGTCATTACACTGGCTCCCAGAATATGAAGTCATGGAGCAGTCACAGGTGAAGCCTTCCCATTGCTGATTACAGATGCCCTGATTCGCACAGGAATCTTCCTGGCAGGTAGTGCTCGGTCCTGGAGAAGGGATGACAAGAAGAAGGTGAAACAAAGCTGAGAGAATCATTTTAGTCAGGCCCACAAAAGCTCAAATTCATTATTACCATTACTATGAAGATCCTCATGCAGAAGAGAAAAAGCACTTTTCCATACTCAGACATGCAAGAAACTCAGGTAAAAACAGCACAAAGACAACTGTACACTCCACAACAAAACAGCAAACTAACACAGAGCAAGGAGGAAGAGTGAACAGCAACATATTCCCTCTTAGGCAGGCCCAACTCATATGTTCAGTGCTTGCTTAAATAAATTTACATTAAAATATGGTGTGATGCAAGGATAACAAATCTGGCCAGGTTGTCATGCTTCCCTGGAAGTTTGATCCCCTTGTAGAAATGAAGGCTAAGAAATGGTCCCATGAATAATGCTACCTAAAGAACCGTGATATGTGGGTTCAAATGGAAGTTCTGAAGCCTTGGATGGCCACAACATTGCATAATAGGTTAACCCAAACAAAGACGCTGACCAGTCCCATTACACAGTTTCCTCTGAAAACATGTCAATAAAGTCCTCAGAAGGGCATGACATCAATCCACAACACTTCTTTATTGCGGACTGGTTTCCACAGCCTTTGGGGGAAGCAGAGAAGGAAGCAGCCACTACTAACAGAACAGCCTTTCATTGTTCTGTGATTTGGAGCTAAAGGTTATTACCCTACTCAGATAAACCTTGCAAAGACACATCCCAAGCACCAGGCAAAAAAAGCAATCTTCAGATCAGATGGAGTCTGAATGACAGCTAGTATGTCATCCACAAGGACATATCTGGGTTCTGAATCACCTGAGAGCAGACATGGAGCTGCAAGCCATAGATTATAAGGACACAAGTTTAGAAGTTACTTCCTGAGAAAGTATCTTATCTTCAACATTCTAGACAAAGGTACGCTGCTTCTATTGTGCAGTACTTCAAATAAAACATAGAACCTACTATTCTATATCCTGCACTTGTTAGAAAGGAAGAAACAAAAGAAATAGAGTAGAAAAGATAATAGAGCAGAGGATCAATTGGCTAGGCTGCCTGAGAGTGGTTTGTTAACCACTTCCAGTCTAGGACAGCAGCATAAGGCTAAAGCAACAACTGTTCTACCCATCCCAGCATCTTCCGTCACAGTCTCTGTTAGCAACAGCAATTCCATGAGGTTCATCCCACTCTTCATCACATCAGCACCACCATCTGTACTTTACAGATGAGACAGGACACACCAAAGTGGAGACAGCATTTTCAAATGTTTTAACCAAAAACAAAACCCCTCAAGCTCCATCTGACACTGAATTCCATAGTTACACAGCTTCTTTGATATTCAGATTGTACATCTGGGCACTTCCACATTTACAAGCCTTTCTAGAACCCACATCTAACCGGAAGCCCCATATCATGGCATGATCCTCTCAACAATTCAAAGACCAAGCCAGGAACAGACCCTTATGGCTTTGATGCAGAGTTCCTGCTCTTCCCACCACATCATCTTTCCTCAGTAGCTTTTTAGCTATCTGTGTTTCTTTACATCTCTCCTGCAATGATAAGGAATATGTGTCTATCAGTAGGCAGAGAGTTTAACTGAACATTAACAAAAACCCGAATGTCTTCCACTATCTGTTATACTGTTAAAAAAAAAACCAAACAAAAACCTCTAGGTAGAAGCATAAGTGTGGATACCAAAAGCAGACAACAAAATCGCTGAAAGAAAAGTTACTTATTGAAAAAGGGTTTGCAGCAGCAGCCACAGCAAGAAAACTGCATGTTACCATACTGAAAGAAAGTTGAGCAGCATTTTTCAACACTTTTCTCCTCCTTTCCACCTCTTCTTCCCACGCACCTGACTCTCATTTGCAGCTGTATGAATCCCAGTGGTCTCACTGGCACAGTGAGAAGTTAACAGATCACTTCTAGGATTACAACAATGCTGACAGACTTTACAGTGTGGGTTGGTAGGCACATGCATGCACACGCTTCCCTCCTGCCTTTACACTTATAAAAGAGATGGATATAGCTATATAGATACATATGCATCAGTTTAGGGTCTGACACTTGCTTCAGACTTACTCTGGCCCAACAAAAGAAAGGATGACATTTAACAATCTCAAATAGAACATTAGTTATCATTTTGCCTCAAATGTCTGAGTTATCTGAGGATAAGGAATAAGGAACCAATACCCCTACTGTACCTGACTATCCCATTATCTAACCTCTAACCCTAAATATGAATGCCAGTACTCCTAGAGGTATAAAAAAAACCCCAAGTTCTGTATTTTAAAAAATAAAACCAGAAAGCAATTGTGACTATGTGAAGTTGCTACAGCACGAACTGTAAACACCATTACATAGAAGCAAAGCAGAACAGCATTTTCAATGACAATGTTTCTCCTCTGTTCCTACACTCTTCCGAGAAGACTTTAATCAGTAACTGGACTTTACAATGAGCATCATCTAACGGAGAAAACCTTTGTCTAGGTGCCACAAGAGAAACAACCAGTACTCTACTCAAGGAATAAAACTGTATGAGACTAGTACCTGTGGCTTGAGGTGCTTGTAGTGAGAGAGTCTAGAGAGCCAAAGGACTTGAATTGTGGTTTCTGAATTGTATTTTACAGAAACCAACTGTGAAGATGTAAACAGTACTTTCAAAGCAGCCAGAGAAAATAAGAGAGAAAGAAAAGAACCCAACACAATGATGAGGAATTCTGAAAGCCTGACAGTACCACAAGGAAGCTCAAAGCCTGATCTGCCGTCTTCAGAGTCAGTTGTCACGGCACAGCATAGATGCTGGGTATTATTCTTTGCCTCACTCCTTAGTACTATGGGCCATATGCATGGTAAAAGTATCTTTGTCTCAGAGTTCATCTACTCCTGCTGCTCACAGTCCTTGCCTGGTGTCATAATCCTCCATCTGCGGCAACAGAATTTTGTTCAGAGCAACTAACAGGGATGTCACAGGGGATTAGGATTTTGGATTAGGGAGCAAAGTGACAGAAGTACAGGAAGGCTTATAAAACATGAAGATTGTATTACCATGCGCATGCCCTTTAGTACTAATGAAGATGACAAACAATTTATATATAAAGCAGTAGAATTGGTTCCAAAATACCAATGCCATCAGGGTTCAGGTCTATTTTTAATATCATTCTTTTGACAACACTTACAGAAGTATTTAAAAGCAAATTTTCAGAACTAGTCTTCACATAATATTCTGAGATACATCTGATAAATCACACTATATTTTTAATTAATAAAATATACATGCTGACTTTAATTTTCTCCTTAAATTTCCAACACCCTGACAACAGTTGCTATTTTTGCATTTTTGTGCAAAGGCCTTGTTTTTGTTGTCTGTTTGTAGCTGGGCTTGGCACATTGTCTTCTTCATGCCACGTGCACAGTGAAAAGGGGAGTGGGCAGCAGATATAGAAAAAAAGTGGTGAAATTCACAGTGCAGAGAAGCATCCCTGCAAGCAGAAGCGTGACTTGGTCTACTCCGGTCCACACTAAGCCTACCAGCAGAAGGGGCTCCTTAGGAATATGAGATGGCAAAGCATACAGTGTCCATTTGGATCTTTATTTCTGCACCTCTAATTTTTACTGGAACAGCTCAGTATCTGAGGACTTGCAGGATCCGAGATCTTGTTGGGTCTCCCTCCCTGGGAAGAAGTCCAGTATTACACTTTTCTTTCAAGTTACTTAGCTAGATGTATGGTTTGTTTATTAGTTCTACCATTAAGTATTTGAAGAAAATAATCTTAGAAGAGTACAGTAGCCAAATGTCTTATCCATATTCTGCTTGGAAAAATTACTTTGTCTCTCTAACTTTTTCACACAATTTCATCTGTATGGTAGATTTCTCTTTGCCCTGAAACTAAAAAAAATAAATTAATTCTACTGCTGCGCATAGCTAAAACTGCCATGTTTCATCCCACAGGTGGGCATGTTTCACTGGCAAGAGAAGTCATTCCTGCTGTGTCATTTGAAAGCTCTTTGCAGAGAAAGGAACTTTAAGAATAAAAGACAGCATTGTGTTTATCACAGTTTCTTTATACAACAGCTGCAGGATTGTAACACAACTGCCCCATGCTTTGATCATAACTAGCAATAAGCATTAAGCTAAGTAAACCATTTTTGGTCTTGCCCATAACAACCTTCCTTCACACATCAAAAATTCACTCCTATTGAAAGAAATCTACCATTTGTGTTAACATTATTTTCTCAGTAAGATGAAAATCCGCAACGTGCAAAGTTCAACAGCATCATGGGTTCCATTTTCACTCTCCATCTCTCTAAATGTTCCCATCTTTTTTCCTTGTACCTTCAAAGGGGTTAGGAAGAGACGAAAGTAACCCATGCAAGACATCTTTACTGTCTTTGCAGAGTAAGGTGCTTCTTTTGGAAGCTTTTTGGATGGGACTTTGGGCAACCTGGTCTAGTGAAGGGTGTTCCTGCCCATGGGCAGGGGGGTTGGAAACAGATGATCTTTGAGGTTCCTTCCAACACAAACCCTTCCATGATTCTACGATTCTTTTGTCCTATAGTTCTAAATTGCAAATGCCATCGAGCACTGAAATATTTCTACCACTACTAGAAGTTATGATAGGCAATTTATACCTATGATAAATCTACAATCTACTTCTATCAGTACTCCTCTTTCATAGCCAGCAATAGTCTGCTTTTTTTAATTCAATGTGCAGGCTTAGTACAGTTCAGAGGCATCAGGTCTTGGAAACCATATGCACTAGGCAGAATATAAACCTGTTCCAGGACTCATTCTTAGTGGCATGTTGACACCTACTTTGCACAAACTTAAACTAAAGTATAGTCAAGTTTCAGTGAACGATTCAGAAAGTTAGATCCTGTATTTTGAGTCACAGGTGGTAGAAAGCAGGAATATCACAGAGTAACTTTAACTTAGCAAACTAGAACCAAAAAAACCAAAAAGGATTTTCAGGGACTGCAAGGCCAGGTCTTCAAGTTCTTTTAGTTCCAGATTTTTTCTTTTTTTAAGAACTCATCATCCCTTTCATCACCTAAATAAGGTTAGACATCTGGCAGGTTCCATATCTAAAGTTACCTGTTGTCAGAAATTACTCAAAAGCCAGCATTTTGCAGTCCTCTGAAAATACAGCCATTTATTCCAGTGCCTCAACAGAATCTGAACTCTGCATTCACCTGACATCAGTTATGACACCAGGTCCTTCTGTTCCAAATACATGACTGGTCTAAACATTTCAGGGACTGGGACTAGTTAAAACAACAACTATGCAAGTCTCCCACAGAAAGCATATTTACCTCAAGGTGACAGGAGAAGGGAATCCGCAGCAATGGCAATCCACAGAGGATGGATCTACAACGTGGTGGGGTTTTCTCCCCTCCATGAAACCTGGCATATAGCTATCTTCCTCTCTCTCTTGTCACCCTGCCACTCTCCATCTCTAAGCAACCTAAAAGGTCTTGAGCAAAGTGCTCATAACACATGCTGGTGAGGGAAGAACAACAACCAGCAAAAAAAAAGCAACAAAAAACCCACCCAACCATACAACAAAAAGTGAACTGCATAAAAGGGAGTATGCCTGGAACTGAGATGTGACAAGGAACAGGGAGATGCAAATGAAGTAGAGAAAGTGAACAGTATTCAGACACAGAAACTAAAAGCAGAAAGGAAAAACAGAAAGGGCTGTATGTGAACAAGAAAAATACAATCAATTGGAAAAACACCCTTCCCCACTGCAAATCACAGCAGTACAAAAGTACCAGGCCTCGTGGCCTATTCTGAAACAGTCAAACCTATTTAGCAAAGGTTGGTTTCCTGAAAAGCCAATAATCCACATTATGTACTCAAGACAAACATTTCCTCTCAGGCTTCAATGTGATCTAATGACTCCATCTGAAGGGCAAATATTCCTATAGGGTTAAGGCCTCTCTAACAATACGAGCTTGAGCTGGAATAATATTCACAGTTCTGACAAGCCTTTAGATTCTGAGGACTCTGGAAAAAATCAAAACAACAGACAAATCTGTTTGTCCTGGGGCCTCCTCTTCATGCTGCATCCACTTCAATGGACATCAAAAATCAAGCAGGAAGTCCTGGGCATGTATTCTGAGTTCTGACGGACACACATGTGACTAGAGAGAACAACAGTGGTGGCAGCCAGAGACACGATACTTGCTGATGTCTAACACAAGTCACAAATTCCCTGCCACAATTTGAATGGATGGCACAGAACATCTTAATCCTAAAGCTATTTACACTGCAGTGTACTTCCAGAATGCTTTTTCTCCCCACATTGGTCCCAGCCCACGTATCCTTCTTATTCTTTCAAATCTCATCCTTTAACATCTGCATTTGCATAAACTTCAGAAATCCACTAAAGGCAGCACCTAACCTCTGTAAGACACAGTACTTCAACTGGGAATAGGTCAGAGATGCCAACAAAATGTGGTCACAGTGACGTGCTCCACATGCATAGAGCACAATACATCACACTAATTTCTGCCTACCTCTAAGCTGTCAAATCTTTCGGATTCCATGTTTCTTATACATCCAATGGCTAAAATTATCTCAGGCTGTCAGTATCTTTACCTGTTGGGTAAGAGGGCACCTCCTAATATGCTTCTATTAACAACTACTACAGTGATAAACTGTCTACCCATTAAAATTTCCTTGGTTCCTCCAAATATATTTTTATCCTTTTCTACCGAGATGTAGAATGCCAAACCCTACCTAAGAACACACATGATATTCTGAAGCAAAGGAAATTGCTACCTATCTACACCTGTAATACGGAACAGGAACATTTTACTGTGAAAATTGCATCTATTGCATTAGATCAGGTCAGCAATATGACCAATTTCTTCACAGTAAACATGGTGAATAGAAAATGAGCTTATGAAGCACATGATTAAAGCCACAAAACCTTAATTCCAGTGATATGTAAAATGTTGGGAAGTCTTGTCTCTATCTCAGGGAGTGAAACAGGAACACTCTACATGTTTTCTCCCACAACAAAACCTTAGACTAAACCTATGGCTTCAACACAAAATTTTAAGGTGATTAAGCTGATACCATAACAGATACCATCTGTGGCTTCAGGGCTGTTAAACAGAGACACATTGTTCAATGCCTCTGACTTCCCCTTACACTGAGACCATTCTCTCCTTTTCCATTAAAAAGGAGGAGCATTTTCTTAAACTTTCACAATGTTCAGGAACAAATTAATTTGTACTCTATATTGCAGTCTCTCTAGATTAGTTGGGAAGTGTATATATATAGTGAATACGAAACTTTCAGCACCATGGAAAACATCTCTCTGGTTATACTAGTATCAAAATCCTATTAATTTCTAATAAGCAGTTTTCCTCACTTATATTCCAGGGAAACAGGGTATATTTGTAATTGTACCGTTAATCCTTTCTTCATTATATGTCTCCTAAGAATTTGTCTTCATCAAACTGGTTTTCTGTCAGCACTCTTTATCCCATCACTTCTCTGTAATTCAAGTGGCATGCTCTCTATTACTATCTGACTTCTCCAATTTGAGACATCTTCCTTGACTTCTTCCAATTTTTCCCCCCCTTTTCTACTTAAGCTACTCTCAGTCTTTTTAATGGCTTTCATTTGAGTAGCTTTAGTATTTTAACACCATCCACATAGTCCTCAGCCTTTCGGCAACCTCAAACATTATTGATTGATCCCTTTTTTACTTAGCAGACAGTAGTAATAAGAGATGTCAATAGAAATTTCATGTGAGGATCAACATTGTGAAAGAGCCCTATCTGATTTGTAAGAAATCAGACTATCCACTAAAAGGTTCTAAAAAAGACCTACAAGAAGTACAAAAATTAGCAGGTACAAAAGGATCAGGCATGACCACTCATATGTTTGATCAATTATGGCTTGTAAAATGCCAGCTAACTAATAAAGGAATTTGTAGTTAGTAGATTTGGGGTTTTTTTAGCTGAAATTTCAGAAAGTTATTTCTGTGGGGTTTTTTTTCCAAGTCCAAGTTAAAAAAACCTAGCTTTTACCTCCTGGTCTCGCTCCTTAAGCTCAGTAGTGAAGAATGCAAGTCAGCTTTTTGTTTTGTAAAGTTCTGAGGGCGTTCTATATCTCTATACACAGCCTGAACAATAGGCATTTCAGGAAATCAACCTGTGCTCTTACAAATATTCAGAGATTGATACAGTCAAACCCCCCAGGTCAACAAAAACACCTCTATTGTTTGCCATGTCCTTCTTCAATCCAGATATCCCCTCCAGAGAGGGCTGGGATTTATCATTCTGTTCCTGTCTCAGAGGTGTGACTGCATCCAGTGAAAGGCACCAAATGTTACATAAAAGCATCTTTCAGTTCAAACCAGTAATGGGGAGGAAGAACCTTCTCTACCTTGCAGGTCAGCTTTGGTCAACTCAACTTTGTTAGCAAAAAAATAAAAAAAAAGAAACAAAAAAAAACAACCAAAAAAAGGCAAAAAAATTAAACAACAGGTTAGTATAGAGGCAGATAAACCAGGGTCACATCACTTTAAATAAATAAAAGCAATTAGTATAACCATCACAGCCAACGTGCATAATCAACACATGCAAGAATGACAACATAAGCAACAAGGACACAGAAGGACATGGCTACCTTAACCCAACCAAGTAACAGATAACAAAACCACATATAATAGAGGAAATGCATTTCATTCACACACACACAAGGTCAAAGAATTTACAGATAGTAGAAAGAGAAAGGAAAAAAAACCACCAGATTCTTAACGCCCATCTCAGCATTTACCAAATAAAGAGAGATTTTTGTCTCATTTGAGAAATACTTAGAATCCATTTAAGTAAAAAAAAAAAAATCTATTTGACTTTCAGCACATTAGTCAAGAATATTTGTCTTTTATTTCTACATCCAGGCTCTGGATTTGAACTTAAATCTTCCCTCTCTCATAAGAGCACAGATTGCCCTGGCTTTTTATTCAAAGTGGATTTATTGCCAGAAAACCATAGGGGACTGATAACTCTGAAAGACAACCACCTCTTTTTATCCCAAGAACTGAACTTGATGCTGGATGTAAAGTGACAGTAAAACCTTGCCCCCCTCACAAGATGTTGCCTGCTCATGGATTTCACCACGTCCTTAAGAAGACTTGCATCGACAGGCAAAGAGACAGCTCAGGCTTTAGACCCATACAATCTTTGTCAATTTCAGAGCAAATCAACAGAAACGATAGTAGTACAAGCTCACTCTTTCACCTAGGTGGGAATGATCTTGTTATCTGTGGTCAAATCATAGTCCACATGGCAAAAGAGAATCGTAAATCTACCAAGTCTGACTGACTGAAGATCCAAGTAGTTTCTGAAAATTGCAGAGCATAAAAAAGCAAAACAAACAATACCACTGATGCTCTTCCATTTAGGCACAGGATTACACTTTTTTTTTTTTTAAATGGAGTCCAGTTCACAAGGAAGCCACATAGATTTTTGATGTGTTATACCTTGATTCTAAGTTTTCTCTTTCGGCATGGAAAAAGCAGAGGACAAAGATGGGACTACAGGCAGCAGCTCCTGAATCCCTTGCCACTGAAGGTTACGTATTTTTATTATACAGCACAATGGGAACAACAAAACACCAAATCACTGACCTCATTGTTCTGAAGATGGGTATTTAAGAAGTGCATACTCACCTTTATGACCTTCTGTTCTTAAAAAGTTCTAATATCACAGCTGATATTGAAGAGAGATTGATAGCTCTCCCTTTCTCCCATCATCTCCTTTTACATTTACAACCCAATAAATTAGAACTGGCATGTACGGATGCCATTTTCTGTGATTCCTATGAAGTTTAACATTTTGAATCTTTGCTATTGTTTTACAGCTCACAAACAACTCAAGATGGCAATTAACTTTCCTTTTGAGCTAGACAGGTTTTTCTTCCCACTTCTGGAACTGCTCTACAACACAGAGCCATAAAATCCCCAGAGTTCTTTAAACAAAACGCAAAAGAAAGAGGGGAGGAGTGGAAAGAGGAGGAGATTGCATTTCTCCATGCATCATCTTTGACACATAGTCTAACAAAGTACTGTGTAACAAATAAGCACTTTTCCTAACTGCCCTGATCCTGGAGCTGGAGCAAAGCTTGTATTTGTTCCATAATTCCAGTAGCACTGTGACAATGGAAAGAAAAAAAAAAAAGCATAAAGGAGAGCTGTCAAACCATCATGGAGTAAATTAACACTCCTCTCCTCAATGGACAACCTTTGATTCCACAGAGAAAGTGAAGTATCACCAGATTTTAAGTTTCACTACTGAGCAGATGAAGGGTGAAATCCTTTCTGACATTATCCTGCTGTGAGATTTTAAGCATGAGATTAGATTTTCTTTTTTCCACATACTGTTTAGCATGCAAAATGCATTTCTGATTATCCAGCCTGTATGTGTCATTCATGCTTTTCATGCACCAGTGAATTCCAAAGGTTAACTATACTATTTCATAGAAAGTAGCACAAGATTATGATTTTACTCTAGGATCTGGAAAAAGATTAAATTAGGACAAAAAAGGTCCCAAAACATCTGGAACAGCATCAGACAGTTTAATAATAATCACTTTCCTTTGTGAGAAGCTGTTATCAGTGGAACAGGTGAGGAAAGGTGAAGAGGAGAGGAAGGAGTCATATCTCTAAAGCACATAGAAAACACCTTGTAGAAGAAATACAATGTTCTTTAACCATTGCCATTAGGTTGGTTTGGTTGGGGGCAGGATGGGGTGAACGTGAGTGTTTAGAACGTGCAGCTGAATTTCAGATAGCTCTAGTGTCCATGGTAAGCCACAGAAGAGTGTCCAAATAAAGGAAAGGAAAACACAGAAGATAAGGCAAATTAATAAAGAGGTTAAAAAGTACTCCAAATGTAGGAAGTACCCAGTAATATTTAGGGCAATGTCTTTAAACTCCACAAAAGGTTGGACATCTGCTTAACTTCTTCCAGGACCAGTGAGGAAAGAGCAGTGAGTCACTCAGACTTGTCTTTTGTGGATGGAATAAACTAATCCATTCATCTAGTAGTAAGACTAGGAATGAAGTGCTCAGCGAGAACAACTGCTTTTAGAATGAAATCAGTGTAGCAGCTATCATCTTGTCCAGCACATCGGTGATCGAGCAGGAGACTTCAAAAACTGAAGCCTTAAGTTTGTACAGCACACAAGGAAGCTGCATAATGCAAGAGGAAACTGACACTTCAGCTAACAAACAGGATAAAGTTACTTAGCTGTGCTATCCTAAACAAATCCCACCACAGATAACTTAAAGCAATTATAGAAATAAAATTGAGAGGCAATCAGATAAAGTAATTCTTGTCTTAGGTGTTGAACTGCCTTTTTTGGGTTTTTTTAGCATTAGTGTACACTATTAAACACCAGCCACTTTCAGTCTCAAGGATGCCTGCATTTCAGTTAATGACTCCTATATATGGCCTAAGAATGCCTTGGGATTCTCCAGGTCCTAAAGAAAACGCTGACACATAAATATCATTTATATTGAAAGTGCTTCCTGCTCCTGCTCAAATAGGAGCATTGCCTTACCCATCACTGGAACACAGCTATTTGTATAATGTGGTAGATTTGTGCTTTGGTGTACAGGAAGGCTGAGTTATGCTTGAGCACATAAAAGAAACAGCGTGTCCAAGGAAGTTCAATGGCTTGCTCAAACCAAATAGAAGGAGGTGGCAGTAGAACCAAGACAATAAAGAATATTATTTTCCTATTAAAACTTGTGAATCTGAATTGGTGGTACGGAATACAGTACTGAAATACATGAATAGAGATAACAAATGCAAACAGGATGCAATGATGTCACCTATTTGTAGTGGTACTGGTCTGTCTTAGGTGGGACAGTGCTGTCTGCTGACCTACACCTCACATTCTACTATTCTCCAGGCTTCCTTCCTCCCCACATCCTCTCAGTTCTGTCCTGAGATCAAACTGACAGTTTCAGAGAAAACAGCTGCCACCTTGTATCTCCTCTGCTTCTGAAAGCAAAGCCGTGACAAGAGACAAGCATTAGCAGAAATCTCTCTCATACCACATTTGGAAGACAAGATTCGTACGTGGGGATGGAATGGTATTTCTTTAAACATGCATGTTCTCATCATGTACATGGTCCCACTGCCCTTCATGATGAAATAAGAACATGGCCTGCAAATCAACACACAGCACAACTATTCACCCAAAAAGCCTGCAATTGTTTATTACAAACACGTTTAGACATCACAAGACAGCAAGAACTGCTTGGGACTTGAGCCCTTATAAAACATTATTAAGGCTGCACCCAAGACCACTTCATATGGAAACGAAACAAAGACTTAAATAAGGACCTAAAATGCCTAGAGCTTTTCTTGGAGAAAGGGGAGATAGGTGTGATGTTCAGTGGCAACTCTAAGAACAGACACCAGCAGGCAACAGTCAAGCTGTGAGATGAAGCCTTTGGGATTGCTGTGATTAAAAAACACAAATGAAACAGTTTTCTGGTGACCTAATTCTCAGGTTTTTACTAATTCTAAATATGTTGGCAAAGAAAATGGCTTGTCTTCAGCAGTTCCCTTGGTACTGAGCAGGGACCATTCAGGAATATAGCCACAGGTAGTGCTTTGCAAAATCAAGTTCTTCCAGTGGCAATGAGGGCCATCATTGACCTTACCACCCAGTTTTTTAGGTCTGTCTCCAACTTTGAATCTTTTTTGAAGGGCTTTAGAAGAGAGAGGGAGCTCACATTCCTGCCATTTCTAAGAGTGAACCAATCTCCACATTCAGGCAGCAGATGTGCTGGTACCAGATTGGCACACAAAGTGCCACACTACATGTTTTGGGAGTGGCACTGGCATTATGCAACTTCAGTAATAGGACACTAAATCAAACTGCACTGGGTACAGGAGAAGGGAACACCACAGCTCTAATAATGGTGCAGAGTCTCCTGGGAAAGCATCATGTCACTGTTCCTGAGCCACACACAGAAAAACAGGTTAGTCTAATGAGAGGTCCTCAGAAGAAGAGCTAGTAGAGATAACACGCAGGCTATATAGCCAACAGATGAAGTTAATTTTAAGAAAGAATTACCAGAAATCACTAATATTAAAGAACAGATTTAGTGCACTGAGGATAATCAGAAAAGACATTTTCAAAAAACTCCAGATGCATTTTTTCCCCTCAAACCTTGTAAACAACACAGAAAAGGTGCACTTCTCTTGGAATTTTGGCTCTGCCACAAATGGACAAAGTCGCAAGTTCTGCTACACTACACTGATTTCCACAAGGAACATTGTTAACAGACACTATTAAATACAGCAGAAAGACAGAAAAGAGAACAGCCTATAGCTGTGCAGCACTTAGCAATGCTGTGAAATTGGAGTTGACATTGAGTGAGTGCCTGTGATGGGACACAAAATTCTCACATACCAGAATATTATTGTGGGAGTGTGGAAGGAGGACTGAGGCACAGAAACTCCCTGCCATCTCCAGAACACCGCGAGACAAGGAAGGGATCAGATTTAATTGGACTGCCAATTTGGTGTATCATGAATACTCAAAAGATAGCACTTTCAATCCTAAGAAGGGTCAGTCTCAACAGGTGGCAAGGTTTCAACGTGATGTAACCTGTAATCTTGACACAGTAGGGAAAGACAATCAAGGACTAATTTCACTTTGTGAAGTCCTGTCTTGAAGTATCAGTTTGGGACATACATCATCTGAGCAAACATGCATACTAGACAACTTTACTGATAAAACTATCTTCCTCTAATGACTGGTAGCCAACACAGCAGACTGGTATTCAGTGAAACTAGAAATAATGGTGATTTTTCATTTAACCCAGCCAGCAAAACCTTGAAGTTTTTTGATGGTAAGTATCCCTAAGTGCTTTGAGAATTGATGTCATATGCATGTTACTGAGTCAGTGGTGCTGATGTCAATATTCTTTTAATTCATGGGAGCTTCGCAGAAACAGTAAATTATTTAAAAAAGCTTCAAGAAATCACTACTATTTACATGCTTCAAAAAAGTCACTCATCACATTTGTTTCTAAGCTAGCTAGAAATGAGAAACTACAGAAGAGAAATGTTTTCCCGACAGTAGAGACAATGCCCCTAGTGCTTTCATTGGAGGCCCATCTCCTCAAAAAGGAACTTCACGCTTCAGTTCCTTCTACCTTCCATTTCCCCGCACTTCTACTTGGTATTCAAAATATTTACTTCTGTGGATCCCCCAAAAAAGGACGCTGTGAAGCACAAGTGAATTGAAGGCTCAGAACCTCTTTCAAAGTATTTTAAGAGTACTCTAATTTTAATAAACCACTCTGAGAAAAATAAATAGTAGTCCATCCCAGTACCAACCTTTCCATTACTGGAGGTACCACCTTATAGGGGATGGAGTATGCAAGAGAACAGATGCTAAGCCACTTGCAGAAGCTAGCTATCCTTAAGCTTCATTTGGGAGCATTTGGAAGACATTAGTGTAGTGAAGGATGGCACAGTGAAAGCAAGCTCATGAAATGGACAGTAAGGTGGACAGTAGATACACAGCAGCAGCAATGAAGTAAGAGGGGAGTGCTTGAGAGGGGAGCTTCTCTGAAATCAATTATACCTTCACATCCACGCTCAATCTGCCCGCTGCGGTGCAGGGCGTCATTGATTAGATCAGGCAGACGCCCATTCAAGTCCACAGATGCTAGACAGCCCTGAAATCCATCACGTGAGGCCACTAGCTTTGGGAGGTTGCTATACATGCCTTGAGCTAGGCCAGCAATGTAGAGATCACCTAGAGGAGAAAGGGGTAAACATACAAGGAGAAGGAGATTACGTACCTATTAGAGTGGCTTCTCCCCCCAACATGAATATAACAAGCTGAACAGCTGCTCAGAAAAAGTTAAAAGCAAAGCAAGATCTTGGGCAAGAAGCTTCTGCCTCCTTTACAAAACAAACAAACAACCCACCAAAAACCCAACACCCACAAAAAACCAAAATACCCACAAAACCAAAAAACACCACCTGACCCTCCCCCCTAAAAAACCTAGTTGTAATTGCATCCTAACTAGGAAAAACTGTAGGATGACAATTTCTGAAAAAGCAAAATATGACAAAGTATTCTGCTACAGCAAGTTGCCAAACAGAGAAAGGGAAACACGAAATTTAAAGCCCAAATCAGCAAATTCCATGTTAATTGTTCTGTAACGCATGGTTCCTGCAAGCTTTCTCTTATTTACTGGTTGAGCCCTGCAAGAATAAAGGGGGAAACTGTCAGTCTTGTAGAGTTTACCTTTAAGATCCAGATTCTTGGCACCATTGATAACCTGAGTGACCACTTTAGTGTCCACCTTTAAGCTGTGTGTATTACTGTTATCTCTGGTGATGACAACATTGTGCCATTGGTTGTCATTAAGAGGACGATCACTGTTGCCTTTGATAACATTAGGTCCGTTTCCAAGGTCAAACACATAGTGTATATACCTGTAAACATAGCAAGAACTAGTTAAAATTGGGTGAGAACTCCAGCACTGCTGACCCTTATCCTAGCCAGAGTTGACAGAAGTCATAAAGTAACTTGCAGTAACTTGCAGAAGTCATAAAGCGAAATATCTCTGGGTTAGAAAGTTCTAGTAAGCCGAAATATTAGCCACTAATTTGAAAACATATAGTTGTTTCCTTTCCACCAAGAAAGTGTAAGGATTAGGATTTTGAGATGACATTTGGAGTAATTAGATTCTAACCATAAAGCATTCCTCTTTTTCACAAAGTTCTCACAGATCCACAAAAATCTGGTCTATGCATATAATTATTTTTTTAAAATTGGTAATATCAATAAACGTACTGGAGAGTAACACTAGATTTACTTATTTGGGGCATATATTCCCCAGATTCATTCTGAGTTTTGAATAACTCCCTTAAGAAGTTAATCAGGAAACTCATTCAAAAAAATATTGTACTAAAATTCACATGAGATCCAAGATGTATTCAAACAGCTGAAAAACAATTAGTAAAACTTTAGGCAAAAAATAAAGACCCTAACGAAGAGTGAAGTCTTGGGAGTGTTATCCTGAATTATTTATATAGTTCAAACACAGAAATCCACCTGAGGATAGAAGAGAAATATTCTACTTACAAAGGAAAAAAGGACAACAAAATTCAACTCTCAGCAGAGCACCAGGAGCTCGTTACTCTTGCTTTTTTTATTACTCAGTGTCCCACTTACAGAAATATGTGCAAAGTTAAAAGTGAAACAGATTGAACTACCGTTATCTTGAAATAAACAGGACTAGTAAACTGTATTTGTGGAAAACATATACTCATCTAGTCACAGCGGACAAGAGATCAAAATTTGTTCAGCTAACAAAGGATTTATTTTAATAAGCTATTGATCTTATGAAAAGAATATAATGACTCAAAAGCAAGCTGAGTTTGCTTTTCCTCAAGCATCACCAGCAGAAATACAAATTCAGCAGCCCATATGCTCTTTTTTTCCTTCAGTGGAGATTGCAGAAGACACAAGTCTGTTACAGGAAAAAAGATAAGAGGGGGAAGAGAGACTCAGAGACCTCAGCACACTTCCTCCTCCTCTGTGCTATTCTGCAAGGTTAACAGGACAAAATGTTAGCCTAACTAGATCCAAAGGACTCAAAACATTAATGTTTCACACTGTGAAACTGTCTTTCCCTCAGCCACATGGGGAAGTCAGTGATAAAATCAGGAGTCTTAAGCTTCAGCGTTTAAGTGCTTTGTCATATACCTCGGCAAATAGAAAACATGAGTATTAGGTGAATTTCTATTTATGCAAGCATTTTAAGCTTACCTTTAAGTAAGTTTATCTATAAATAAGCTGGTAGAATATAGCAGAAAGTCACTTACCCCTTGACTAGTTCAACTGCAATAAAGTCATTGCCGTCACCACTGTTAAAGAGGATGAAACCATCAGCTGAGGTGGTCTTGAACTGAAAGAAGAGGTGCATGGATGTATAAGCCTGCAAGGTAGCCAAGCTCAGGTAGCTGCTCTTGGTCTTGAACGTCACAGGGTCAGCTATAATGTTGCGGAGACCAAAGCGTGCCTTCAGCTCACAATAGTCAATGTCACCATTCTTGCACAGGTCAATGTAGAGCATCCCATTGAACATCAGGCTCTGGAGGTGGCCAATGAAGCTGGAGGGGATGACAGAGATGTACCGTTTCTCTGTCATGATCCCTGTCTCAATGTTGTGGAACTCCAAGCGGGTATGATCACCAACCATTGTACCTGAAGGACAGAAACAAGGAAGAACACACAGAAAGTCCAGGGATTAGTGACAGGTAATATGGAGCCATTCACCCTCTGGCTATTTCCAGGCTAATAGCCATACTAACTTAATCCTAGCTGATGACTGTTCAGCAGCTCGCATAAGAAAGAATGCACAAACTCTTGGTAGAGACACTTGAGTCTAGCAGTTGCCAAAACCTGGCAGAAGAGAGCAAACAGGACTAAAGGGCCATGGGCAGCAAGCTCTGTATTTTTCCCTGTGCTTCACAGACTTTCTTGTTTGCAAAGATGACTAGGTTTCTTCCTTAAAGCCTGCAGTGATCTATTTGATCCAACAGTCCACCTGCCAAACAACTCACATTTCTGAACCAACTCTTACAAGTGCCCTTCCTCAAAACACTTAATAAACATAAATTAATAGAAAAAGAGCAGAACAAGAAGTGAGAACAGTCATAAACCTGCTAATATTTATTCCATTGTTCTCTCCTGATACTATGGCTCTCGTTTTAAGAGCACAGCAGGAGGAAAACACACAAGAATGCAACAAGCAAAAAGCCCTCCATATATTTAAATCATCAACCTACCACTTGGGATATTTGTCAAATTGTGACAGACTTTAACCCCTCAATTAAAATATTCAAGTTATTCAAGTATACCAAATACGTCAGAGTACTCTTGAAGTGCATTTAAATGTTTCAGTAAGCATGCTAGGCATCAGTACAGACACAGAACCCACACAGACAGATGAAATACAACAGTATGCTAAAAGACTAGTTTGAGTACAAAGACAAGTTGGGCAACATCAGAATGAAAACCATTACAAACCACCTTATTTTAGTCCTCTATAATTTTTCATTAAGATAGCTTTAACTATTTGGACACACAAGCAAGTATCCTTTCCATACAGGCCTTGTGTCATTTACTATACAACAGGAATAATATTAAATTCATGAATTATTCAACATTTGTTTTCTCAGCATTCAATGTACAACCATTATTCAAACTCTGCTACAAACGTTCTGTCATGTTTTCTCTCATGACATTTTCTGCAGCGTTGTATTGAGTTTACATGGCGAGGAGCTGGCTGCAGGGGGGCTGCAGGGCAGCCCGTGTGAGGAGAGGCCAGGGCTGCCCTGTGCCGGACACAGCCGGTTCTGGCCAGCTCCAATGGACCCACCACAGAGCATAGCTAAGCCCCACAGCCAAGGTGGTGACAATAAATTAAATTAGTTTTCTCCGAGTTTTGTCCATGACAGTAACTGATAAGTGATTTCCCTATCTTTATCTTGAACCATGAGCCTTCTCATCCTATTTCCTCCCCTGTCCTATCGAGGGGAGGGAGTAAGAGAGCAGCTGGGTGGGGATCTGGCAGCCAACCACGGTCAACCCGCCAGTTCAGCAGCACAGTGTGCAAATTGTCTTCAAATATTCACTTCATCTTCTACCACTCTGGGAAGATTAAGGAATATTACGTTCAATTTTATACACACAAAGCTGAGGAACAGACAGATCAACATATAAATAATTTTGGATCTAAAAAAATAAATATTTAGCATCCATTTTAGTGGAACATGTAACAACTTTGGACCGCTCACTGGTTTTGAGGCTCAGCACTTCTAGAAATAAGATCCTGTATTAGGTTTGTGTGGCAAGGTTTTGGTAGCAGGGGGAGCTACAAGGGTGGCCTCTGCGAGAAGCTGCTAGAAGCTTCCCCCATGTCTGACAGAGCCAATGCCGCTGACTCCACGACGGACCCTGCTGCTGGCCAAGGCCAACGCCAAGCCCATCTGTGACGGTGGTAGCACCTCTGGGATAACAGAGTTAAGAAGGGAAAAAACCTGCTGCATGACAGCAGCCAGCAGAGAGGAGTGAGGAGATGTGAGAGGAACAATTCTGCAGACACCCAGGTCAGAGACGAAGAGAGGGAGGAAGTGCTCAAGGTGTCGGAGCAGAGATTTCCCTGCAGCCTGGGGAGAAGACCATGGTGACGCAGGCTGTCCCCCTGCAGCCCATGGAGGACCCCAGGCCAGAGCAGGTGTACGCCCGAAGGAGGCTGTGACCCCATGGGAAGCTCACGCTGGAGCAGGTTTGCTGGCAGGACTTGTGACCCTGTGAGGGACCCACGCTGGAACAGTATATTCCTGAAGAGCTGCACCCCATGGAAGGGACCCACGCTGGAGCAGTTTGTGAAGAACTGCAGCCAGTGGGAAGGACTCACATTGGAGAAGTTCATGGAGAACAGTCTTCTGTGAGAGGGACCCCACGCTGGAGCAGGGGGAGGCCTCCTCACACTCTTCCCCTGAGGAGGAAGGAGCGGCAGAAACAACACGTGGTGAACTGATCACAACCCCCATTCCCCATCCCCCTGTGCTGCTGGGGGTGAAGAGGTAGAGAAATCGAGAGTAAAGTTAAGCCCAGGAAGAAGGGAAGGGTGGGGGAAGGTGTTTTTAAGATTCGCTTTTATTTCTCATTATCCTATGCTGATTTGATTAGTAATAAATTAATTTTCCCCGAGTCGAGTTTGCTTTGTCCGTGACAATAATTGCCGAGTGATCTCTCCCTGTCCTTATCTCAGCCTGTGAACCTTTTGTTATATTTTCTCTCCTGTCCAGTTGAGGAAGGGAGTGATAGAGCGATTTTGGGGAGCACCTGGCCTCCAGCCAGGGTCAACCCACCACTGATGTACAATCCCAAATGAGTATCTCCCAAAAGGACAGGTACAATTAGTGATCAACTGTGAAAGATCTGAATTCAAGTGACTTATCCAGCTTTCCATAGGAACTCTAAAATAGAAGTCAGGTCCTCTGGGTTGTATTCATATGCCTTACGCAGAGTTCCCTTTACCCTTTTTTACCATGCTGTCTCATTCACTATAGACGTTTCAAAGAGGACCTTAAAAACAAGCACCTCCTTTAATACAAAGGCCTGTGTCAACCCATTTGCTGTATTGTCCTTTCTTAATGTAAGCAGGGAATCAAAGCTCCTGTGGAGAAAGGACAGCAGCAAATATGAAATTAGACAATATCAAAATGCATACAAACACAGATCTATCTACTTTCAACTTTTCCTTACTTTTTTCTGTTTCTTTACTTAACCTTGTAGTATGTTGCTAATATAATTACTGCACAGGTAAAGTCCTTCATTTTAGGTGGTTTTCCAAAGAAAACAGCCACATTATCTGTTAGTCTCTCTGCCTCCAATAACATCTTAACATGCTGATCAAATTCAATCAGGTTGTAAAGAACAGAAGGGTCAAAATATTTAAATTCATGCTAGTTTTGTGGAAAATTGACACTTGGATAAAGACCTGAATAAATATTTCCAGTGTGCTAGAAACAGAAAATTTAGCAATAATATCCTGCTTGACTGCATCTGCTGGTCAGTTAGCATATATACACAATTCTTGGCTAGACACTGCAAGAGGTATTTCTGAGTCACTGGAATTATATCTGGGAGTCACACCGATCACCATACCTGAGTCCAGGACAAACTCCTCATAATTCCCCCAGGTCATATCAACTGGGACTTACAAGCTTTCTCATATTCTGTGCTATGTCCAGAAATCTCATAGCATTTCTTACCTAAACAGTTCCCAGGTGTTAAACAACCAAAAAAAAAAAAAAAGATTTATTGATAGGCCTTTGAAGACTTTTCCTACTATTTGCAACATATTCTTTTCTCTGTTGGGGACAGAATGAAAGCTGAAAACATAAGACACTTGGATGATACATCCTGGCTTGTGGGGTATAAAGAGTCAGATTAAATGAACTGATGGTCTCTTTCTTGCTTAGGTCCTCTTGAAACACTGGAATATTCCTAACCCACCTCTCATGATCACGTACCAAGTACAATTTTTCAGTTTATACTTTGTCCAAATGTGATCAAGTTTTTGCAAAGACAGCAAACAAGCACAGTTGTTACTAGAAAAAAGTGTTTTCAAGTATCTATTCCAAATACAAAGAGAAAATATTATGCAAAACAATTTATGGTTTTCGCTTACTCCCTATTTTAGCAGTAGATCTAAATTTAAAGACAATTATACAAATACCATTCACATGGAAAGCTTCAACCCAAGCAGATACAGCTGGACAAACTTACAAGCAGCTGAAGAGAGTCACATATTTCTGACTATTGAGAAATTCAAGAGTCAGTACTGATGCAAACATTTTTAAACCCTGAAACAGTTCTTTAACAGAAATAATATTTTAGTCTTAAAAATGCCAGTTCACAGGAACTGATGCTGTATATGGGGAAGTTTCTTTAGACAAACCATCTCACTTCCACTACTGTGATTGTTAGAGGCTGTTTCAGTTTTAGTGTTAGCAAATGAAAACTTCTGATTTTTCCAAACCAGAAGATTTGTATTTTCTTAAAAATAAAACAAAACACTTTTTAAAAAAAAATCCTGCTTCTTTACTTCAAAACATTAGAAAAATAAAGGGTAGAGATGTCAAGAACCAAGAGCAAGAAAACTCCTCTCCTTAGCTCTTCTATTCTTAGATAAATGCAAAGTTGCTGTTCCAGGAGTAGGAAAGAAAAGTCAGGCCTGTGAAATCTGGAGTACACTAGGACAGGGAACTCAAATATAGGGGGCATTACAAAAGGAGAGAGTGAGGTTGGAAGACGTGAACTCAGAATTGTAGAAAAGGTGAAAAATGAGAAAACTGGGACTGGCTTAAGAGAAATAGGACAGTGATAGCAGTGGTAGTGCAGAAAGCTAGGAGCAGTTCAGTGAAGAGCTGAAAAGGACATGACAGTACAAGACCAGAATCAGGGCAGAGTTGCATTTTCTTAAGAAATCATGGAGTGAAATCCAGTATTTTCTGATCTCGTTAGCTGTCAGCCTCACATGCAGAGTTCTCCTCTAATTCCTCCACTGTGCTCTGTAGAGAGTGTTGTAACTACTACAGCAATCAGCAGCTCTTTAATTCAAGAGGTAGCAGACAGAAAAAATTCCAGCCTCCACTGCAGGATTTGGGTGCTAGCAAGATGATGTAGGGAGGAATATGACTGCTATATTTGTGTCTCATTTATCACTGAACTTGAAGCGGGGGGGAATGTGGGAGGAGGGTTTTGCGCTTAAGCAGCAAAATGCTGTCCAGAGGAACTGGATTCTGTCTCTCCCCTTAGATGTCCTGCAGGAAGCCAAATCAGTCATGTCATTACAAAATTTTCACAGGTGGTCATTAATTGTCTAGACCAAATTCTCTAAGTAGCAAGGTTGAGCTAATTTACAGGATCCAATTTACAGACATGCTGAATATTTGTACATGCAAACGATTGAAAAATCATGCCAAATTGGTACCAAATACATCCAACTTTAATCTGATGCCTTTTTTCAAAACCTGTAAAATTGGAAAAAAAGACACCTCCTTACTTCATATAAAATATACATGGGAATAAATCCAGTTACAGCTTCTTAGTTCTGTATAAACATATTGATGAGTAGTACACAACACACACAAAAAACACCCAAAAAACCCCAACAGCTCTAGACCAAAATTTAGTTGACATATATTGTTCCAAACAAGCAATAAGAAAAGTGGTGGCAATCAAATAGGCTGTTTATTTTTACTGGAGGCCCAATTTAGACTTCTGATCTATGCCTAAAGACAGCAAGAATCCTGTGGAAAAATCTATGTGACCACATCATTGACGACTATATCATCTGCCCAAGGAAGTGGGATGTAGATTGCACAGAAAATCTTAACTCTGGCTTTTCTGACTTTTGACTTCGCCATGATAGCATTATTTTAACAGATATTTTTAGCTGTAATGCATCTTTAATTATGTAATTCATATACATGTACATATGCACATCCTATTTTAGTATAGGATTGTATCATTATTATTTATAAACTCAGTTCCATGAAAAAGAGCCTTCAAAAAAACAGATGGCTTTTCAGGGATTGAGTTGGTAATGCAGAGAGTGCCATCTCATGGTGCTCGCTAAAAAAGCATATCCAGAAGAATCGTTCTCTAAATGCAGAAGTGAACAGGATAAAATGTTTTCCAGCATGTTTCACTAATTCAAAAAGTTCCCTCTTAAATAAAATTTCATTTTCCTACAAGCTGATGTTGACTAAGCCTCCGTCAATTCCAACAAGGAGAGGGAAAGATTCTTCTTTCATATTTTTCTGATTCTGTCTTGCAAATTCTCAGCCTATACAGCACAGCATATATTTACTTCAGAGGGAAAATATATATCTAGTAATTTTCCTGCAAACCCACTACTTTGGGTTTATTTCAAAATCCTGACTCACAACTTTGCAAATAATCCAATTACCACATAACTTAAAATTAATGGTATTCACACGGTAGAAAAGAACTTTTTGCAGAGATAGGATAGAGCATTCTGGGACTGCCTATGGCAGCCGTTCCTTCTAGTTGCCTTCTGAGTAGCTTCTACTCAGAAGAGAGGATGTCAGCATTTGGTGAAACAGTATGGGTCACAACTACATGAACATACCCATATCAGTGTTGCATCCAGGGTTACCTTTCTTTGTGATTCTATTATCAGACTTCAGACTGCTGGTGTTTTCCTCAAAAATCCAGTCCCTGCAGCTATGAGAATTTTAGACTTTCAAAAAAAGAAAAATAAGTTTCTGGCTCTTGCAGCTGCGGGGAAATGGACAAGAAAAGTATCCCCTCTAAAATTTTGTAATGAAAAGAAAAAAAAAACCAACCCATCGAACAATCTAAAGTACCTTGGTCATTTCAATGCAGATCTCATTACTTGGGAGACACCAGCTTTCTTGAGTGATTGATCTCTCCCTGCCCCCAACTACATTTCTCTACAGAAAGAAGCAGGAGCTCAAAAAGCTGCCAGGAAATGCAGGAAAGAAAAGAAAAAAAAAAAGACTGACACGCTTTATACATTATAGGATATGATACACTCTGGTGAGTTAGGGTCCTCCCTAACCTCTAAAACAAAGTTGGGAACAAACTTCTCTATTTGCTTTTTCTTCTGGATGGCTCTGAGCCATGAGCACAGGAGCTTGGGGAAAAAAAAAACCAAAAACCCAAACAACCAACCCACCAGCAGAGACAGAAATTCGTATTCTCTAACCCATCTATCAAATGCAGTTTTACCATCTAGGAAAAGTTTGTGCAGACAAAAGGTCTAGAGAGCCTTGGTTTTGATTCCACAGCTTTGGAAACCACCACATTTGCAGCTCAGGAATGAGGTATACTCAGTGTACCCCAAACAGAGCCTGGCACAAGAGAGCTACTAGCACCTCTGCATTCTTCGGAATGCACAAGCTCATCTATCCCCTAATCCCACCTCTCATATTGTTATAGTTATCACAGAAGTTTCTGGTGCTGGCTAAGAACAGTCTATCAAAAATGAACGTTAGTTTTCAACATAGCAACATTAAATATACAAGTAACAACAGGAAGGGGGCAGGGGAATAACAGGAAGAATGGGTGTAATGGCAAAGAAGAGACTGGGAACAGAGATACAAAGATATTGACAGAAAATACTCATGCATCACACTTACCCTCAGCAACATCATCATCCACCATCAGCTTGAGGCTCTTTCCTCGCCGAACTACCCGGACAGTGTGCCACTCATTGTCATTGAGTTTCTGCCCAGCATAAAGAGTTTCAGGTCCCTTGCCTGGGGATGGTGATAGGTACAACAGTTAAAGCCAGACCCCCGATTAGTTTAGTATTTGCTCAATGGTAAAAGTCACCAAAATCAACCTGGTGTGAAACAGACTAGTAGATTGTGTAGGTGTATTATGACCTGTAATCAATCCTCACACCTACACCTTCCCAGCTCAGAAGGAAGTCAGGGTCACAAATTCTTCCACTCAGCAAAGTGCCCTCCTCCGCAGAGCCCAGAGGTCACGTGCATTTAAAACTGGGGTAGACATCTCTCTTGGGCTAGGGTATTCATTTCCAAACGTCACATTGTACAGAGCACTACAGCATCAGAAAAACAAGCTGGTGACAGAAATGTCTCAAGACTGGAGCCATTACAGAATTTTGCTCTCCTGGATTTATAACATTGGGATTCTTTTCAAAGTTAATCACATAGGTCTCAACGCTTCTGTGTCAAACACCAGGCTGGTTTCAGTCTTTCAGTCTCGAAAAAAAAAACCAACCAAAAAAACCCGCAAAATAAAACCCAAACAAAACACCCCCCACAAAACCTCAAATTCTATCCCCTAAAAAAATAATTTTATTTTCTTTTTTTAAATAATTTAAAACCACAGAAAGACCACCACTCACCAACCTGGCTGATTGCTCTAAGGTTCTTTGGCAAAGCAGCCTTGCTATGAGGTGTTTACTTCACCCCCTGAATTATAGGCCAAAAGGGAAAGAGGAGCCCTTTCTTCTCCAAAAGGATAAAACCACAGTTGCCCTTGCAAACAATGCTCCTGGGAAAATAACATTAGTGCTACCCATATTTGTCCAGTTTTGCTGCTCACCCATCACAGTTGACAGTCAATTACTTAAAACTTTAATTGTTCAGATTACAGGACTGGAACCCCTCACTCATGTCAAATGGTTAAGTGAAATTGAATAGTGGTGTGCGCTAAATTAAAAGCATCTATGCTCATTTCAGCATAGTACTAGAGCAGGTTTTGACATAGGTATATAAAAGAAATGCACAATGAGGACAGCTGAACTTGTTGCACATCAGGTCTGGGCCCACTGCCCAAACTGGCCAAAGGGGAACCCAAGAAAGCAAGTCACGCTAACATGTTAAAATGTTAGTCCAGGACCGGGACAACAAGAGGCACTGCCACAGCTCACCTTACTGCATTTGTAAAATTAATGTCAGATATGCAGATTATTTCTCTATATTTGTTCAACGCAAGAAAATCAATATTTTTATTCAGATAGCCCATGAACAGCATTTATTTTGACCAGTTTTCAATGGACTGGTTACATAACGCAGAATAAAATGTACACATCTTCAAGCGAAACTCTGGATGAGAGGATACACCCACTCTGATCTGTGTCATGGTGTGGACTAACAAGAGTAACATATTCCATAGCGAGACAGAATTGAAGGAAGGGGTAGGAAAAATACCTAGGATATGTCCACAGTATGCACACTGCCTAATTAGCAATGTTACTGTAACTGTTTCTTACTGAGGGGGAACATGGGCAAAGAAGGTGGTATCTCATTCAGCTAGGGTATAACGTGTAGTAGGGAAATCCTATGGAAAGACACCAAAGAAACATGAATATGTTGTTATTCTCCTTAAAGGATCCTGCAGTTCACATAAACTCCTTTTTTTTGTTAAATACCCTTTCAGATAAAGCCCATTGCTAGTCAATTTTACCATCCAGCAAAAGGAAAAAAATGTTTTTCTACAGTGACCTGAAAAATAATAGAGTCATTCTTCGATTAAAAGGACAAGGAGTTATATATTGCAGTTACAGAGAATATGTCCCTAACAGGAGAAATCTGTAACCTCTGCAGTTCTTCACCCATGTGCCAAAGTCACACTATACCACAAATGGAAATCCAACTGTACAAGGCAGCTAGATCACAGCTAGAAAGCTTAAGTTCTCTGGAACCAGACAAGCAAGACTATTTAATAGAGCCCAAGAAAGTTATACTAGATTTACATCAATAAGTACATTTTATCCCAGAACACATATCACAAAATGACGTCGCTGGATGGCCAACAAAATGATTGCCTACATCAAAATATACTGCATCAGTTACTATAGTTCCAACCAGCCACTTCCCAGGTAGGAAAATAAAGGAGTTCATCTGGATCTGTGTGTTTTTATAATGTCACCTGAAAGCATGGGGGGAGGGAGGGTGGGGAAAGGAGGTAGCAAATACTTTAAAAAAAAACAAAACAAAACAAAACACTTTTCCATAGGTCTAGAGCTATGGAGGGCTCAGCCAAGAGAAATAGTCAGGTGTGCTGACTTTGCCCAGCTGACGATACACCACTTTATGCAGCAGCTCTGTGTTCAACATAGTTGAGGAACTCCAAGTTGCTGACCTTCTAGTTCCCACTTTTCAACCCTAACCTGACAAAAGAGGGGTCAGCCAAAGCGAGCTATTTTGGCTTGTCATTGCTGTCTTGATGCCCACTGTAACACTTTCAAAACAAAACTGTGACACCAAGAGAAGTGACTAATCCACAAATAAATTAGTAGAAAGTTTCAGCTTTCCAACATTTTTCCAGATGAACAAGGTTGTCTATAAATGAGATTGCTATTTACAAGTAACTCGTTAATAGTTTGGGCTGATAGATTTTAAAATTAAGCACTGTGGATGTTACCTAAGTCCATATCTTGATCAGCCAATTCAGTATTTTATCAGTAGGAAAAAAAATCAGGAGTATTTAATACTTTTGTTCACTCTCAAGCCTCCAAGTTGCATGCAACAATGGGCATTGGCTTCTTTTGGTAGGGTTACTCAAATAACACTGCATACAAAAATTCAATACATGAGCATGCAGATAAGTTTTTCAAATCAGACATATTTGAGTTTAAAAAAAAGGTAACATTAAAACCACCATTATTTTACTCTATTTAAATTGTTTTCTTTTCAAATGCTTTCGAGAAAAATACGCAGCAGGTAAGTTGACCTGAAAAGCAGCAAAATCGTGTCCCCTTTTTCATTTACACACTGTCAGTTGAATTGCTGCTCCCTGTGTAAGCTCCCACTGAATTCCAAGTGGTTCCAGGAACTCCCACATCTGGATGCTAAACTTCGTTTCATTGAGCATGATTACTACATGTACTGTTACTATATAGACATTTGTGTGATCAATTTTCAAAAAGACAACTTGAAGATTCCTAATCCAACAGTTGCAGATACTGGGGAGAATAGAAAGAAAATGGGCAACACGTAGCAAAAGGATAATGCTCTCCCTAAGTACCATCTCCTACCAAGTAAGGCATTTTGGTAGTCTTACAGCTAAACACAGAGAACAAAGTGTTTAGACCAAAGTTGGTGGGGTTTTTGTCTTTTTGTAGGGTTTTTTTTTCCTCCTTTCAAGCTATCTGCACCTACAACACCCTTCAACTAGGATAACTCAGATGTAGGAGGAAGCAAAGCAGAAGGTTAGCTGGACAGAGAAAAAAAGTCAAAGATTTATACCTTCCCTTTGCGTGACAGTTTTTTTAATGATAAAAGACAAAGACAAGGAACTCTTGCAGCAATGTTACAAGATGGATCCCTGGACACACTCTATTTATAGTTTTGATATATTTGATATAGTTTTGATGAGATGGCAGTTGGGCATGAGGTGATTTTTGCAATTTATTTGATTTTTGAGTGAGAAGAGTAAGAGACAATATAACAAGGAAGAGAATAAGTTTCTACTGTAGCAATAACTTACTAGTTAAGCTGCCAGAGCATGAGTCCTGTTGGTGTCTCTGGCCTTCTTGGTCATTCTATCCCCCTTCCTAATGTCCTCTAAAGAACTGTATATCATACAAAATTGATCACTATCATTTTCAAACTATCTCTCATTTTCAAACTTAAATGAGGCAGACTAGGACGTATTCCTTTGGTGCTTGCAGTAGCAAACACTACTTAATGAGAAGCAAAATATCTCTCTGGGGCATCCCCACATTCTGGACATTAGTCAAGCTGCAGTTCAGGCTTCTTGAGCAAATATTACTTGAGTCAGCTGCAGCGACGACTCCTCATGCTCTCATGAATCCTTTGACACCTACTCAAAACTTCTGTGCATATTGTTCATAAAACACAACAAGTATATGCTTTCAAACATGGAAGAACTTCATCCAATCTGCCCAGTATGTCTCAATCATTATCTGTATATGAAAGATGCACTGCTGCTAATTAATAGCTTGGCCCAAATAGACTATATAAAAGTGCCAAGAATAGACGAATCAAAAAGTAGTTCATGCCTTCTGAAAATGCCAAGTTGTTTTCCATCTGGCCCCCAAGAACTCACTCATTTAGAACAAGCAACTGGTCAGAAGGACAGTTAAAAACAATAGCTCTAAAAATACCAGCTGTTATCCACCCTCGGTGGTTAACGACACACAGGATTTCCCTCCTATGAAAGGCAAAGGAGAAAGAGGGTTAATCCCCTCACCAGTTCCTCACAGGTGGATCAAAAAGTATGCCTTTACCCTTGGTGCAGGCTGTCATTATCTGATCCATTTGTATGATTAAAATGACCTTCATGACAATAGGCTATCTTCATTATTGCATATCTTATCCAACACTACAGAAGAGGTCAAACATTCAAGTCTACAGAACAGCAGAAGAGATGACCAGAAAGGACATTGGCAGATTGATGAGAATGGGAAAGGCTCTTCCTCATTACAATTACAACAATAAATAATTCTACAGTGATACACTAATGCTTTTTAGAGAAGACCCTCAGTAACAATAAGAAGGTTTTATCTGCTTTTTTCTTTGTAATTAAAATGCTCAGCTGTCATCTCAGCTTTATTCAGTGGTAAGATGCATTAGCATGTCTGTTTTATACAGGGCAAAATCCCTCAGGAATGCCAACAGCATCCCAAAGCAGGGAGGGGCTGGGAAGGTTCTTTGCCACCCTCCCCTCCTTTTTTTTTTTTTGGGGGGGGGGGGGGGGAAGCATTGATTGTTTTTACTTATGCTTTTACAAAATGACCAGGGAAGTTGTGATTCACTGTGAAAAACCTATGTGCACAGATTTGTGAAACATGAGAATGAATCATGAGACAAGTTGGACAGATTCTCTCAAAGCTTACAAGAAATTGATCTACCCTATTTAGACATGATTCAGCAACTCCCTGAAGAATATTCAGATGTAACTAGTACAACCGCAGGGTGGGATTCTTCAGTGTAACCCCAACAGCGTGGCCCAGAGGAGGAAGGTTATGAAACCAATGCCCCACCTGTTTCTCATCATCAATGATATTAATAGTGCTTTGGAAGATAATTGTCTTATACATACAGACTATGTATTTAGTAATATACATGAAATAATTATGCATAGTTATGCAATATGGCACATTTTATGTAGCTGTTACCATATTAAACACAGAATTCTCTTTTCCATGTATTGTCTTTTCAAAAGGTAGACAAAAGATATTCTAGGTCCAAAGATATTCAGCCACAATTTCTACAGGCAGATTTGAAGAAAGTAGAGGAGGAGGGGGAAGGGGGAAGAAATAGGTTTAAGGATAAAGACGCTGCCAGTTATTCACACACCTTTATGGCTTCCTGATATGTAGCAAGTTCCTACAAAGGATAGGGTGAATATCAAAAAGTGAGCATGAGTCAGAAGCAGAGCTGGCAATTGCTCTGAAAACCTTCAATAGCTTTTGGACTTCCTTGAATATAGGTCAGTAGTGTAAGTTTTGTTGGGTGTTTTCAGGCAGCATTAGCATGGACAAAGTGTTTAGGAATGTTTTTTTCTTAACCGGGATTCACTGTCCCACTCCAGGAGCATTGTTAATCACTAAGAAACAACTGGCACCACCCCAAACTCTCAGTACATTGCAGATGTTTATGCAGATATCCCAGTCAAATCAACACATTCGCATACATAAACTCTTGTTTTGCTCATATACAGGTTTTAGAATCCCCCTTTTCAAGAAAACGTTAGCTGCCAAGTAGGAATAAGCAGTTGCACTTCCCTACAGATAGTCAATACCTTTATTGGGGACCTTACCTGCACCAACCTTTCCGTTTCCTCAAGGAACAGGATCACCTCCATGTACTACCCCATGTTAACCAAAACGTAACATACACTTACGAAACAAATGCTTTTAGCAGAGCTTACAGGAAAGTTATGTTTACAGCTTTACAGAGTAGCTTCATTGGGAAATCAATAAAGTTGAGCATGATTTATACCAGCCTACCCAGAAGCAAAGTTTAATTATTTACATTTGTACAGCAATAAAAAGCACATACACAAAATCCTTTAAATACCCACAGAATCAATTAGCCTCACAAGTGCAAACAAGAATCCCCCCCCAACAGCCAAGCTAGTCAAGTGCATGGAATTAACTCAGCAAATAAATGAGAAGTAGCAAGACCACCCTACTAGTTCTCTCAGAAACATGCCCCAGTCTCCTTATAAACTTCACAAAAAATAAGCTAAACTGGATTTAACTATTTGGATACAATCTATTTTAAAATGCTTTTACAAAAAAAAAAGCAGCCCTTATTTAAGAAGAAAAATTGTTCTTGGCTTTTGTTATAAGTACACGTAGCACCATATTGAACGACTGTTGCTTTCATTTACAGACACCTTATCCAATAGCTGTATTAAGGCACAACATGGATTCAGGCACCATTCAATGTGATTGCAGCTTGTTCATCAGGCTTTTAAACAAGACTTAGTGCAGAAATTATGTTGTGTTTCTTTTACTTGATGTGAATATAATTTGTGATGTGAACAAAAAAGGAGACATTTGATTGCATATATGGTACAGATCACTCCTGGCATGAATTGCGCTTGTGTCTAGGTTTTTCCAGCAAGGGCAGCGGGTTATTCTCCTTATTTGCCTCAATTTTACTGTTGCTGAATTTTAACACTTTTAGAGACTCCATAACTGCTGCATATCACTACAGCAGAATAATTTTTAACAGACATCAGGAAAACATTTGTGTTAACAGAAAATTGATCCCGCCCTAAAAGCATTTAAATAGGAGATTACAATCCAACTGAAGGATTTTTCAGTTCTTCCAATGAAAATTTTATTCTCACTTAGAAAATGTTCAAAATGTTTCCATTTCAAGCTAAATGAAAAAGTTTTCAGCATTTAAAAATAAAATTAAGTTTTCTATTATCTATTAAAGATATTATTCATTTTTAATGGTAATAGATGGTTTCTCATTTTTATTGAGGGAGCTATTTCCACTTTTAAGGAAAGGGATTTCACAGCCAGCAGGGAGGTCAAAAAAACCCCAAAAAAACATGGAAGTATAAAAAACAAATCAAGTCCTCACACTTTTAAAATTAAGATTTACAACAGGTTAGTTTAATTAACTTCAAAGTGTTTTCAGTCAGACTGGCTCTACCTTTGTTTTTAGGTAGGGCTGGCATATGAAACACTTCACGCTGGTCAGAACACCATATACTTCTGTTCCTGACAGACCGGTGCAATGAAAGTTTTAGTGTATGTATAAAGAACTCTAAAGCCGCTATATTGTGACTCATCTACAATTTTCCTAAGGAAATATTTGTACACACTAGATTTTCAGAGCTCAAGAGAGCTATTAGTGTAAGCTAGGCAGCAAGGCAATCACAGGAGCAGTTTCTACCACAGGGACTACAGAGAGCAGCCACTAGAGGGAAACCACCACATGCACTAAAGCTGCTACTGAGACAGTTTTATAGAAGTACAAAGGAATTACAGTACTCAAAGTGTTGCTTTCCAGAGTTTCACTGGCTGATATATTTTGCTTTGAAGATGACTACACCTCAGTGATGAATAAAATAACGCTAGAACTTCAACCCAGATTCGCCCCCTGTTCATTTCAGGTATATTCATTTCATAGATGCAGTGCTTTGCCACTCAAGAAATGAGTTTATGGCTCAAGAAACATTTAAAAAAATTAAAGTTCTACCACAGGACAGAATTTTAAACCAACTATTACAGCAACCGCTATACACAAACTTTTGCAGACCACAACAGTAATAAAGAGGCAAAAAGATCCTATTATAAGACAGCTTTACATTTTATTAGCTTTCCAGTAATGCAGTGCTAATCAAAGCAAGATGCAGGCATGACAAAGCTTCTCTCTATTCCTGGGTAGATATAATAGCAGAGGTACTAAAACCAAACAGCTTCTCACTAATCCCATCAATGTACCTTACTTGAAACATAGATGGACTGTAAGACAACTGGAGTTTCTCTTCCTGTTTAGTTTCAAATCTCTCCACAAATGCTACAAAACAAGTGGATTAATTACAACTATAGTGAGAAAAAGATGCTGGAGATGAGGCTGAGACAACTGGAGTGAGCCATATCACGTATCATGCAGGCACACATATAATGTCTATGAAATAAATTGACTGCTTACTGCTTGGATGAGATTCAAACTATTTATCTCGGAGGGAAAAACATTAATCAAATTAGTCTCTAAACCAAGTACCCCCAAAAAGCTCTTTGCTTCTGTTATATTAGTAAGGAACTACATTAGAGCAGGCTGGAGAAGCCTGTAACTTCCTATTTGGTGAGCCTTTTCATGAGCTAATTGCCTCTATTACTTCATTGGAAGGAATTATTTGACTTCTAAAATTACCTTATTATTGTTGTAGGGTTTTTTGTTTGCTTGTTTAAAAATAAAAGGATTATAGCAGCTACTTCTCATCTAAGTCTGAAAAGCACGGAGATCAGAAAACAAGACAAATCAGTCAAGATGTGGCAATACAGTGCCTTACAGTAATCACACATATATCTCTTTCAGGAAAGGATCAGAGCCTGCTTTCTAAAAACAGGATAGCATCTTTGTCCCCCTTTCAGAACACAAAACAATGGCAAAGAAAGGGACTCCTCTTCCCAAAGACACATTTGACAGCTGAACAGCTGAGTTGGAGGAAAAACCCAAATCTTTGACGCTCCAGTCCCAAATATTGCATTAAAAAAAAAGTTTAGGATACACTGCATGGTCCTCACTAAGAGAACAGTACACAAACAGAAGACAGTCCTGCTATCAACACTTCTTTATTCAGATATGAAGGGCAAAGACCAGCAGCATCACACATTCAGAGGACCTAAATTTCTTTCTCATTTAAGGTACCCTTCCCTGTGGCACCTGAGGTGTTACAAATGCACACACACTTATCTCCATGGATGGTAGGACTATTACATGAACTAGCTTCAACCTCCCTCTAAGAGCGTAACAGTCAGCATCACAGAAATTATGTCCAACTATGATTACAAACCCAGCAGGATTCCAGTCTTCTGCAGGGGGTGCAAAACACTGCATACACTCTTGAGGTTTAGTTCTCTTTTTGCAATGCTACTTCCAGTCTGAAGTTTGCCACTCTTTTCGATCTATGGTGGCAGCTGAGTAGTTTTTAAATTCCCCATCGCACATTAGCCTGTATTTATAAGTCTATTACGAAGCCCGTGTGTACTGGGAGGTAGAACAACATATGCATATAAGTCATACTATTAACAAATACAAACAGCAACCAAAATTTGCAAGTGGAGACCTTGCATTTTCAGAGGTTGTTGGTAAACTGTGTGTACATAACTGGCATTGCACATTGCTCCCCTTTGCCTGAACTGAGAAACTCTGGTGACAAGGATGGTAAGTGGTACTTGGACCTACACCCAAGAGTCTCTTTAAGGAGCTATTGAGGAAGGATTAAATGCTTCTGGAAAGCTGAGGGATCAGTAGAGCAGACTGGAGTGTTTAACATTAAAGGCATTTAAAAGCTTAACCATCTCAAAGAGGTGTCTTTCACATGAAATAGACTAGACCTTAGCTGCTGTTACCTTTTGAAGAGGTATTGACTATTCTCCTGTCCCTTAAATAGGAATGGTTAGCACAAGATAGTGACCACATGGCAACGCAGATGATACTATCCTGACTGAATTCCTCCTGATATTTCATAGATAGAACATTGGTATGTATTTTACCCAGTTAGGGTAAGCCACGTATCAAGTAATGACTGTATTTCCAGGTTACATACCAGATAACAAGTATGACCCAGTAAAAACACTGGATGAGGAAGTTTTACTGAATTGATATATACAAGAAAAAGAAACATAGGACAGTCCCTCCAAATGCTGCCCCCCCGCCCCATCCTATCTCAAGCTGTAAGTTGAGCCCTTCTTTTTGGTTACCATTCTCTAAGTCTTTCATTTATATTTCAGCATTTATAGAATTCCTCATTTTTTGTGGACACCGCAATGCTAACGCCTCCTCAAAATAAGGTTGGTGAATACTGCTGACCACATTTTATGAGGCAGAAACTGAGACGAAGTTGCATTGCCCAAAGCATCAGAGCAAAGGCTTGGTCCCTTTTGAATATGTTTTTTCCCTTCCCTTTAGCAAACTCTGAAGAACTGGATAAAACCTGATTGGAATTTGGAAGTCAGATCTGCACTGACTACTGACTTTGAAGTTTAAGACACATCCAGCAGCCAAGAAGCTGGTTAGAAGTCCAGCTGCAAATAATTTATTTAATGCTACTTAACCCTTTTATTTACAAAAACATCTCAGCAGCAGTTTTTCATACTCCCAAAAGAACTGAGACCCTGCTAGCAGAAACCCACCTGAGTCATAGCAACAAGATCTGTATCCACAGATGAAAATCTTCCTCAGATACTTTACAGACCCCAATCTCTAGTCTACTGGTAACATACACTGGTTCCTTTTACCTCAACTGAGAAACCCACAGGAGAAGGATGACAAGTGGTACGTAGACCTACATGAAAGAGACTCCGTATTTAGCTTAAGGAGCTATCAAGGAAGGATCACGTGCTTCTGGAAAGCTGAGGGATCAGCAGTGCAGACTGAAGGATAGTCGAGGATTTACAGATAAAGATGACATCTGAGCAAATATTGAGAACTCCTTTGAAATTCAGATTTTAAAGTCACAGCTTTCATGTCAGCTCAGAAGCATGTAAAGGAAAAAATGCCCTGGGAGAAGGAGGGGAGAGAATGATAAAGCTAAGCACACATGGCTTTAAACGTATGCACACCTCTCTACCCCCAGAGCTCCCAATGACAAACAGTATCTATTATCCAAACTGATGCTATCCCTCTTCTCAGACATATCTCCCAAGTCACTCAATTTCATATGTATACCTTCATACAAACCATGTATATTTCATACAACATCCACATGTAATTCTAGTATCACAAAAATTAGATAGGACTATTCCTTCCAATTAATTCTCTGGTGTAATCCTAAACCAGCCACAGAGCAGGAGAAAGAGAAGACAAAGCCAGCAGATCTCTTCCTACCAGGAAGCAGACTTATTCCTGGAAAGGTACCAGTAATGTTTGGGGGGCTCCTTTTCTTGCCCAACACAGAGAAGTTAAAGCTCACTTTAAAAAGACCAGTGCTCTGACAGCAATGTCAGAATACAAATAATGAATTGAGCACAAGGAAGGAAAGTGGTTCCAATACCATACGGGTACAAGAAATCTGGAGAGGGACTGTTTATGAAGGGCAAGTAGTGATAGAACAAGGGGTAATGGCTTTAAGCTGAAGGAGGGTAGATTCAGATTAGATATTAGGAAGATATTCTTCACTGTGGGGTAGTGAGGCACTGGAGCAGGTTGCCCAGAGAAGCTGTGGATGCCCCCTCCCTGAAAGTGTTCAAGGCCAGGTTGGATGGGGCTTTGGGCAACGTGGTCTAGTGGAGGGTGTCGCTGCCCATGGCAGGGGGGTTGGGACTAGATGATCTTTAAGGTCCCTTCCAACCCAAACCATTCTATGATTCTATGGTGACTTTACAGCTCCCGAGATCAGCTGATGCCTGTGCATGTTCATCAGCCGTCTTGGTTACAAGGGTTATCAATTCTTATGCACCACACTCAAAATAGTAGTGGTAGCCAGAACTGTAGAGTTTCTAAAACAACAACAAAAAAAATCTAGTTGTATTGGGATTACGTATTAGTTCAAACTGTTCCAGCGACATTTAAGCAATAAGGTTGTCTGACTATCAAGCAATAGTATATGTTGGCCTCTGGCTAAGTTGTAAAAACAGTAGAATTTGATTAATGGCATAAACTGGTCACAAACATCTCTCTAGCAGTTTCATTTCCTGTTGAAAGCTTAGTGACAAGCATACTTTGTTTTTCATCACAAGTCTGGAAAGACAGCCTTTTGCTCTGAGAAAACATTACTTGTGTTGCCTTTTAGAAAGCACACAAAAAACCAACACAAAAACCCCACAGCCTCTTTATTCCCTTCTCCAGTTGCCTGTTAAGAAAGGTGGTAGTGGTTGTTACAGGGATGGGTAACCTCTCTCCCTGTGTATTTTTCCCCACAATGTCTTTATCTCTAGTCAGTGAGCAGCTTGTGTGCAATGCTGAGCAAACCAATATTTCTCTCTTATTTCTACTGTCCACAAGAGCACTGTGAGAATTAATCTGTGCATGTTTAGAAAGCATTCAGATCCTATGCTGAAAAAATGCTGTACCACCACTAACAATTATACAGTCTATACCATCAGCAAATATATTATTTAAAAACCTATCACAGCAGCACAATATTTACAGATTCTCTTTACAATGTGGATCTATAGATTCTAGAATCAGCACAAGATAAACACCACAGTAATAAGAAGCGATCATCAAGTCTTGAGTGTCAATCAGTTGAGGAAAATTGATTGCCTGGACACCAGAGTGCTAACACGTGCCATGATACAGATGATTGAGACTAATATACAGGGCAAGAGTCTCTATACAGTTCCCTTGATTTCAAGGGCAATAAGCACTCCTCTCAAAAAGGGTTTTTGGTTGAGGAGGTTTTTGTTTTTAAATGAAAAAGGATAAGGCACCTTAGGATTATTCATTAAGATTTGCAATCCCATTGCAGAATAAGTCAGAAAAAACAAAAGGCCATCACTTCATTTATCACACCCCCGAGAACATTAATTATGTGGGGAAGTAAGGGTTTGACTGATTATTCAAGGCAATAGCCAAACCTGGAACATAAGGATTAGACTTCAGAAGGCTCCTGTTCCCAAATCTTGACAGTACTGGTGCTTCAAGAGTCAGGTTTTTATAGAAAGAAATACTTTCATCTGCAAGTGGCGTATTAGTCTGATCTCACTAGGGTCTTCTAAAATAAACCACCTCTGCAGGACAACAGGCCAAGTTTGGGGGGTTTTAGGTTTGGTTTTTTTAATCTGTATTGGTAATGAATGCTTTAGATACCAGTTCCTAAACTACTCCCTTTCACTGGTTTGTGAGCTTCCATCAAGTATAGCACTTCCACCCAGCAGGCTGAGAAGGACCTGGATAGCCTGTATGAAACTGAGGGCAAAGAAGTTTTATTCAGTCAACAGTCTGGCATTTATCACTGAATCGTTAAAGGAACTTTTTAACATGGAAAAATGCTCAGAAAAATACTAATTTGTGTGCTTCAGATCTGCATGCTCCTCTCACAGCTTGAGTCTTAATGTCTAATTCTCTCTGATTTCCTCACTGAGGACATAGGCTAGCCAAGCACTTCTGTGTCTAGAGGACACTGATGATTTCCACATCTCCCCTGCCACCGATCTAGCCCACACCAAAAGATGAAAGGGAAAGAAGGTAACGAGAAGGAAACAAGTTGAAACCAAGCCTACCTAGCTGCTCTTTGAGCAGCAGAACAACCCCAAAGCAGCAAGAGCGCCAGCGCCGTGCCTTCTGACCACTTCACACACCGTTAGTCCAACCCGCACACGCTGTCCCCGCTCCGGGGTGGAACCGAGAGCCCGTTCCGTTCCTACGGGACCGGCCTCGCCTGCTGAGGCGGCGGCAGCCCCGGCGCGCGGGGCCACCGGGGGCCTCCGCCCGCCTCTGCGCCGCGCTTTGCCGCCCTCTAGCGGCCGCCGCCGGCCTCCCGCAAGGCCCACGGCCGCCAAGCCCCGGAGCGGGTCTGGCGCGGCTCCTCCCGCCGGGCCGGTGTCACCCCTCCCTCTGCCTAGAAAGTGGCCTCAGCTTTTCCCTCTCTCTCCTGCCACACCCCCTCCCCGAAGAGAAACAAACAGATTATGTTCTGACCCTTTTTCACTGCAAAGATTAATTAACAGTATCTCAAATTGATAGCAGTTCGGCTTTAATAAATGCAGTCCGCATAAAGTCAATGGCAGCTTGATTTTCAGAGGTGCCAAATGGGAACTATAAAGCCCATCACTTCGGAAAAAAACAGACAGAAAGGTACATAAATTCAATGTCTCAATAAATGACAGCGCACTGCTATATTTCATCTCCAATTTTATAGGAAGCAAAATGTTTATAGATGTGTCATCTTTCATTCGCTCCCCAAGTCCAGTTTTAAAGTTGCTAAACATTTGTACAGTGCAAACCATGCTGAATACCAAACAGGTAAATGAAATTTTACCTATAAACCAAGCCATCTGTACAAGCCTGCAAGCAACTGGGTCACTTTTAATATCGCTTAGTGTCACTGTAGTAATTTGAAGCAGGTAGTGAGTAAAAGAAGTGCCAAGTACTACTATGGTGAGTTGGAATTAAAAAGATTTCTAATTTCTCATTCAACATTACTAGCATCACAAAAAACCACCAGCTTCTAGTTTTATACTGATGCTGACTTTTAATGATGTGTCACATGCAGGCACATGGTTCCATGCAAAGAACAATAAAAAGACTATTTGTATCAGAACACCAATCTAGGACAGCCATCTGGATCAGCAAATTTAGTCTTTTATATTTATAGTCGACTAAGCAATAGCCACATAGTCAAAAATGATGCACAAAACATCTGCTCTCACCAACACAAAGAAATATCCCTTCAGCATATAAACAAATGGAATGTGAAAATGCACCTTTTCTGTGCATTTCCTCTTCTGTCACAACTGATTATCTACTGAATAATGCTAGGTGACAGACTACAATACCATCCATAGATTATGACATTAAGATGAATACTGATACTATATGCAAACACATGTGCAGAACAAGAATTGGACCACAGAGGTGCTGCCACAGCACGGTATCTGAGATAGAATGAACAGGAGGTTTTTTCGTTCGCTGAACAAATTGGAAACAAAGGAAGGAAAAGAAAATCACTTCAGGCCAATCTGAAAATGTCCTTGGTTTTTGGACCAAAAATTGTCCCCAAAAAACAACCCAGAAACAGTTGCATATGGAGTTTTTGAAATTCAAAACTGAAAAGGGCTGAAATACTCAGTCACTGCCGCCTTTGCCAGGGTATTCAATGGAAAGGTCTGCCCTCAGGCCACCAAAGTTTCTGACATATATAAATTCACGGGACCAGAAAGACTGTCAAATGTACTGAGGGAGCCAGCCACTGTTGATGCAAGAACTACCTTCAATTACCTTTGAAAGGCTGCAGACATAGAAGGAAGTCCAAAGTGACCAAAAAAAAAAAAGTAAGAAAAATTTTAAAAAGCTACCCCTGTTTTGAGCAGCAAGTTGGACTGCAGATCTCCAGAGATCTCTTTCCAACCTAAATTGTTCTATGAAAACATTTTGTTTCACTGGTAACCAGAAGTTTTTGGGTTTTGACTGGGAAAGGATACAATTTTCAAATAAATTAAATGTTGAGACATTGTTAAAAGTGAAAAGTCAAAATATTTTTATATTAAATGTCATAATATTTTTATGTTTCCCATTTCCTTTTTCATAAACACTTGCCAAATTCAAACTAAATTCACAAATAGATGCAGTCAACATAAATCTGCACTTTTCAGCTAATAAACTGTTCAAATGAAAACACTTAATCTAGTTCTACTTGGCAGCTGCTTTCAGCAAACTACTGCTGAAAAAATACAAAATATTTGTGACAAAACCCTCTATTCAGAGAAATTACATTTAAAATTAACTACTTCAGGCAAAGCCTACAGGCTTCTGTCCCTATTTACCAATATTTATCTATCTACTGACCAACATACATAAAAATATTCTTGGCATCAGACATCAAAACCACTGACCACAGGTCTGCCCTGTCACCCAGGAAGGCTGGTCCTGGTTAACTTCAGGCCTATGAGCTTCAGCTGACCAGCAGCTCTGCTGTACAATGAGCAGCGACGTTCTGCAACACACTAAAGACAGACACTTTTTCCATCTAAGTTTTCTTTGGAATGTGTTTATTTCCAGTATAATCTCTTACAGAACGATCCTTAAAGAAACAGGTGGACTTTACATCTAAATGTCAGGAGAGAAAGAGAGCTTGCCCTTACCAAATTGACCTTGATTCTTTTGGTCTTCATACTGAGCTATTTGTCAAAAATGCTTCTATGCTCCTCATCTGTGTTCATTACAGAGATGGCTGCTACAGCCCAATCACCGGCACCATACCACGGAATAACATGGAGGAAATCAAGTCTCCCCTGAACAGGTCATCATACTACATAACCCACATTCTGTCTGGGTGCTTCTCATCACAGCAGCAATTCAGCTCAACTCCTTCCCAGTCACAGTTATTAAACGTGACTACTGCAATCCCCAAGGCCCCTCAGAGCAGGGGGAAGCCTGGACACTTCCATTTCTCCATAAGCCCACATACAGAGAGAAACAGGCTGTATTTCCAATGCACCTGGACCTCACAGACTTCCTCTGAAAAAGAAAGCATGAGGACACATTTCTCCTGTAGTCCTCTCACCCCAAACAAATACTAGGAACCACTTATAAAGTCAAATTGTAAGACTGTACAGAGAAATGCCTAAACCTCCTTAACAAGGCTTGTGTTTGCACCAGTTTTCCACTTCCTTCCTGACAGTGTCAACCCCCTTGTTCACAGATTAGTAGGGGTTGGAAGGGACCTCTGGAGATCATCTAGTGCAACCCCCCTGCTAGAGCAGGATCACCTAAAGCAGGTTGCACAGGATCGCGTCCAGGTGGGTTTTGAATATCTCCAGAGAAGGAGACTGCACAACTTCCTTGGGCCGCCTGTTCCAGTGCTCTGTCACCCTCAAGGTGAAGAAGTTTTTCCTCATATTGAGATGGAGCTTTCTCCGTTCCAGTTTGTGCCCGTTGCCCCTTGTCCTGTTGCTGGGCACCACAGAGAAGAGTCTGGCCCCATCCTCTAGACATCCATCCTTTAGATAGTTAAGCATTAATAAAATCCCCCCTCAGTCTTCTCCAGGCTGAAGAGACCCAGCTCTGTCAGCCTTTCCTCATATGAGAGATGCTCCAGCCCCCTAATCATCTTTGTAGCCCTCTGCTGGACTCTCTCCAGTGGTTCCCTGTCTTTCTTGAACTAGGGAGCCCAGAACTGGACACAATACTCCAGATGTGGCCTCAGCAGGGCAGAGTAGAGGGGGAGGATAACCTCCCTCGACATGCTGGCCACGCTCTTAATGCGCCCCAGGATACCATTGGCTTGCTTGGCCATGAGGGCACGCTGCTGGCTCATGGCGAGCTTGTCGTCCACCAGGACTCCCAGGTCCTTCTCCGCAGTGCTGCTTCCCAGCAGGTCAGCCCCTAACCTGTACTGCTGCTTGGGGTTGTTCTTCCTTAGGTGCAGGACCCTACACTTGCCCTTATTGAATTTCATACGGTTCCTCTCTGCCCAGCTCTCTTGTCTGTCCAGGTCTCACTGAATGGCAGCACAGCCTTCCAGTGTGTCGGCCACTCCTCCGTTATTAACATGACATGATTTGTGCATGTGACCACAGCCAGCATAGGAGGCCTTTCTAATACCCAGAGTTTACATGCACTCAAGGAAAGATTAATTTTTCTGGCTGCAAGATTGACACTAATGCTACACAATCACTTCTCTGGCTTTAGGCCAGAGCCCCTGTTATGCCTATACCTTGTATATTCAGTTAACATCTGGTTTCATGAGGACAAGAACTACAGCTAAAACTCTCTGAATAGGTCTAGCATCTTTTGTCATTGGTATTTGGGGTGAAATTGTAGCATAAGTCTGAGTTCAGTCTGGCTTTCATTAATACAAAGGTTTCTGCTAGTCACCACTCTGAAGCAAAGGCAGTATGTGCACCCTCAGTAAGTTTGCAGATGACAGACATCAAGTCGGGTGGGGAGTGTTGATTTGCTTGAGGGTAGGAAGGGTCTACAGAGGGATCTGGACAGGCTGGATCGATGGGCCAAGGCCAACTGTATGAGGTTCAACAAGGCTCAGTGCTGGGTCCTGCCCTTGGGTCACAACAACCCCATGCAACAGTACAGGCTTGGGGATGAGTGGCTGGAAAGCTGCTTGGTGGAAAAGGACCTGGGGGTGTTGGTCAACAGTCAGCTGAATATGAGCCACCAGTGTGCCCAAGTGGCCAAGAAGGTCAATATTATCTTGGCTTGTATTACAAATAGCATGGCCAGCAGGACTAGGGAAGTGATTGTCCCTGTGCACTCAGCACTAGCAAGGCTGTGCCTTGAATACTGTGTTCAGTTTTGGGCCCCTCAATACAAGAGGGACACCGAGGTGCTGGAGCATGTCCAAAGAAGAGCAATGAAGCTGGTGAAGGGTCTAGAGACTGAGGCTGAAGGAACTGGGGTTGTTTAGCCTGAAGAACAGAAGGCTGAGGGGAGACCTTATGGATGAAAGGAGGTTGTAGCCAGGTGGGTGTCGGTCTCTTCTCCCAAGTAACAAGCTATAGGACAAGAGGAAATGGCCTCAAGTTGCACCAGGGAGGTTTAGATTAGATATCAGAAAAAAATTCTTCACTGAAAGGATTATCAATCATTGGAACAGGCTGCCCAGGGCAGTGGTTGAGTCATCTGCCCTGGAGGTATTTAAAAGACAGGTAGATATGGTGCTTAGGGATGTGGTTTAGTGGTGGATTTGGCAGTGCTAGGTTAACGGTTGGACTCGATCTCAAAGGTCTTTTCCAACCTAAACAATTCTATGATTCTACGTGTATGGGAAGGCATGGTGGGGAGATGCAAAGCAAAAAGAAAGTTAACTTTCCCAATGTGCTGATCCTGAAATTTCTCTACTACCCCCTCCTCCTCCTCTATTAGCAGTGTATCTTATGTCCATACAGGCAACACACTGGATGTGCAACAGAACTGGTCAGAATATACTGACCAGTCCCACCATGCAGTCTCTCTCATTCATAAATGAGAGACCCAAGTGGTAAAGCATCTCAGCAAATAACTACAGATTGGCAAGGCTCAAAGAGGCTTTAATTCCATTATAAACCTAAAAAAAACCCAAAAAAAACCTGAAATATTTGGGAGCAATATAACAATTTAGGTATCTGTAAAGTTTAATCATAGGGAGTCTTAAGATACAAAAAGAGTTCAAGAATTTCTTGGAAAGAAATGCACACAATAACTAGGACAAAGGAATACCCTGAAAATATTATAGGGGTAAGACTCTTTCACTGATACTTTCTTTCATGTCCAACAACACTGAGCCAGTCCTATACAGAATATGAATCAGCTGGACATTAGCCACTCAAACAGCTTAAATGGCATCCTAACTATAGTATAGGTATACCAATGGAAGAACATTAATCATGATGAATTATCTTCCAATTTAACAACTATCAGAAACTGTCAAAAACTAGCACTTCAAAATTATTTCAGAATTTTCTCTCCACTTTCTCCACTCACCTATCCCCTCAAAAGAATTCAATACATCAAATAATAAGAAGGAAAAAATAAATGTATTTCTAAAGGCTCAGAGGGAAAACCTCAACATTACAGATAGACTACATGAGCCCTTGGGAACATTCAAAATGTATTCAAACTTGCAAAACTCAACAATCACCCAGAGTTAGTTCCAGCTGATGCCTTACACTATCCTGTCACTACAGATATATAACAGATATAAGGAGAAGTGACCTCAAAGAGCTTTATACTTAAATAGCCACAGACTAAAATCAGAGTCATTTTTTCTTTTCTTAGAGATGCATTACAGAACATAGACTCTGACGTCCCCACGTTCATATTTCTCTGCATATAGCAGATTTATGGGGGGTTTTTTCCCCCCACATTGCAGAATATTTAGAGATTTCTTGCAAAACATGATGCCTCTTTGTAATGGGTATTTAGCAGAAGTAAATGGCTGTTTATCACTCTGAGCATGAGTGGTTTATTTCTCTAGTGCCACCAGTGTTACTTTTCCCCACAGATGATGGCAGGTAACGTCAAGGTATGGTTAGGAGTCATTAAAACTATCATGGGAAAGAACTAACATAAATATGTTGGGAGGTTCCAGTACCTTCTTCAGAGTTGATTTAACTCAATTAGTTCTTCCTCACCTTCTACTCTAATCTCTAACAGTCACTGGGTAACACAGGGAGCAATATGTGGTTCCAAAATGGTTTCTCACATTGTCTCTGTGTCATTTTCATTTCTGAGAATTATGCCTCTAACACCTTCCCTGCAAGATTCAGGAGGAATCACAAGTTTTACCATGCTAAGAAAGCATGACCAGGACAGCAACTACTTGCAATGGTGCTAATACAAGCTCAGTACATACATGCAACTCTGGGGAGGCCATATAGATCTGGAAGAGCCAGTTTGCCCTCAGCTTGCATATTGCTAGAACTAAATTAATCCCAGCTATAGCATCTTTATGATCCATGACTGCCAATCTTGTCCAGAAGGAGTAAATTAGCTAGGGACCCTGGCAACATATGGGAAAAGATTATATGAAAGTAATCACAAGAACAGCCTACTCTAAAAGTAACACAAGTGAGCTGGGGGCAAATATGACTCAACATACCTGATGCTTCCCAGTTTCAAGTTCTTGTCATTAAGCCTTCTTCACACATTAACTAGTGCTCTAGTCAGCCAGCCACACTTGCATCAGCCTCTATAAACAATGGAAGCTCTTCCTGACAAAAAAACTACAAGTAGTGGCTCAGCAGTTAACACAACCCCAACATCCTGTATACGTGAACAATTCATGAGGGAAAAACCAAAACATGTACAATATAAACTTGCATGTGAACTTCCCCAATCGGCTAGAAAATTAAAAGCTTTCTGCTATCCTACCCAACGCCTTTCGTCTCCACCAGGAGAAAGCTTGCATGCAGAGTAAATTATGCAAGACAGCTCTGCTAGTTAAAAGAGCTCAGAAACTGATGGTATAACAAGGAAAAAGAACACAAAATGAAAACTCCAATTGCTCAGATAATCCTGGGTCCCCAGATTCCTTGCGTTCAAGCCCAGAAGTATAATCTTGGGCACCCCACTGTGATCAGCTGCCACAATGTCCTAAAGGAAGAGGTACAATCTTAAAGAGCCAGGATCTAACACCTGCAAGTGTTTTAGGATTACATGATCAAATGCACTTTGAAAGTAAATGGGAGATAGGTATCACTATGAAGTTCATGCTGCAGTTCTGCAACCTGAAGGTAGCCCTGGTGTGAGTTACAGTTGAAGTGACCCAGAGCAAGCAGAAAGGCTTCAACCTTTTGACCACACATTGGTGATTTATTTTTGTCACTACATGGATAGCCAGGAAGAACTGATAAGCTGCAAGCTGAAGAAACAGGTAGGAATGGCCAACTCTATCCACTAAGAAAATGGCTTTTCTTCATCCAGCCTGCTCAACTTGCCAAGACTGAAGCAAATCCCCTTTGCTCAGCACCTCATTTTGTCAGGACATAGGAAGGAAAGCTGCTTCTGCCCACTATACCAACAAAAAGTCAAGGTTTAGATAAAACTTAGAGTACAGTCAAAACTCATGTACTAAACTGATGTGATTTTGATGCTTTGCATAAGATGAGTTTTATCTTAAGAAATTCATTCAAGTATAGCAAATAAGTCTGGTAGAACTGAGGCATATGGTCAGGCATTATTGCCCACAGTTCACATTAACTATAGTTATCAATGTATTATTTGGGAATTTAATAAAATCACTGATAAACACTTGATATTTGGACAAGCCAAGCAGTCATTCCACGAGTGCCTACACAGAGAAAGAGTTGCAAAGAAGAAATGACTGAAACTGTCTACGCTGACCAGAATTCACAATTCACTTTCAATATTCATAATAAACAAGGCACAAAAAGTACCAGAGGTAATATTTTTCCCTCATTTATGGTTTGAATGACAGTTTCATTAAGCTTCTTATTTGCAGTTGTAAAGAGGGCTGAAACACATACCTTCCCTGAGAAAAATCTAGTGGAGGGTGTCCCTGCCCATGGCAGGGGGGTTGGAACTAGATGATCTTTGAGGTCCCTTCCAACCCAAACCATTCTATGATTCTATGAAACAACCAAAGGCCAACCCTCTAATTTTTGCTTCAGGTCCTTTTCTTCTGATGTCTGCACCTCTATGTAATACCTTTTCATACTTTTGGCATACGTGCCCTAACAATGTTGCATGATTTTAGAAAAGTAAAGCATGCCTATGCTATGTTTAATTCCAACAAACATGAGAGCAGTAATGTGTGCTATTACTATAGAGTTTCTCACAGAACAGCCAAAGCACACAGCTTTCAAAAGGCTTGGTTCTAGTTCTGTGTATGACTACAAACCCCATTTCAAGATATTCTCCTTGACAGCTCCCAGCATCTTTCCATTTTCACGTGATGTTTGCATCCAGTTCTCTTAATTAAATCTTTCACTTTGCTATTATGTTCTCCTTTGATTAGATTTATTTATTTTTTTGAATAGTAGTAGCAAGGTACTTGCATAACTGTTATACAGATGTGATGAGTTCTTCATGAGAAAGCAAAATTGCATTAATTTTAGTGGAGCTGCAAGGCATGTTCTCTCAGCTGCTTATCTCCAATGCCACAGGTAATCATCTGAATGCTGTGGAGGAGTCTGCTTGCTTGCAAAGCTCTGCCACTTCTTGCAAAGCTCCTGCACATAGCGCTTGATCTCTAACGCCATAGCGTCCAACAGTACAGTAAGGTTGTCAAGACAGAGAACTTTTGTGTATATCTTTAAGCTGTCAAATAGGCTTATGATGACATAAGGGTAGAAATCTCAAGTCAGTGAGATGTTTAGCAATATTCAAGCCTTCACCAGACAAGGCCCTGCAAACTGACCTAATCAAACCTACTTTGCATAACATCCTGGACTGAACGGCTCAGGATATCCCTTCCAAGCTGAATTAGTCACAATTTCCATATTTTGTCTCTCGGAAGAACTAGCACTGCTAGTTCTGCCTATACTGCATGGCCTGGTTAGCACACCTCCCAGCACCAAAAACTCATATGCTGAAATAATAATTTTTAAAAAAAGTACAGATAATCTGGAAGACAGATGAGAAGCTGGAAACCAAGACAGGCACAAGTAGTTAGCAAACAGGCAGGTAAAATGTGAGAAGATGCAGTGAAAAGTAAAGTGGTGTAGAATGACATATTAAAGTAGAGCAGAGGAGAGCATGCCCACAGCAAGAACAATTACTGTAGGAAACAATAAGAATAGGCTTTGAGGTAGAAAAAGATACAAAATAGGTGACAGGAAAGAAATACTACATCATTTGAAAAGACCCTTGGGATTAAAGAAGCCAAAGGAGTAACTAAAAATAAATACTTTGCTAGATACATAGTCCAAACATGGTATTTGAAGAGAAAAAACCCAGAGGTAGGAAATTGCTTTTTTTAAAGCATAAAGCTGAGGAAGAAAAACAAACTGCAGGTCTTCACGCTGAAAATAGCATTTGCAAGTAACCTCCTGCTCTTCTTCAGAAGAAAATGAAAATAATGTTTCAGAGTACAGAACAAAGAAAAGGATGGCAAGCAGCATCCTGCCCATTTCTAGGTAGCTTCACAAAAGCACAGCAGAATGTTCAATCAGCTCTCAGATTCAAATACCAGCCTACTATTCACATAACATGTGCAAGCATAGCCAAGTCTCTGTAACCTTGTCATGTGTACAAGAGCAACCAACCAAATAACCAGAAATATGCACTACCGTGAACACGTGTATTTTTTTTTGGAGTGAAGAATCAGAGACACCTGTGCTGAGAAGACTGACTTGCAGGTATAATCCTATATTAACTGCTGAATTTAACATCTCATGCAGAGATTTATATACTTGCATATTTATGTGCAAATTGTACATGGGCTTACTTGTATTCCTAGGCACACACTTAAAAATCAACAAAAATAAAGCAACTGCAGTTTTCGCTGGGAAGGCAACTTCTTTTTACCCCTTTCAGTCTCAGAAGTGCCAGATTAAAGAGGCCCTTTAATTACTAAGAACTCCATTTGTTAGACTGCAAAACCATGCTACTAAAAATAGAATCTAGTAAAATTCTGGAATAGTTTCTAAAAATATAGGAACTACTAGGTTGTCCTGGCTTTTCTAAAGCAAATAAGCATGCACAACTTTTTCCACAAATTAGCCAGTCACGAATCCATCTTCTGCACTCCACATGCAGAACATAAGTCATTTTACTGAACCCTCCTGAAATGCAGTATGCCTCTTCACAGCAGGCTAAGTGCAAATACTACATCAGAGATGGAATCAAGCTCCAAGTAATTTCAGTAGAGCTGCATCCAGGATTAATTTGGCTCATTAACTCTCTTGTAAACACAACGAACTGCCACAGCAACTCCTGTCACTATAGTGCAATGCCCCTGAGAAGCAAGCAGGAAATATCTTGTCCAGAAGTCCTCATCTGACCTGTTACTTATGTCCATTGCAGATTCTACTGGTTTCTTTAATGGAAAAGGTAGATGTCCTGATTTCTTGGGCCACAGAGATCTATGCAATAAAAATTATCTTGATAAAATAGCAAGGAATTTGCCATAACCCACTATTTTTTTTTATATATTTTTGGCACGTGGAAACCATACTGAAAGAAAGTTCAGAAAGAGAGTGGGCCCACCACTACACAGATTAAATAAATTATGAAGAACAGACAGCTTGCTTGTTTAATTTACATCACCAGCTAATATTGCATTAAAACAAAGCATTCAGAGGCTTCCTTTAGAGTATTGAGTTATTATACATAGAGCTAAAATAATAACCATGTAAATTGGATTGCACTTTAGGAGACAGGAATAAATAAGTTGTGCTGTGGGACCTCTACGAAATTAACATAAAACTAACAATAATCACCCTGAAATTAAATGAACTGCTACCACATTATTGAAGAGGAGTTACAATATCATGGTGTTTGAAATTTAACAAATAAACTGATTTTAATTTAGAAGACTGTTCAGCATCCAGAGCTTCCAAGTCAGGCAAACACCTTGGGAGTACCAGGAAGCTGACTGACAGTGACTGTTTCCCTTGTACAACTTCGCACTATTTCGTTTCTCTAAAAGACGACAAAGAAAAATCTAGCATGAAAACCAGTGTTGGCATTTAAGGCAGAAAGAGTATCCATCATTTCTGCTGGTTTTTCAGGTACTAAACCAGTGCTGCCACCTGGTCCTGGGGAGCACTGCTCTGTTTGGGACAATATACTTCCAACCACTTTCAACTAAAGTTGATTGTCTCATAAAGGAATTTTTTACATCTTCTAAAAGCAATAGCAGAATGCAAACACACTTGGTTTATTGTGGGGTAAACTAATTCTCAACTATGGCAAGCGATACAGTCTTCCTTAAAATGACAAAACTGAAGGCAGAACTGGTTCAAATTAATTGAAATGTGACATTGGTGCTCCCTTGAAATAGATATCAGAAAAGTGCTCTCTACCTCCTGAAAAATCAGGCCATTTTAAGTTAACACATCAACTAAGATCTTGCATTTTGAGATGCTAAACAGCCTTTCATCTTCACCTGCATACACTCTCATCCAACCAAGAGGACTGGAAGCAAAATTCGATTGCAATAAAACTGTTCCTGCTGAAGTTAGGGTTTTAACCTTGGCAATCTGGCTATAACCTTGATTTGACAGTTACATTTGAAAGACTTAAATGTCTGCTTCCAGTTCTTTTTACTTTTTTTTTAATGGTTGTCTTCTGTTTCCTGCTGATGAGTAACTTAATTGAGGATCACACAGATTCACTCAAGTGAATTTTACTCTATACATGACTGCACAGTGAAATACATACCTGTATAGTTTGTAATTCTGGAAGTAAATTACACTAGTTGTATTTTGAAATTACAAGGCTGACTTAGAAAAAAAATATTCCTGATCCAAAATTAACGGGCTTTGGGAAGAGAAGGGAGGAGATGAGGAGAAAATGTGAGAAGAAATCCTCAAGTTCACATGTACTATAGCAAATTCATTTGGTCTACAAGTTTTACCATTAACTTTTGGTGAAGAAAAGTTTTTTCCAGAGTATCTTCATTAGAAAAGCTGCAGAAGAATGTTTTAAAGTGGCAAACAAAGGAAACTACATCAAAAACACCAATCAATGACACTGAGATGAGAAAATCTCTACTACTGTCAATGCCTCCTTCATGGCCTTATCAGCAACTTTCTTGCTCTGCATATACAGTTTAGGAATAGATTAAACAGCATCATATCTCTGTAAAACTTTCTTCAGAAACACTTGATTTGGCCAGCTTAAGGAAGGATTTTACAAAATTGTTTTTCTTTCCACCAAACCAGTGCTTCTGGCATCAAGAAAAATATTTAAGTATTTTCTGCCTTTGAAAATTATATTGGAAATAATCTCTGGCAATTATCCATTTATTCCCACAGATGCTGAAAATCTAACTGTTCTCTCCTTTAATATTCTACCCAGTCCATGGCAGAAGGCAAGGGATAGAGGATGACTCTAGCAGGCAGAGTCTTACCTGCAAGACAAGGTAATGGTATCCTGTAAGGTAACACGCATCTGCCACAGTAAAAGCTGTTTACAAGCTCCCCATATACGTGGGAAAATACTGGGTTAAATTTATCCACTCTTAATAGAGAAATAGAAATAATCAATGTCAATCTTTTACCTCAACATCAACTTTTGCAAAATCTAATCAAAAGATAATTTCCCAGTCCCTCTGACCACCCTTTGGCAAGATGAGAACAAAATGTTCTTTCTTGGATTCTGCCAAATCTAAAATCAAGAAGAGATAAAACTGTGATTCCGTCACTTGCAGGGGAAAAAAAAAAAAGCTGCCTGGTGCTCGCTCTAATCTCTCTTATTGTCATCCCCCTACCACCATTTACACCACTAGATTCTTCACATTCTCCTCTTAATGTTGAGGACATCAGTTGTGGCAGTCTTCTCTGTCACACTTAGGGCAGCAATTGTGTGACAGATTTCACTCCATGGAACACTAGACTATAAGGGAATGCACAGATAATTGAGTCCAGCCAACAACTGCAAGCATCCATGCAACTGCTATCTAGTTTAGTAGTCCTGAGTACATGCTCCACTAACACCTACATACCTGTGTCTTTTAAACATTTCCCTATATACTCTAGTAAATTTAAGATTTCCGGTGAAGCTCTTCCGGTCTTCTCTTTTACATCAATCTTTCCAGACACTGTTCAACATTGGCTCTTCTAGGTCTTGCAGTTTATCATCCACCTGGTATAGAACTGCATCCAGAATGCACTACAATATTGTACTGCAGGCACTAAAATGCTCAAGAAAACTATAAAAAGGAATTATCACTTCTCCACACTGCAACAGAACATTTTCACGTGGAGCTCCAAATCCGAAAGGACAGCCACGCTATAATGGAAACTCAAACTTCATGTTTTTGACACTCACATGACAGCCCTCATTTCAGGACTTGAAGGCAACTGTCTCACTTCCCAAAGAAAATTACTAGCAGAAAGAGACATCTCTGAAAGCAAGGCACTAGTGATGAAAAAAAAAAAAAAGAGAGAGAAAAATGTTTAAGCACAAGGAGCTGCTTCATACTCACACATTTGGACACAAGAGTTCTTCACAGCAGGTGCTTCATTACTGCCTCACAAGTCAATAGAGTTGAAGAGCCTGAGCAATACAAATCTCAGGGCTTTCTACAACTCTCCATACAACTCCTACATTTGCTTTTAGAGAGGTCCTCAGCACTTCATCCTGCAAAGCTCATTTACCTGTCAGCCTCCCCATCCCTAGAACTCTCACGAGACTTCTCTGATAAAAGGCAACACATCAAACTGCACACAGAGGAAGTATCCAGCGCTCAAGAAACTCTGTATACATCCCAAGCTTCCTAATCAGATATAAATTACTCTCTTCATTATACCTAGTAACACTATACCTTTGGTATCAATTGCATCTTTTGGGGTATAAAAAAAAAAAGGCAGCTGGTTTGAGCTAAACCAATGGTACAGTACCCTAAAAAATTCCAAACAAACAAAACCACAAACGAAAAAATAACCTGTACTGGTAGGAAATGGAGGTTCCTGGTTTTGACAAGGTAGTCTCTGTTTTCATAAGGCTTATATTCCACACAATGGATGGGAATCACTTCTGGGCCTTCTGACTACTATGGGAAGAAATAGAGGGGTTCTGAAAAACCACCATACCCTTAGAAATGGAGAAAGAATAAAAGAAGCCTGAGTTAAGGAGAGTACTCAACTGTCAGAAAGACATGGGGTACAAGGTGTAGTTAGTATCATGACTACTAGTTTGGGGCTGTAGCTGCCCACCTCAATCAGTTCAAAGGATTGTCCGCAAGGTAAAAAACTTATAAAAAGATAATTAAGTGAAGCATTTATGGTGGTATTGGAAAAGAGCTATTTCTAGATGACTTTGAAGCACAGTCAGTGAATGCTATGTAACTATTACTCTTAAATATAAGAAATTTAAGAGCCTTAAGTCACAATAAGTTGTTTTGAGAAAATAAGGACAACAAAAATGTATCTCAAATTCAAGAGAAAATAAGAATGAATGCAAGAATCCCAAAGCAATTACAAACAAAAGCAAAACCTGGATAAAGTACCATCCTTTTCCTACAGCTGAAGAAATGAGTATCCCAGGAGAAAAGCCCCTCAGGAAGGGGAGAGGAGGATAACCAAGGCCAATCAGCAGTTTAGGTGCTCACCTGGAAAGGGAATGCAGTTCTACAAGCTCCCAGTTTCCCTTTTTAAACAGGAGAAGTCATTACATATAACAACTTTATTACATTATAATAACTTTATTACACAACATATAACATATAATAAAGGTGGGGGAAGGAAGCTCAACAGTCCTATAGTTGTGTTGTGCATGTGGAGTTTTGTTTTTTGGGGGTTTTTGTTTGGTTTTCAATTTCCTACCGCAGGAAAAATCAGAAATGCCTTTTGGCAGGTTACCCCAAAAAAGCACCAGTAGACCTTTACGTGATGTATCAATACATATTCTTAGCATGCTATGTTACAGAAGTCACTACAAATAAGTTTCAAAACCCTTATCAAACTTTTTTTTGTTGTTATACTCTATTAACTGTAAATCCAAGTGTTAAGTTACACAATTCCATCTGTGCAAAGCTTAAAGCGACTATCACTAGCACAAAAATTGACCTAAAACACGTCAGAGCTTTGAAGGCTGAAAGCCCAAGCTATTTTGGGGTAAAATGTAAGGAAAGGGAAGCCCTTTAAGTATTAGATACTTCCTTCTCCAAAAGGATAAAGTCTTTATTCCTAACAATTTTAGTGTTTGCTTGGTAATGACAGATTGTCAAATTAATCGTCTGAGATATACCTCTGGAATTTACATGCATATTTACACACAATCCCACCAATCCTTGGATGGTCATCCTTTGAAAAGTCTATTCCAACACTCATTCGGTGTACATAAACTCTTCAGGGAGACGGAAGACAGCAGGGAGATGTCAAGACTGTTTTAGTTTGGGAAAGGGAGAATGGCAGAATAGAGATAAATCCTTGAAGAAACATGTACTAATTTTACATGGCACTTCCCTGGGTAAATAACCAATAAAATCTCTTTTGCTTGCCCATAAATTAGCTTAGTTCTAGATGACCAGGCAAAGAGCTGCCCACGTTATATTACCAGGACCACATTAATGGACCAGAGCACGTAAATGGCTACGTTAACTCCCCAATCCAGAACAATGAAGAGGGCATTAAAATAAGCCTCTTGCTGGTACACTGATCTCAGTACTGCCCCCATTAAGCCACATCAGTGAATCCTCTTGGCTGGATTTTTAGCACCTCATAACGGAATCCGCTGGGCATAGCTGGGAAATGAGAGGTGGGCAGTAACACTGAAGGGATAAAAGTCCTCTGGCCCCCTGTGGTCTGATTTCTCTTTGTAATTACAGCCTTATACTGCTCTACCTGGAGAGCTGCTGCAAGCAGCACTATCCAGTTATCTTCACTTCCTAGATATGTGGAAACAGTGAGTGTGACAAGAACCTGCTAAGCAGCTTCCCAACCCTATCTGGCCTCTTAACTAGCTCTGAAGGAGAGCCACAATTTCCAGCTCGCACACAGACTTCCACAGCAATGAAAAGAAGCAAATTTCACGCAGATCTCCCTTAACAGCATTGCTTTTGTCCTATGCTTTACTATATTGTGCAAGAAGGTCTGTGCAGACTTACAGTTTAAACAGATTTTTCATATCAAACCCACTGTGGTAGCATTAGAGCCAAGATGAGAATTTCAATAATAACTACAGTGAACAATAACTACAGCAAAGACTCTCTAGAACGTTTACCCAAAATTATTGTGCTTTTGACTGGTGGCACTGCCCAAGTCCAAAGAGCTGTAAACTCTTTGGAGTGGCTGGAAAAATGGAATTGTAATAGCAATCAGTAGCCATTAGCAATTATATTGTCTTAATTGTTCAAGAGTTAAAAGTATCACACAGGAGACTTAAAAACCTACTGAAAAAAAGCAAATAAGAGGCAGGGAGTGAATGAAAGTTTATCCAACCTAAAAGACAACTACCATTTGCATACTAAGTCACACTTCCCTTTAAATGAAATCTATCAGAATGCAAAATATGTAGCAGACTACACAACTCTGCAAAGCATTCCCCGACGGTGTGTCAACATTTCATCTAAACAGACAAGCAAAAACTAAAATCTTTAAACTGTTGGAGTTCCTAGAGGCAGAAAAATTCTAATGCCTACATCTGCTCTAATTTAGAGAAAGTACAACTTCATTAGAGACTTCTACAGCCTCTAGAAACAAAAAAACACAACTTTTACAGAAACAACAGGAAAAATCCCAATGAGATTAGCCAGTCCTGCACCACGGATAGGAGACCAATTTTCTTTCAATCACTCCTCAATTTACTTGCAAGTGGCTCACATGCCAGAGTAACTCCCTGGTTCACCACTGAGGCTGATACGCTGGAGATAGTATTTACAAATAGTCTAAGCCTTTAATATCAGAACAGACCAAGTTAATCAGCATTGTTGTCTCTTTGGTTAATATCCTCCTGTTCACAGAATTGCAATAATAATAATAGAATTTAGTTTTATCAAAATTACTATAGTGCTGCTTGAGGTCCCAAAAAAGTTAACCTCTACACGTGTACCACAACTGAAAGAAGGTAAGATAATTAATTTATTTTATTTAAATTGCAAAACATAAGCAGCAGCAAAAGTTAAAAAACATTACACATTGGCTTCATGTTGAACAGGTATTGTCTTTTAGCTCTCCTGTAAATAATGATATATACTCACAAATTTCAGGTACTGGCAATGTGATTTGAACAAAAGATGAGAAAAGTATTTTGTGCAAATAAAAATTAGGTTTTGAGTATAGTTATAATAATTACCATTAATAATTCTAGACTTGATTCAGTAATACTATGAAATAATTAAAAAAAATAAATATCTGTATTGGCAGTAAGTTTCCCATCAGTAGAATTCCAATAGCAAGTCATCTTTCAGAACGTTCTCAACAGATACAAGATGGGCAACAGTTAAAGCCAAAATCACAAGAAACCTGGGATCAACTCCTGTCTTCTTTTAAGGCTGTTTACGCAGTTCTACTTCTTCCATATAAAAATTTCTTCTCGTGGTAGTAAAACTAGAAAAAAGTGTCCTGGATTGAGGAATTCACAAATGAGTTCAGAAAGCTATAACATTCTGTGAAATAAGAGATGAGGTAGACATATTCTGGTAAGCAGCAGTTTGAATAGGTGGTAAAGTTCTGCCCTCCCTTACTACCCAGCTATCAGCATCTTCAAAGACTGACTAGCAAGCACTGTAGGCAACACAGCTGGTTGAAAGCATATTGAGGTATTGTGCCAATAAAATGAAAACCATCTGTGCACCTCCCTAAAAATGTCTCTTTAATTTAATATTTCTGAAATAAAGTTCAGAGACTCCATCACTGCTGCCTGCAGACTAAACCTACCTACGTTTCTGAAGGCAAGCATCACTGCAAATAAGTCCATTTCTCCTCTGCTGTAGAGGAGAGCATGACTGGTGTGGCTCTCTTTCATGCTACTTGCATCTGCAACAAGTTACAAATCATTCTTCCACATCTAAGATGCTTTGTCCAATTGAGGCATACAGGATACATTATCCTTTCAAGCTGTAGCCTTCAAGAAACATAATAGAAATGCTAGAAAATAAATGCATTTAGAAAAAATACAGCCTCTAAAAATCTTTATTTCATCACCCTTTATATGTTTTACTTCTTGAGATAGTGGTTGGCAGATTTTTGGTGTTGAACCTAACAACCTACTAAGGTCTGTACATTTACATCAGGGACTTTATGGGTCAAGTGTGGCAATAGATAGCATATGTTAATCTGAGCTGGACTTTTCCTGCAGTTTGTTCCTTTTAGTAAAACAAGAAGCTACCTGCATACACATGACAAGTAGATTCCATAAACGCCAACCATTACAATACCCCAAGTATCTGTCCAAGGACTGAGGTTAAATGTTTTCCCCAAAACAGATTGAATTTATCTTTCCATGTTTCTCAAAACAGAAAGAAAAGCAGAGCCCACAGCCCGTATGATCCTTCTACGGCTACATAAGGTACACCAGAGTACGGTGGAAACTCCTTTCAGCCACAAATACATTCACCATCTCTCTGGGCCAAAATTAGACAAGCCCTATCAGCACAAATCCACATAACCACCACTACTTCAAGTCACATTGTAGAATAACAGCATTTATTTTTTTTTTTGGTCACCACATTTGGAAAACTAATCCAAGACAAGATGTAGGCTTCCTTTATCAAACAGGTTCTCCACTAAGACATCAGCAGGAGCTTCTAAAAAGCATTCAGAAGCACACAATTAGATATAGAAGAGGTATGCTTACAGTACAATGGTTGTCGGGTTTCTACCCTCATGTGTCTGACTGTCTGGCTTCAGCTCAGTTACTGAGTGTCAATCTCCCGCATAATCTAGGATTATCTGAGGCACCAACTGTGACATATCTGATATTGTAAAACAGTAACATTACATGATTTTTCTTCTCAAAGTTACCCTTATGCAGTGCTATCACTACTACTACTTTGGCAGCTCGCATTGAAGTTTGACCTCTTGGATGGAAATATTTGAAATGTTTCCCAAGGAAAATGTCAATTCACAAAAGCCATGTGCCCAAGATTGAATGTTTTGTTTAGAACATGTTTAAATGTTGATTTGATCAAGGTAGGGTTCACTGAGATATAGCAGAAAATAGCAACATGCAATTCCTACCAATAAATTAGTATGAATGACTTTCAAACAAAACTAGTCAGAATTTGTTGCTATCGGCTCCACCTTTTGTTAAAAAGGTCATGCAATTAGAGGGAGAGGAGTTGTAGGCAGTTTTCACAAATGTTCACCACTCCATCACTCTGCTTAAAAAACAACCACCATAGAATTACTTCTCCACTTAGCTCTTGTCTACCAGTAAAATATACGACAGGAAAAGCAACTTCTTTTTATTAACAGCTAACAATTCTCCTCACTCACACTGTAAAGCAGGTGGATTGTCCTAACAGTTTGACAGTAACTGAACTTTTAAGAAAATCTTGAGTTGGTCACTACCCATTCACAACTGAAAGGTTTTGTAACCTCTTTCTCAATGAAAATTAGCTTCCGCACAAGTTTCTGGTTTAAATCTGTACTTTAATAAGGAAAATCTTCCCACTTTCTGATGGGAACAAGCTAATAGACTTTTCAAGCCTCACATCATTCTTCTATGACAGGAACATTAACTTCTGTTACTACTAAATAATAGACCTTTGAGCCACCTTTGGAAGAGGTAGTCCTACCACTTCTTTCTTCCTACTTTATAAATACAGATTTCAGCTACATTTGACCATCTCCCACTGAGGTAACGTCACCTCTACAAATGGGAACTCAATACTACCCCATGTCGCACTTCAGTGCCATGTGCTTTTCCCTACCTTGCCTATGCTAGGTTCTGAGGTGGGATTACAGGTCTCAGCATTGACTGTTTTCCTGCAGCAGGGTGCATGAGCAAAAGAAGCCAGGCATTGTACACAAGGGAGAGGGAGCCCAACCCCAAAACCCAACAAACACAGGGGGATCCAAAGGGGACAGTATCAGTAGTCATTATCAACAATCTAACACCAGGATACTTAAAAGCATTTGTAACCAAGCTTATGAGTGACTGACCAAGTAACTGGTCCCAGATCAGTTTTTGGTGCATCGCAGGGAAATATTTTGTACAATTACTTCTCTAGAATTACACAGTAACATTACTTGCATGTAAAGACATTCTCTTCCTCAATATATATAAAAAGGATAAATGGATTATCCTTAACTATTACAAAATACAGACACTAGTATCTACTTCGTGACCAAAGCCGACTTTGATGTTTGTCAGTGTGCAAACACACATTGGTCTTCAGAACAAGGATATAATCTATTTTGCATAATATTGCCACCACTGTATCAATAAACATCACAACTGCATATCAGCTGGAAGAATGCCACAGTCTCTTGGGAATACTGATCTACCTATGCCCAAAGATCTACCCCTTTCAAGATGTCCTCACCACACAACTGAAGATAATTAGATGAGGATAATACTCAAAAATCTTTTGGTAAATAAAGCAGCTGCCCAGATGGATCACATCACAACAGAACAGTTACACTACAGACTACATCTTTCTTCTCATGTACAGCTGACTACCTCACTGACGTTCTGAATGAACCTACAGATAGCGCTTCTGATGTGCGAACCATGAAAAAAGCACTTTGCCTGAACAGCCCAAAGGCAACACTTCATCTGCCTCTCTGTGCATAACTCAACACCACACCCAGGATCTTAACTCCGTTTGTTAGAGGTTTCTCAGTCCCTTTAGACAGCATATTCTACATATATGTGCAGTAAGCAAAGTGTGTATGTGTACATATACATACACACACGAATCCATTTTTGTGTTCTTATTGCAAGTTCAACAGACATCTTGGTACTGCCAAAATCATATAGTGGCAGCATTGACACCAGCTTCTGGAAAGACCAGAAATTCTGAAACTGTTTCTCATTATTTGAGTAGGATTCTTTCACACTGCGTTCACAAACACTTTGAAGACAAGAGACTTCACTGCTTGAGTTGTTCTGGGGGTGGCACCTTACATCTACATGGAGACTTTTTATGGATTAGTACCTTCTGCAAACACTGATAGAATAAAACTTCAACAGATAAGTCATCACAAGCTCTTGCAGTAAGTTTTAAAGTTCTTTAAACATTCACAGTAGCTTCCAAAAATATATTAGCTCACCACAGACTGATCAGATTCTTTGCACTAGCATTTCTGTTACTCAAACAGAATACTTCCCAGCCGCCCAGCTGAGACATTCACACACATTTATTTTAAAGATGATTTTGTAACTAACATCAGTTTTTGGAAACTTCTAGGAGCTTTACGTTATTTTATACCATCTCCTTAAGCTTTCAGAAGAATTTCTCACATTTTCTAGAAGCTGCTTCCACCTCAGGATTCTGTGAGTAAACTCCCTAGAAGACGTCAACATACAGTGTAGTTACTGTTTTATTGTTTCAAAGGCAACAGAGATCTTCTAGAAAAATAAATATGATGCACACCCACTGGTCAAGGTGCCATATATAAGGCTCATGCATGGAGGGATAGGTGCACATATTCATGCACACTTAACCTGGATGCAGTATTTTCACTAGACTGAATTATGTACACATTCACTTGTCAGTTATGAAAAGTACTGCAGAAAACTAGCAGAAATTTCATCTTGTTTTTCCCCCCCCAACTTCAGCAAGGAAATTACACTGAGTGGTTGCACAATCTGCTTCTCAACAACCAGCCATACACAGTGCACTTTAGAAGAATAGAGAAAAACAGAATATCGCCAAACAATCTAATATAATGATATGGCACACACACAAAAAACAAGCACTGTTGAGAGACTCAAGCTTTATTACTGTCAATATCAACTGATTTCAGTAGTTACAAGTGGAAATTGTTTCCTAATTCACCATCTGTGCCACTGCTCTCTCCTTTAATGCTACGAAGATGCATTTCATTACATCAGACAGTAGCACCTAATCAGTATTCTGTTACCTTCTGCTCTCACTCTTCAATTATTTTCTTCAGAAGTATTTTACAAAAGCTCTGGTCTAAGTATTCATGACAGATTTCTAAATCCGCAAACTACTCAAACACAGTTATTCCTTGCAATTACCTAAGCAGGCTACAGAGAATAGGCAAATTCAATCAAATATCAGAATATCACCGTCAATGGGAGCAACACCACTGCTCATGGATAAGAAAATTATACTTGCCAAGTATCCCATCGGATGAGGTCCTTAATACCAGTGATAAGTTTCATTGCTTTGAGCAAGTCATAACCTTTATACTATAGTTCAAAACAAGGAAAACACTGCAACAACAACAACAAAAAAATTTCCAGCAAACCAAAAGCACCCAAACTAATGAATAAAAATAGAATTTTGATAATAGGAGAGAAGTAAACAGATGCTTCACCTGACTCAAGCTATACAGTGCAAGTATAAAACACATCATAGCACAATGTGTACCAGCACAAACACAAAGCCATTTTTTTTTCTTCTTTCCTCTACAAACCTACAAGCTGTTCACATTGTCATGCAGACTACAAAATGTCTGTCTTATAAGCCAACATCACTTAATGCATCTACCACAAAGGACCGTCATTACCTAGCTCAGCATTTGAAAAGTCTGCATAGGCCTCCTTTTCAGGGTTTGAGTTCCTTTGTCCAAAAATCACAGTCACTTTCCTTTGTTTAGTCTAACCTAGGCATTTTCTTTCAATTAGCCCATGCAGACAGCACCAAAAGAGGCATACATTCATGAAAAGTGGTGAACATTAAAAAAATAAAAATAGCCCGAACCCTTTATTATTATGTTTCTTAGAAGTGCCTCAATTATTGCATTCTACAGTCATTTTGAATCTGTTCCCATTATGTTTCATATTTGAAACTCTGTTTGAATGGTCATGAAACCTATATATACAGGCAATTACTTTTTTCCTCTTCAGCCTTCCAAAGCAAATATTTATTGTTATAAGCTGCCTATTCATCCTTGTATAAAAATGAGACTCACAGGAGGCTAGGACAGTACTTGCAGTCCAGCCCTCTTGTCTGCTTCTCTGCAACCCACATACACAGTCTTCTTCAGACTATTCAGATTCTGGACAACATGGACAACTGCTGATTTCCACCAACGATTCCAAGTTACCATTACGCCAGCATACAAAAGGACTTCTTGCTTCTGCTTTTACCCTCAAAGTACTTTACCTATTTGTACATCTACAAAGCAAATTAAGTTAGCAAGACACTGAAACATGCATCTTGTAAAAATAAGTTAGAGAATAGTCTAAGCCACATCAATATTAAATTGATATCAGTCTGCATGAGTAAAATGCCAGTCAGACGGTTCTTTCAGGTATGAGGGAAACCTAAACAGTGAGTTAAAAAAGGTCTTAAAAATGAGATGCATAGTTCATGAATGGAAATCATTAGCTCTACATTTCATAGCTAAATTCCCATTTCCTTCCTCTCCCACTGTTCAACCATTTTTACTATACATATAAAGAGTAGCAGATACACAGTCTACAGCCAATTTAGTGTATTTTTTAAGAATTTGTATGTACTAGTGGCTTATTGCTCTGGGCTTTTCTTTGGTTTTCATCAGTATAGTATATTTGCACCCAAGCTCAGATCTTAAAAGAAGCTGCAAATCCTGCAATATCTCCACATCAGCAAAAGTGTTTCTCTCTTTCTCAAGGACAAACTTCATTTCATTTGTGAGAAGGTGCACTGTGGGGAGGAAGTAGATGGATGGCCCTGGGAGGCTTGCACACCTTTAATTTTTAAAGGACATATTCCACAGCTTTTCCTTTCCAAATTTCAAAGATGGCTTAGCAAGGCACTCTGCACTAAACAAACCTTAGAGACTGATTAACTATATTAACATAAAAAAGTTAATGGCCTTAAAACTACACAAGAATAAATTTAGATAAGATAGAAAGAAACAGGTTCTTAAAACTAAATGTAATTTTGAAGAGAAAGTAGTAATTGAAAAAGTTATGAAAGGACAAAAAAGGAATACTAAAAGCCAGATTAAGTAATACTTGCAGTAAAGCAGCACAGTAAAAGAAGTCTGCAGCAGTTTCAGCACAAGTTTGGCCCCTACCAACAATAATCCCTCAGATTTACAGATGGGGACCCAGAAGGAGAAGTGACAGCACTGGGGAGGAGCACCAGTTTATCCATTAGTACCTGGTTTTGTGGCATACCTTTTCACAGAAATATTTAAGTTAGAAGAGATCTCTTGCAGTCATCTAGTCCAACAGCTGTGCTTAAAGCATGGTGACCTAAAGCAGGTTGCCCAGGAGGATGTCCAGTCAGGTTTGTAATATCTCCAAAGGTGGAGACTCCACAGCCTCTCTGGGCAACCTGCTTCCATGTTTGAATGTCCTCACAGTACAAAAAAAAAGTTGGTTGGTTTCTTTTGTTACTCATCTGATGTTCATATGGAAGTTTTCTTTTTTTTTTTTTTTTTTTTTAAAAATCACTGTGCACTGCTGAGAAAAGCCCAGTTCAGACTTCTTTACTCACTCCTGAATCCACCTCTTGTGCTCTTCTTCCTTACCCCTGCTACTGACCCAAATCACGTCTGAAATCACTTAGGAGGATCCTCGCTAATCTGTGCGAGCTTCCTAATGCTTTTGCTCAATTTCCTACTTGTTGGGATAGACAAGGTGGAGAAGGATGTGATCTCTGAATATTCACCAGCTCTCCTACACCCCTCTTCTCTCCACAGCTGTATTCCATGGGATTCTTCCAGGCAAATCTCTGAAGTGACTGAAGTCTGCTCTCCTCAAGTTCAGGGCTGTGGTCCTGCTTTTTGCTCTGCTCCCTCTACTTAGGATTCTGAACTGCATCATTTCATCATCAGTGCAGCCAAGTCTGCCTCCAACTTTCACATCCACAACCAGTTCTGCCTTGTTTGTAAGTATCAGGTCCAGAAGACCACCCTTCCTTGTTCACTCCTTGATCATCTGTATCAAGAAGTTGTCATCAACACACTCAAGAAATCTCCTTGAGCCATACTGTATTGTCCTTCCAAAAGATACAGCAGATAGCGTCCCCCAAGAACCAGAGCCTGTGAATGCAAGGCTTCTTCCTTCCAGCTGTTTGAAGGCAGACTCATCTGTATTTTCCTGATCAAGAAATCGATAACAGATACCCACTACACCACCATCCATGTCAGTCTGCCCACTAATCTTCACCCATTAACTCCTGACTGAGTCCTGACCAGTCCCAAGGCAGAGCCCCATGCATAACAGTTACTCTCTCACATCGAGGGCAACTCCCTCTCCTTGCCTTCCCAGCCTGTCCTTCCTAAAAAGGCTGTATCTCTCTATTATAGCACTCCATCACATAAGCCATCCCACCATGCCTCCACGATCCCAGTGAGGTCATAGCCCTGTAACTGCACACGGACTTCTAACTCCTTTTGGTCTCAAGCAAATATGCTGCATCACTGAAGCTCTCCCCACCTTCCCAAGAAGTTGCAAGACTGCCTCATACGCCATCAAGCTCAACAAGCATGCTAATACTCAATAACTCAGCATAATTACACAAGAAATATTCCCTTTCACCAGCTATTATAGAGCTTTCACCAGTCAGAAACATCTCAATAAAGAGAAGTAGCACAGTATATCACTGATGGTTGCTAGTATCTATAAATAGAGGAGCCTGACAAGTTCAGAAGGGGAAAAACAGGCACTAAGACAAAGTGATGAAATGAGCAAAGATGAGAACTAAATCTCAACAAAAAAGTGATAACAAAATATACCCCACAGTCAGATATGAGTATACATGAGGGAAAACAGATAAAATACTTGGTTTATGCAACAGATGTGACAAGATGTTAAGACAGAAGGAGGAAGAATACTTCCCTAAACTAACAGACAAAAAAGAATTGTACAAACACCCATCCAAATTTGTACATGCCCCCTGTTAAACAGGGTCAGCAAAACATGGCACGTGAAAGGAATTTCTGTTGCCCTTCTGCAATGGCAGACCGCTGGCTTTTTCCTCCAAAGAACATTTAAGACAATGGATTAAAGAACAACATAAAAATCGTAAACTTGAATGGGATAGCTGGATTCTTCTCTCATAGCAGATAGTGAATGGGATATAAATAACCTCCCTTCTACATATAATTTTAATTAAAATTAACAAAAAGAGAGACAGGAAAAAAAGTTGTGTTTGATACAGTCTACAGAATTAATTATTTAACTGCACCCTCCTACTGGCCAATCTCTGATGTCAGCTCCATGCAGACTGCCTAGGAAACTGCTGCATGACAGGCTGTACATCAGAAGATTTTTCTCAAAATAGAAAATTTATCTTTGCTTATCAAATTGTTTCCCCTCTCACTCTCCAGGTGATGTTTAGACTGCAGTTTGTGCTGCAATGACTGCATCATGGTCATAAGCATTGTCACAAGTACTGGTAATAATCTGGCATCAGCAGAAGGCTGTTCAGTAGAGACCAACCACACACAGGTGCCTGCCTTGCTTCTCAGGACCATACTGAACACTATGCTAAGTCCCTTGCTCCTGCAGAAATATCCCAGCATGCCTATCCATGTTGGTATGCCAGCAGTATCTAAGCTAACCTGAAATGAGCTAGTCTAAGCTAGCTTGGGAACCACAGAAAATACATATCCACATGGACTGGGAGGGTTTTCACCCCTCAACAGATACTGAGCTTGGCTACTACCCCTCCTATTTTCATAGGAAGTGCTACAAAGGAGCACCTTGCCAGTACAGCCCCACAGCTCTACTACTAATCTGCAAGGCATTTGCTATGCAGCCTATGTGCTTCTCCAGATGGTCTTCAAGGGCATGAAGTGCAGAAAGGCATCCTGCTGCAGCAGAGACTCCACAGCTTTCCTCTGGCTACCATGCCAGAGGCTGAAGGTTCAGTCCTGCAGTACCCAGTTTATTCCCTGTAAAAGGAGCAGCATTCTCTTACTTAGTTTCTAACATGACCAACATGCAGAAATATTTTTGTAAGCCAACCTCAACTTCTATATTCTTACTAAGAGGCACACTGAAGTCAGCCCAAATTACTCTCAGATAATAAGCTTCTCCTTTGTACGAGCAGCAGCCAGCACAGATCTCACGTTCCTGCTCTGCAAGTACAGGTTACAGTTAATGAGCTAAAAGATATGCTCCATTAATTATGAATAATGTACAGCCGAGGACTCATAGTTGAGCTGCCCGAGACCAGCATACACATGAAAAAGACAAACCTCTCCAACATTTACACACTGTGGTGCTTACAGCCTTGCAGTAGTAAAACCCCTGACTCGCTGCCATGAAAGACCAATTTCAGTTTCTGTGGAAGATCACTACAGCAGTAATACAATGGTATGGTAAACTAGAGGGAAAGGCTCCAATTGTTTTTGAACTTTTGAGTGATCAGTATTCATGTTGCTATAGATGGCATGCACATGGATCAGAGTTGAGTTATTACTTAAGAGATAAAAATATTTCATCTATATTAAGAAAAATGTTATTTTAAGTGTAATCTGTAAGAAAAATAAGTGTATTGATATGATTAATGCCTTCACAGAACCACTTCACTTTTGTCTACATTTTCCTCCTGTGAAGTGTCACAGCACTGCCCATTAGATGTATTTTAACACCACAGCTGATCCCCAGCCAAGCAGAGACAAGACGTGCATCAGGCTCGCTCCTCGCACAAGACACGGGTGCTCTGTCACTAGATGGAGCTCATTACCTACCAAAGCCACAAAACATTACAGGATTATAAGAAAGCAGGAGCTGGAGAAACAATGTAAATCAACCAAATTTATATTCAGACAAGCTATTTAGGTTGTTTGCTTTCTTGTTTCATTTTTTAAAATGGTTCCATATGTTCTTAACAATAAATCACAACAGATTGATAAAACAAAGAGAGGAAATGGAGGAACAAAGGTAAGCCTCCTTTTCTCTGTTCATTCTAGTTTATGCATATAATCCCCACAGTTGACTGATCCCCGTGCAAAGGAATTTATGCCTTAACTACTTGTTTCTGGGGTTAATCTTTTCCACTGAGGTAAATCCAAATTATAATTCCTACTTTATTAGAAGAGAAAACTGAAATCTAGAAAGCTCAGGGCTAAACATCAAAATTTGCATCCATTTTTGAGATCAATTCTATAGTTGCAGTATATACTCAATATATTCCAAGCTTGAGGTGGAATTAAAAAATGTTCAGGTCCTAGAAAGACTAAAGCTCAGTAGGCGAGATCTCCAAACAAATTTACAAACTCCCATTGATTTCACTAGCAACCAAATGTCTATAACCTTTGAGGATTCACACCCAAATGATCTGCATGAGTTCTATAGCTTTGCTAGTCTTGGGAAAAGATCTAGGTTTCCAGTCTTTTGCCTAAATAATAGAAAACCCTTTTCTTAATATTAACAATGGTAAATAGCTCCAGAAAAAATTCCTATCTACTCTTAAGTTAAAAGACCAGGATACAGTGTAGTAAGACTTGTGGAAACCAGGGACTCATCTCCCCTCAATATATTCTTTATCATTGGGTGAGTGGAGAAAAACACACAGCTGAAAAAGAGCTTAGCACTCCAGAATAGCATCAAAGCAAAACAGAAGTGCTGAGGGTAAGGAGGTTTCTAGAATAAGACAACTCTGCTTAACATGTTGATGCAGTCAGAAAGGTTTGTAGAGAACAGCATTTTGTGGTTAATGGACAGCTTTCCAAATGCTCGGGTGGCCTCGCTTGCACTTTACACATACAAAGGGTCCTAAAGCCACTTAAAGAGCAGCAGAAAGGACACATAGTGTGAGAAGGCAGTGATGTCTTTACTCCCCATGCCCTGCTTTCACAGCAAAACATTCCCCACACTGCAAAATGTCTAACCAGTGGCACCTGAGACATCGGTGACCCTCTTCAAAATCTGACAATCAGATCAGGGACAATATTTCAGATAGAACTGACTTTAAGCAGATAGGAGAAGAAAGGTGAACACAATACAAAAATCATGCCATAGCGGACTCTTCACTTGATCTGGTAAGTCTGCTCACAGTACCCTGTGCCTAGGAGCAGCCAAAACAGTCCTGATGCAGGTACAAAGGAAAGTTGCTGTAAGCAATCACAGAGGACTATGTGTATGTGAGAAGCATCTTCCAAGTCCCTAGGATGGAAAGTCTGGCATAAAAATTAGATGAGTGCAAGTCTCATATCTCCCCTATGTATATTCTAGTCCATAAAAAGAAAGTTATAACCTAATCCTAGATGCACTTTTATCCAGATGAATTTTCTATTAAAGAGCTGCAGTTAAGCTCTTTGCCTTGATGCTATCTTGCAGTAATGAGTTTCACTGCTTAGTTATGAAACATGACAAAAGCATTTTATTTTATCAATTACCGTTGAATCTGCTGCCTTTCAGTTTTAGTTCCATGTTTTAGGTTCTTCTATTACTTCAAGAGAAAGAGCACCCCATGCATCATCTTAGCACCATTCATTACTCTGAGCAGCGCTCTCATTGTCTGCCACTCACACCCTAATTGATATATTCTTGATCTCTCCTAGGAGTATGACTTTGTTGCCAACTTTTTATCATCACTTGTTTCTGAAAGAAAAACAAGAAAATATTATACCGTCAGGAGGAATTTTCCTATTGTAGCTAAGTTTTTCTTAAACAGGTAAATATATTTATAAGCACAGAATATTAAAGATGAAAAAGAGGAAGACTGGTTGCATGAAATGGAAGGAAATGCCTCACTAGAAAGTATATGAACACTAAATAACAAACTACAATCAATCATTAAGCACAGTGAGAGTCTATATCTTATATGTAGTGACCCTGCAGTTAGCAAACAAGCTCTAATTCACTTAATACAGTATCCCATTTTTGACCATGGCCGTTGCCACAGGCAGTGGCATAGCTATAGGAAGAGCAAGAGTGGCACGCTGTTCTCTACATCGGTCTGTTTCCAACCCTTTTATTGTTAGAGTTTGACTATGAAATATGAGGCATATTCCCCTCAAACTGCTAAACAGTGAAATAGAATCTAATCATCTATACAGAAGATTGATGCTTTCAAACATCAATAAATTCTGAACCTAGCTGATTACAACAGCTTAATTGTTTGAAAATATTTTCTTTTATTAATTTTGCATTTTCTATCCTTCCATTTTTATCAGGATTTTCCTAGGATTTTTATTGGTTGAGTAAAGCTACATTTCCTGTATCATTCATTATTTTAATTACTTCGGTCCTTTCTTACTTTCTGCAAAAAATAGTTGCAGTCTTAAAATTTGAAAAGCTTTTTCACATCCACACAGTTCACAATGTGAAATACCCTGCTTTATCTAGAAACATAATCTCAGATTATCAGAAGCTCAGAACTAAGTATTTGTAGAAGCAAATAAATTCACAGAAACTACAGGTGCCAAGTAGCTCTAAAATTAGAGAGAATCCTCTCCTCAAAAAGTAAGAATTCAAAGCAGTTGAAAATTTGTTATTCTGCAACTAACTAGAGCAAAGAAACTAACCCCCCCACACACAAAAAAAAAAAAATTATGCTTTTAAATGCCTTGCATCTCCCAGACCCTGCGAGTTTTAACATCAAAGCCTGAATTGCTGTGCATATTTATACCTAATAACTAGCTGGAGACTTGAAGTGGATTTCATCCCTTGTCTTTTCTCCTCCCATGTTTAAACCAAAACCTGTAAAGCTTTTCCAAAGAACAGTTTTGATTAGTTTGGTCTCCAATAGGTTTTTTTCCCCTTCTATTTCCTTATCCTCAAGGGGAATAAAGGGCAGAGAATAAAGCAGCCTTTCTAGTCCTTTATGTTTCAACTCAAAAAAACATTAATAAAAAGACCCTGGAGTGCTGTGAAATGGAGGGAAAAATAAATAAAAATTGAAGAGGCAGTAAAAAACCCCTACAGTCCTACTGGCAAATATCCAGCATTAACACATTCAGGAAATAGGAAATTTAAAAATGAAGTAGTATTTGAATATTACTGCTTTTTAGCCTCATATTCAGCTTCCCTCCTCCAATAGCCTTCCGCCTCACTTTATGCCAGAGGTGCAATAAGAGAAAAATCCATTCCGTAAATCACAAGATGATTTCTCACTAAGTTCTCAGTCCTCAGCCTGCATTGGGGGTTGTATCTGACAGCCAGCCACTGCTAGACATCAAGATCTCTAGTAGCAGAGAGTGCAGGGAAGACTTCCTGACCAGCTCATCCTGCAACATGTTACTCCTTTTCCAGAAAAGGATCCATTTAGATGAGAATGTCACTATAAATTCAATTACTTGAAACCTAAGCCACAAGTCTAGGCAAAAGCTTTATTTCCATCTCCAAGACAACTATATTCACCCTGAACAGATATCACTAGTCATCTAAACAAATTCCAAAACATTAATACTTCATTGGTTAAATAAACAAATAATTTCACATACTCCTGAACTGCATCCAACTCCTAAGCATAACACAACACTACAGTGTAACATAGCAAGTAAAGACTGTCACTGCTAAGGATGGCTGAAGAAGGAAAAACTGGAAATTTGGAGATGAGTGATACCACTTAATGTTCCCACCCTCAACAAATTCCAGTGAACAGAGCCAGGTTTGTTTTCTCAAGTCACACAGGTAGCTACCGAATCAGAGGACAGTCACAAAGTATATCAACATCACAACAGCATTGTTGTTCCAAGTATACACTGTATCAAATCAATCAAAAAAATATGAGGTGCTATTACTACCTAGATATCTACAGCATCCTCAACAAACACATGTTCTTCTGAGAAGCAGCTAGCCCTATTACATATTTATCTCCCCTCTGCCCTGGTCTTATCAGGTCCTTGCAATTTAATTAACACAACATACAGCGGTTTAAACATGTGTGCCTTGCACGACTTAAAATGTTAGTGTTATTCAAGCCACCTGCACAAGACTGGCAAATATGACAAAGAACACGAAGGAAAGCCACACTTTTCTGGAGTGCCAACTAAAGGCCAAGCAGGCTACCAAAGGATATTTAAAAATCACACTGTACACCACTCTAAAGTCAGTTGAATCCCATCCCTGTTCAGCTATCCCAACCCAACAGTTTGGAGAGGCTGGAGACAGCCTGCCCTCACCCTCTGCTCCTCCAGCTGGCAGCTCTCCCAGCAGAGCACATGTGAGAAACATTGCTGCTGCAGGAGCGAGACCATAAGGTTTTGGGAAAGCAGCTCATGCAGAGGGGGACAGTAAGAAGATCACTGCTGTTGACTATTGCTTTTGAGAGAGGGAACCCTGGGAGAGATGAACCTCTCATCCATACTTCATTCTGAAAAAGTACCACCCCAGGAACAGGTTTCCAACTAGGGCTACGGCCCAGAAGGACTGTTCTAGGGATGAGAGAGACACTTCTCATCCAGGCCACCACTTCAGATTCTGGTGACATAAATCCAACTAGGGCTACGGCCCAGAAGGACTGTTCTAGGGATGAGAGACACACTTCTCATCCAGGCCACCACTTTAGATTCTGGTGACATAATTTAATTTGATGGTAGTACAATGGGTTTTAAAAAAAAAAAACAAAACATATGGCTCCATAGTCAAATGGAAAGCAGTCACAGCATCACCAGCAGCTTTCACCAACAGTCCTACAACTGACTACAACTGCAAATTTTGAAGTATCTTAGCCACGCTCACAGACTATCCACAGTCTGACAAGATCACAACTCCCATAAGAAGAGCTATAGACAATTTAATGGGTAAGAATATGCAGGTTCCCACTCTGAATGACTGGCTCAGAAGGAATCACAGTGAATTTCAATATCACCACATCCACACACTCAGAGTAAGGTGAGAAAGACTTGTAAAACCACAGGCCAAATTAGTCCATCTGGTCCAATTCACACCTTTGCTATCCTAGTGGAATACATGAGTTTTCTACGGAAATTTCTATATTTGTTTTTGAAGAGTTGATGGGTATTTTTTTTGTTGGGGGATTTTTGTTGTTGTTGTGTTGGGTTTTTTTTTTAATATAAATCACTTTTGCGAGACAAAATGCAAAGTCTAGTTTTTGTCAGTACCAGTCTGAAAACAAGCACAAACCTATCACTTTTAAGTCCTTTCACTTTTGTCTTTACTTCCTCGTCTCTTCTTTGAAATCTGAAGAGAATTCACTACTCCATAACAAGTACTATGATGCATTAAATCCTTCCTGCAACATGGATTCTCCATTCCATCCAGTTCTCCAAGCACAGCATTTTGTTCACAATTACCAGCTAAAGAGTTCACCTTGAGTTCAAAGATCACTGCATACATGAGTCATATCAAAAGCTACTTAAGTGATAACAGGACTGGTAAACTTGGTAGACACGAACCTACCCAAATGGCTACATACCAAGCATTCTGAGGGGCCAAGGATGGACTGCACACTACTGCTCTCATGAAAAAGAGCAGTGCAATGAGAAACAAAGTCTTCAAAGTCTTTTACACATCTCAAGAGACCTAATTCCTAAGTACCTCGGATCCTAGAACCAGAACAAGGACACACTTCTAATAACATCCAGATTAAAAAAAGGCAAGGCATCAATCCAAGCTTACTACCTCATTTTACAGAACATGCCCTCACAGGCTAAAATCCAGATAACTGACAACACCTACTGTGGAAGCAGATATTAACAAGTTACCTGTAATGATTATTCATAGATGTACCATAGACTGAAATCTCCATGTAGAACATTGCCCTGTTAAGTCTGCCCGGCTTGTTCAAATATTAATTTAGCTGAGTTGTTTTCCTGTTATTCTGATTTCAAATTAATAAACAGCTCTAGGGGCTTTTGGTTCTATTACCAACAATTAAAAAGATAAAATAAACAAACAACAGGAGCTTTTCTTTTTTCCCTAAATGCAACTTCGACCAAACAAGAGGTAACAAAAGAGTGTATGTTGAAATCTCCTCTCTCATATCTGGAAGAAAATCAGATATTGTCTAAACACTCAAATATTTTCTAAAGGAAAGTGCACAGCATGCCTAGGAAAATTGTGGACAATAGTAATGCAGGGATATAGAAGGCGAAGATTTTTCCAGACAGATCTGCATCTCTCAAAACTGTGCGGCATACAGATCCTCAATGTATCGCTAACCAAGCAGGCACAAAACCACTGGAAAAAGTCACAACCAATGTCTGTATGATTCCCCATAATTGAGCCACACGGACAGAGCACTTGACTTGGTTCTGCACTAACTTGTGTGTCTCTCCACCACACTCCATTTCATGGTGAAAACAGCCTTCAGCCCAAGCCTCCCCTCCATCTCTGCAGGTATTTCACATAGACCTTGACTGAGAGGTAAAAGATACTCCACATAAAAGAACCTTTGGTGAAGGGAATACTCATGGGATGATGTTCAAAGGAGGACTCCAGGCTGAATGCAAGGAAGAGTTGCCAGAATCCTTGGTATAGGAGGGAGCAGAGCATATAATGAAGACAGGAAAGTATCCAGGCTTTGGTGAAAAGAAGCCTCGTGTGAATCTCCAAGAATGGGGTAGGGAAGTGGGGAGTCCACTTTATAAGCAAAGTCTCACCATTTTCTTGGTAAGGATCCACAGTGAGGCAGAGGCTTTCACTGTGTGACCATGAGGTACTGGTGATTTGTTATTTCTATTCAAATTGTAATTAAAAAAAGGTCATAGGGATCAGGCAGTGGACTGAGACACAGATATGGGCCAGGTTCTTTTCTAAGCTCTTCCTCAGATTCCCTTTAAACCTCCATCTGTTCATCCTTAATCTATTAACTGAGACAATATTCTCCTTCTCAAAATACCATAATACTAAATGCATCAGACAGAAATGTGTCTGAAATAACTGTGTCAGACAAATAAATGTATCAGAAATAAACAGCAAAACACATGCAACTGAAGCAGGAGACAGTCCCCGCTCTTCAGGCATCAGCCTGAGCACTGCTCCATGCAGATGGCCTCTGCATGTTTTAGGTGGCTGAGCAAAGCCTAAAGGCTGCTGCTAAGTTTGTTTTTCTGCAGACATAGCTCTGGTCTCATGCTCAGATGACACCAACATTGAACAGACAACAAAATTACAGGTGGATAGAATTAATCTGTAAAGTTGCAATGACCCTCAGTTATTAGAGCCATTAGGACAGCAAGCATATTTGACCTCTACTGCATTCCCTATGATTTACACATCTACAGTAAATTTTGCCCTAGGCATTTGTTTGACATAAACTTACACAACAAGCACTGGCAAATTCTTTTCATTAACCAAAAGACATGGATGTCTCTTATGAATACGAGAAGAAGGTTATCTGTGGAAAGCAGAGCAATGAAGCCACAAGGAGAGAAGCTTTGCTTGCAGACTAGATGTGCAACAGAAGAATTAAGATAGAAGTACCACTTAGTTATTTTTTGCTGGATTAGATGAAACATTGCTTCAGAGAAATCAGCCCCTGTTGTACACAAACTAAACTCCAGAAGAGAGAAGGCTGCAGTGTTAAGGGAAGCACAAGCACCACCAAAAACATTCATGTGCAAGACCCACAAATCCCAATGCATCCCTACATGACTCTAGAGATATAGACAGGAAAAGGCTGAAGTTACTTCACAGTTAAGAGTACTCAATGCTTCTTTCTTTCTCTAACAGAGATAATAGAAGACAAAATAGAAAGGTTACATGCTAGGAACTGTACTTACATGTTCAGCATTCATCCTATTAAATCCATTTGACATTAAAAGATCAAGTTCTTCCATTTCTAACCTTGTGACAAAGGACATTGAATAAAGAAGACAGAGTACCTACACCTCTTCTACCCTGACCCTTGACTAGAAGGACCAGTGTTCAGGAATCCCAGGACCTCGTGACCAGAGGGAAAGCTTGGAAGAAGGAAGACTTACCCTCAGTGGAGGGGAACTGGATTAGGGAACACTTAAAGAAACAGGACATACACAAGTTCATGGACCTGATGGGATAAACATGAGTGCTAAGAGAGCTGGCTGATGCCATTGCAAGGGCACTTTCTACTGTCTTTGAAAGGCCATGGTCATTGGCACAGGTTCCTGAAGATGGGAAGGGAGCAAATGTCACTCCAGTCTCTATGGTGGGCAAAAAGGAGAATCCAGGAAAGTACAGACCAGTCAGCCTCACCTCAGTCTCTGGGAAGCTGAAGGAGCAGAACCTTCTTCATAACATTTTCAAACATATTTCAGATGAAAATGTAATTGGAAGTAGTCAGCATGGAATTATTCAGGGTAAATCATGCCTGACCAGCCTGACGGACTTCTACAGGGAGGTGACTAGCTCAGTAGACAACAACAGAGCAGTGGATGTTATTTACCTTGATGTAGTAAGGCTCTTGACACCATCTCTCATGAGATCCTTATTGACAAGCTGACAAAGTACAGGCTAGATAAGCGCACAGGGAGGTGGACTTAAAAACAGATGAACGACCAGGTCCAGTCAGTAGCAATCAGCAGAAGGAAGATGGGTGTGCTGCAATTCGGAGGGACCTGGACAGGCTAGAGAATTGGGCTGACAGGGACCTGTTGTGGTTTAGCCCCAGCTGGCAGCTGAGCACCACGCGCCGCTGGCACGCACCACCCCCCACTCCCCCGGCAGGATGGGGAGGAGAATGGGAAAGACAAAGGCAAAGCCTCATGGGGTGGGGTGAGGACAGTTCACTGGGACAGCAAGGGAGAGGGAAACAACAACAACAGTACTGGTAACAGAACATACACAACGGGGCATAACAGAAAGCAGTTTACCAATCCGACAACCGACCGACCTGACCCTCAGCCCAAACTCAGCCCATCCCAGCTGCACCGAACCCACCCCTCCCCGACTAGCCCCCTTCTCTGGTGAGCATGACATCACATGGTATGGAATAGCCCCTAGCCAGCTCGGCTCACCTGTCCTGGCTCCTTGTGAAAATTAACTCTGTCCTAGCCAGAACCAGGACAGAACCTCATGAAGTTCAACAGCAGTTCTGCACCTGAGTAGGAATAACCCCAGGCATCAGCAGTTTCTTTCCAGCTGGATTACCCCAGCAGCTTGTCTGAAAAGGACCTGGGGGCCCTGGTGAGCACCAAGGAGAACATGAGTCAGCAACATGCTCTGGTGACACAGAAGGTCTCCTGGGCTGCATGAGGGACAGTGTTGCCAGCAGGTTGAGGGAGGTGATGCTTCCCCTCTGCTGAGCTCTAAGGAAGCCACACCTGGGGTGTTGTATCCAGGGCTGGGCTCCCCAGTATAGGGAAAGATACAGACTTACAGGAACAAGCCCAGCACGAGGCCGTGAAGATGATTAAGAGACTGGAGTATCTTTCATCTGATGAGAAGCTGAGAGAACTGCGACTGTTCAGCCTGGAGAAGAGAGGACTCGGGGAGGGGGATGGGGGCAATCTTATTAATGTGCATAAATATCTGATGGGAGGGAGTAAAGGAGACTGAGCAGTGCCCAGCAAAGAGACAAGAGTCAATGGGCACAAACTGAAATTCCATCTGAAAAAAAGAAAAGAAAAAAACACTTTTGTTTTTTTGCTGTGAGGGTGTTCAAACATGGGAACAAGTTGCCCAGAGAGGCTGTGGAGTCTCCATCTTTGAAGACATTCCAAACCGAACCAGACATGGCCTTGGGCAACCTGCTTCAGTTCACCGTGCCTGAGCAGGGAGATTCAACTAGATGATCTGCCAGTGTCCCTTCCAACCTCAAGTACTATGCAATTTTGACATTTATTTTTAAATCATAATTTGTTGGATACAAAAAAAAGTGACCAAGCCATGTATGTTTTCATGCACTTGAGTGGGAATGAGGTATAATAGATGACTCTCCAACAAAGCACATGCTCCTACCAGTACATTTCTTCCTCCGAAATGCAGTTAAAGATAATATCTTAAAATTGATGTCTCTAAAAACCCAAACCAAAACACTGCTTACAAAAGACATTTTAAAGGTACTCTGTGTCTAGGAGAACAGGTTGTTTTCTATAGTCTGTGGTTTAACAGCTACTTTGTTGCCCAGCAGATAACTATCATTTTCCTTCCTTATATTATTCTTAATAATAATAAGACCACTCTTAATGAAAGTACTGTTTTTCTAATGATTTAGCTGCACCCAGAACACCCACAGTCTCAGCAATGCACCATCCCATGCATACAAACCAGTGACTCGCTTTTTTTGTTTTATATTTACATTTTCACAAGTTTTGTTTGGTTTTTGGTTTGTGGTAGTTGGGTGGTTTTTTTAAATAGAAATTAAGCCTTCTGGATCATATATGAAATGGCAGTGACCAACTGGGTTAAAAGCATTCTGCTTTTCTAGTCTCTGATTAACTAGCAAGGAACGGCTGAAGCAGAGGTCAGTACTTCTCGAATGAAATACACATAGAAAATGGCTTAAAAGCTTTACAGGACCCAACAAGCTCTTTTGAGGCTTCTATTCACCTATGAGTACTGTCAAGTCCACAGACAAATTACACTAGATGTACCCTCCTTGCTTTCAGATGTTAGTAATGAGAACAGGGGCAAGGGAGGAATTCACCTTACCTTTTTCAGAAGCATCGTCTGCTGATGTTTTTCAAAAGCATTTTATATGGATTTATTTAAGTTTTCACCGTGGAATATTACTGAACGCATACCTACTTTTGGTGCATATATTCATTCCTCTGTTACTTACCTCAGATCAGCTTCAGGAATAAAAGGCACCAGGCATAGGACTTCTAACCAAAATAGAGTACAGGAATGGACAGGAAACAGAGTAAAATGAGATTTTATTGGGAGGCCATGCCCATGGATATCCACAGCAAACCATCTTTCTCCTGAAGGACACATTCTGTCTCATCATAAGCTTGTAGTTTCTCCAAGCATGGCTTACCAAAACAACCTCAGCTGCTGGGAGCCTTCCTGCTTTTTTATTTATTTTTCTTTAAAGAAGTGAAAACAAAAGAAATCCAAGCTACCCAGACATGCAAGACAAATTAATTCACAGCAGCACAAGCTGTATCACTTAGTCAAAGGAATGTTCTAAACACCTGTTTATGAGCAAAACCAGTCATAAAAACAGCTGTAAGCAGCAAACACGAGCTAACAACAACAATTTCCCATCCTTTTCCAGACACATAATGACATTTAAATCACGTAGCATCACAGAAGAATTGTATAGAGCTGATGGTAATTGACGTAATTACTTGTATGCATTTCTCCACTACATAGTGTTGTGCTGTAAACCCAAGCATGTTAAAAGTAAACAGAGCTTTTGAAATCCTAAAGCAATAGTAAGACAATCCCTGCTGGATCCTTTTAACCTGTACATGGAGAGAAAATAACTGCTTCAAAGTTTTAAAATTTCAAATATATAATTTAAACCTCAGGCAGACACTGAAACAATTAAAACTTCGCAAGTTCCTTTTGGTTAAATGGTTCAGATCAGAGCGGAGATGAGAGACAAACAGGTAATGAGTGCTTATGCGATTAAAGATGAAGACAAAAAAAAAGAAAAATATGCAGAGTCATATTTTTCTCTTTCAGAAGTAGTAAAATCTTTCACCTACAGATCTTTGATGGACCAGAGCAGGGAAAAAACACATCAGTCAATCTGAATCATAGAAAACACTCTTCCCTTGAGTATACATTAGCATTGGCAAAACCACAAGGGAAGCAATGAATAACAACATGCTGAAGGCATTTTCTCAGAGGGGATGGCTGTTTAGGAAGACTCCAAGACTCCTAACTGAAGACAGCTTTTACTAATAAATCTTTGGATGCCCTGTATCTGCCATATACAGGGACCTTGTACTTCTGTTCCAGGATGGGAAGAGGAAAGTAGGTCTGCAGTCAAATGCATCTCTGGCTTCATACAGATCTGTGGGCAAACTGTAACATCATGAGGAAAAAATCCAGTTCAGTTTGATCACAGTCACTTATAAGTACAGTTAAAAACAATGTCTGATGAAGAACTTGGGGGGGGGGGGGGCGGGGCAGCAGGGGACACCAAGTGCCTGTCTCACTTACAAACAACAACTACATCGTTCTAGATAAACAAAACTCAGCAAGGCTAGGTAGTAAGCCAAGTCAGAGGATCATTATCAATGGAGTATCTTATATTAATCATGGAAATAAGTACAGAGGGCACAGCATCCTCCATACACAAAGAAAGAAGGTTCCAAAGCTATCGCTTCTCCCATACACTTAAAACTTTCACACAAACAATGTGCAAAAGACTTTTTTGACTCTCCATTTGAGAGCTTTTTTGATTCAAACAAAATAAGTGGCAGTGGGGAAAATCCTAATGGCCCAGAGTGTAATAGGAAACCTCTAAAAAAACCCAACCCCCCCCACCCCCCCCACCCCCCCCCCAACCACATTCCAATTTGACACAACCTTTACCAATATTCCAGACAAGTGTGAAAGATGCAGTGGCTATTTCCAGAGCCATGACTGTTAACAGATGGAAGATGTCTCAGATACTTTTTAAAGATTAAGACAATTGGGTATTTTATTGCTCTATATACCTGAGCCTGAGCTGTTTAACACATCTTATTACCTTGTAGCGATTACTCCTTCATCTTGGTTCTCTATGTTAGCAATTTATTGGGATGACACATAGGCTGAGATAACTTTGGTATATCAGATGGTATTTTGACAGCTAATCAACTAACATGTTCTCTGTATATTTGTAAAACAGTCTTTCTATGAAGTACAAACAAAGGAAACCCAAATGATGTCGAAGCTGCACTAACGGGGCACTAATTTTTCCTCTGTGAGCACAGCACCTGATCTTCAGAAAGAAGGGAACCAGGCCACATGCGTCCAAAAACGTTTGCAGCTTCTGGTCCCACGTTACATGCATACGGCTACAGAAATAATTCCAAGAAGTCATGAAAGGCTGTAAACCAGTGGAGTATAATGAGGGATTAAGGGCAGGGTGGGGGAACATACAGAATTGATATGCTTAAACATTTACCTTAAGTCACACCTTAACTTAGCTGTTAATGCTGTCTCTGGATCAATTCAGCTCATATTGCAAGATAAGCTAATTGGAAATGTGGAAATATTGAGTGTTCACTTAAACTACATCTTCCCCCAAAAGTCAGAATAGCACATTTTCCTATGCAGGAGGATCCTAACAATGTGCATGGGTTTCTCTACATTAAAAAAAAAAAAAAAGTTTGTCTTCCAAGATAACCTCAGGACCTACCTCCTAAAGATGCTTTTAAAGTGCTTTTAACTCTATAGTGTAAGGATAGCTCATGTTTCCCATTTAGTATTCAATCTCATATATACTTCAGACCTCTTCTAATGTGATGTGACTTAGTCAAAATCAGGTTTCTCTCTATCCGGCACTGGAGCAAGTGAATCCCAAAATTCAAATGCAACATTTCCATCTGCCTCAGTTGTAACTTCTCATGATGGCTATTATGCTAGTGGAATAACCACGACTGTAACGTGTGCAGATGAGCTTATCAATTGGATAGTTACAGTGTAGAAGCTCTATTTATTTTAACCCAGTTAGTTTGCATACACATTGCACCTTCTGTTCAGGAATATTAGACAGAGATACATCAACTCTTCCAAACATCCATTGTTCTACAGCCAGGAAAAGTACAAAAAAGATTAACTGGCAAACTTTCTAATGCGTTGTCAAGTTTTTCATTACTTGGTTTTAAGGGGTTTGTCTGAGATGATCCCAATTTTCAGTAGTGTCAAGCAACCCATTACTTCACTGAAGTCCAGGTCCTTAGCAACCCTCAATGCCTATCGTGCAAGACTTAGAATTGTGACATTCAGAATCAGAGATCAATTTTTACTATTTTTAAATCAAATTATTTGTCCAGACTCTGAAACCAGGACAGAACAATACAGTAGAACTAATTACTAATCTTTTCCTCAAGCAGCTCAAAAAAAAAACCCAAACACTTTTAGGTCTTCTTGAAGCTTTCAGCTTTGTCTTTTCAGCATCTTCAGCCACCAGAAGATCTCCCATATACCCAGCACTACGATCTTATGCTGTGACACTGACATAAGAGAAATGGGCAAAAGTGCAAGCAGCAGCACTATCCAGGGTCTCTACAATTACAGTATACCACTGTGAAAAAACAAGTTACCAAAGCTGACTACTAATATAGAAGCAGTATAATTAAAAAAAAAATCCCAGTATAGGAAGTGGATCTACCCTGCGTAAGCACGCTGCTGTCTTCTGTTATTAAGCAGAGACTCAGTGGGCATCAGCCAAATCATGAAAACATGACCAACAGCATCTACAATACTCTTTGATGTAAAAGCATCACACAAGTTCAGGAAATCTTAACTTAAAATTTCTAGGCTACACATACTTAGATATCCATAATTTTAAGCTTTTTCTAGAATTTCATTATACAGATGAAACAGTAATGCCATCAGAAAAATTGGTAAGGCTAAGTAACGCTACAGCAGACACAGATAGCCTGTTCTTCCACCACTAGTTATGCCTGAATATACACACAAAGGCCAAGATGTGCTCCATTTAAACTGCAAATAGACTGATTGAAGCACAAACCTTTAACTTCAGGCTTCTTCCCCCAAAATAATCCAAAATATCATGAAGATAATCTCAAACCCCCAGGCTTTTTTTACTTTGGTGTTACAAAGTTTTTCTCGGTAGAGTGACTAACTGTCTTAAAGTTCCTATTTTACATTGGCCAGCTGCAAGCCAGATGTTGGCCAACAAAACAGTACCCCTTCCTTTCTGCATGACACACACAACCTGACTGAATCCCTAAGCCTACAGAAGTCCTTGAACTCCTCCTCAGCAGGATCAATGCATGATACTCTCCTATACTGTTAAGAAGCCCATGTTGGTGTTATACATCTCACACGAGCAACCAAAAATCTAGCGTCCAGAAGGGAAGTGTTCCTAGTGTCTGTACAGGGACAGGATGATCCTTTGCCTCATCTGCCTTTTTAATAAGAAGTTACATTGCCGTAAAGGTAATCAGTCCACAGATATGTACGGCAGTATTCATCACAGAGTACATCAATCACGTATACTGAAACACTTCAGGGAGGACTGCATAAAAGAAAATCAAAGTGCTTTGAAGAAAACTCTCCCTTCCACCCCGCCATGAAATCTCACATCAGTAGCATGCATCTCAGCTTCAAAATTATAAATATGCTTAAAAGCAAAGATTGGTTTCAGTTCATTTCCTCTATCATTTATTTACCAAGACTCAAAATGTATCAACCATATTTTGTAGTTCTAGAAATCCTTCTTTTAGAAAAGTTCAAATAAACACTAATGGAAAAGGTAACCGTCTCCATTTTACAGAACAGGAAAATGAAAAGTCTTAAGGTGCACGTAAATTATAAAATACTGCCTGAGCTAAACACAACTCAGCAGCTTTGTGTTCTGACTTTTTGCCCCAACCATCAGAAACATGTGTATTCCTCTCTGAGTCTGCAGTTCTAAGACACCTCCCATATAATTCTGCTCTTCAGAAAGAGCAAGCACCTACCAGAGAGTTAAGTTTTCCAAAGAAACAAGGACTGTCTTTATGCATCTAGGAAACAGGTTCACAGAGCAACAAGTGGGTTTGTGGATTGTTTACCAACAATGAGAACTGGTGAGTTACATGAATGCTTAGACAAAGACATAGCACAGTGGGAGAGCTGTGCTCAGCATCTGGAAGCCATTCAGAAGACCATGCACATCAGCATGCTGAACAAAATTGACAGCTCTTCATAGGGACATACCTTGATGAAAGGGCACCAAGTCGGAACAAAGGAAAAAGACAAAATTACCAAGTATAAGAAACTACCTATTGCTGAAGAGTGATACATTTCTATCCTTTTGTATCATCATTCTAATCCAATTGAATGTATCTTTCTATAGCTGAAAGTATCTTTGGCTTTGATTTCAATCTCAGAAAAGTGTCAGCTGAAATTAATTCTATAAAAAAGGGGGGAGTAATCCCAGATGTGGCATTACAGTAAAAGATGCCACATAGGCAGTGGGTGGTGGCAAGAGAAGAACAGTATCTAAGTGTGTCAACACTGCACATCAGTTGAGTTCTTTGCTCACTCAGAAGTGCCAAATAGTGGTTAGTAAGTATTAGAAAAAGAAGGCTCAAAGGTTGAACATGGACATTGCAAAACAGTCATGAGAATTACTGAGCATGAATCACAACAAAAAAAAAAGTTCCAAGTGCCAGAAGAAGTTGTACCACATAGTAATGTGGCCCACCTAATGAGGAGACTGGTAAGAAGAACAAGACAAAAACTGAAAACAATTAATGCACTGGTACTAGTTGCATTCAAGAAGGAAGTGGTACCAGTTGCATCACTAAGTAAAAGTATTACAGGATGGCAGTGCAATAGTACCCAGTAGACCTCCTGTTAAATCTCTATTGAAAGAGTGACCATTACAGAAAAGTAGAAGTGAGTGTACTGAACTCTTGCTTATAACAGGAAAGTTGAAAGTTTTTCCCCTCTGATAGTTTTTCTTCCCAGGGATGCCGATTCACCACCTCCAAGATGCTTAGCAAACTAACTTTGCTAAACTATGTATTTGGTGGGAAGGGGTGGCAGAATATCAGGACTCTTAAAAGAAGAGCAAAACTGCTTTTAAGTACCAGATTTATTGTAAACAATGCAATAAGGTTGCAAAAAAAATCTCAGACTTCATATGAGCCCATCCTACTCTTCAGCTTTTCACCTTATTGGGTTTGGGGATGTTTTGATTTTTAATTACTTTGCTCCAGTTGAAAAAGATTGTTCTTTTTCCTATCAGACCTGGAAAGGCTGTTTACTCATGCAGCTCTTAGCACATCTATTAGCTTCATTTTCATGTCATCATGGTCATTCAGCCATTCAAATCTCCCGCTTGAGAAGTGCATTTTTAACATAAAAGCACCCATCTAGTGTCAGTTCAATTTTGCACTGTCCACCAAACCAGTAGCTTGTATCTGCGTCCCAAATCTACAATATTGCACCCCTGAGAGGTATTCAAACTTTTGGGGAAGTGTCTGGTATGAATAGGAAAAAATTGGCTGAGTAGACAGAGGCTTGGAAGAGGCAATGCCATATCTCAAAGAACACTGGGAAGACTTGAGGACCACTTTTACTTTTAAATAGCTAATTTAGATTGTCTCTCAGATGAGGGGTACCTCAAATGAATGAGAGAAGTGTGCTAGTCACAAAAGAACAAGATGTTGCCACTACAAAGAACTGTTCAGTCACTAATTATCAGGGTACTGACAGCAGACAACTCCCATTTCATTTAGCTGAACCAAAGCATTTAGTTTAGATAAACCCCAGCTAAGGGAAGCTTGTTTCCCATCATATTCCAAATGATCAAACGGTGTAGATGTCAAAAAAGTTAAGCATAAAAATAAAGCCATTAAAGTCTTGACAACATTTTAGAGAAGGGGTAAGCTAGGCCTAACAGTCAAAGCAATAAAACGACTATGCATCAAAAACATCCATCATTCTGACCTTTATTTTCAGCAAGTTCTGCTCTAAAAATAAAATCCAATATGCACCACCTTTAGCCAAATGTCCCAAGGAAAAGCTATTTTACCTTTTGCATCTCTCCATTCAGTTTGGCAGTACTTGTGTGACTATGATGGATTCCTTCTTCATTGCCTGAGAAGGGGGCAAGACATAAGAGTATCATGATGGTCTTGCCCTTCTGCAAACAGCTCATGCTTTTCCATAAAGACTAGCACAACAGCATGGAAGACATTTATCCCCCCTGTACACATCCAAATTGCTGTAAGAGGAGGTACAATGGCAAGATCCAAGCCTTTGCACCTTCAGCAAACACCTTCTCGTTTTAAGGAATCTTATTTAAAGAAAACTAAAATTAGTTCAGCTCTGTACTGTGCTCTTTTGACCTCAGTTAGGCCTGAGAGCACTTCACAGTAACCCATGGCACAGTGCAAGAGTGGCAGCAGTTTTGGTCAGTAAGTTTTGGACACTGGAGCCTTCCATACTGAAATGAGCAGTGCCAGTTCTGGAAAGGGGTGGTGCACTGGAGAGGACGGACCACGGAAACACCTAGGTATTAGCTCCAAAATGAAATTCAGGACTTACACAGGCACAAGAGCAGAACACAGTCTGGCAAATTATATGGGCCTTTTTCTTCAACATAGAAAACTGCATTTACAGTGCAGCTGATCCAGTTTTTGGCACAGGAGGGACTACGTTTTAATTTGTGTATGTAAATTGAACTGTTTCTCAGCTGGGTGAAAGGTTGTTTTCTGCTGCATGTAATGTACAAAGCATAATAACTGCATATATTATAAACCTGCTAAAAATCAAACCACTATGTTTTTTCCAGCATTATTTATTGGAACTACAGAATATAGAAAGGGACTACCTAAAACCAGCTGTTATTTTCTATACTTGATATACTGTGGGTGAATTTTGAGCGAGGGAACTAGCAGCAGTGACTGAAGCCGGATGGAGCAGATGAGTTCTGTGCCAGAGTCTTTAAACCTCTCTCTACCTTGTTAGAGTGTTCTTGAACATTACAGGCTGACACAGCCTGACTTAAAGCACCTCCTGACAACTAGATTTGCTTCTTGCAAGACATGAGCAGTGTTTAAACACCAGAAGGGCACACCACTCATAACCCAGGATTCACTTATTCATTCACTATTGCTCAAAGATCACAAATTATAGCTTAATACCATCAGCAGAAAGAATTACAACCTTTCCCTCTGTCAGCAAACCCTGAACCCTGACAGAACAAGTCTGATTTCCAAATGCTTACCTTTACAGGTATGCCACAGAAGTGCTAAGAAAGTTACAAGTAACTGAACACAGGGACTTAGGTCGACCTGCCTTTCATCTCTGGCTGCAAACTTGTTAGCAAACCCACAACAGTATTCACATGTATCATGAGCGTTGCTAGACTGTAATTAGAGCTAGCAAGTATCCAGTTCAGACAGAGCAGAAAGTATAAGGTGTCTCACCAAGTGATGCTGAGCATTCCCACCTCCCCTTCAACCAGCCTTTGCTACAGAAGCTCTCAGGACAAGTACCTGGTATGGTCAGGCAGGGGTGGACCAGGAGAAAGGTTCCAGCACACAATTTCCCATAACTTCAGGGAACACATACAGCCATACCAGCCAAAAGACAGTGATTTCTAGTTCCATATATTTCCTGACAGTATTTCGGCACCCTTCACAGCCTTTACTATTAACCAAGGTCTTGTATCTTCAGGGAGGTAAATATCACTCATCCATTTACACATAAAATCACCAAGTTTGAACAAGGTCAGTTCCAGATCAGCCAGTAACAGATTAATACATTTTTCAGGGCAGAATGAGTATTATGGTCATATGCACTGACCTCCTGCACAACACAGGCCACAGCACTTCAGCCAGTAATTTCAACACTGAGACCATAACTTCAGTTTGAACTAGAGCTTATCTTTTAGAGACACATTCTGTCCTGATTTAGAGACTTCAGGTGATGGGAAATCTACCGTTCCACTAGAAAAATTGTTCCAGTGATTAATTACCCACACTGTTAAAGATGGGTTCCTTATTTTAAGTCTCAATTTGCCTAGTTTCCACTTCCAGTCATCAATTCTCATTACACATTTTCTGCTCCCAAAAGATTAAGAAGCAGTCTACAATCAGAGATCTCTTCCCCAAATAAGTATCTGTAGGCTGTCTTCAAGTGCCCTCTTAACCTTCACTTCTATAAACTCTGAAGAGTGAGCTTCCTTAGTCTCACTACACAAGTTACATTATGACATTCCTAAAGTACACATCCGTAGGTAGTAAGATCTCACATCATTTTTACACTCTTCTTCTGAACCCTTTCCAATTTATAAGAAATGTTACTTTGTTAATGGTCCCCAATGTCACACCCAAGGTAATGCCACTATCTGAATATTTCTCTACTTGTACAGCCCGGTTTTCTCAGCTACAAAATTAGAGGAAGCATATGGTCAACTGGCCAAACAAGTCCCAGCTCCTTTTCAGAAGCACTGCTTCCAATGTAAGCAATGGTCTTTGTTCCGAGAAGCAGGAGTTTGCACAGGCTACATTAAGAAGTCAGTTACCCAAATGAACCCACTTCACCTGTTATTAAAAAAATAGGCTGTTTTATTTGCCCACATCACTGTTTGTCTCATCTATACATTTTAACAGCCATCTCCTTTATCTGCTCATAACGCTATTCTCATTATATCTTTCAGGCTCTTGATCAAATAACAAAGTGGTGCATGTACAGCACACATCATCCACCTGCCATCTTTCCCCTTCCTCAAGGGTGGCACTGCAACCAATTAACCATTTGGTTATTAACCAATACTCCAGTTTATTTTCAATTTTCAAGATTTTACTAGAAATCAGAGCTCATGTTTTACAGATCAATCAATAGTTTCATCTTTAAAACATATTTTTGTAATAATTATTTAGGCCTTGAAGGCTTAAAACCATATATACACCATACACTACACATACACACATGTAGAATATTTTCTGATCATTGACACTGAACTATTCTGAGATCATCAACTGGCACCTTCCCAAATACAGAGTAATGTATTTGCTGATTACCTTTGCTTTGTCTGCATTACAAGTGATCACTTAAGATCTTCATCACTCACATAGTGCAATCTTCCTTTGATTAAACAATTAAATGAATCCTTCAAACTTTAAACTTATTCACCATAGTGAAGTTTTTTGGTGAGTTTTTATTTTGGGTTTGGTTTTTTTGTTGGTTTTGTTGTGGGTGGGTTGTTGTTTTTAAAAAAAATCCAAACCCACAAAATCCCAAACTCACACTTAATTCCTATAGGTTTTGGGTTTTTTTTTTTTCAATTGCCTGCACTGAAGCTACCAATTTGAACTGATTCCTCTTTCCTCATTCTCTCCCCAAAAAGAAAGACCATGTTCTATAATTGCATTGTAGTGCATTTAAGTGTGACACAAAGCCACCAGGACTTTCATAAGTTACACTATGCATAATTAATCTCCACTAACATTGTATTCCATCACTCTCCCAGCCATGTAAAGTGGAGGAAAATACAAATAATTCTTACAAACATACTCCTTGAAGGCAGTAAGAAAGGCTCATGGTTTATAACCACATACTCCAGATTTATTCTCTTCAGATTACTCAGCCATTGACAAATGCAACACTATCTGTTATCTAGTTTTCTCCAGAAAGAAATCCTTCAGCCTCCAAGAGAGAAAGAGACCTAGGAACACCAGTGGCCCAAATGCTGCACAGCTACCAATGCTTATATTAAATCTTCCTCTGTAGGAGGATTTCTTCAAATGCTACCAAGTTTCAACTACTTCATGCCTCCTGATGAAAACCTTAATAACATTACCAAATAAAAAAAAATAAAAAAAAACCCAACCAAAATATCAGGGGTACAGATCCAGTTAACAATAGATCACCAGTCTCAATACAAGAACTCAGAAACTAGAAGTGATACATTAATTACTTGAGAGCTACATAAGGTGCTTTGGTATAGGCTTCCATATCCAAACCCACTATTGTGTTTTGTATTAGGCTGTTATAGTCACACATGAAAAAAATAAATAACCCTTGCTCCCTGATGGCAGGGGCCCAGTTAAACTCTCAAGGAAGAGTGCCCAGAACGGAAGGCAACAGCCCATTATTTGCAGTAAATGGTAAAATACCAAACAAGAACAGCAGCTTACCATCAGGAAAAGGTGAGGGTAAGTACATCCCCCTTGGTAGCAGATAGACTCATATTGGAGTTCATATTTAAGACAGATTTTTAAACTTAAGGAGACTTTCTGAAACCAAGTTGTCTTATTTTCCCCAAAACAAGCTTTGAAGTAAACAGAAAGCAATTCTGTGAAGTCTGATGGCCTGTGATATACAGTTCAGGCTAGAGTGTCATAATGATTCCTACTGGCTTTACAATTTATGAATGTAGGATCACAGCCACAAGTTGTGTTTGTACACTGAAGAGGCGGGGTGCTCCCCCACAGAAAAAAAGACAAAATCAGTGATTTTCTCCATTTCTAGTGTTTCATTTTCTTGCTCTCACTTGTAGAAATGTGAATTGATCCAGTAATTTTGGCCTTGTACAGTTAGTAATATTTAACATTGTTCACAGCTTAAAAACTCCCTATTTCACAGGTCACTGAAGTCAGCATACACAGAGGACACCTGGAGAATAAGTGTTCTTCCAGAGCACTAACCAGTGAGAGACTGTCCCTAAAAATCATAGGGCAGGTTTCACATCCCAATTATAAATATTCTTACTCATCATATAAGCATCTGAATATTTTTTCAATTTTTTTTTGCCTCAGTACTTGCAACAGCGAGGCACGCTAGCTAATTATGCATTTGTTGGAAGTATTTTTGCTTATGTAGATGCCGGAGAACAAAAGAGCAAAATTTCTGTATATCTTTTCCCTTAGGAGAATTCCATTGGATTTCAATCTCCATTTTCTGTTAGTTCCCCCTCCCACGTTAAATACTGCTTTACCTGTTTTTTGGTCACCTTCTCATTCCTTCTCCCTCCTTACCTTGCTCTATTCATCCCCTTTGTGTTTAACCACTTTTCTCAATATCAACAATCATTTCCTTAGAGTATTTTCACCCCCATTACACATGCTACTTAGCAGAACATGGGGACAGAGAAGGAAGGAAAATGCATCTCTTCAGAAACACTGTGAGTCGGGGGAAAAAAAAAAGAATAAATCACTTCTACTGATAACAGGCCACAGAGTCTCTCAGCCTACTGCCTGTCCCAATGAAATGAATAACGCATAAAAAGGAGGGAGAAAAAGGCAGTTTTGATTGTGTTCTCTCAGGTAGAACTACCTCTTCTAAAATGGCCCTCTGAAACACGCTATTTCAGCTGTAGTATGAAGGCAAATGTACAAAGCATTGCTGCAGCTGTATGCCTCAAGTAAATGAGAAAGTTTCATGCGTGCTGTGACACAGCAGCTCCAGGGCTGCTAGTCTGCATCACAAGATGGAACGAACGCAGAGGTCTGAACACAAGCCTAGCTGTGCAGCCCTCTCACATTAATGCAGAGAAAAACCCCTCTGCTAAGTAAAATACACATAAACAGGAGAACAGACAGCAATGAGACATTCAGACAGGAAAACAGTAGGGACCAAGAGAGCTTCGAACCGACTGGGAAATTCTTATTAATTCAATTGAGAGCACTGGAAGAGTAGATTCAGTTACAACCAAGACAAGCAACTACAAATAAGTCTCAGAAGTACTGGAGCTTAATAAAAGTAAGTAGTATTAGACAATATAAGCAAACACCAGACTCCATCTATCCAGCATCCTAGGTTATTAAATGATTCTTAAAGTTGTATCACAAGGAAGACCAGCCCCACTTAGACTCCTTGCTCTGCCACTCCTCTTGGAAACCCCTTCCCTCCCAAGTACTCGCCTTAAGCTTCTCCCTGCCTTCCTAGAAGCACACAAAGGACAGCAAGATTTCCATTCTAGAAGGTAAAAAAAAGGGGAAAAGGCAACTTATGTCCTATCTAAACTAGAAAACATCAACATGTCCTCCTCTCAGCCTTACTTATACTACAGTTTAAATTCTCCAGGGGAAACAGGAAGGGGGAAAGGACTGTGCACAACAGAGAAAAACACACCCAAGCACCACATCCCACACACAGGACAGCCAAGCCCACAGGGCCAGCACCTCCGTCCAGCCTCACTGACCTGCTTCTGCACACAACCTGTCCACCCACCACTGCTGCCTCCAGGAAAGGCGAGAAGATCAGACCACAGCCCAAGTGCAGGCAGTAGCACCATTAGCACAACTCATCTCAGCTGCAGGCCTCCAGCACCTCCTCCAGATACCTAAAATGTTTCAGCCCCAGCTGAACTTTAACACCTCAGTGGCTGCACCTGTAGTCTCCATCTACCTGTTATTTAACAGGAGAGGAGATCTTTTAAATGTAGTGCTTGCTTGGGCTTTTAAGAGCAGAAGTGCAATGAGCCAACAGACTGGGATGAGAGAGCCTCCATCTGTAACAGCATTAGCAGTAGGACATGACAGACATGGGTAAGGTATTACTGCTCTTCAAGGCATAGTGGGGAGGAAAAGCCAGAATATTGTGATGCAGAGATTGGTAGAAGCTACTACAAGACACTGTGTAGCCAGCCACCTCCAAAGAAAGAAAATCCAGCACCTGAACAGCTGAGGACAAAAGAAGGGTGCTGTGACACAAGGGGAAAGGTCTTTGGCTGGGCAGTCACAGGTGGGCTGCATCAGGATGACAACTTCATTACTCTTCCAGCTATAAGGGTCACACCTCTGGGTGAGGGGAACACCTAGGCAGTTTCTGTGCCCTACTGGTGTTGAGCAGGGCTACTCTGTGCATTGCATGGCCTGGCCTGGCCATGCAAATGGTAGCAGGTCCTATGTAGCCCCCTCAAAAGCAAGGCACATCCCCATTCACTCAGAAGAGCTACACCAGAACTGGCTTCCACCTCTCCTGGAGGAGACTGACTGGAGTCAGAGCTGAAGAAACTTTCTTTGTAACTCGCCAACATCCTAGGTGCAAACTATCTCCCATATTCCTATAGGAGACCCCATGTTTTATCTGGAACCTCAGGAAGGACTACAGCTCCCACCAAAGCCTCCATCTGCTGAGGACATATATGGCGTGGGGCAGGCCGGGCAGAACTGAAAAATTTGCACAGCTTTCTGCAAACCCTAGTAAAACATGGCACTGGGATGGTCTGTAAAAAGGCAGAGTCTGATGTCAAATCACTGTGGTACCAAACCCCAGCAGTACAACTCAGGACATTACTATTTCAGTAATACTACCAGAGGATCCAAATAATGCCATTCAAGATGGAAAGGGGATGAGCCTAATTTTGAGCACTGTCAATAGGGTTCAGTACTTATTGTTTCTGAAAAAAGGTACGGATACAGGATTCAAGGAACTTGGGCTTAATTTATGGCTTTACTACCTATATTGCATGTGTAATTGGTAAGTGTCCCTTATGATTTTAAGGGATTTGTCAATCCTTAGCATAGACAAATATTTTAAGACAAATGTGCTGAAGTCGGTGATGCATTCAGATATGATGTGTTTCTAAACAGACATTTCATAGCTCAAAGGGCAGTTACAAGCAGAAATAAGTCCTGTGTCATACAGGAGGTCAGGATAGATCATAATGGTGTCTTCTGGCCTCAAAACATATGATGCAAAGCAGATAATAATGCCTAAATAGGTACCAGTCATGGTCATGGTTTAACCCAGCAGGCAGCTAAAAAAACTACCCAGCCATTTGCTCACTCTTTCTCCTCTAGTGGGATGAGGAGGAGAATCGAAAAGAAAAAGGTAAAACTCATGGGTTGAGATAAAGGCAGTTTAATAGGACAGAAAAGGAAGAAAATAATAAAAGAAATAATAATAATAGAATATACAAGTGATGCACAGCACAATTGCTCATAACTCGGAACCAATGCTCAGCTGCCATGAGCAACAAGTCAAGAAGAAAGAATGCTCATGCTCAACCTGAGCCATGCTGCCTCCCAGCCAACCCCCAGGATATACGGAACATGATATCATACAGTATGGAATATCCCTTTGGCCAGTCTGGGTCAGCTGTTCTGGCTGTGTCCCCTCCCAGCTTCTTGGGCACCTCCCACCTTCTCGTTGGCAAGCCAGTATAAGAAGCTGAAAAGTCCTTGACTGCTTGGCATCAACTAAAATATCAGTGTGTTATCAACATTATTCTCATCCTAAATCCAAAACACAATGCTGTACCAGCTACTAGGAAGAAAATTAACTCTATCCCAGTAAAAACCAGGACAACCAGTAAAGCTGAACTCTTGCAAATAGATAATTGTAGAAAATCCAATGTCTATGTGTTCTGCTCAAGCTGGATGACTTGGTGGAAAAGTTAAATTTGTTGTTCATGAGCTGTCTGGGCTGATGTAGACTGTACCATTTCTGCGGGTCATTTTCCCAGCACTTTCTAGGGCATCTCACTTGTTCCAATACCTTGTACCACACTGACTGCTGTTACCATGATTTTAACATTAAACTAAAAAGCTTCAACCTACCATTTAAGACTAGCTCCAAAGCATGACATCTGAATTTAAGTCTTTCTATTAGTCACACATTCCCATCAGGGCAATATTGTTAATAATTCAGTCACCAAACCTGCAAGCCCTCTTTCTAGCAATCCTATTCACAGAACCCTCGTAGAGAGCAGTGATTCACATCCTTCACAGCCCTTTGCAGTCCGTGACTAACACTGAAGTACTGAAGTATAGGCTTTCTGAGAAAAAATGTCTACTCAATCCATATGCCCTTTTAAAGTGGGACAGTCAAACCTCAAGTGTGAGACAGCAGACTGTCCTTGGTGCTTTTTCAGACAGGCTTAGATTATCAAAACTGGTATTTAGCTTTTGACATATATGGCCTTAGGAGTATTGAACACAGTACATCTCCTGTCAAAGATGGGAGCCATATATGCTGGAAAACCAAACCCACATTTCTGAAAATGTTGATTCTCTGTCAGATCCCCTGTCAAGGTGGAATATTGTGGCATTTTATTTTTAATTTATTCAACATCCTCTAGATGCTGTAAATGAAAGATTAGAATATTGTAATTTAAATATTCAGGGTCAGTACATAACAAAGAGACAGATTCCTGCTGAGAATAAATATTTTCTAGCAGCGGTAGTTCAGCCTGTGGGTTATTTTTTCAGTGCTCATAGAAAGGGGAAGACGCTAACAAACATCACAGTTTAGTGTTTAGCAAGCAACAGAGTGCCAGGAATTGTCACCAGGTGGATTTACTATAATGAGTGAAGAAAGCAGCATTAGATCTGTCAAGCGGGAAGAGGATGCTTGTGGGCTTTTGCTCTGCGCAGGTAGCCAATTGGTCCCATTTAGTGCTACCTACTGTGAGATTTTCTGTTCATAAAGCACTTGAGAATTCTTGGCATGAGAGAAATATCAAGACAAAAACAATTAGCAACAAAACTGTATTTTTCCAACTGGATCTCCCCTTTTGGACCAAAATGAATCTAATTCACAGGATTAATCTCTGATGACTCAAAAATTATGAAGTTGATAGTAGGATCCAAATCATGCAGTATTTTGAGGGAATTAATTCTTTTTAATGAACCTTTTAATTAAACCTTTGTCTGTGGGGAGACTGGAGAGAGGTGAATAACTTTTGAGTGAGGAGATACTTCTGCATTCTTTCTTCTTGACTTCTTTTATCCATATATGACAAAAGCTAAATACCAATTTTGAAAATCTAAGCCTGTCTGAAAAAGCACCAAGGACAGTCTGCTGTCTCACACTAGAGATTTGACTTTAGAAGGGCATATGGATTGAGCAGACAATTTTGCTGATAAAGCCTGCACTGCATGCTATTAAAATTCTCCAGAGCAGTCTGTAACAAAAAAGTAGTGACCAGAACTGCAAGCCAGCAGGCATAGTCTTTATGTTGTTACTGTTCCTGGGTAAAACTGCTTGAAAAGTGGAACTGTCTGTGGAGCACGGAGACATTGGTACCTCTCAAGACACAGGGTTAAGCTGGCAGTCTGAGTTTGGGTCTCAGTGCTGGCCCTCTGCGGGGGCACGCCAGCCATATGGACAGTGAAGGAATAACATTAGCAAAAACAGAAAAATTAAATGATGGCTCAAGAAAGCTATGAGACAGACTCTTCAGTCCCTTCTATTAAGAAGCAAGCAAAATCCTTGCTTGTTTCTACTAAAGAGGGAAGTCTCCTTTGAATGACTAAAAGCAAAGCCTTGGAGAAAGGGCACTGGATACCAAGTCATTGCACTGCTGGTGTCAGATGCTGCATCTGACACAGTATGCAGGACAGTCATGATCCTGGATAACTTAGCTGGTGGAATCACATCTGTCCTTATGTTCACCGGGACTCCACAGCACTTGTCTTTTTCTGTGATTTGATGTACCTCCTGTGCCTGCATTTAGTTCCCTGCATCAGCACCTCAACTTTTGTCTCAAGCTCCCCAACAGCGGTAAAGCTTGAACTTCACTGACACTTCCAGCCTAAATTGCACCTCTCCTTAAGGAAAAAGCTGCTGAAGACATGAAAGATGCAGCTTGTCTGGAAGAAAGCAAAGTTCAATGAGCAGTGCCAGGCACAGATTATTAAACCTGGTGTTTATTTTGATCTAGGCCAAAAAATATTCACTCCTGATGAAAATTTTTATGCATTACTGCTGCATTATTTCTGCAGAATCAAGGAGCTAGTTAACACCTCCCTCCTACAGCCTTTTCCAGGGAAAGCAATAATCCAAAATTTAAAGCATTTAGAACAGTGTCTGAAGCAAAACATCAGGCTACAATGACACTGTAAATTCAAGATGCTAGCGCTGCTGCATCTCTGTGAAACATTTTGCAGCATTGAGTCAAGGGGAGTAGACAAGGGAATGCAAAGCCAACCTCAGTACGCCAGAGACTGAAACAACTCAAACACAGATCAGCCACTATGAGCACAACTTCTTCCCCAAAAAGAATTAAGAATGGAAAAGAGTTGCTGGTGATATAGTAAATTTGAAGAGGCTCACGTCATGGTAAAAAGCTCTCATTCATCAACTTGTTTCTGTCTAACACCCTTCCTGAGAGTTCCTGAGATATGCAAGGCCCCATGAAGATATCGCCAAAAAAAACACCTAGGCTTTTTTGGCAGTGGTTTCAGTGGGAGTAGAAACACATTCTTAGACCTGCCTTGAAAAGACAGGACATATAAACTCAGTTGGCTTGTTCTAGCTATTTACAGAGCAGTTAAAATGGCTTCTTTCTTCTGTACCCTTGGCACGAACAAATCAATAAAATCATAAAAAGATTAGACAGACTGAAAGACCAAATGAATGACTGACTCGCAAGATAAAGACACAAAAACATGCAGAACTATTAAGGCCAATACGCCAATTGATAGATACATTCAGTGTACATGCACACACTGCACAAAAGACCGTTCAGCAATTGCAGCAGAGCAATTCTAAAGACTGAATCTCTCCCAGGAGTCAGGAGGTAAAGAAAAACGGCTCCAATCTATACCAAAAATTACATGCACGCACACATGCTGTGTTTTTGAGTATGATTTCCTCTTTTATATTCCAAAGCTGCTGCCTTACTGACGTGGCTTTGTATGTTCATATCAAAGCAGCAGCTGCCAGAGCTCTGCTATTGTTTGGGGTTATTTACAGAAGGGCAGAGAACAATTATTCTCAAGGTACGCGAGGGCTCCAAAACAAACAGGTTGAGACCGAGCTGAGTGAATTTGGAAGCCAATTTGCCACGTGTTACATATAATACACACCCAGATCAGAAGTGCCAGTTCCTATTCTCTCTCTTTTCTGATGTGAAAAGATTTTTTCACTTTAAAAAAAATAAATTAAAAAATAGTGTTCTGTTCTCATGACCAGATTGCCCTCCCCTCTCGTATACCTCTGATGATTCCCTAGTCTTTTCAAGATCTAGTGAAAAAATGATTTCCCTCTACTTTTAGACATTTAAAACCAACCTTGTCAAAACTACAATTTCTTTATTTTTAGATCTTTCACCTTCAATTGTTATTTAGAACTGGCCTCTTTTCAATCTGTCTCCTTACACGTAATTTAGTCTCTTCTGATACAAGATATTTTTCTTCTGCACTTCCTCCATGCCTCTTTTACCTAGCTAAGATACCACGTTTTTTCAAACATCATCCATGAACACTTTTCATTCTTTTACACAGCAGGCACATTACGATTTCTTTCCTGATAATACTTGTCTTTGTGCTCCTGATTCGAATTCAAAAGGAATATTGCCTTTTTGCTCTGGTAAGAAGCAGGATCAGATTCCCATTAGACGAGTGGCACTAGGCCCTCTCTCCATATATGTATCTCTATATGGAATGAAATGCCAGGAGTGAGATACAGTTGAAACCAGTAAAATTCCGATCGTACCTATAGAATTGATAATCATGTGAACATTCATGTATAACATGAAGATGTCTATGTCATAATTAATAATTAAAAAAAAAAAAAAAATCAGGAAGGATCCACTTCAGTGTCATCTCAAATTCTAAGACCAGAACCTCACCAAAGCTGTGAAGTTTAATGTCAATGGTGTTTCGCTGACCTCCTGCTACTTGCCAAGGAAAACAACGGGAGCCACAACTCTAGACGTTTCACCGAGTGTGAAGAAGAAAGCCACCAGAACCTGCATTCAGTTACAGCTGAAATGACATTTCCCAATGTGCAGGCCAAAGGGAAACTACACTGATGTAAAAGTCAGCAGACCACAGGGGAAGCAGATCATACTGCTGTGGCACAGGGTCAGCATCACCACTTACCTTTTATTTACGGAATTAATTCTTTTTTAGGGCACAAGCGAATTTTAGCTTTAGTATTGCTTCTTACAGCAACTAAGCCCACTGAAATTATTACAAGCATAATTCAATTCCCTTTTTGCTTATCTGATGTAATTTTTCAAACTTGGATCAGAACACTAACAAACGTGAGAAAAGCCCAACATCTATGCAAACCTACTTTGCTCTATCACATAGAGCCTACTTTATCAAAAGCAGGATCAGCATTATATAAAGGGAGCATAGTAAAACCAGTACGATCACTGTCAAAACACGCTTTGATTATTACAGAGAAACCTGAACAAGCAAACCTCAGCTTCTGCAGACTCCAACAGCTTAAGTGAAATATTACTTCAGCAGCAGCAAAATGCTAAGTTGAACACAGTGTTGAAAAGATGCATTAAGAAGTTCAGGGATCAAAGTTTGCCATATATGTAAGGTAGCTATCTAGTTCTGATGTGTAGTAATGAAAGAAGCAAAACATCATATATGGAGAATATCATAAACCAGGTAACCTGTTACCCAGTCTGCAGATATTTCAGCCAGCCAGAAGAGTGATATATGTAATTATGTGCAAGAGCAATATAATTTATTAATGATAACCTCATTATTCTGTCCTAATTATTCTGTCATTTTTATGGAAATTATGACTGAATCTGAAGTGCATAAATCCCAAGCCAGTATGTAAAACTGTACATACTAACCACGTTTACAGCAATCCAGTTATTGTTGGGGTAAGAAACTGAGTGTTTGTTTAATTTTTGTTTAAGGAGCAGGTCCATCATTTCTCACTGTTTCTGAAGACATAGGCAGTCGTGTAAGAATCACAGTTATCTCCTTCAATGTGCTGTTATGGAAACTATCTACAAATGCAGGCAATTCAAAGGAGAGGACAGAGAAAACTGCTAATAACACTTTAAAATATTATGGTAAGATTTGATCATCTATGGATAGAACATTGCACATTTATTCTTGTAAATATGTCCATACATTCCTGCTCATTTAAACTCATTTTCTTTATTTCAGTTTAAGCTATCTTTTTTTTTTTTTAACTGTTTGTAAGTGTGGCATTTTTTACTGAAATGATGGCATCTGTATCTAAATAACTACATCCAAAATTACACATATCCCATGGATGTTGATTTCTTTCAAGAAATTAATTGCCACACATAAAGGGGAAAAATTTGCTTACCATGATTCCACCAAATTGCACCAGCAGGAAAATCTGGCCTTTAATATTTTGGAAAACTTTGCATCTTACAGCAGTTTATTACTGTAGTGTTGTGTGTAATAAACACAAATTCATTATTCTTTCACATGCACTTAATATGTTTGCACAATACCTTTGTACTGATGATATTAAAGCCATTACAGACATTCATGACTTCAGATCCTAAAGCCTGCTGGCAAGCAGGTGACTATTATTAGCTACACATTACTGGAAAGCTGAAACGCAGGTAAATAAATGACTTGCTCAAAGTTTTGCTACTGCAGAGTTATGTAGAGATTATTATTATCTGGAGACTGTTGTGGTGATGTCAATTTGAGAAGTCTATCCAAAGCCTTGATGAGAAATGTCACAGCAACACTCCTGACAATCAGCCAGGAGGTGCAGGTGGCTCTGAATTGCCCACTGGAGGAGGCTGACTTAGCTTGCAGCTCCAAACGATTCTCTAGAAGAGCTTAGTCCTCTCCACTGACTAAAGAGAAACCAGTCTCAACAGACTAAATGCTGACTAAATTTAATCATTAGACTAAATGTGAATGCCCATACACTCCCTCTATGGCTTTTATCCTTGTATTCATTTGGATAATAAAATCTTCAGAGCAGATTCTGTCTCCAAGCTGTCCTGTAAAAACATATGGCTGCTTGCACATGGATACTATTCTTATCAGCAAGAACTGAAACTAGGATTTTCTCTGTCCGGAAAGGAGGTGCTTAAGATCAAAACAGTAGTAATAGCCTTTGCTCTGAGGGCACCAAGATGTTTTTTAACCAAGCCAGGCTAGACTACATGTCTACTATGTCAACATATCAGTATTTCTCTGATGTTAGAATAGATACCAAGTAGTAATCAGGTTCTGGATATGAATTGGTTCATCTACCCAAACTGCATCATCCTTTTCAAATACAAATATTCTGGTCTCTCTTGCCTGTGAACATACAAGAGCTGATCACAGTAGAATGCTGTGGAAGTGAGGCAGGACTGGGAAGTGCTATCTGGGATGCTAGAATCCGTCCCTAGCCACTGTAGAGATCCTAGAAACTATAGACAGAATTCTTAGTGCTTGAAAAAGTAAGTTTGAAGTGTGGGCCAACCAAACAGGAACAGAATTGGGACAGTGGAATGGTAACTAAAGAGATTTAGAAACAACTGTCTCTATAGAGTAACAGTTCCCGCTGAGCCGTAGTGCCACAGCACAATGGCTCCTTATGGCCTCTTCACTTACAGTATTCTGAAACAAACAGCAAGCAGAACAACGTACATTGCTGTAATCACCACCTGATTTTCCGTTGTGAGATTTTCTTCACTCAGCAACAGTAAGAACTGACTCAAACTTGCCTACAATCTTTGATGCTTAGGAAATAGGGTGTGGGTTTGTTTCACTTATGTATTTGTAGCTGTGGAAATTGTATGCTAGTGAGTTTGTTAGTACTTTAGATCATTTTTTTCAGAAAAAGCTGATCTTGAGATGTGGTTTCAATGCCCTTGGGAAATCTCTTCCCAGAATTTCTTCCCTCTGCCCTTGCAAAACCTGTCCAGTTTTACACCGGGCCTACTGCAGCTTCAGAAGACCTACTGCTACCTGGAAGCAAAAGATCTGGAAATATTGTCACCTGAGGCAGAATGCGAGGAGTTTTTTCAGTACTGATACAATTAACAGTGTTCACAGTTCATGGATATTGTTTTATCCAATTTCAAGTACACTTGTAGTCTGAAAAGCAGCTAAGCGCCTTCCTTTCAATCAGTACGCAGCCTGCAAATTTTCAAAAAGTGCATTGGCAATAATTTCACACACAGACCCTTCTTACACAACTAGAAGTTGGATCCCTCCATATACTCTTAGTGAAGTAACGTAACACAGTGAGTAAGAACACATAATCTTTCTCTTTGTTCATACTTCCCTCTCTGCTAAAAAATGTAGAGTGGCACCAGGGCTGAATAGCTGCAACAAAGCTTTCTGTCACTGTCAGAAGTACTCAGAAAATGGTGCTGTGTTAGGGCAGGGCTGAAAGCCCATAATGTCACTGCTACTGCTTCTGCATAAAATGACTTCACACTCTGTCCTTCAGTAATTCCATGGGAATAGTAATGCCCCAACTATTGCAGTCTTGTAAGAATTAAATCATCAGCATAAGAAGAATACTCCAAAGATAAAAATATGCTTAAGAACTAAGAAAAGATTTTTAATTGTAGGCTTAAGTCTCATCCCACTGTGAAACAGAATCAAATACCCTTTCAGTGCTGTGACCAAAAAAGAGATACCAAAACAAAGCAATGCATTACCTTGCCCAGTTGCAGATGAAGTCGCCATTCCCCCACAAAAAAGGGAAGTGGGTTAAAATATTTTACTACACATCTCTCCTTTAGTTTATCATAACTGCAGTTCTATAAGTATCTATCGTTCTGTAAGTATCTCTAAGTTCTTCTGTATTCCCAAAGCCCTCAGGTAAGTGATGTTTCTGTTACATTTCTGGCCCAATCAGAAAAACTGAAAGCAGAAGTCTTCTATGAAGACATACTCATGTTTGCCCATTGAGTCTAAACACGATGCAGATCCCCAGAGGTAAATCTGTGACAAGTTAAAACACACTTTTTTGCATTCAATGCAAAATAACTGAGCACCTCAGTCTTCTTAGACTAATAAATTTTTCAGATCGTAGTGATTGAATCCCATGGGAAAACCTGATCTGTTAGGTACACTGCATGACTCAGAAGCGATTACCAAGACTGGCAATAACCCTGCTCACTTGCCCACACAAAGATATACCTGTCACAAGAACTTGCATTTACTTCGTTTACCTCACAACAGGAAAAAATGATATAGTACCTCTCCCTTGTCATATTTTCAGTTCTGAAAATTTCACCTTAGCAATTTGGCAGTGGATCTCTTGAGGACAAGAGCCTTAAGATTTGATTCTTCACAAATGCTGAGCATCTAAAATCTTGTGAAAGTCAACAGGGACTGACTAGACTCAGTACCTCTGCAAATTAGAGCTAATGTAGAAAAAACATCTTAATAACCTCCTAATGGACTGCTGAAACCCATAATTTCAGCAATCAAGAAGACAGAAAGCTGGGCTCTTTTCCCCTTATAACACAGAAATAATTGACAACATTTGAAAACTATAAAAAGAAAAGCAAGGAAGAGGACTAGATTTGTATTTTAACTCCATTTGAGTGAACTAGACAAAAGGAGCTGCCTGGAAGGGTAAAGCAGAAAAATACCTCTCTCAAAATAAGTAAGAAATATTTCCTTACAATGCATTAAAGTTTACCTGAAACAGAAAAGTATATTTTACTTTTCTGTTTCCCATAGTGAGGGAGGTGGCTGGCTCCCGTTCAGAGGAACGCCTTTCCACAACCCACTCTCTGCACTCACATTTTGCAATTTGGTAGGAAACATTCTCCATCCCTTAGGCTCACTAGTCAAATCAGAGATCCCAAGTTCCACTGTCCTGTTTTCAAAAACCTCCTTGCCAGAGTCACTCTTTGTGTGGTTGTGAAACACACTGATTTTTCAGGTTTATCTTGATTCAGCTCAGAAAATATCAGACTGGATTCATGGTAAAGAAAAGCACAACATCTTTTAGAGATTTAAAGTCTTTTTTTTTGGTTATAAAATGAACATCAGATGCAATTCTAATATTAGCTTAAAACAGACTGCATCACTATTTGCTTAATTACTCCTACTCAGAATTGCTTAGACAGGTTCCAGCTGCTTCAGTTGAGGGTTTGGCTTTAAAGTAACATCATGTCTTACAAGTGCTGCCCTGAGTTTTCACAACCTCTGTATTCACATATGGCTGCTACAGTCCGTTACAATCAAGTTTGGGCTAATGTGCTTTTAAGGATTTTACCTGAAATCAAGGCATTTCAGTACTTAACCATGGAAACTCATTTCTGAATTCATGCCTAACTAGGTAGGAGTGACTGAATATCAGCTATGCAAATATCACTGTTTTTTTTTCCAATAGCTGGGTTTAATAAATATTTTCCATACCTTCTTAGCCTACCTGCCTGTCAGCTGCCCCACATACACTCTAGGCTGTTCCTATTATGAGGGATTACCCACATATTCATATGAATTATTAGAAAAGACATCAGTTCTATATTCTGTGAAACTTCTGATCTCAGGAGGTGTTAAATATTTCTATAGGTATTCCATATGACATAGTTTAATAAGGATGTCTCGGACATGCTTATACCAGCACACTTATTACTTCAAGCCTGATCTTAGCTTTATCACTGGGTTTCCTGAATCATACTTTGAGAACCAGATGCAGGTGGCAGGAGCCAACATTTTAAATACTGTACATTATGTGGATTTCAGCCCTGGAAAGGAATACTGAAGTCAGGATGGTCTGACTTGCTGCAGCTGTCAGAGACACAGAACAGTGGTGTCTGCTACAGCCCAGCAGGGACTGAGAAATCCCCTCAGTCTCCATTCTTGGGCTGTTCACCGCGTTTAAGCCACAAAGCTTCAGCTCCATAGGATCAGCTGTTTTCATCTGAGACAAAAAGGAGTAACTTCAAGGAAACAGAGCATGCAGTTCTTTTCTGTGCTGATAAGCACTGGCCTACAGTACAGTCCACACTTTGCAAAAGTTACTTGCTTCCTATTGACCATAACTGATATGTTAGCCCAGTACTACTGTCAAGAACCCGTTTGCATTCAAGTCCTTTTTCACACAACTCAGCCACTGACCATAATCTTCCTCTTTACTACTTTCCACAAAGCACCCTGAACATACCTCCAACCCTTTCACAGGTGGGAAAACAACAACACAACAACCACAAAGTGATCGTGTTGCTTCGGAGATGTACTTAGGCTGCTTAGCACATGAACTGAGAAGAAACTAGAAAATCTCAGGCTGTACCACGAGATGGTGCTCAGCCCCTTCTGTAAGAAGCACCTGGAGTACCACCAGAGTCAGGAAAGTTTGCTTGAACTGGGTACTGACACCCCCAGCCTAAGCACACACAGACGGTTGGGCTCATAAATGATTCTCTCTATGCAGCCCTGCTGGATACAGCATTCCCTGTAAAATACAGCTGTGCTGCTGGAAGAGTCACCCAGCCAGTGAGAAATTGCAAAAAATACCACTGAGTGAGTCTGCCGAGCTGGAAACTTGAAATCCACCACACTTGCAGCAAAAATCTTGAAGTTTGGATAGCCTTTTCAGTTTATTCAGGAAAATAAGCTCCACAAGAACTATGCAAACAAACAAACAAGTCCTGCATTTTCATATAGTTTTCAAGCTGCTCCATCTGCTCTGTTGCATTTTAATATGCTTGAAATAAATCAAAGTGTGACCAGTGAGACAAATATTATAAACTTTGATTACAATGAGAACTGGTCAATTTTATTGGCACTGCTTTCAATGTCAATGATGATTTAGGAAAGAAGTTTCCCTTAATCTAAAATTATCCTAAGCAGCAAAATATCATACCATAATAAATTGAAAGCAACAAACTTTCATTCTTTCTAGTATAACAAAACATGGAACTAAATGAGGCTAATTTTCTGCCCATCAATATTTTGGCAGTTCTAGGACTATGATCAGTATTTTCATGCGACAGAGCAAGGCTGTGGCAGAATAGGCTATGGTAACAATGTAATTGGGGCGTTTGCAATTACTGCTATACTATAATGGCAACTACCAGTATATGACTTGGGCAATTGTGTACTGACCTCCAAAAATCTCAGTGGTCATCTACAAATATGCTTTTCCCCTTCCTTTCTTGTATTAATGTTGAATCAGAGTTGTTACATGATATTTGATGCTATCTTCCACTGTGGAACTGGCTACATTTTAGCAGCAATGGATAATTAATTTGTAACAGCCCTTAAAAACTCCTGGCTTCATTCACTACCCTACTGAGCCAATTCACTTCACAAGCCTACAAGGAAAAGAAAACCTTTCACACTTCCATAGCTCTTTCAAGGGGCCGCTTTGCAATTAAAAGATTTTAATAATATTTCAGCCTTTAAAAAAAGAATGATGAAATTCCAGCAGCATTTGTGCCTGGCATTTTTTCTGTTGCGCTGAACGTGCAAACCCACTTTATTCAAATTAGACTCCATGCCATTATAAACTCTCCAAGATGTTTGTATCTTTGTCTGCACATGCCTACTGGAATGGAGGGAATCCATTCAAATCTAGAACCCCTCACATGCATGCAAAAGGACTTGGGTTTTGGGACAATGAAATATCAAATGTATGACACCTTTCCCCAACTCAGTTTAAAAAGATTTGTGGTTTTGCACGCAGCAGAGCAATTTGGCAAATACTGTCCCTCCTCTCGAAGCTAAGAGCTAAATTCCAAGAATTCAAGAGTACCACCATGCTAGATGGAAGATCACAACTTTGTTTAAATGCCTAAAGGCTGTAAGAACATTTTTCACTAGGCAGTTCCAAAGATCTAACAGCTGGGAGAAGGTGGCAACAGCTTGCAACCTGAAAGATGCTGATGTGAGTCAAAAGCAATACCAACTACACTGTCCTTTCCCCTGCCAGTTCAAAACAGTGGGCTGAATAATTTCAAATAAGATTCCCCTTAGGAACAGAAAACACACTAATTCAAATGATGTCAGCATGCTAACAGTTTAATGCACAATTAAACCCCTACCTGAACCTACTCTTGCATTAACAGTTAATTAACATAACTTCCCCATTTTGTTTCAAGCTTGCTGGTGATTCTCTACTTCAAATTCATGAGCAAACAAAAATAATACAATATCCTTGGATGATTAAAACTGTACCTGGTGATTTGATCTCCAATTCATGATACTATGATACTGTGAAATCCACCAAGAGGAAAGAGCTATTTTTCCATAATGAAGTGTGCACACATGACTGTTTAATATAGCAGCCACTGAAGTGACACGAATCAAAAAGATATTTAACTGGGAAAATGACTTGAGAACTTCTCTCAAGCTTTCTAACTTTTCGCATTCAGAATGAAAATGTTCAGTATATTGCATTTTCCACTAGCTAGAAAATGGTTTATGATGATATAAAAAATCTTCACCACTGATTAAACACATCTGCAGCACCTTGGCCAGGTTCCTTGTGGTATCAAGCCTTCCCATGCATTGTATTCCCTTTGCATAAGGGAAGCAAGAAGTCAACAACTATTTCCTTGGCCCTGAAACCTCAAGAATCAGCTTTTCCTGAGAGGAGTAGAAGATAAGCAATTAGAAAAGATGACATCACTGCTCAAAGATTTGCTAAGGGCAAGTTTCCAGAGAAGTAGCAGCAACATAAGCTTGCCATAGGCATCATACACCAATGTGCACCAGCTCGACCAAGCGAGAGTCTCTCTGGGAGAAGAAGGGTTCTTGTTCTCTCTGACTCATTCTGTCCCTGCACAAACAGTAAATATTTTTAAGGTGCTTCTTTCAGAGGCAGTCCACAAACCTGCAGCTCACCTTTCCCCAGTTCATATCAGAGAGGCCAATGTCCAAGCACAGAAGCACCAGAGGATGTTTTTAAGGTAAACTTATATCTTACACCTCAGGCACCTGTGTGCACAATTGCAGTTCTTTGCTCCCTGAGGGAAATTTTCTAACAGCAGCGCCTTTTGCCAGACATATTAGCCTTGCAGTGCAAAATACAGACAATGTGATGGGTCATGGTGGCCAAAGGACAGTAGCACTCACTGCTGAAATAGGTGGGTGGTGTAAGCATGGAAAAAAGCTCCCAGCCGTGAAGAGGCAACTTTTCTCTGTCATTATCAACCTTCTCACTCTTCATTGATGGAGACAATATCCAGTATCTAAGTCGTAATGCAATCACTGTTTCAGATTTTAAGATAGTCAACAGCCTGACATGTCTTAATCCTGTAAACAACACATTTAGTACTGCTACACAGCTCCCCAATATTACCACTCACACAGCTAGTTTCCTCAAACTCAATGCCTTGCGTAGAAAAAGAAAAATCAATTAAATGGAAAAAGAAATGACCAAATGCTCGATGCCTGGACACCATAGGCTACACTGTTTCAGTTTACCTTTGCCCTTCTATTTCGCTGCTAAGGCAGCAAGAGCATTGTCTTTTTAAGCCCTATAGCATGACGTTCACAAACTTTGAAGGCTATAGTAGCTCCCTGAGAGTACTGGGTCTGGCTGGGAGGGAGTTAATTTTCTTCATAGCAGCCCGCATGGTGCTATGTTTTGGATTTGTGAGCAAAACAGTGTTGATAACACACAGGCTGGGGGAAAGTGAGTGAGCAGCTGTGTGGTGCTTAGCCACCTACTGGGGTTGAACCAAAACACTGAGGAAAGTGCAAGTGATGACAGCGGATCTGAAAGGAACACAAATCAATGTATACAAAGAAAGTGGCCAAAATAACAAACTGAGAAGTGTACAAGTTTTCCTATCAAAGCCTTTTTTTCTCCCCCAAGGCATCCTGGCTGAGATCCTGCAAACATTGCAACAAGAAAAGAAGCAAGACATCCTGTTTTCCCCAGACATGAGAAAGGAAGCTCGTATTATAACAACTAGGGGATAAGAGAAAAACATTGCTGACCAGCAACTAGTTAATTCAATGTATCATTAAAACAAAACCCAGTACCACATGACTTTAAAAGTTATTCTACCCCTAAACTTCTTCCTAGGTTACTCCATGGTTCACCCACAGCATCTTTCACCTCTGGGGGGGGGGGGGGGAAAATTACCCCAAAATTTTCATATTCCATAATCTCTGTTATAGCATCCAGAAGCCCAATATTTAATTGGAATTTCTAGCATTAAGTAATGGGTATCTAGCTTAGTGACTGACAAGGTGATTGATATGGTTGTTTTGACTCTGCCCCCTTCACAACAGACAACACAAAGACAACCTTTCCAGAAGTGGCAAGGAGGCAAGAAAAGCTGCTGGGGTGGGAACGATGGCCAGTAAACTGGCACAGCTGTTTTCCAAAAGTGGGTCATTGATTCCTGACAGACGATTGCTGAGTTTTCAACGTTAGTTTTCTTTCCTGTTAGGTCCCACCACAGCAATTCAGTCAAAAATACTGCAGAATGCATTCTGCCAAGCTCTGCTCTCAACAGCGCCATCTCTTCAAGCTGAAGTCTCTCCCTGAGCACTAGCACCACAGAGTCAGAGTACAGACTTTCAAAGGATGTGACAGTATTAGCTGGAAGATGAAGGCTAACTGCTGCTAAGAGCTGGGGCTAACTGAAGTCTAGTAAACATGGACTTGCATTTTTAGCCCAGATTTATGACCCATGAAAATATTCTGGGATGCAGGGACCTTGCGATATCGCAAACTGCAGTTTAGGATTGCAGAAATTAATTAACTATGCCACAGCTAAACCTTAACCTTCATGGTACTGTCTGGCTGAGGAGGATTAAAGACCCTGTGAAAAGATTTTGCTCATTACACACATTGTTCTGCACCAAATAATGCAAATTACTAGAGCCTCTTTACTGGTCACTCCTTATCCAGTGAGCCTTAAGGCTCACTGATTTGGCCTTAAATTTACTGATAAGGTAGTACCCAACATAGCAAGCAGTGCTTGTGCTGATTAGTGTTTACTCCTCTTTTTCTTTTTAACTATTCCAAGTCTCATTAGAGATGCTCTCTCTGAGAACAACCCAGACAAAATTAATTACACATAAAATACTCACTTCCTCCTAGGTCCTAAAGCATGAGTTTCCAATTTTGTGCCAATTTTCCTTGAATAAAAGAACAAAGTGGATGTTCTGACAACTAATTAGAGAATCTAATCTACAGAAGACATATTGTCTAGACAGCAGCGACACAGAGCAGTTTCTTGTATGTGCTTCACCTTTTGCCTCTTGCCCAGATGGAAGATGTCCACATGGAACCCAACCTCAAAGGGTCTTGTCCTCTCCATTGCACCTGGTAACTGACTTTGTCACTACCTTTTTAAAACAAACTCAGGAGCACTATTTCACTTTGTAGAGGTACCAAGCAACCTCTGAGTTGGGAGCTTAAGAAGTTTTTTTAAACTAGGGACTTGGAGTGGACTTGAATCAAGCAAGTCTGAGACAACATACCTCACTTTGCAGTAGCTGCAACAGGGAAGAGGAATTTGTTGGGTTCTGTGATAAAGCTCATCTGCACACTCACAAAGGAGCTCAGAGAGACAACAGCAGAGGAGGGACACTAAATGATACCTTCTTGGGTTACATCCAGGCCCATAGCAGGGGCCATCAGCCCATCAGAGGCCCATCTGCACAAGCTCAGAGCAGCACAGGGGCACAGTGGCAGGTGGGAACACAAATCAAGGACTCCTGAGAAATTAGCACCTTTTCCAGGGCTGTCCCAGCAGAGCCATTAGCCCCAGTGTCCAAGTGTGAAACTCATCACCATAAGTCATCTGGAGCAGCTCTTGAGATCACCTTTTGGACTAAGGGGGTTGCTGCCCTAGGGTGAGACATATGTGATGCAGGGAAAAAGCAGTTTGGGATCAGATAGACTTCTTATGTTTAGGTGAGAAACCAAAGGCAGGAAAAGGGAGGTGTCTAAGTGATTTTTGAAGGAATAAGAATGGGAAAATAGAGGGGTAAGGGGATAAAAAGGGCTGGTCAATACACTTGTCTGGCTGTGCCCTGTGCCTGATCAGTGCAGTCTGTCCTGTCTAATTATTAAATTCCTTTCTAACTCTTTCCTGGCTGAGGGCTCTCTCTTCTGTGTACATGAGGGTATACAGCGGTGTGAGTGCAGCAACTGGAGTCAGACCATGGGTCAGAGAGCCTGTATGTTCCTGCCGCCAGAGACTGGAATGAGCTTGGTTCTGTGAGTATGTGTGATCACTAGCAAAGCATTTGCCAGGAATACATCTTCAACCTTGCTACTGGCTAAACCTGGGAACAGGCATGGCAGTAGCCTCACCTCTCTCAGGCTGTTGGATCCATCATGGTATGTTTTCCTCTAACAGAATTCTTAGTTTACCATCTGACAAAATACCCAGGAGGACTGCTCTTTCACCACCTGACAGAAGAAAAGTCTTGCAAGGACAGGCTTGCTCCCTTCCCTTCTTCTGCACTGCAGTGCAGCAGCAGCACAAGGCCAGACCAGCGCCCTCAGTCTGAGACTGCTCAAAGGTGATACCATTCTCAGCTGGGCTGTACAGATGCTACAGACACCAGCTTTGCTTTTACCACTACAATATAACATACTAATGACTCATCACTTTTCAAGCTGCGTAAGTGTTCATTTCTTCCTGATGATGTTTAAATGGAGTTAGGAGATACTAGTCACAAATATGATGTGTATGTTTAATCACAGCACTTCCCAAATAATGTTTTCATGTTAGAGTACTATTAAGCTTTTATTAAAATGACAGCAACATCACTAGGAATCAGATAAGTGCACTTGGTTTTACAACATTTTGATTAGATTAGAGTTAGCATGGCTTCCTATTTACTTGTGATGATATGGAAAAAAGAAACTTTAAACCTCTCCCAGAGTTACACATCAAGGTTCGTATTTTATGTTGTTACAGTGGCACTTACTAAAATGAGACATTAATGTTGCATTGAATTAAGGCACTAAATACAGTAAGCATGGCAACCGAGAAGGGAGAACCGATCTCATACTCTAGCTGTCTTCTATTGTCAAAGACCAGTCCAAAATTAATTTGATCTGAAACAACATGCTAAGTGTGAGGCCTCAATTAGTGATTTGACTGTGATTTTTCACCCTCTTCACTTTGTGCTTTTAGCAACAGGTAAGAGAAGAGGATCAGGATTTGCTGAGGCTTCACAAGTCACGCGAAAATAGGTAATGGCTTGTCTGACATGCTTTAGTGAAGAAAAAAAAGCCTCATTATGAAACAACAAGCGATAAGACAGAAGTATTCACTGTCCCACAGGCAGCTACTTTTAGTAGATCAGACCTCCCATAAACATAGTGTCAAACTATGTGACTGTGACTACTGACACACCACATAAAAGGTTTGGGAGAAGGAGAGGGAACTAGGCCAAGAATAATACAAGCAGTATCCTAGAAAGAACACAAAATGAAGACATCTCCAAAAGCTGGTAAACCTGTAGCACACACAGCCCTGCCCTCCACACTTAAAACTGGGTCAAATGCTAAAAACTATCCCCATCTGGACTGAGATGAAGTGGCATCACTGAAAAGGGAATAAGGAAATTAAGGACTAGATACCTTGGAAAAAATGAAGAAAAATCAGAGCACCAAATATTACGACACAAACTATAAAAATATCACAACAACTTTCATGAAATACATAGTTCACTTTAAGTAATCAGTTTCCAGGAGATGGACCAAAGAACTACTCTTCTTTAGGGAATCCTATTTAAAACCCCAAAATGCAGAAATGTAAGGGTATTTAGACTATACCTATTTTCCCCATAAACCAGCCAACAAAATTGTGCTATCCGTTATGTCTGCATTATTTTGAACAATCATCAATGCACCTTTGCACAGTGTATTTTGGGATCCTGATCCTGCTTTTGGTTGTGCTGGTTTTACACTCAGAGGAAAAGAGAGTTACTACCCAGTTACATCTGTGTAAGCAACAGCATTGTCAGGTCCTTCTACATTCAAACTCTTTCAGTGTGCAGAAACAGGTAAGATCAGTTCAGGTATCTTCAAGAGTGAGAGGATGAGATGAGTATTAAAATAAATACAGAGAAAGTAAAAAAACTGTTCCTGTTCCAGGAAACAATATTGATCTTCCATTTCAGAACTGCGAGAAATGACAGTGATGAGAAACAGAGGGTAAGAAGTGGTTAAGTGATGGAAAACAGTATTTTGTATCAGATATATGACAACCCAAAGATATGCAAGCAAAACCCCCTCAATTCTTTCAATCAAAATTAAAAGCAAGTATATAGAAAATTAAATGCTTACCTGGGAACACATACTAGACTCCTCTCAAATAGCATGAGCTTCAGTGCTTGCTGTGGTAGGCTCTTTAACCTACACATTCCACAAGACTCCAAAAGTACAGCTCTGTTTACCTTTAAAGCCATGCACGAAGTCCCTTCTATTCAGTTAGCAATGGTGACTGCTTGACCTGAAACTCTTCAACTGATTGGGAATCCCATTTGTCAAGTTTCTTTAAAACACTTCTGCTCTTTTCAACAGACCCTGGCAGACCCATCTGCACGTGGATAACTCCCTCTGCACAAGTAAATGTCACTGCGCCTGCAAGAATGGTTACAGTGGTATTTGGTCTGCTCCTGCCTAACTGTATTTTATTCATGCAAGAGTATACAGTTTTTCATCAATCAGTTCCCAGCAGGTTCCCTTCTAGAAAGCAGGACAGATGACCTGAGTCATTGCAACAGGCAGCAACAAGACAAGGTGTTGGAGGCACTAGGAGTAGGGTTGCTCATCTTCAGCATAGTATCATAAAAAATAAATTAGGAAAATCCAAAGTGGTTTAAAATAAATAAATAAATACAAACCTTCAGAGGAAGACTGTATTTAAAAATGCAACAGGCTCAACTATTAAAAATGCACAGAAGCAAAATGATGCAAGATGTTTTGATGCTTATGGGGAAACTAACAACAGGACTGGATTCAGATAGTCTTCCCACTGCTCTGATTACACGATTATCTTTTCCCTCTTTTTCTTTTTTGAATGTTTCTCCCAATTACTGCTAGATTTTGATTTGCATGAAAACCAGACCATTGCGCCTTGCTACTAAAGCAGATTTCCCACCTGAAGATAGTCTTCCATAGCTAAGCCTTTAACAGCCAGCTGTCATCAAAAGTTCAAGAACATCAGATTATTGTCCAGCACCAGAGGAAATCATATGGATACTCAGATGATATGCATCAACGAGAAGTATGGTGCAAGTGTTTGTTAGACAGAGTTACAGGTGGCTAAGCAGCAAGAGCATATGAACTCTCAGGAAGCAAAAAATCCTATTTTTTAGGCAAATGTCCTCAGTGCTGCTGGGTAAAAACTGGCAATCTCAGTTAGTACAGATTCAAGACCCTTTTTCCTATTGCTCCCTCTACCCTGAAATACAGTGTTAAAACTTTGAAGAGCAAAAGGAATTCAACAAGATCTGTCAAGCTTTAAGTCATACAGGACTAATCCCAATAGGGCAACAGGGCTGAAGAAGACTGCAGTTCTCAATGTAATGAACTCATGATCAAGCTCCTATCAGGGCTCACAGACGGAATAATCACACATCAGCTGATGCTTTGGCTTGTCCCTGGCTACAGGATCCCAGGGACCACTTCAAAAGACCAAGAAACTAATTGCTTCCACTTCTTTGCAAAGTAGGATCTCAATCACCTGGCAGTGACCAGGAAGGAAAGCTGATATATTATCTGCCTACGCGTGTATTTTTTTTTCTGTTTGCAACCACAGAGAACCTTTAAAAATTTGCAAATATTGTACATGGGGAAAAAACTCAAACAACTGCTGTCTGCTGTCTAACACTACAAACCTAATCTTAGTCCAAGACTATGGCAAAGCTGTTAAGAAACTGCTTTACAATAAAATTCTCTCGGTGCTGCTACAATTGGCTCTGCTACTTGAAAGCTTTATGTTTGCTTTTGGGGCTGCAACACACTTTCTGCCTTCCTGCTAGTTTGGGTAAGCAAAAAGATCACAGCCTCTAGGAAACACATGGACCATCCTTGCCTTTTAATCTCGTATAGCATTTCCAAATTGATGTTTAGCCTTCCATAAATCCTTCCACATAAAATCTAACACAGAGGATCTGCCAGTTCAGGAATCTGGTTTCAAGTAAGATAAGCCTAAAGCACACTTGAGATCTTAACAGCTTCATCCTTTGGGAAGGGCTTTTTACTTTGAGGCCTACATCAACTTCGACCAGCTCTTTGAAGTAGAACTGAAAAGATTTTGTTTGCCCAATCAGTCTAGAATTGGATATGATCTTTCACTATTATTTTTCACAGAGATTTTATAAGCCTTCTTCCCTACTTTTACAGACTGAAAGGGATCTTCAGTGACCCAAAGATTCAGCTGAAATTTATTATAGAAACCTAAGAGTGGTAAATGCTATATAAAAGGATATTAAGTAACTCTGATAATATACTCAAAATCTAATATCTAATTTTTCCTTCTTCTATACCCAAACAAAAATTACTTTGAATAAATATCAGGTTAAGTTGTCACCATTCTGAAATAAAGTAAGAGTTTGAGGTGTTTTGTTTTGGTTTTTAAATAGGCATGCCTTTTTTGTAGTGGAGAAGTGCATACAGTACCTGTTGTTATTCTTATGTAGTTCTTTAAAAGTTTTCATAAAGACAACAGGTTACCAGTGAAATATAATATCAGCTCATCAGGTTCCTCAGGTGCTCTTCTGCAAAGCTATGAAATAACAGTTCATCTCCTCCTTGGAGAAACCTAACACAAAATTTTCACATACAATCACCATAAGGTCTTCCCTCCTCCCCCCCAGCTTCATATCCCACCCAACCTTTCAATTTCAGAAGATTCTTTTTTAAAAAAGAAAAAAAAAGAAAAGAAAAGAAAAGAAAAACAGCTTATAAAACAGCAACAAAAATAAAGTTATTTTAATATATATAGAAGAGAACAAAATGAAACTTGAGGGAAAACTTACTGGCGTTACAGTTTATCCTGATACAGTCTAGATGGGGAAAAATAAATGAAAGATGAAATTGCATCCTTCAAGGTAACAGCTGCAGACATCCAAAAACAATCAGTCCACCCTTCCGGGGACAGACACACGCAAAGAGATGTGGCCATTTTATACTTATATACAGTCTGTACAAGTTCAGGAGTGGGTTTATATGTACAGTATATTCTACATAAATATCTGTTACATAAATATATATATATACACATATATATACACATATGTATAGAGATATATACCAATATACATATATATCCACATGTTGACACAGAAAGCTATTTTCTTTTTGTAGAAACCTATGCATCTAAGAGTATCTTCTACTCCAGACCATGAACTGATGTGAATTACAATAAAAAAATTTGATAATTAAGGCACAAAAAATCTCCCTCAAAATGCAAGTCATACTCCAGTGTCATTTTGCTTTTTAAAGACCTTTAGCAATTTCTCTAAGAAGCTTGAAGCTCAAAGTCAACCTTTACACTTGGTTTCTTTTGAATTAATTCATATTGTTATTGCATAAATACACCATCTGTCCAACACAGAATACCTGTAAATTCAGCCTATGAGATTCGTTGGTGCAATATTTAACCCTTTCCGGCTCTCCCAAAGACAGACCCTCTTCTCATTCCCCCAATGCCAGCCCAGAACACTTTTTAATATGTGCACAGACACATTTGACACTGTCCATTCAGGTGAGGAAAGGGTTACTATACTGCCCAGTTGTGTCCTATCATAAAATGGCCACTTGCAAACAGCTAACCGCACGAACGCCCAGCCCAGATTTCAGCTAGTTCTGGAGGTTGGGAATACCTTGTTTTTTGCTTGGCAGGGGGAATGGGGATTTCTTTCAAAGGTTCCCAGCCCTGCCAGTTCCTCAGAGCCCAATCTCATCTTGCTATCTGAACGCTAAGACTGAATGGGATTCTCGTAACGTTCAGGGAGAAGATGAAATGGGTAGTGAAGTGGCAGATCTGGGAACCTTTGCTGGCCCTGCTTTGTTCCGAGGTTACAGGCAAGGGAGGGACGAAGAGGGGTATGTGGAAAGAAAAATAGAGTTATGCTTGTGGAATCTAATAATGATAACTGAGGAGTCTGCACAAAAAAAAAAAAGTTGAGGTAGGAGAGCCTGAGCCACAGGGCTTCTGAGCATTGCTTCTCTCATTTAATACACTAATGCTCAGCATATCTCAGGATATGACCCATAAGAGGATCTTTCGTTTATAAATTCCTACTCACAGCCCTGTGAACATCCATTACTGTGGTGTCTGACACGGGCAAGAGCTATCATATCAGTGCTATTACATATCTTGGGCCACGCTGACCTTCTCTCAGGAAATCAAGGCCAGGAATAATAGCACCATGCTACTGGACAACCTGTCTGGACAACTGAAGCTCTGACCAGCAGGGATGGTCGTATTTTTTTTTATGGAGATATGGCCCAGCAAGAGAGATTACACAGAACAGTAGAGAAATATAACGCAGTTTGCTGGACCAATTTTATGTCTACTCAGAAAAATGTAGGAAAATTATTTCAGCAGCTGAAACTAAATGCACTTCTTAAAGAAACAAAAGAGGGGAAAGAATAAGAGTCTATAAATAAAGAGTCATAATGAGCAGGGACACACCAATCAGGAGCAGCATAGCCAGAGAGAGTCTGTTTTCAAGCAGAACTTCTCTTGAGAAAATCTGGGTTTGGTTTTGTGCGATTAGGTTTGTCATGTGTCGTCAACCGCAACAGAAAAGTGGGAGCAAACAGCCCTGGAGCAATTGGTACGATCACCATACAGTGGTGGCTATATCCCTTATGGAAGTTGGGTGGGGTAAGGGCAGCTCTGAAGTACATGCTGAGGAATTCCCTCTATGACCTGATGGAGAGTGAGAGCAAGAGTGAGAGAGACTCCTAAGTCTCACTGCAAGTGAGATCAAGAGAGTTGTTACAGTTGGAACAACAGGGGAATTTCTTATGGGCTAAACAGTACGTGTGCTGGAAAGGGAAACATGGCTGGTCCTCACCAACATTCATCAGTGTTACTAATGTCTGCAGAAAAGTTTTGCATTTTTAATTTCTTTGCAGCAATACTGAAATAACTACATGTCCCAGGGCTTACTCCCAGGCTGAGCCACTGACTGCTCTGGGTGAAGGGATCAATATTTCAAACTGAAAACCAGTGTAGCCCTTATCCTGGCTGCTGGATTTCTATTTCAAAGGACAAGAGACTAGGCCACTGAGGGGGTTGCCCTAATAACTACCACAGTGCTATTAGATCTCCAGACTCTGTGAGCAGGAAGGCTCTGCAATGCCATGCAATGAGGTGCCAGGCAGAAACACCCAAGCGCACTCCAGAAGAACCAGCTCCCAAACCAGACTTAGTGCAGCTGTGTCAGTGGGGATTCCGCATAGCAGCTAAATGCACCTGCCTGCACTGCTACACTGGCACCACCATACTCTCCACCCTACCTTCAAAGAACAAGCATAAGAGTTTTTATTCATTTCCTTAATTCTGAGCCTTGCCCAAAGCAATAAAAAAAATAAAATTCCAATCATTAATACATGAAGCCATTTTCTCCCTCTTGCATCAGTTTTTAGAAAGGAAGAAAATACCTATTTTCCTCTAAACTAGTACAACACTACAAATCCAAAGTAGAGGATGCTTTCCCTGGCAGTAAGGTGCAGGTTTAGCCTGGTCTTTATGCTCAGAACAGCAGCAGCTGGGGAATTTAGGAATAATTAAACTGCTTCGGATTCCTCATGCACAGTACCAGGGTAATAAGACTTCTGGTAATCGACTTCTGGGGCGCTCAGCCCTGTTACGAGCTTCTACCAATGAGCGTTGCTTTATTTAGGTATGGCTGCATTCCTAACTCAAAAGAAGTTTTCCCTTGCTTTAGGTTTTGAAGATGAGTATGCCTAAATAGCTGTAAATCCAGTCACTTGCCAGTTCAGCAATTGGATGAGGAATCTGGAAGACAGCAGTAAAGTGAAAATACAGTCTGCAACTGGATGGGGAGCAGGATGAGCTGGGAAAACCTTCTACATTTACTTTCTTTCATTATTATTCCTAATATAAACCAGAAGCTGCTTCCTTAGTGCTCAGATGGAAGGTTTTCCAGAGCACATCACCTGGAAAATGGGCCAAAGACCCTCTCCTTGCAAAAGGTTAAATAGCTCCAGTGCAATTAGCTAACACTAGGAATTCATTGTTTGAATGGAGATATCTTTAGTAGCAGACAGAAGTCTCTGCAAATTAGGCCAGTGTTTCTTATCATTTGTATCTTTGTGCCTGAAAATAGTGATATTTATTTGACATTGCTAAGGCCCCAGGCTGTTTTTTCCTTGAATCAGGAAAGAAAGTCACCTTTGCTGTGTGAGGACAAAGTGTTCCTTTCAATGAGCATCCATATGTGGTTATGGAAGATAACTTTAAGGCAAGACTAGGACAAGAAAGATAATTGGGGCATGACTCTTTCTAAGCTCACTCTAGGTTATTTCCTATGGGGAAACCAGATGGGGTCCTGTGCACCCTCTTACCCCATGTTAGTGCGGCTCCTTGCCTCTCCTACTTGCATGCAATAAGACTGTACACCCACCTGTAACTGGCAGCTGACAAATATTTTTGCATGTCTGTGACAACAAAAAAAATAATCAAGGGCCTTTGTATGTACTAATTATAGAAAAATAATTTATTAATGAGAAACAGTGTGAATTGTCAAATACTTTCAGGTAGGAGTGTATGATTTGCACAAAAGGAAATCTGGCATAGAAGTTCACATATATTTAAAAAAGAAAAACAGACAGTGTGTCTGCTCTGTTTGTACGTAGGAATGGCAAAAGAAACTGCATTTTGGAGAGGCAAAGATGTCTTTGAAACCCTTGAGTAGATATCTTAGGAAAAGATAGGTGAGAGGGATGATTACACTTCCTTACAGAAGAATTGACTTAGATTAAAAGGAGGCAGGAAGTATTTATTCTCGTCACCAGTGACCTGAAGATAAGTCAGACCAGGAAAAAAAAAACCCTGAAATATTCTTTAATAAAAGTCAGTGACACTGTAACCCTCCCACTCATCAATGGGAGGAAAAATGTGAAGGTGGATCACCCTATCAGACCAGCCATTTCTTTCCCTTTCTCATCTTCGCAACATCAGAAATGATTCCCAAGCATGTTCCAAGCCGTGATTTGCTTAATTTCTCTCTCTCTCTCTCTCCTTCCACTCTAGACCCATTTCTTCAGAGTCCTTCTCAACAGAAGTGAGATCTGTATCACATTTGGACTTCTAATCTTCACACAACAAACACTCAAACTACTGTGAGATGTGCTGTCAACATGCAGATTGCAGTGCCTCAGGCACCCACACAGGAAAGGTCTGAAACAACTTTCTCAACCCTCTTTCCTAGAGAATTATTCATCACTGCTCTTCCTCTCCCTCCCACTTTCTACAGCAAGCACCCAGCCACCCATGCCCACCCATGCCTGCTGTACGATGTGTCTATCCCCTGTTTGGTTTGGGCACTGAGCGCTGAGGGGGTGCGTGGGATATGCCAGCCCCTGCAGGCTGCTCTGTACGCTCTGTTCTCAGGGCTGTTTGCTGTGCGGGCCGCAGGCTTCAGGCCTTTGAAGGGTTGAATACCATCTTTTGATTTACCATGGCTGATGGGGTATGGGAAAGCTTTACAACTGAAATACACAGAAGAGTTTAAAAAAAAAAAAAAAAGAAAAAAAAGGAAAAAAAAAGAAAAACAACATAGGAAAGACCTCAGTAACCACACAAATGATAATAAGTAATCAAATGGAATAGATCAAAGAAGAGAAGAAAGAGACAGCTCTTAGTAATAGTGTTAAATGACTTATAAGAAAAGCACAATTAAATAACTCACCACTCAAAACAGTCTTTGCACACATCTGTCATGGGTTAGAGACTCAGGGGGATGCTGACACATAGCTAGTCAGCAACAAGCATGCTCAGGTCTTCAGAGGTGGTGCTGATGACTGTTTCTTACTGGTAAGGGGATTTTGGCAGGGTCAGATCATGAAGATTTGGTTCTCATTTGTGACATTTCGGCTATGAACAGTCTCCTTAAAGAGTTAGATGTGACTTACAGTAAACAACTGAAAATTAATGGCTCTGGTAAGGTCATTCCCCCTCAAATTTTGTTTCTTCAACAGTAAGGTAACTTTGACGTTTTGATAGAAGGTACGTCCTTGTTTCAAGGAATATATCTGACAGCTTTATAAATCTGAAGAGGGGAGAGGTGAAGCTCAATCCAGGTTCCAACAGCCTAAACTACCCTTCTGCTGAGCCGGGCATAGAAGGAGAGTGCTGACAGGTTTCCACTGATGCAGCCTGCAGTCACTTTTGGGGGAAGATTCAACCTCACAAAAGTTTTCAGCTGAAAAGCTGGCAAATCTGGCATACACATTGCCCCAGCCCCTGCAACTACACAAAAGTAGCCTTCAGTTAACACAGGGTTTGGTTTACAGATTTTGTCCCTGTATTAAACCATCAGTGACACATCTCTGTCCAGACATGTAGGCCATATGTCAATTCTTCAGCCACATCTTTTAGATGCCAGATAGTAAGAGTCAAACAGTTCACCTCTAGGGTAGGTGATGGCATAATAGAGCCCAGAGAGTGTTAAAAGTTACCAATGCCAATCAGGCACACTATGTTGACAGGCCCTGAGGGAAAATATTGTCGGCGAGCATGATATAAGGAAAACTGGAAAGGAAAGAGTAAGCTGTAAAAAACGGTAAGTATATTCAGAGTAATCTAAATATACCCTCCTCGTGTTCACATAGAGTCTAAGTCTAGCAGGCCCTGAGCACCCAAAAGGAGCAATTCCCCCTATTCTCATTGATTTTAAAGGAAGATGAAGATATAACAGAATCAAACAAGTGGTACCTTTCTCAGAAGAAAAAGTCATAATTTTTTATGAAGTCTGGCAGTTTCCATGCTGTAGTACTTTTCACGTGGGAGTATCAAGGCAATAGAAGCAGCACTTACTAAAATACTACCACATCCCTGGCAGGATGTGAAATATTCTCTCTTCAACAAAGAGAGAAACTAAGGCATGCAAAGTAAAAGAACTGGCTCTGGGTTACAAGGAGGTAGTGTGGAGCTGAGCAGATGCTCAGCTGCCCATCACTTCCCTGAAAGAAGCACTGCCAGTCTTCCAGTGATTTAAGTTTATTCTCTGAGAAGATAATGGCTAGCAATAATTGCCAAGAAAGGAAACAGTGGGGAAAAAAATAATCTCATTTTGCTAGATTACTAGCACCAACTGTATTAGTAGTATATCAGAAGAAAATGCAGACACACACACATTATATATATATACACACGCACTGGAGTTTTGTGAAAGATTCTCTTTGCACATGTAAGAATGCTCAACAGCAATTCTTTTGAGCTGTCTTCCGGAGAAACCCTGCAAATCTATGAAATTTTCCTTCACTTAAAGTGAATATAGGCAGAGATGGCTATCACCAGAGTGCTGTTTCTCTTTATTTGAGAAATTACTCTTATAGCTGAAGTTGATCTATTCCCTCTATCCTCTAGGCCAGTCTGGATAGCATAGCAACTGCTCCTGCGCTAGCTAGACACTCAACAGTGCTTTACACTTCTTCAGTCAAGCTAAGCAGAGCTTATATATATTCCAAACAGGAATTCTATAACACTGCATTTTCTATTTATTTTTCATAAAAAGCAAGGATTTCTATAGCCCTTTAGACAAAGACCCTTTGCTTTTAAGAGATATGAACTTGATTAAATGCATCTTCTTCTCTTTGCTTTCTTATTCCAAAAGCAGATATTAGGGTCTGACTTGCACTTTCAAAGCCAAAAAGACACTAGAAGCAATTTGAAAAAAACAAGCTAGTTCCAGGGGACAACTGCTGGACAGCACATTGCCCAGATGAGGATAAGGAACCCTAAAATCACCACTCAAGCTCATTCGTGGTGCAAGCAAGACCGTGATCAACTTACCATATCTAGCTAGGACAGGAGTTAAAAACCAAGAACCATTACTACAGGTATAAGTGTGTAATACTTTTTCACCCTCTACAAACAAAGCCACTACATGGTTTGCTCCTGGTATCACCACAGCAGGGCTTTGAAGATGCTGATACTGTTAGCTCAAAAATGCAAAAGCTTGTTCCAGTGGGGCTTAGAATTTTGAAAGCTGACACATGCTCTCACAGGCCCTGCACGCATCTTCATGTAGAGTATCCTACGTATTAGAAGAGATTTAACATTTTGCACTATCATGATAGTTCTGCCTCTGACTCAAAATCTCTTCTTAGTTATACTCCTGGATTCACATGAAGCAACAAGTTGCATCACTGAAAAGTGAAAGAAAGCTTCAACTCATGTATTTACATTCTTTAAAAAGGCTATTTGTCATTCAGTAGAATACTTAAAGACTGGCAAGATTGGATTGAGGATAACCTAATAGCACATTCACTCCAAATTATTTTTTTCATTGTTGTTATTGTTGGACTTCTTTCTAATTGTCTTTTTTTTATTATTTTCTGGGAAAGCGTAACTCTAAGGAGACAGAACACAACCCTTTGGGATGGGGTGGGATGCACTTTTATTATTGTTGCCTTCATTTTAATAAAGACAGAATCAAAAAAAACCTAGGCTTTTTTACTGGACATAAAAGCCCTAAAGGCTGAAACATATAGCTATTAGAAAATAGAAATAATTAGCAAATTAGTAAAATAGACCAAGTTGTATCAAACGCTGCCAAATTCTGTAAAGCGCATGGGATTCACAGGCCTTCTTCTTGCCACCATATTCATTTTACTTCCCTCCCATGTTTGGCTTTGACTGTTTTGAGCGATGCTGGATGAATGAGGGATGTAACTGATCAAAAGATGGACCAAGCAGCATGTCTCACACAGAGCTCACCAGTCTCAGACCAAGAAAGGAAACTTAAAAACTTAAAGACTTAAAAACCAACACTGTCCGTAACGAAGAACTGACAGCAAATTTTCATGCAGCAATGCAGAAGAGAATTTCTCTCCGCAAGAGAATATCATTATGAAGGTCTCAGCAGTTATTTTAGAAATCAATCCAATCCAATCAAACCAACAGAAATTAAATAAAATGTTTAAAAAAACCACTAATCACAAGCCCAAACTAATAGTGAAGGGGCAGTGGAAGGTTTTTATACGATACCTAAATTGACCATAAGTTTGACACGGCCTCCGTCCAGCTCCAGGCGCAGAGTGTCAGCAGAGTCTCGTGAGGTGGTTGCCATCAACAGCCCATAAGCACGCTGGGACATGAAACGGAAGGACACGTCTTCTGCTTCTGTATGCATGACCATAGGCATGATGATCTTCATGTACATGCTGCCATCATAGCTCAAGATAGAGGCCTCTGCAAGGAATCGACAAATAATTGCAAAAATGACATGACGTTACAACTCTGTGCAATCTTCATTCCTGAAGAAGTCCGACATCTTTCATAGAGCACTGTATTTACAGAAACCACACCGCTTGCCACAGAAAGGCAACTGGAGAAAAACACAGCAGCTGTTTAACTGCATCCAGCAACCCTATGTGGCAAGTATGAGCAGCAAACATAAAGATATGGTACTCACCACAACTGGAGGCAGCAGTACCCATGGAGACACAACCCCCAAGGACAAGAGTGTTAGCCCTTTTGTGATAATGAGCTGGCAAAGCCTCTGTTTTTCACATCTTCCAGAAAATGCAATCTCCTCCATTAGCCCAGCCTTCCTTAGCACTAGCTGTAATGACTACTTTAAATAATGTCTACAAACACTTCTACTACAGCATTTAGTCTTCCCTGTGAAGGCTCAGAGTTCCTATTTCTAGTACTCTTAAGAGCTGTTGCTTATTTAGAGAGGAATTTCATTCCATTGCTAGCACTTTAAAGAAAAACAACTGTAAGAAGCAAGTTTCCTAAAAGGTCTTTTCTAAATCAGATTTGGGCTGGTTTGTGATTTTATATTTTTCCCTTCCTTACTAACAACTAATATAGTAGAGCTCTGCTGAAGCAACTGATGGCATTGCAATGCAAGTGAAGAAAGGAACAAACCAAAATCCATTGCAAGTGTAAGTGTCATTGAAACACAGGAAAAGTCAGGAGATGGAGGCACAATGAAAGTCAGGAGGAAGAAAAAGAAAAAAACAGTAAGGAAAGAAATTATATTTTTCTATAATCTCTGAGGATGTCAAAGAAAATGGGAAGTTCAGCTGAGGAAAGGAGTTATAGTACTTAACATTCTCTATTTGTTCAGGGTCTTGCCTGCAGAAATTGATATTCTTCTCTAAGGGGGTAGAATTAAAGTCTTGTGATAGAACTGCAGCAACCACTACAGCATGGCAATCATTGTTTCACTCCGGGAATATGCTCCAAAGCATTTTTATGCACAAAATTTATAAATCTACATAAATATATTAATCTATGAATCAAAGCGTTCCCTCTGCCCACAGCTAACCCCTACCTAAATGCAGGGCTGTAGAGATTGCTCCATGTAGGACTTCTACCATAAAACTACATATAAAAATCCCAGAAGCTAAAAAAAAGACCAGTTCCCTAGGGACATGGAAGGACTGCTCTGTAAAGCACTCTTACCAGTGACTCATCCACTGTAGCTCCAGTTTTCTCAAATGGTTGGGATTCTCACTGGGCACCCCATACACACCCCAGAAAGCTAACACTCCATCTAAATTAACCAACTGCAACAACATGTATTTGGAATCTAAATGTCCTCCTTATGTTTCACCCCTTTGTCCCATATTTCCCAGCCAGGCCTCTCATGCTCACAGGAGCAGAACTTCTATACGGAAACAGCAAGCTTGGCAGAGCCAATCCTTACGTCCTCTCAATGCCTAAATGTTAGATGCTAGACCAGGGTAGATGGATTGGAAACTGAGGAACAGCCATATGTCCACGCTGGACAGGACCCATTGCTGGCTCCGCAACGGCCAGTGACAGAACTGCAGTGTGTAATAAGTATCCAAATGAGGTGATATATAACAACATAAGTATCAAGCTAACAAAGTGACAGAGATGTGTGTATGGTTACAAAACATTTGGTGGCGATCATTGTGGTGGTGCTGGTGCAGCAATGCACCACACTAACAGCTGGTATGCAGCAACTCTCTGGTCATGGGACATAAAAACCCATAAGAAGAAAGCTTTGCTGGGAGCACCATTAAAATAAGATGGCTGTGAACAGCATCCCTATTCACTAGTTTTCTTAGCTGCACTCCCCACACACTGTCATGGTCTGTACACACAAAGCACTCTACATGCAACACCCACTCAGCCATACATACACCTTCTGGGTACCAGCTGTCAGTGCTGCCCTGGGGACTCACATCTTTGCTTGGCCAAGAAACAGAGAAGGAAAGAAGGCTTCTTTTTCAAGGTGGGGGAATGGTTTCCTCTTTTCAAAGCACAATTCTCTTCCCCCTCACGTCTGCACCTCTTACTTGCCACCCACAGCTGCAAGCTGGAACTAAATGTACTGTATATTATACATACACTCAAAGGCAATGCGTATGTACGCACAAACCCTCCTTGCTCTCTTTCCTCTCTCTCTCTCTGCGGATTGTATTAGAAAATGCAGCCAAGCATGAAATGGCTCTTTTGACGCCTTCAGCTCAGATGTGCCTCGCATGAAACAGTTGCTTGCCTTAGTGCCTGAATAGCTGCGAGAAGGGGGTTGGAAGATATCAGGACTACGAGTGGGAGTAGCTGACACAAGTGCCCCAGCTCTGTTGCTTCCTTCTCCACAGCGCCATGTGTTAGGTGCTTTGGAAACACGAGTTATTCTGCAGACACTAGAAGACAACAAACTGAAAGTGTGGTAATAATGAGTCTCCTCCCTTCAGAAAGAATTCATGTCCTTCAGCTCCACTCCCATTGCCAGAAAATTACTGTCCTTAGACAAGAAATCACAACCATTATTATTACACTTATGTAAGAAGGACCTGAAGAACCCAGAATTGCTGGAGATGGCACAAAAGTCTAGATAGTGTTTCAATTGACATCCCACAGTAGCCTAAATCAGGTATCACTGTCCCTTCTCCGGCCAGTCTGCTACAAACAGGGAGCAATGAATCGTTGTAACAATGAAGCAGATAAAATTAAATAGCCCGAAATAGTTGAAACAGCCTCCACACAACCATAGAGAGGATGAGTTTTTGTTCTTGTGATTGCCCTATGCTGACCTAAGCCTAGGCTAGCTCAGACCACCTATGCAGTTGACATCTTTTAAAAATAAAGAGATTTCATTCACACCTTGCAAGCCTTCACCATCTGGAGTATCTGGGAGCATTTTCAGCATGTCTCCTTGCAAGTAGATCATTCCCTTCAGCTGTGAAAATACCCCTTCAGAGGTATTGACTAGTAGCAGTCATATAAATAAAACCTACCTTCTTGTCAGTCCCCAAAACTTGAGGAAGGCATGTTGCAACTGAGCAACTCATACAGCAAATCTGCTCAGCATTGAATGTAACCTGGCAACAACTAGGTGATCTCAGCCTCCTAGGCACCTATGCTGGTGGCTTCTGCCTGAATACAGGCATCCATTTGATTGTCCTCAGCCATCTGCAGCAATGGGACAGTAATGCAGCATAAATACAGGCAGCAGCACAATTATCCAAGTTCAAAATACATGCACATTCCTTTCACCCTTCTACTTTTAGGGTAGCTATTTTACTTGGATGTCTCACAGAGACATGCATAGGAGCAACGGATGAAAACATGTTTCAGAAATCCATAGATTTGTACAGACACAAAGATCCAAAGCAGCATTTATTTGCAATCCCAAAGCCAGAAGCTTCATTTCCATTAGCTTCGAGATGGGAAGAGGAAGAAACCAGATGCTGATTCAAAACCACCCTGACATAATGCCAGAGATCTGTGAAAATCAATACGTTATTAGGAGCGATTAGCTTCCCAGTCTTGTGCTCTGAGACCCTGCCAGCTTTAATTTTACACTTAGCATCCAAGGGAGCAATTCACTGCTGCTTCCCCACAAGGCTCTGCATAAACCTTCTGGGGAGACAGCAACAGGCATATTGTTAGAATACAGACAGAACAATATTCACCTCTTTATGCTCTTTCTCCTGCTTTCTAACCTTTCTCTTGTATTAATCCCCATTCTTGGCCTCTTTTCTTTCTTCTCCCTTTTAGTTTTTCTGTAGTCTCCTGTTCTTCCCTGTGGTCTCTTTCCTCTGCCTCCCAGACTACAATACAGGTTTCTTCCTTAAATTTCCAGAAAGATGACAGTGCAAAAAGAAGGAAAAAATATCCTCCCTTCATGAAAAGTTTAGCTGAAGTCACCAATGACAGCAGTTCAGGGCGCATGACGTATTCCCCCTCCTAGCTACATTTGCAAGAGTCAGCCATTGCCACCCACTCCCACCCAGTGGAGCTTCCAGAGACAAGTGTCACCAACTGGAAGGGCACGAGACACCTGGCAAGGAGCAAGTGTGGAAAACAGGTATGCTGGTTCAAAACTGTCCAAATGGTTTCCATATAGACGAGTTTCAATAACAGAAGTCTGTCAAGTAATTTGGGGAGCCCGTATGTAACCACTCAGACCGAAATCTGACTAGGACCCAGGAGATCATATTCCTTTTTTTGTGGAAAAAAACATCATGGGAACTTTAAGTGCTCACAAGCAGTGTGACCTTGCATGTCATCTGGCAGGATGGGAGCCAGGAGCTGCAGGGCTCCCAGGGCCAGGCCCTTGCTGCCCAGGGCTGTCCCACACAGCCGAGGAGGTGAGCACCACAGACCTGCAGATGGTGGCCGGGTCCAACCAAGAGTCCAGGGAATGTCATGGCGATGAGGCAGGTCTGGGGATGAGGCCAGGAAGTCAATTTGCAGGCCAGGGCTAAGATCAGGTGCCGCAATAGCCAGGCAGGGCCACGGTGACAGGGCTGAGACGTGGGCCTGGCTCGGCAGGGCCCATGGCCAGCCAGGGCTGTGGGGAGATGGAGACCAGCCCCCTGACATGGGGTCCTGGGCCACGGGCAGGCTGGGGCAGCCCCAGGGGGCTGACATGGGGTCCTGGGCCGTGGGCAGGCTGGGGCAGCCCCGGGGGGCTGACATGGGGTCCTGGGCCGTGGGCAGGCTGGGGCAGCCGGGCTGGGCAGGGCCTGTCAGTGCCCTAAGGGCCCTGGTGGTGTGGAGCTGGGGATACCGTGCTCTGGCACTACTCCTCAGCGACCCAGAAGAAAAGTCCATGTTTGGATTTCCGCAGCAAATGGGATTTCCCCTGGATGTCTCTCATCGAGGTGCCACTGGACCTCACCTTACTTAGCCTGCCAAATAGGAAAGAGCAACTCAAAGGGATGTAGATATAACTCACTAGCACTGAGAGGGACAATGACAGAAAACACAAAACCATCTTTAAATACTTGCCTAAAGAGAACTATTACATTAGAAATAAGAATGGATTTTATTACTCTAGCAAAATACCCTGCAAATAATATCACTAATCAGCCACTGATAGGTTTATTGTGCTAGTAAGAACAAAGTTATTCTTTAAAGATTTCAACCCGACAAGATGCCAACAGCATTATCATCAGTTGTTATGCACTGGAAACTCATGAAGATAAAACAGTTAAAATCTCAGACACATACCACCACAGAAACGTAAAGAACCTGGACTGGTTTTGCCAATGCTTAATCTCCCTCAAAGACCAAAGTATTTTTGCAACATCAATCCCAATTTTTCTTTACTTCAAATTAAGATGATGCCTTCCTTTCCTACTCCCAGTGGATATACAGCTGCTTTACAAAAGGACCTTTGTGTCCTGAAGTTCAGCATACCATTACCTCAGCTCTCTCACTCTGTTCTAGACTAAGTGAACTCCTTTCATTCAACTTCTAGCTTTTATTTTCTAAAACTTGCCTCTTCTGCTTCTCACTTCTGGCTTCTCTCTGATTTGTATACTACTTAAATTCAAATGCTCTAATTTGAATAGTGTATGTCAGTGAAGACCAAACAGGCACTAAAAGTAGAATAATTATATAAGACGCACTTATCAGTAAAATGTGTACAAAATATTTCCAAATGAGCAGCAAAGGAGAGAGATAATACAGCTAGCTTCAAGGTATTCATCACTTTTTCAGGGATGCAAGAATACTGGTGGAGCAGTAATAATAATTGTCACTTATAAGGCTGCTGCTATAGACAAAAATTGACAGCAGATTTTTACATGGGCCAGATGACATCCAGATGAATATTTTTCATCAAACGCAATTTTTTAAAACCTTGAAAAAATTATTTCATAACATGATTTAAAACATTTCATTACTTTTAATATACATTTAAGTCTGAAAATAGGCCAGAAGTGTGGGTTGGTTCATATAAAACAAGAAATTCCTGAAGAACACCTGAAGTGCAAAGCACACCTATTTATTTATCTAGAAAGTCAGAACAGAATGAATACCCTATTCACCATTTCCCTTTCCATACCACTGTCTCCTCCCTGTTCCAGTATCTTATATATTTCCTATCCCTTTCCTTTGTGTTTTTTCCAAACACAAGCAGAACCATCAAATTACTGCAGAAAAAATAACACCTAAGTATCCACAAAATGGAAGACATACAAAAATCTAGGCAAAGAAGGCAAACTAAGAGCCCCGAGCAACACATCTGTATGAAAGTGCAGGGTTCAGTGCAAGTACTGTAATGTCCTCTCTCAGACAAAAAAAAAAAAAAAAAAAAAATTTAGCTTGATTCATAATGTTTGGACATTGAAATTACTTTGGTGATGAACAGAAGCAATTCTGACTGTTTTTTCAGAACTACAGAAATATTTATTTTTTTTCTGAATCCAAAATTAAGACCTTGCTTTTCTAGTTCAATATTATAAGGAGTTTATATAATACCAAAATCCTGTAAACCAGTCCTGAGAGTTTTCAGCTCAAAATGGGCAAAATCTCAAAAAAATAGTTAAAACTGTGAAGCTTCCACCATTGTAAGGGAAAATCACACCAGATTTTTGACTGTCTACAACAAAAGCTTCAATGGAGACCTAAATTTTAAACTGACCTAGAGAAGGCATATTAGGATCTGGGATCCCAAATCTCCTTCCATCAGTAAACCTCACAAGCCTTTGTCCTCTGGATTCTAGCTTTGTTTAACTTCTGTAATGAACCAACTCTCCAGCTGCCAAGGCTAACCTGTGGCTACCCTACAAAGAAGTATGTACCAGTTTCCATCAGCATCAGGCTTGGTAAGTGCCTCCTGTTGTAACCACACACAAAAGAGGATAAGATAATTAAGGGGTGTTGTCACGTGGGGAGTCATAAAAAAACCCAAACCCACAAACAAAAAAAACCCCAAACCCCCTTTAATGCACAACGAAAGCTAAATGTTATCTAATAAACTGCATCTCCCCCTTCTTCAGGCTGTAATCATAAAGAACTGGGCTAGGGAGGAGCTGGAAGAGCACCGAGTAGCACAGTGGAAATATTTGCAGACAGAGGAAACTGTAGCTCGTAAATGTTATTGCTAGCCCTGGGAGGTGATGGAGTGAAGCTATATTGCCATACTGAAGCTTGGCAGAGACGCAGGGGAACCAAGAAGGAGCACACAGACTCTTCAAACCTACTCCAAATGTCACTCTAACATTTACAGAGCTGTGTACAACTATTTGGGAAGAAATCTCTGGCAAGAAGGCTAAGGGTAGAAGAAGAATTGCTCCTCAAAGCCAAGGGGAAGGCATGGGGAAATCTGCTACTAAAATGATAGTCTGAGAGTTTGCATTACATGGGTGACACAGTTTAGAAAGGAGCGTGACTTCTGTTTAGTTCAAACATCTCCAAGTCCTCTTTACGGCACTGTCAAGCTGCATGAAGCATCTGATCACTGTCTTCTCAGTAGTGTTCACTAAGAAAGGGGGATTACAGTGAAGATGGAGTTTGGCTCATCTCAAAGGTGTACAGTGAAAAAAAGAGGCAGCAGACACAATTTGCAGCAAGGGAAATTCCAGAAAATTGTAAGGAAACAATTACACAATGAGGGTAGCCACACACTACAACAGAAAGACCGTAGAAACTCCAACCCTGGAAATTTTCAAAATTCAACTGGGTAATGCCTTTAACAACTGATTCTGCTCTTGAAGTTGGCCTCACTTGGAGCAGGTGGTTGGGACAGAGTCTTCCAGAGATCCCTTTCAACCTTGATTATTCTGACAAGTGTCAGAATGCACTGACTTCACAGATATCACCTTACACCTGCAAGTTGCTACTGATCTGAGATGGAAAAGATTTTGTCTTGTGAGTTATCACACTAACGGGAATGCTGCTTACAGCGTGTTGTCAAGACTGAAGAAACAGAAGATTCAAAACTTAGCTCTACTACAGGCACTGTATGTCCTTGGGCAAATTCTTTATCTCTGCTGAATCTTCTCAGAACAATTACAGTTAGCAACCAAACATATTATGACACTACTGAACACATCTAACTGTTGTGCTTTCAGTCCTTTTCCCCCACAAGCCAGGATGCTGTCACTGAACTGGTGTGTCACACACTGCCAGCATGTCCCAGTGGCCGCTGACTCCCAGGTGAAAATTGAAAGGCTTCTAGAGGTGGCTCTCAGCAGTAAAATTACTTCTCCAAATTTCCAGGAGATGAGGGCTCTGCTATGAAATCCACAGGTGTGGGAAAACTACTGAAAAAGCAGTTATCACCAGCCTACCATCTTTGAAAAGCAAGGCTGTAACATGAACTACATTCATAACCTTGTGTAAAAACACAAACTCCTCTCAGTTCTGTTTTTTTAATACTGGAAAGAAAAACGGTAACTCATATTGCATCTGGTTGTTGGTTTAAGAAAGGTTCACAGCATGCACCAGACAACCCTCAATTTCCTTTTTCTCATCTGACAGCCTCAAAACCCTGAACTTCGTAAAGTCCTGTCAGAGGTGCTTTAATAGGACAGCAGAGGGAAAATATGGGTCTACAAAACTGTAGGGTAAACTCGTCCACAAAAATCACAGTGTTTTTGAAAAAGCAACAATTCTTCAACCCAGGAAATCTCTGATTTAGGAGGGGCCAGAAGTGAGACACTGCCACACTGAAAATAAGCAGGCAGAAGAGCTGGGAAACTATAACTAATGTAAAACAAGCAGCTTCATGGAAACAGGAATATCACAACACTCACAAAGGCTGGGAAATAGGTCATCTTTGGGGGAGGCCCGATACAACAGAGCAGGTAGCAATTAGGAGGGTAACAACAGCATACATGCTGTGGAAAAATACAGGATAATGTGTAATTTGGGGGTTCAGACTACAACTTCCAAACTTAAAATATAAGATAAACTAAGCTGAGTTTATAATACTAGGACCTGGGGGAAGGTCTTTTCAGAGCCTTTTCTTCTCCTATTGCAGAGCTGCTGCTTTCCCTAAAAACATTTGCAAAACCACTAATCCCAGGGTGGTGCCCGCCCGAGAGCAACGCTCAGTCAGGGCAGTAACAACAGTGCAGAAATGATGGCACTGATTTCCAGGCATCCCACAGGCTCTGTCCATTCCTAATGAAGTCATCAACAGAGATGCAACGGCCACGGCTGCTCACCCAGCTAATTGCAAACAGTGTGCAATTATTGTAAACATGATAAAGAGGAAAAAAGAAGCAGAAACTGGTAGTTGGCATGGGATGACAGTTGATATTGCCAAGATCATGAAGGCTGAAGCAAGAGATACATATTTAAGCCTGTAAATTTCACTAGCAGATAAAAGAAATTAAGTTCTACTTTCAAGTAATAGGCACTGCCTTTTGAAAACATGATTGTACTGCAGACTAAAGTCCACTGTATGACTCTGGTATCTGTAAAGAAATGTGTTTATGAAAAAAGGAATTTCATACAAGAGAGGAAGAAAAAAAGAATTTACATAGGCATGTATGGTGCTTCTGTACTAACGAGACCCAAAGTACCCAGAATTTCCTTGTTTAGACAATTAAAGGAATGTCCATGAGCTCTCATTCCAAACATGACCAAGCGCAGTTTCTCTCTTACAAAATCAGTATCTCTTGGTAAGGACAGAGTTATCAATTCATAGTCCAAAACACTGGTTATAATTATGCAAAATCATACAGTTATTAAACTCCTACAAGCCTATCTCAAATGCCGAAATCTGTGGTGCAGGCTCTCTGTAGTGCAGAGACTAGTATTCAATGGATGGGTTTACATACAACAGCAGCCAGCCCAAACCCTCTGTCCAAAACTCAAAGATTTATATTCATAGAGAAGAGAGTTCCATGAATCTTTTTCTTCCTCTCTGAGCCCCAAGAGCCTCCAATGCTCTTGATGGGAATTGTAAAAGGTAATAAATCCTACTTCTTGTGGAAGCCGTGAAGGTTTAGTCAGTGTAGGTAAATTCCATGAGATCCTCCAGTCAAAAGACCTGTAGATGTGACCCTAAAACTTTCACATTTACCACTGTGCTGCCCATTTTATTCATTTTGAAGTTCAGGGCAGCAGTCAGAATACAAAGAAGAGTGTCATACTCCAAAAGCACCAGCCTGACGCCACAGTTAAGTAAAGCTGAATCTTCTTCAGCTGCTTCTATCAGTAGACTTACTGAGATAGTTCTTGAGGCCCCTCAGTACAAGAAGGACATTGAGGTGCTGGAGTGTGTCCAGAGAAGGGCAACAAAGCTGGTAAAAGGACTGGAGCACAAGTCTTATGAGGAGGCTCTGAACTGGGGTTGTTTAGCCTGGAGAAGAGGAGGCTGAGGGGAGACCTCATTGCTCTCTACAGCTACCTCAAAGGAGGTTGCAGGGAGGTGGGTGTTGGTCTCTTCTCCCAAGTAACTAGCAAAATGACAAGAGGAAATGGCCTCAGGTTGTGCCAGGGGAGATTTAGATTAGATATCAGAAAAAATTTCTTCACAGAAAGAGTGGTCAGACATTGGAACAGGCTGCCAGAGAAGTGGGAGTCACCATCCCTGGAGGTGTTCAAAGAACATGTAGACGTGGCACTTTGGGACATGGTTTAGTAGATGTGGTGTTGGGTCGACGGTTGGACTTGATGATCTTAGAGGCCTTTTCCAACCTTAAGATTCTATGATTCTATGAATCTGTTCCGATTCAAAACAAGACCAAATCTTGAAATCACCAGGTATCTTAGATTGAAAATATCATTTCTGTGCAGAAGATTTTCAAATCACCTTCTACAGTATCTATGACTTTTAGTGAAATGCTTGGATTTCTCCTGCTCCTAACTGAAATTGGAAAGCAGTCACATCATCACCCTATATCAAGACATTTGCATCCACTCATAGATAAGATGTTGGAATGTACCCATGTCCTATATTGTTATCTTTATACTAGACATAATGCAAAACTCTGAGTTAAGAGAGATTTGACGGTGAATAACCGGCTATTTATCCTGTCTAAAGCACTTCTGTCCACTGTAATACAGTCCAGAGGGATATTTACTCTCCAGATTGCCAGCAGCAAACCAGACGTGATGTATTTTGTTACAACATTTCTGATCCATTACATCAAATTATACCAGATTAAATGCAGCCCATCAGGGAAAAGGGTTTCCTCAGACCTGTAAATTGATTCAAACATAAAATTCAGTGTCTGCTTATCAGTGACTGTTCCTCCCACATGACATCACTTTCCATACAACTTCTTCACTTGATGCTAGGCAGCATACTTGCAGAATTAACTGCCTGGGGAGGAACTTCACAGTGAGTGGGCAGGTAATAAAAAGCTTCATTTCCCCATGGTGTTCTCAGGTTCTCTAGGTTCCTGAACAACCTCTTAGGTGCTAAACCTGAAAGTCACACAGACTAATAGCAAGGAAGAATTGGTTCCCTCACCACATCAGTGTTAGCCTCATACTGTTCAGAACAGCAGTAAGGATGACATAGTCAATATCCTGTCCCAAGGGTAAGGTGAAGAATTCAAACATCAGTCACTCATTCTTAAAGACCAGAGTTCAGAAATACGTTAGAGAAAAAGGTAGGTTTTTAGTCTCAACCTAAAGATAGGTTTTTCCACATCCTAAAATCTCTGTTTAGGATGACCTGTAGGGCTGCCTGCGCCCTGAGGAAGTCAGGGACACGGGGAGGAATAAAGCTACCTATCACAAGTACGACGTGTTTGCCAACCTGAGTAGCAGACAGCAAGTTCAATCTCTGAGAACAGATTCTGAATTCCAATAAAAATTTAGGTGTTTGATAAAAATGTCAACAGCCACAGCCTTAATGCTCTGTACAGTGGAAAGAATGGTTTGCTTCACCTAAAATGTCTCCCAGACTCTTAAGTGCAGAAGAGATGGAACTATGAGAGTAAATTGCAAAAGCCATCCCATTTAGCTGAGTGGGATCACAGGTAAGGTCAGGACAGTTAATCACTATCTATTTGCTGAAAATTACCCATAAAGGTAATAAGATGCACAATTCTCTTACAGCAATTAGCTCTTGTTGATATGAATATAAAATAGGTACCTAGTAAGAGTTAACTCCATAATGAAAGGAAAGGAATGAATTAGAACAAAGAGAACACTCAAAGATGGAAGCCAAAGTAAGTTTGGGGGATGGCCAGATGTCTGAATGTATGTTTGGAGGACTGGAGAATGCTTTCACATGTATTATTTGGCCAAACCTCTAGAGTGTATCAGAGAAAGTGAGATTATTAGAACAGAGCCCACACAATTTAACAAAGCATGGTAAAAGCAGATGGGAGCATGGCTATCAGATTAATTTTGTGTAAAGGCTGTGGCAAATCCATCATGAGGCTTTCCAGGCTCTGAGACAGCCAGACTAGAACTGGCCCTACCAGCAAATTGTGTTTTCTTCAGAGATGAAAATTTTTCTCTTCCCTCATTATACAAGCCCAAAAAAGGGGCAGGGGGAGAGAATCTGACATTTTCTACTCTTTCAAATGGTATTTTTCTATAGTGATAAAAGTCACATGTCATTACCAATGAAAACAGAGGTGGGAGTAATTACATCATCTGAAGGCATTCTTTCAGTTTTTCAACAACTTGTTGCTCCAGTGATATCTAACTCCATCTCTTGGGCTTTCTGCAGTCTACACCCCTACTGCTTCTGCACCCACAGGAAATGGAAGAGAAAGCCGGGCTGCAACTCTGAAAAGGCAGCCTTCAGCTGCAGGGAGCAGAGTTCAGGTGTGGCAGATAGGAGCAGCCCCACTTACGTGCCCCTCATCTGCCCAAAGGAGTCACACAACCCGGCACAGGAGATAACAAGCAGTGAAAGCTCTGCAATAAGGACAGAGTGGTGGGGAAGCTCTGCAATAAGGACAGAGTGGTGGGGGAAGCCCACAGCTGTTATTTGGGGCTGAAGCATGCTAGTGGAACTGCATGTGAAACTGGTATCAAGCCTTCGTGTCCCAGATGGCCTCGGATGGCCCCTGATTTGGAAAATATTCATGACCCCATCTGGAAAGTCTTCCCACGAGAGGCATAAAGCTAAATCAAAGCCAATATAAGGAAACAGAAGAACTCACAGTCCAGAGGTTTCTACATTCTAGAGGATCCTGTACTATTTCAGAAATGATTTAGACAAAAATTATTTCATAACGACAGGAATTGTTTGAGCCTGAATGTAACAGCTGCCCATTGGGACACCTTCAGTTTGAAATTAAGTACATTGCAAAAAATAATCTAAAACCAGCTAGCTGTATGTACTTCACCTGTCAGATTTCCCCCTCCTATTGTTTGTGGCATCAGAAAATGGCATTTCTTTTTTCCCCATCTTTCATATTTTTTCTCCTGTTACTGCGCAAAAGGCCTATGCAAAGAACAGCAAATCTAGCTAGCTACTTGCACAAGGCAATAAACAGAGCACATCAGATAATTCCTACTTGTAAAACAGAAATCAAATTTCATTATATTTTTCAAACCTGTTTTTCCAATTTCCAACCAACTTTGGAAAACAACAAAACAGAATATGCACAGTGCTGCCAAACACAAAATATCATTATCTTCAATGGGAGTTAAGGGGCTGAATTTGCCTTAATAGCAATTTTATCATGTCGGAACAACATTCTGCACGATATTAAAGCAACAGGGGTTGAATCTAGTCACATTGCACCCTTTCTCCTGGGAAACACACGGTTACACCTGCAGCCACTTGGTCTTCCAGACCATATTGCTGCTTCTTTACACTGCATAAACACTCCTCCTGTGTCACCTAGACACTGAATACCACCTCCAGAAAGTGAGGAACACAACAGAAAAACATAAGCAAGGGAAGACAGGCAGAGCTCTCACTTTCCCAAACACAAAGCCAAGCTCTGAGCAACTACAAATGTGATAGCTATGGGATTTGATCAACAGTACCAGTAACCAGGCAAAGTGAAACCTGTGTACTATGCAGTAGGCAGGTGCCATTTTACTATAAAAATCCTACAAAATGCAAACCTTTTCCATAATGTCTCAGTCATTGTGGCTCAGCTTTGGCTTGGAGGTACTGAACTTTGAGAGGAAGAACAGCCTTTGAAGCTTGTTCAGTCTGTAGCTTCTCAGGTGCAATGGGAGTACTTTTAAACTGGTGCTAAGCAAAAATCTCTCACTTCTAAACCCTGAATTCACAAAAATAGGTGCATGTAATGTTCATTGAGAGTTTCATGAGATAAAGTTTAAGGGTCAATCTAAACATTCCCAGGATGCAGTTACTTTTTTTTTTTTTTTATTTTGAAACTGGGGATTGCAGCCATTATTTTTAGCCTCTTTGCCTTTTTTTTTTCCTTAAACCAAGTCTTTATCACGTGATCTTTGAAACAGTACATCAGGGCTGTATTTAATTCAAAGTCTAACTTCCTTCAGTGTTAGCAGAACGCTTCAGAATTAAATTTATTTATAGATTCTTGTCCCAGCTCTTCAGGAAACTCAGTCATTTAATAAGATTGCAACAAGAACAGGGACTTTGTGGCTGGAGAACATATTTAAACCAAGAAAGGAGAACTACTAACTGATTGCCATGTCTGGAACCTGAGAGCGTGCACATTTTCTCTGAAAAAATAGTAACTTAAAAAAGGGGGAAGGTAAGTATTCAAATATTGAAGACAGTTCCCAGTAAATGATGAAACTGATGGATTCACACAGTTCTAACCTTCAACGGCATCACAGTTAATTTCTTTAATTACTAGATTACACTATTTATTTAAGAAGAAACATTGATTTCTCTGTTTCTTGGGTCCTGAAAAAGCAAAAAGCTTGATCTTACCTCTACAGTATAACTCTGCTGTGATACTAAATTTCACAGAGGTGCCTATGGTGCGGAAAGTAGAGTTAAGATTTCCTCAGTTTGGAAGGAGAAGAGGCAACTTAAAACACACATTTGGAAAATACGAAAGTGAAACTGCCACCTAATGGTGAACCTGTAACTTCGAAGCAGGGTTAGAAGCCAGCACACCAGGACACAAATGCTGCTTTGACCTGCATGTCTTGAATTTGGATTGACAATCACCTTCTTCAGCAACATTTAATTATATGCTGCTTCCTACAGCACTGGCTGCTGGTGAAGCAAAAGTGTATGTTTTAAGTGACAAAATATATCTTCATCAGGAATGTGATTACTTTCTCAAACTGCCAGACATGATTCGCAGTTTTATGCCACAGATAAGAGACTACACACAAAGACTATAATAAAGCAAAAGTTCAGTCTTGGATTCTTTTGAGGACTGATAATGTCATCTTAACTTCTGATGAAAACTACCAGCATTGGAGGAGTGTAGAAATGCTATCGAGTTAAACCAGCTAAATTACTCCACTGATACTGATTTATTGGACATTTCAGCCATTCCAAAACCGAAGCACTTTCAGTCACCTATCATTTGCCTCATGATGTGGTGGTAAAGCTCCAAAATCACTTTCCTTAGCGACTCAAGTATGGGCAGAACTTGTGGCCTTGCTATGCACCAAAATGAGAGGAATCTAGTCCAACTGGGTCAGTATTTTCTTCTCCACTTTGCTGAAACAATATTTAATAAGACCTCCCTATTCTATTTCCACTGAGCCCCTAATAATGTTAGCCTATTATCTAAAGCAGAAGGACACAAATTAGGACTCTTGAGATCTATTCAGCAAGTGACTTTGTGATTTTCCTTTATTTGATCTGAGAGTAGGAAAGAATGTCATTTACCTCTCTTCAACAACATATTTTTAGATCCTCGCTTAAGAAATCATTAAAAAACTAAGAACAATTTATCAAAAGGAGGTTGCAAACAGAAGAATAAACCATAATCTACTCTTGTATTGAGGATATTATGCATCAGGCATGGACACATTTGGAATCCGCCTCTGAAAGGTCATTGGAGTCTAACTCTACACTATCACCAAAGACAGCTCAATTTACTCCTCTTTTTAATATGAAAGTGAGGGCCGGTGAAAGCTGTCAGACTGATGTGATGGAAGACGAGTACCTAGGATACATATAGAAAGAATGCTTCTTTCATATAACTCTATCTCCAGCTTGTTATTATCTTAAACTAACAGAGTCATTCAAGAGTTTAAAAACTCATAGCTTAATACACAAGCCATCAATCCCCATATCTCTGGAGAAAAGGGATGTTAAGCTCTTCACCCGCAGAAGCAGACATACAGCCTCTCCTGCACAAAGAGCAAGCCACTTCTCTCTGTTTTCAATATAAAGTGATTCATAGGCTCTTAGACTGGGCTCACTCATGTTCCTGAGAGCCGCAATACAACATCTGTATGGTACAGCACGCTCTGCTTTCTCCTAAGGGTTCCTGAAGGGGCTGTGAGGGTACAGGGGGAGCCCATGGGGTGGAAAAGCTGTGTGTATTCAGGTGTACTAAGGAAACAATACAGTTCAGTACGTATTTCAAGTCTATTTGAAGATAAAATGAGTGTAAAACTTTTCCCCAAAGGGGGTGCCTGTAGGAATTTAGCAAGTCAAGTGAGCCAGCAGCTGCTGGGTGAGCAGAACAGGCGATGGGGACGCAGAGGCCGTGGGCCCTAGGGGCTGGTGCACTTGCTCAGACACTTTGGGGGCAGTGAGGGGCAGGTGGCAGTGCTGCCTGAGGCCATTAGATGGTAAAGGAGCCCGTAATTCCTCACTTACGCCACTAGCACTGAGAACTACTTGTTAGGTGTTTTTTTCACGGGACAGCAGCGTGGCTCCTTCTGGGGTGGAAGAGAAAGCAGAGACACGCAGCAAATCCCAATCATTTTTTCTGTACAGTGTCCTGCCAACAGCTCTCACCACCGCTCGCTGAGCAAGGTCCTAAGTTTCCACTTGTGTCTGCACAAGTTCTGGATCAGCAAGTGCTGTTTCAAAAGAAGCTTTTCCTAATTTACACCTGGAAAGGATTAGACACAGCTCTACACCACACTGCAAAGAACATCCTATTTTCTAAAATAAGCAGCTGACATACTCTGACCAAACAGGGAAAAGGGTAGGTCTCCTAATAGGATGGCTTTCCTGTCCTCGATTCCCATTATTTGAAGTCCTCAGCATAATCTGAAAGCATTAAGATGCCCTCAGGAATGCCTTTTGAACTGGTCTACTTTCACAGCAGAAACTGAGACAGAAATAGGAGCCAGTTCATCCAGTGTCATACTGCAAAACCATGGCAGTGCAGGGACACAACCCAATGCCCTGAACAACTGTTCCACTACCACTGGGCTTCTGTTCCCCCTTTTTGGATGATCCAAGAGCTACCTGCCACCTCCTCATTGTACTCTTCATCAGACAGGCCCTGAAAAATTCTCAGAATATCAAGCAAATCAAAATAATGAAGAGGCCAATAATTCCTTTGGAAACTGGAAAATAATCCACAAGCCTAAAAATAATCCAGGTCTGTAAGGGAAAGGGGACAGTTCTTGACATCACTTGAAACATAGATGGTAAGACTCTATAGTCATAACACCTGTTTCTCTTTCAAATTCTGCAGATAAAGAGAGACTCAAAAGGGAAGGAATTGAGGCACAAGACAGTCTTTTAAGATTTCAATTAGCCTTTTATTTGGACTAGGATTTATTTACTGCAGAGTTAAGCATCTCTCATAGTTACAGATTCTCTATTTATATCTGCTAACTGTGCAAATTTCCTGGTTCCCTGATTCCAGACCAGCTGCTGGGCACAGCTGTGCTCCAACAAAAGCACCAAAACCAGCAGGATTGCTGCGGGACTGTCATACTTCCCTAATTTCATCTGCATCTGGAAATTACAGTGCTTTTCTCACTCACTCCTGACACAGCTCAACAGAACACCACCAATCTAATTAAAAACTCCCACAATAATAGATGGCCAGTCTGAGAAGCTCCCAAGCTTCCACAGCTTTTAAACATGGCACTAGCACTTCTTCCACAAAGTACAAGGTTGCCAACAAAAAGAATACAGTAATCTAGTTGCACGGTCACTTGCAAAACTCTTGGATGGAGCAGAGGACATCCTGTGAGCAATTAGACATGTGGAGAGATCAAGGCACAGAATTGCAAGCAATTTAGAGTCTGACAACAAAGGAGTTTCTGTTTAATGGAAAGAACGGGATGTAAAGTAGAGCAAGCAGGTTTTAGAATGTGAATTTCGTATTCACATAGGCATCGAGCTCAAGGTTGCAGCAAGATCAAGGCTGCACCTGGAGAGGGGACTGGCATATCCTCTACCTGACTACCTGAACCCTGTCCCTGCGTCCCCCCAGTCACTGGCAGTGTGCTGGCTGTCGTGAACATCGTCCTTACTTAACGGCCTCTTCACACCGTAAGCACATAACTTATGCTTTGGGATTTTACTGTGAGAGCTCATGGGCCCCTAAGCACTACACAGGGCAACCCTGAGGTTTGTCAGGATTTACTGCTTTTATGCATCAGACTCTAACTGATTTGCCAAAGATCAAGCAAAGTCCATCACAGAGCAAGACTAAATACAAGTGAACTAAATGGCAGACTACAGGGTTTTTGTTGGTTTTGGGTTTTATGCTGATGAGCAATATTTGGGATGACAGCTTGGTAGTCAGAAAAGCCTCTGTCCTCCACCTGCCACAAAGGTGAACAGTTAGCACTACACTTACTTGCTTCTGCTCATACACTGACCAGGGAGTGAGCCTCACACTAGGCTCTCCTTTACCAGCAACCCAGAAAGATCTTGGACACGTGCTATACTTCCCCATGCTTCTCTTTCTCATACAATGCTGTGGATACATCTTCTAATTGAGTTTTGAGTTTGGGATTTGAAGTTTTCTGGCAACAGCTTATTCCTACAGTGTATTTGATAATACCTTCCTTAATGACATTCTTTTCTCATCTGATACTCTAACATATGCTACATAATATTGTTTCTAATTTGCCTAAACATGGAGTTTGTTCCACAGTTCTTTAAGATCTAGCAAAGAAGCTGAGGTATCAAAATGTTGTTATTTTTACACAATATTCTACACTCCCTAATTCAGTATGAGTTATTATAATAACTAATTACAATAAGAATCAAACAAAATATACTTTGGGAATCAGTCTCTTGCATATCTTATCAATTTATTCATGTTCTCACTAATTGGGAAAACATATCCAGTCATTAGCAGGATTTAGAAAGGAAAATAGGTCTTTTGAAGTTGGAAGACATTTCTAGGTTTTCATTATTCTGAGTCATACATTTCACAGATCCATACAAGCTAGAAACAGAAGAGCTGGCAGATCATGCAGCTCTTTTCCTTTCCTTCCCTCTTACAAAGTAAATTTCATTAAAGCATATAGCAGCCTGCCCATACTGTGCTAGTTTAACTGTCCTAATTTCCAGTGTTTCACTGATGGGATTTCCATCCCTTCTCCAGGGTTCCTGCTATAGCAAAAAAAAAAAAAAAAAAAAAAAAAAGGCAAAAAGAAATACAGCTCATCATCGGGATGCTGACTATCATAGTCACCATTTTTCTTTCTTAATTTAACCTCATATTCCACAGTTAGTGTCCTGTGAACTTCCTTAAATAATTCCTCTTCCTTCAGAAGGCAGTCCTCCCATCAGAGCTGATTCATCATCCTCCCCTCAGGTTATCATTTTACCAAGCAACACGTACTGAAGTCTTCTAATCTTTCTCCATAATTTCGCCCTTCAGCCTCCTGATTATATTTCAACTTTTTTGCCAATTTCCTTCAGATTGCTGGATTTCAGTCTAAGCTTTTCAACAGCACTCTCTTTACATCTTTTTTTAAATTTTTTTTTATTTTTTTTAAATAAGAAATAGCCATGGAAGCTTGTTAAGTGAATACACTTTTTATCCTCACATTTCTTGAATATACATTTCTACTCATGTGACTAGGAATACTTCTCACTAGCGTGCCTGTAGCTGAGTATCCAGCGTCACTTCATTAGTACACAGTTTAACTGGTGAGGAGTTGATATTCAGGCTTATTATCTTGGCAAAGGTCAATAGGTAAAACTATTTAAGGCTCCCTTTTGTGTGCTCTGTAAATCTCATATCACTATCAAGTTAAATACATTCAGCCAATCGCTGACACACCATACAAAATCTCATCATTTGTTTAGTGCTTCATAAAGGGCAATGAATAATTTTACCTTTCCAATGTCAAAGAAACTAGAAAGTTTTTTTCCCCTTGAGTGGCTCAAGTACTACAGCATTTGATCTACAAAAGGTTGCTTGTATACCTCAAAAAAATCCAGCACTGTGTCTCAACAACCACACAAGGATTGCATTAGCATTGCAGGTATAGAAAAGTAGCACAAGACAGAAAGTCACTGCTATTTTAAAAGAAAATCTCTGACCTTTAAGGATTTTTAATAAACATTGCAGATCTGGGCAATGTTGTTCTTTTGGGGATATAAACTCAAATTATTAATACACAAAATCAAAAGCTGCCCACATTGCTGTACTGATAAAAAATAAAACACTATGTGTCAACTAGCAATAATAGGAAAATGAGTTAGATAACACAAAAATAAATATCAATCACTAGGTCAGGTTTTCTACCTGTTCTCAGGGCAGGATGTCCATTAAGCTCAAGAAAAACTACAAAACAGAAGGTCAAAGATTAACAAAAATTAACATTCTGCTGGTCTTCAACTTTTCTCATCCTAGAATCTGAAGCTTTTAATGATTCATGAATTTTTCACCTTGCGACCCTTCTATGGATTTAGGAAAGTCTCAAGTATCTGGGTTTTTTGCAGCTGGGGAAGATAAGACACAGAAAAATAAACCTGTTTGTGGTGATACAAGCCATAAAGAGAATCCAAAGGCACATCTATATTGTATACTTTTGTGAAGCACTGAATTAGTGATGTCCAATATACATCAAGGCTTGTTTTGTGAGAAGCCCCAATTAAATTTACTCATTAGCCCAGCAGTGATGCTGAATTTACATGACACAACTGCCCATGGTCACACAGTTCACCTGGAGGTACTGCCACTGGAGCAGTCAGTCTTGCAGAGCAAACAGGACTGCACACACCACAGCACCGGGTGCTCTGTGCCCCATAACCTGCAACACATCTTCTGAACAGCACCTGTGAGGCAGCTTTGCAAAGATTTCCAAGTAATAGCATTCGTTGTGCTTTTACACCTAGTCCAGGGGAAATCACTCTATCTTTTAGCTCTCAGTCAGATGTTTCCTTAATGCTCATTTGTTCCTTAAGTTAAGGCTTGTACAACTCCAGTTTTGTCTTATAAGCACATCTTTACTAATTTCCTCCATGTATTAGGCGGAGTCCCCCAGATTCTGGCGAGGCACACAGGGAATGATAGTTGAGTGAGTGAATGCTGGATAAGACAGAGGCTGACCCATGGGGAGCTGTACGGTAATCAGCTTTTCATTACTGCATTGCTGAAAGGCTAAAGTGATTCATCAGTGTTCTTCTGAGTGGGAAAACAGGAGAGGAGGAGAAGATGAAGGAACTCAGGTTCTGATATGAATTATCTCTATCCTATCACAGTATATAAGTATTTATCTCTAGAAACTGCTAATCAAATATTCCAGGACTATATCACCATGTCTGTAGAGATCTGCAAGTATTATTTTAGAGACATCAGATATTTTTTTCAAGGTGGAAAAAGTAGCTTAGTGACCTAAGAGTCTAATGACTAAATTATCTGATATCTTAGATTCAGATATTTAAATCCCAGAAAAGTAAATGCAACCCCCTCATCCCAGGTCTGTGGCTAATTACTTTTGTAATCTTGAATCTTCCTGTAGGTACCTTAATTGCTCTATATCACAGTTTCCCAAAACATAAAATGATAATGATATCTATCTCTTTCTGAAAATACTCTGCATATATGAAAAAATGACGTTTGCATAGGATTATCATTTTGCACCCTTATAAACAGTTTAATGGGGGTTCATTTAGCTTATTCTGATAGCCCAAAGACAGGTAGAGAGGTCAGCAACTTACTGGCTTTCTCCCACATATGATCTTGCCTATTCCTTGTAAGTTTGAAGGCTCCCCCATGTGTTATCTGTGTGCAAGGGTTCAAAAATTCACTCAAGCCCCCATCTCTGGCTTCTACAGAGAGAGGGATAATACTGTGAGATTTGGCAGGCCCCACATCCCTATGGCAGAGAATAGCCCAAAATCCATTGCCAATGTACACAGATGGTCTCATCAACAGTGTCAGAAGGCTTACAGTTCATTTGCCTGAACCCTTCTGTCTCACCTCAGTACTGAACACATCTCAGTCCCAAACACAAACAAGTCTAACACCAGGACCCCCATATCTCCTCTCCCAGTTGTATCTGGCTGGTCCTCTATCCTGCCCTGAAGCCCTCCTAGGTAGCCTTCACCAAGGAGTTGCTCAAGCGCTCAACCCAGGAGCAATGCTGATGCAGGAAGAAACATAATACACAGCAGGCACCTAAACAGATGCTGAGTTACAGCTCTTGGCACGCACAATCTCTTCTGCACCTAACAGGATAAACCCTTTCAAGGGATCCACATGGGAGAAGCAAGCCATGGGTGTCACACTGTTGTAATAGGATTTTATTGATCAACACTTTGATAGAGCACATTGATCCAGTGGATACAGGCCAGTATCCCTCCCTAATCTGAGTGATGGGGTGTCTGGGAAAAAACATCTCAGCAGAAGGGACATGGCAGCTGTTTCAAAGCTGCTTCTCCTGGATTACTTACTGAGAGAGCTGGTGGCACAGACTAGGGTATGAACTGTAGGCAACACACACATACACACACAAAGAAGGGTAAATGACCAGCATTTTAACTTTTATGGCTTCTCTCAGAAAAAAAAAAAAAAGCAAACAAAAAACCCAAACAAAACAATAACCAGTGTAAAAGAGAATAGATGGGCTCAGCAAATAGTCACCAGCCAGCAGGAAAAGACAAAAGAAAAGAGAAATTACAGCAGTGTAAATCAACCTGGGAAGAAATGGCTAAATGAGGATGCTGATTGCTGATCTACATACTGTCACTCTGACTTTATAAGCAGGTTAGCTCAAGAGGCCATGTGTGCAAAAGAAGCCCCATAAAGGCACCATCTTTCCTGCTCTCATCTGTATTCACATCAGACCAGGTTTTCACTTTATGGCTGCAATGTTCTTGTTTCTTCTGCAGGTCCATTAGCATTGTGCACGTTACACAGTCAATACCAATTCCAGCCTACACTTTTCTGCCTTTTTTATTTGGACACAAGTCCTTCTGTCTGCTGGATTCATTACTCTTCGACGTGGCTATTTGTAGTGTGGCTTTATGTTTTGATTTTTTTTAAAGCAGCCCAAGTGCCTTTGACTTTAAATAAAAAATTAAAAGATAAAGCAAAACCAAAGTGAGCCATTTAAAAAATAGCATGATAAATCATTTCTGTTTCTCTTCAATCCTTTTTGTTTTGCCTAATTGCTTTACTGAAAAGGTTGCAGGCTATAAAATGACACAAAGAAAAAGATATCAGCCTTTTGTTTGACAAAGCTCTATTGATTCCTTCCTTTGTCCCCTTTTCCCACATCCCAAGAAATCTTCCAGGACATTCCTTGCCCTTCTGCACCAGACTGGAAAGAGAAATTTGATCGGACTGGAAGGTGAGGTGGCAAAAGGAACTCAGCAGGCTTAAGAGAATGGCATACAAGCATTTGAACAAGATACAGAACTGTGATGTTGCCTCGGTAAAAAGAAGGGTGACAGATTGGGACAGGGCGAATCTACATCCCGCTGAACTCTGGACAATCTCCACCCCCTTCACCAAGGTGGCTAATGGCAGCCCCTTCACATCACAACAGTGCTCCCAGCATCAGACTGGGACTGGTGAAAAGTGAACTGCCAACTATCACCTGTGCCTTACTTTATCCACATCCTCAGCTGATCAACTCTGTGTTCAACAAGAAGAAATGCTGGAATTATTAAAAACACAGCTTTGAGGCAAGGACCTTGGTTGCAGCGCTAAATCATCCTCCTGTAACACTTCACAGGGAGGGAAAGGCTGGTCAGTCCTCCAAGAGGACAGAACAATCAAATGCAAATGCAGAATAAAGGAGATTTGCACAAATTGGACATGAGAGCTGACCAGTGGAAACGGAGTAGCAGTGACTTTTGGGGTTTACATCAAAAAGCTGGACTGCAACAGAAGAGAACTTCATTGAGGAGATGGTAACAAAATGGTGAAAATCTGGATAGTTCCATGACTAGGCACTGAATTGCTAGGCTTCCACATCTAGGAACCAGATCCTGTACACTGAGACCAGTGTAAGGACCTTAGATCTTTTGAAATTTCTTAATATGTCAAGAGTCTTTCCTCTGACCTCATTTTTCTCAAGTCACAACCATTCATGATAGATTTTAAAAAAACTCAAACACAATACAAAATTATAAAATATTTGAGATAGCTTCTGTATTCTTGCTTACTTCTCACTATTTAGCAAGCACGTGCCTTTTGCCAATCACTTGTTTAGGGGGAAATCTGGTCCTAACGTGGCAGATGACACATGCAGCACAAACTCCATTTTGTTCTGCTCAGCTCAAACCCCCTTGCTCTGTTCCCTGGGCTGGATGAACTAAGCTGTCACATGGCTCTTTCTGTCTTCAGCAGTCACACAAGCAACAGAGAAGAAATCAGAGCTATAGAAAAGTTCCTCCTTTCACCACGGTAATTTGCGGCTCTATCAATGACCAGTGAGGTCAGCAAGACTGACCTACCTGCTAATCTCTAATGCAAATAGTCCTCCAAGAGACAAATAAGGTATATAAAGGATAGCTACTCTGTATATATTTCTTATTCTGAGCACAAGGCTAGGACTCCCAGAGCTGTCAATCTAACATGCTTTTCAGCTGAGGGCTGAATTGTCATTTTCCATTTTTACTCATTTAATGAAAGGTAGTGAATAAAAATTCACATTTTAAAATACCATATTTTTCTTTTCTCAGCAATTTGAAATGGGGCCTGTGGGTATTGGGGTAGTCAGACTTAAAAGTCTGATTCCACATGACTCTGAATCCTAAACTCTGGTGCTTTGATACAATTTCCAAGAGTAATCCCCTCCAACCTGCCCTGTCCTTCTGCTCCCTTTAGTGGTATCACAACATGAAGGATTACAATTCTTCCTTGTTCATAAATGGAAAAAGGCTAAGTTGCTCACAAGAACACAAGATTAGGATGGTAGGAAACCCCTACCCAAAGGGTCCAGGCTGACCACAAGAGGACCTTGCCTTAACAGGCAGAACTTCAGAAGTCAACAGCCTGCAGGCCATAAAAAATGGAAGCATCATGAGATCAAAAGCACTTATTATGAGGCTGCTTTTCTTGTACATCCTCTCTGCTGCTGTGTCTCTTCAGTGGGATGACTTTTTCATTAATGTGATGGATATCTCCTGAGTTTTACGTTTTACCTATCCACCTACTCACCACCTATAATCATCACAAAGCAGGAAGTCACTCTGAAACTCGTATTAAGATTTATCAGGATATAGTTTCCCTCTTCTGCACTTTATCTCCCAATTTTAACCTCCTTGTTCTCGATTGCGCAGAAAAAAATGAGGATGGTGGTAAAGCAGCAAAGAAAGATGATGAAAATTATCTTTTCTTTATGCATTCTCAGACTCTTCAGCTGCGTGAGAATGGTTTCCCTCTGGAGAGCTATACCTTGGAGTCTGGTACCTAGTGGTAGCGGATTCACCAGGACCAGCCTGTGAGCTATTCTGTAGATTAACTGCGTATGAGAGAAGGGAGACAAACGAAGCAGATCTGGGTGAGCCAATACACACCACCAAGTAGGACCTTTCCGTGCTTGTGGCAATGGCTGTGCTTTTGCATATCCTTTCCATATCACATAATAGCCTCACCCAATCAATCAAAGTGTCTAAGGGGCGACTGCCTATCTCCACATGGAAAGAGAGTCAATTAAGGGAGCATCATGAATGCCAAGTCTTTCCTCTCCCCCTGGGATGAATAGAGAAGAATAAATGAGACAGAAAATGCACTGTGCCAGTGCCTGCCTTTCAGCTCGATGGCTTTGACTGGGCAAAGCAGGGAGAGAGAAAGCTAATTTCACAGATAACATCTCCAAGGTCTATATAGTAATTTTAAATATTGGAAATAATTTTTCATGACAAATGAATCTACTTCATCCTAGCCACTTCCATCAAGATATTCCCATTAATTGTAGGGACAATTGGCAGTCTTAGCAGAAACACAAACTGGTCTAATTCAAGGTTATGGAAAGGAAGTGGGGTATGAAGCCACAGGACTGAGATCAGCCACTGAGCAATAAGAGACTCAAAGATACCATGCAGTCTGAAGCAACTCTTGCACCCAGTGTCATCAGTTCATCTCTAGACATCTGACAGATCACAACAGACACAGGGCATACTCAAAGTAAGCAAGCCCCTTCAGGATCCTACATGTGACATGCCATTATCTTGCTGGGAGTTACCTGGGAAAGCTAGGATGAGAAAGTGAAGAAGTATTTCCTTTCTTCATGGTGACTTACCACTTCAGATGATCCAAGTTTTAGCAAATCTACCTTCTCCTGATACAGTGTGATTCAGGCAAAACTGACCTGCTATGACAAGGTTTAATCTAAGAGTTATCTGAGCAGGATTGTCCCCTGACTTACACAGATAGGGAGTATTTTGTGGCTTACATTAAGGAAAAGCCATTGTTCTGAGCTGCCATTTATAAGCCAGCATATAAATATGCTGCTACAATTTTAGTCCTGTAGAAGAGGCCTATGCTAACAAAAGTATAAGATGTTAAAAAGCATTAACCAAATGTTCTTACTCATATACCCATCGATGTAATTTTTGTTGTTCAAGTGCTCTTTACAGGAGCTGACAGTAGCACAAAATCTAATACAGTTCTGAATAATCGTATTTCTTGAACTGGGAGGAGCTCGTGAAAGCTACACCCAGCAATAAACAGCCAGAAATACAGACGTTTCGAGAAAAACAGCAGAAACTATCTTCTTCTGTGCCATCAATTACCATATTCAGATGAGATAAAGAGTGCCTGGAGTACTAACAAATTCACATGCAGCATGGAAGGCAGGAGTGGCCTTAAATATCAAGAGTATATGATGATGAAGACAGGATGAAGAAACAGGAAAGAATACACAGATAAAAAAAATCATAGCCATGTCATTGTAAAATATAGGAGAGATCATCAGTTGATTTTTACACGGTCTCAGATTTTCCAGCTGCTCAGCAGATGCTGTTGGAGATTGTCACATCAATGAGACTCTTCGAAGTTAAAGTTCAACAGCCTAAAGACCATGAAATGATCTTTTCCAAAAAAGATGTAATCACCCTGACTGCAGAATTAACTGCACACTCTTCTGTACTGAGGATATCACAAAGGCATTACAAGGCAACAAATGCTATCACTTGTCCTAGAAGCAACATATATTCAGAGTGGCTTTTGACTAAACATATACATCTATGGACAAGAGAGTTATAATGAGTGGAAAGGATCACAGTATAAAACCACAGAAGTGAGAGACTCTGAAATTGTTCCTTCATACTGTTTCTCTTCCCTTACTAGCCCCACCTGGGTTACACTGTCCTTTCTGGAGCTAGCACAACATCTCATGAACATCTTGGGAATTGTTTGGATGTTAGAACGGAAGTTACCCCATGGAAGGTGAGGAAAGGATGTGGAGATGGAGGATACATAAAATAGAGTAGAATAATCCAGCACTTCTGCAACCAGCAGTAGCCTTCTGCTCTAACACGCAGTCATTAGGGAGAGATACGAGGGAGCTCAGCACAGAAAGCTCAGGCCCTGTGTTTCCTGAGCAGAACTGTGTACTGCAGGAGTAGTTGCCTGGGCCAGCCATAGAGGGAACAGCCGCAGGTGTTACAAATGGATTGACTGTGAGTGAGAAAATTAACTTCTCACACAAATGCTCTTAGCAAAAGCTAACATGCCTCAGATCCTGTTTAATGGAGACGTTACCATAAAATTAGTGTGTGAAAATGGGTGTGAAGGGATTGCATGAACTCTTTTTCTAAATTCAGATAGAATCTTTTTTTCTGCAGTTTGAAGACATTTTGGGAAATCATACAATAGGGACCTATCTGGTACTAGTAAGTCAATAAACAGATGAGCTCTAGAACAGACCTTCTGACTTCTAACATCCTTCACTTTATCTCATGAAATCATAAAATTTATTATGATGTTTTGACTTTCCTAAAGTCTTTGAATATTCAAGATCCAGCAGGGATTAAAAGCATTAAAACATTGCAGCAAAGGCTTTTCTCCTAATGTGTCCAACACCCCATGGAACCATCAGTCCTATAAGAAAATCTATTTTCAGCGGTTATCTAGCATTACACTGCGGACTCAGAAGGTCTGGACAGTCCAAAAAGCATCAATACATTTGAGGGTTTTTAAACAAACCTTCAAATATGTAATCATCATAAAACATCTTCACTACAATAAAAAAGAAATCTGTGCTGCTACCTGTGCTTGAGACAGCAAAGCATGCAGCACTTAAACCATGTAGTAAATGATTTTGTAGCATTTCTTATTACCAGTAATTTTACAACATCTCTGTTTATTGCATACATAATGCACAGATGTGCGTTGTTGTCATTAAACTGTTCTTAGCAAACATTGCTATAAAGGTACTTTGCAGATAATAAAATATGTAGCCCTGTGCTCAACATCAGCATTGCCAACGGCAGGTACATTGCTGTTCAATAAACAGTGTGCCACGAAACACAGAAAAAGCCTGGTTTGCTCAGGGTGTTAATCATCCATCTGTGAGCAAACCCAAACAGGGACACTGGTTCCAGCCCTTGGGAGGAGAAGTGGAGTGGGATATCTCTGTCTTGCTGCAATGAACACTGGGTGCAGCTCAACAAAAGAAAACGGCTGGAACAAGACCTTTTATTTTTTTTCTTACCTGGAAAGGACTCTGGCTACGTCCAGTTCCGAGCAATTAACTTCAAAGGTTTAAAAGCTAAACCTCAGTGTCTTTTCAGTCTTAAATGGCCAGCAGCCTCATACCAACCTGCCTCTTACAATCTTATCGTTGTATACCTCTTAATAAAAAACCCAAACCCTCCAATCAAGGCAATTAAGTAGGAAAAAGCATTAAAAAGTGAGTGATCAACAACATTTGATTTTCATTGGCCTAAAACAATCTGGTTCTCAGTTATCTTTTGCTTTGTGTCCTTCCTAGGCTTTTGCCTTCTGCAGTCCCTCTCACAGTGTTCCAGTAGAAGGAAAGCATGCAGAGAGCTTTCAGGATCCTCAGAAGAACAGACTTCATGCACCTTTTTGAGCCCATGGCATTTTCATTGCAGCTACAGAAAATAGCTCATGTGAATGTAACACATATTCCCCTCCTCCTGCTTCTTTAATGCCAGGGATTTGGGGTCCTTTTCAGAAAAGTCCATGGGTTTGTTAGGAGGTACTTTGTTATCACAGCAAAGAAGTACATCATCTCCTCTACGGGCCAGATCCCAACTCCTACCTCTAACAGTGCAATTAACAGGGGGCTGCAGTGACCTGATGCTGCAACTGATGTGAAATACTAACGAATCGGAAGCCAACGGGTACAGAAGATGTTAAGTACTTAAAAAACACTAAAGATCCTTCACAGCAGCTGCACCAACCCACCCTCCTGCATGTCTGTAACAGCACTCCAGCCCTTCTTGCTGACAAGACTTGCAACTCACCCTAATTTTTACTGGGTTCAGTATGAGAACGTAGTTCACATGCAACAGGAGGAAACGTGCTACCTGTTGCTTTGGAGATCCTTTTTGTCAATTCTCCCAAAGCCTGCCCTATGTCTGGTGCCCGGAAAGCATTTGGGAAGCATTTCCATGGGCTTTCAGATGTTTTATGTCCTTTATTTCAAACTAACTAGCAAAATGGCAGACCTGTTAGAAGAAGGTACTTTAGAACAGAGAGGGTGCACTCTGATACTTCTATTCTTTCTAAAACTCTAAGATGCAAGAATGACTAAATACTACCGAGAGTACAAGCACCAAGGTTTTTTTCCCTAATGCCTGACACACCACAACCCAAGACCTAGCAAACTCAGTACAAAGCCGCAATATGTACTTGCAATCATAACTTCCATCACAAATCCACTTCGCTGTGCCTGCCATTCATTTCAGAGGCACACAAAAACTGCCTTTCAGTTTAGGAGTCTTTCTGGTGTGATTCAATCTTACTCTCCACCATACATACTCTAATCAGATGTAACAGGAGTGCAGGAGAGTTCAAGGAGTAGGGGGAGGCAAGTTCGTTACCACATTACAAAGCACTCAAAGCATTGCTTGCAGGGGGGATTGTGTCCTGTCCATTAGCTTCTTTTTTATTTTCTTTGTTTCATGCCCCCACCCTAAACAAGACATCCTCTTTTTTTGCCAGTTTAGTAGCCTTGGCAGTTTGGCATTGTCAATTCCTCCGCAGCACAGACAGTTACCTTCTGGAGCACAGCAATACTGAATTATCAGACCAGAATCTCCACATAATCAATAAAAGGAGACAGGCAAATCAACAAAAGGAGGCAAGCAGATCATGCTTTGAATTTCTCCTGAGCAGCAACTATCTCCCTTCACTGACTGCACAGGGAGCACAGACATTTAGCACAGGTCCTCATTGCCAGGCTTCTACTTTTTTAATCTTAGAGTACTTATCCAAGGCATCTAAAGAAGGAGGTCAAAATACTACTTTAATTGAGTTCACGCCCCTTGCAAAGCCAGCAGTCTTATTTCCTAGCCTAGTGGACAGCCACATCATCGCTTCCTTCCAACAGCTACTGTGAAATCACTGAAGTTTCAGAAACTCATCCAAATACTGCTATGTTTACAGCAGGTCCTTAATTTTAACAGTGGCTCAAAAAGGGTCTTCTCACATATGATTTCCAACATTGTCACACTGAGTTAGACTGGGTGGTAGAGAACCATTATGGAAGGACGATAGAGAATGGGAAGCTCAAGGATTTAAGAAAATATCTAATGGGTGTGTTATCTGGTCAGCACAGCCTCTGGTGGAAGGTGTGAAATGGGGACCACATCTAGCTAATTGCCAGCATTTGCTGCTGCCCTTGCTTAGCCTCACAGCCTGGCATTGAGCTCTTCTGACCCATGAATCCCATTGCATTTTCATCTCCTCTCCCTTCTGTGTCACCTGCCACTGGCTACAGAACTGGAGAGAAACACAATCTCACAAGCAGATCAAGTGAAATTTATTAAGACTGAGGAGAGTCTTGTCTAGGTGAAGTACTTTGCCTCAGCCTTTCTGAAGATCAAACACTGATGTACATTCACTCTAGTTTCTATGGCAAGGACTTGAATGTAAGTATACCTGATAGAAGCCTTCATGATTTCTCTCCTAAGAATATTCGTTCCTAGTTAGTACAGGAAAAACATACAGTTACCAAAAGAACCGGAGCAGTCCTACCAGCACTTTTGACTCCCTGACATACCCTGCCTTGGGTGGGAGGCATATCAGACATGAACTGGTCTTTGCCAAGTCTCACCCCATCTCTTCTATGCAATTTCAGTTACCCCAAGGAGGAACTACATTACCCTTAGAAGCTATGACACTTTAAGACTGAAAACACCTTTGTCTGCTTACATCACTGCCAATATTGAAAGACTGATTAGATACTGGAATTGTAAGAATGAATTTGAGGTCTTGGCAGCAGTTCTCCATTCTGTGCCCTATCGACCTGCAGCCACAGCAAGGTTTCTCCATCCGCACAGAAGTACTGCCTGAGCAGATCACTGCAACCAAAGTCTATGTTGCATCCCATGTAAGTTGCTAAATATACAGAGGTGTTACTTCCCTGACAGGACAAACTCCCACAGGCTTTACAGACAGGTGACATAATAAATACCGTGTATTTGTATTGTTTCACCATGAATAAAAAAAACCTAAACGTCTTTTCTAATTATGATGCAATCAATTTCCTTTTTGAGACCCTTTTAGATGTGTAACAGTCCTTCATATAGCAAAGTATAAAATCTATGACAAATACATCATTATAAATGTAGAAATGCTATACCTGGGAAGTGGGAGGTCAACAACAAATGAATCATCTGCTTCTGTCCCTGGAGTTCTACGTATCTCTTTTGTATTTTTAGTACCATATCTAAATGTGCTTTGCTTTGTGATAAAGAGTGATTTCCCTGGTAGTCAACAGGCATAAAAGATTATTTATTTGAGGTTCCCCTGCCCCTTAACCCTTTACCCTACGTCTTGGGCTGCAAAGTCCTTCCAAAAATTACACTCCTCTTTTTTAACAGGACACAGTCTAAGGACTGAATAAAGTGAGAGAGCCCTTCTCAGATAACAGATGGCAGACTGGAAAACTGGGTCAGTAGCTGCTTCAAGAGAGAGCCTGCTCCTTCTTCACTCCTCGCCTTACACACCAGCCTGGCTCCCCCCGGTCCTGTGGCAGCTCTTTAGTCACCATGCAGAAGTGCCGCTGTGGCACGGCAGCATCTCTCACTTTGATTCCCTTCCCAGTCTCTGTCTCAACTTTTCTCCTTCCAGCAGTATTTGGATCACAGGCCAGCTGAAGTCAGGACTTGCAATAATCCTGGGGTGTCAGACCATGAGAATGAAAAATATCATTGGTAGCCTGCAAAACTCTTGTTCAAAGAGGCAAAATCACTGTGCACTAATGCAGTTGTCCAATATCAAGTAGTTGTATCAGAGTAGTATGAGGCTGCTACGTAACACCACAATGAATGCTGTGGAGTCAAATACACTTCAATCTGCGCAACTTTTTTCATATATCCAGTCTACAAATTCATTCCCTGTGAGCTGCTTCTCATGTTGCCAAGGAATCTCAGGCACAAAAGACGTGTTTTGCCTTGCATTGGGCCTAAGCCAGTAAGGGATCTGTGGTTTCTAGTTATAGACAAAATGAGTTTCTCAGGATTAGGACCTCTGCATACATGTTTTATGTTGTCCTGAACTGCAACATCATTGTTTTGTTAACCTTAAATACACTCTGATTCTAACACATATTTATCAGAAACTCAAGTTCCCATGCTGGTAGACATGCATTCATACACATATCTTCCTTATTCATACTGATGCTGGCTGGAGCATGGCCAAGTTACAGATCTCAGGCCAGACTTGAGATTCTTTTCTCCTAAATTAAAATGCTTACATGCCCTTAACCTACTGATTTCTTTTCACTGACAATAAAAGAAGTAAAAGCCAACACCATAGATATCTCAAGGTATATGAGATGAATCCTATTCTTTATGTCATTGGTTAGCTTTGGATTCTCTTCTGCGAGCCAGGTCCAGGAGATGGACATGAGACAGAGTCCAGAAAGTCCCAAATCATAGAGCTGGTCACTCCTAAAACTAAATAAAGAACAAGGGCAAGTGTAACTGCAATTTTGTAGGGCAACAATGCATTTATGGTAGCACTTCTTTTTATCATGTCTGTCCAAAACCTAATCACACAACAATTGGCCAAAACAATTCCCAAGGCTGTGGTTGAGAAAACCTCTGATGTTTTCCAGAATCTTCTAATCCAATGTAGTCTATAAGAGAGAACTGTTGAGCTGACATTGGCATAGCCAGTGCCCATGAATCTTATGTTTTCAGCCATGTCCTCACAGCACGGAGAGCAGTGTTGATGCTTCAGCTGTTTTAAGGACCACTGGCAATTAACTAGTATTGCTGCTTAGGGCAGCATGATACAAATTGCTGGCTGTGAGAAGCTTTATGAATGATCATAGATCTTGTGCTGTAAAACCTTAAAACCCCATCCGGTCTATAGGAAGTATTTTGATCATTAACCAAAACTTCCTGCAAAGAAGAAAATCCTCTGGAGAGTGAATGAATTACAAATCTCAATTCTGCCTAATATTTTATGCACTGTACCTAATGTTCATATTCTTTCTCATAAGTGGCATGGTACTATGATCAATATTAAAAAATGCACAGGGGTGACACTAAGTGGGAAAGGAGTTTCTCAAATATTCATGGCAGAAGCTCAAAAATACCCACATTTCCAATTCTAAGACACATGCTATAACCATTAGGCCATGGTGCCAAGTAAGGTAGTAGAAAGAAGGGGCTGAAAGCCCTAAGATACTGCTAATGGTTTACAGTTAATTCTTGGGTGTACTGTGAGTGCAGTTCAGCCTGAATGCCATGTTAATGGCCAAATATTAATAGAAAAATTGGTTTCAATATAAGAAAACACCCTTTAGGGATTATTTTCTTAGTCTAATTGATCTTAGCACCTTCTTTTTTTAAACCACTCACCTGCCTCATTCTGAGTGTGGAACCAGCTCAGTAAGTATAACAACAATTAATGGCACCAGCTGGTATTTGAGAAGGATATAGCTCAGATGTCTTCCATTAGTACATTTCTTTCCATGTGGCCTAGAACACATATGTCTTGCCTGCCTGTACCAGCATTACTTGTGCCTCATATCTCCAATCACATGTCTTTAAATCACCAGTCAGAATGAGTAAGAATCTCCCACAGATTTGCCTTAGCAGAGATGAACTTGGAGACATGTTGCTGTTAACACTGTCTCATTAGCCAGTTTTCCCATAAAGCACCATAGAGGAAATCCTACCATGCAAAAAAAAAGACGACTGGACAGAACTGGGATACATCATCTGTCCCATGTAAGAAAAATCCCCATAACTCAAGTTCACACTTGGTACTGTTTCCAGTAATTTGCCTGAGACTTCTCACACAGCAGCAGCATTTTCTGCCTTAGGACACAAATCATACTCAGCGAAAGAAACTCTGGAACCTGAAGACAAGGTCTTCAGACAGCTCAGGGAGTGAAGTGGCAGTCAGAAGAAAGAGGAAAGCTCATGAAATGAAGGTGGAAAAGACTGGAAGGAAATGATCAGAGAAGAAAACTTTCCTAATGTGGGGACTGGAAATCAGCATTGGGAATACCAACAAGGGCAGGGGAAAGTCTCATTGAAACACTGGATTTTGTTCTAGCTCTCCTGCACACCTTCAGCTCTGTGTAATTGCAGTCAGAAAACTCAGCTTACCTCGCTCACATGTTCTACCCCAATAGCCGGTGCCAGTGCAGTCACAAATGAAGCGGTTCCAGCCATCCTTGCAGACTGCATTATTCTTACACGGGTAGCTGTCACACTGCTTGGTGCTGAGGCGGGAGCAGGAGGACTTGACTCCTGCGGCGTTCTGCGCCTCTGCAAGCTGCCGGATGTTCTTGCTTCGTCCGTCGATGAACAAGTCTCGGATACAGCCAACGTAGCCATAGTTCAGCATCGCTGTCCAGAGCTCTGTGGGAAGGATGAGTCCTGCCCGGTTCTCAGGTAGCCCACCGAGGTACATGTCGCCTTCCAGATCTAGGATCTCACTCTCCCCGCTAGCGGTGAATGGGGTACGTCTGCTGTTCACTGATATAGTGCCTAAATGAGGAGGATAAGGAGACATCAACACTCACTTACAGTCTCAGTGTAGTTCCTTTTTCCAATAACTGAGTGAGGTTTAAGGTTCAGTTCAGGAGACTGAAGATTCCTCCCTACCCAAATGCACTACCAACAGAGTGTGTCCCCAACAGCTCCCTCTCCTCCTGAACTACAGGCCATAAGTACTGTCATACAGTGACTGATCATCATGTGTCTGTATCCCAACTTGCATTATAAGCATAACAATGCAATGGCTAAGTAATAACATGTAAAAACTGAGCATTATTCATCCAGCAAAGGAAAGACTTAACTGACAACATACAGAAGTTTGATGGTATCATGACTAGAGAGAAAAAAGATAAGTAAAAGCATATTAATTCACACTACATAGCTCTTCCAGAAAACACTTCATCAGCACCTCCAGGTACTGATCCTGGTCCAAAGCTGGACCTGGATGATGGAACTAAATAAACCCTCACCGCGTTTGTAGATGACATCAAATTGGGGAGAATGGGTGATGCACTGGAGGAAGCACAGGGCTACCATTCAGAGAAACGTTTACAGGCTGGAGCAAAGAACTGATAGAAATGTTTGATGTAAACCAACAACAATAAATAAAAGTCCTACACTTGGGGCAAAATAACTTCGCACATAAGTACAGGCTGGAGACCAGCTGGCTAAGGAGCTGGGGATATGGTGGACAACAATTTAAACATGACCCAGCAGTGTGCACTTGCAGTGACAAGAGACACTGATCGCAGGCTGCAGCAAGGGAAACTCCAACTCCGTAGAAAAGAATATTTTTCATCATGAGGGTGGCCAAACATGGGAACAGAAACATCAGAGAGGCTGTGGAATCACTATCCTGAAGGCATTCAAAACACAACTGGACGCGACCCTGAAGAAAGCCTAGATTTCAGCAGAGTTTGGACCAGAAATCTCCAGGAGTTTGTTCTAAAATAAATTATTCTATGGTTTTACAAAGAAAGTTAAGAATTCTAACTTCTATTTTACAAACAGGAAAATTAAGGTAGAGAAAGATAAAGGCTATCTCTGAAGAACAGTTATTATTTAAACTGTGGTAGCTTCCTTATGTTCCAAGCAAGATGTGGGCATACTGCACTGAGGCCATTTCTATATATTTCAAGAAATTGTCCCAGCACATAAAATAATCAGAACATATAATACAGAAATATAATCAGAACACATGAAACAGGTGCAAAAAAAAGTGAAGTGACTTGTTTAAGGTGAGACAGTGCATCCAGAGGAAAACAGGGAACATAACTCAGGTCTCTGACATCCCAGAGCAGTGTACTCTTTAGAAGAGCATTCAGCAGCTTTCATGATAGGAACATCTGCCCACCAGACACTCAGCTAAAACTCAGCAATTCATTCTCCCTAGCTATAAATCATCACATCCAGTTGCCTTGTCATTAAGATAGTCTCTCCTTAGAGACAGCTATCCAAGCTTTAAGATTAATTGCACATCATTGCATTTTTATCATACACCCCTATGATAAGGTGGGAGAGTTTAGTTAATAGAGTTAGCTTTGTTTTGTGTCTCTGTGAGAAAGTGCAGTCATGTACACACGCTTTTTCTTCCGTTGCAATAGGTGTCTTCTCAGAGAACAGGACATATGACACAGATACAAGGTATTTCATGTGTGTGATGTTCAGAAATAATTTAGGAATAACATTAGAGGCAGCAAAGTGCCAGAAGCAACAGAGGCGTTACAAATTAAAGGCTCAAAGAGAACCAGGGTTATTTGATGAATCATTTTGTAAAAACAAGCCGCAGCACCGCAGACATTTTCCCTTTTACAAAGTAAGAAAAGAGAAGATGTGACAATACACCTACAGTTGTAAAGGCAGCATGTCACAGAGCCACAGGATCACAGCCCCCCCTTCCAGCATCTCCGCTGTTACTCCTCAAAAGCCGCATGTGGAGCACATATTACTCGAAAGGCTAGAACAAACCAAAATACTGGAGGGCTGAGCTCCAGACAGCTGCTACTATAGAGAAAACAAACGCCACCTCCAAAAGCCACAAAGGTAAAGAAACCCCCCAAAGAGAAGAAATACTGGATACCAAGGAGAAGTGTAAAACCTGGAGAAAGAGTGTGAGATGATGAAAGGAAATAAGCCAGACAGCAGCCTAAGCTTTCTGCCAGTTTTTGTACCCTGCAACTTTTCCTGTAAGGAGACAGTACTAGCTCGAATGCACAACACTTTTAAGACCAAGCTGCTGAGATGGAGAAATTTCGAATCAACGATAGGGAGGAGAAGTCACAAGAGATGAATCCTTTTTGTTTTGTTTTTTGTTTCCAAATCCCAAGTTTGCAATTCTGTTTATGTAGATCAAATCCCATCTTGAGAAATCAGAGGAATCTAAGCATCTCCTTTCCAGTCCCTTAGGCACTTTCTAAAGAACAAACAGACCGAAAGACCTCAGTTACTGAGGGCAGAGCTGATGTACAAAGCAGTGCACTGAAGCAACTGTCAACCAAACCTTCCAGTAAGATTTTTAGTGTCTGAGTGGGTGGGACAACATGTGTGTTTTGTAGCTGATGACCAGCTGAAAACATCGTCTTGTGTAATGTGCTCAGTGTTTCCCAGCTAGAAACTGTGACAGGTTTTGTGGACGCTTTGTAGGAGCTTTCCCCAAGGACAGAAAGGTTACAGGACACTAGGTGTTCATGTCCACGCTGTCAGCTTCTGTCAGAGTAGAGAGAAAAAACATCTTTTGTTGCTCTGGTAGCCAACACAGACCAAAGCATACACAAAGCCTAAGGGGACTAGAGGTGCCAGAAGGTATTTGAGCATGACTGCCATGCTTCCCCGGCACTTGCGCTCCTGCCTTAGCACATTGCAGCAATGAATATTCGGATTTTTAGGCTATTTTACTAAGCTCAGCCGAGCCTGAAGTTTTGGACCATTAGAGAAATGGGAAGAAGAAGGGGAGAGATGACACTTAATAAAGGCCTGGCTACTTTAGTAATGAGAATCAGAACCTCTGTGTCACTAGCTCATTAAACCCAAATGGCTGTATCGTAGCCCACATTTAATTTCATTATTTCAGTTCAGTTTTTAGATGGCAAGCATCCACAAAAAAAAAAAATTCTCCAAGGTGTAACCATTCTCTGGTCCACATGTGCAAGAAAAGCCAAGGACTAAACAAGAAGAGATCCTAAACTTCCTTCTCACACGTACCAAAAGTACTACTGGATAAGAGTGGTTAACACTTGCTAAAGGTATGGCGTGAAGAAATCAATGCCAGTATCCTGATTTTCAGGGGATACAAGACATCAGTCACTAGAACCATTAAACCAGTACTTGTCATCAGCAGAAAATGCAATTAAAAAAAAAAAAATAGAAAAAAAATAGAAAAGAAAAAAAAAAGACAACGTACAAATGTGTTCATTCTTGTTGAGGAAAGTGGTTTTAATTCAAAATCTGTTACCTCTAATCAGTGTCCAGAACATCACAAACCTCCCTGCCAAGCAACAAACAAGTCAGTCCTACAGTCTCATCCACCAAGCAGCAAAGCCGTCTGTCACACCTTCCTAGTCCAAATGACCATGTCCCCCTCTTGCTAGGTTTTTACGAACTTTCTTAGCAGACAGCTTAGTGTCATTTCTGTTTCTCCTTCTGCAGCTGCCTCTCCAGGGACCAGGCAGTGCCCCAGTGAGCAAGCAAAACTGAAGACAGTACTGAATGCAACTAATTGAGTTTATCCTTGGAAGTTAATTAAATTTTAGCAATTCTAAAGAAATCAAAGCTCCACTTATTTATTTATGGCTTCCTTTATAAAATGTTCCTATCGATGTCTTTAGGAGATAGCAATATATAACCACACATATTAAGTCCTAGAAGAGCACCATGCCAAATACAAAGAAACTCCTCACATCATCAAAGAAAAAACTAGCTTCAGGCAAAGACCTGTTCAAACAGCTAGGCTTTGCATGGTATCTAAAAGTCAGCTATTTTGAAAACTCGAGGGAAGCAAATTCCAGCACTGTGTTCTCTCTACTGATGACATTCAGCAACTGGAAACATAAAATTAGGGACCTAAAGCTATCATCTGGAGATCACCAGAAAAATTCCAAATCCACTTGCAAATGTAAGCAAAATTCCCTTTGAAGGGATACATAGCCAGGGTTTGAGATCCCAAGCGTTCAGGAAGAATTCAAGTGCAATTTTTCACATATTCTCAAGACGAAGTTATGGTATTTGATAATTTTTTTCCTTACACAATTTCAGAGTACACCATGAGTGTGTTAGCTTGATATCCAGCACCAGAAACAAACAAAACACGTCTTCATAATTGCATGGTAGGTATATTATTAGAAATATACTAAACCACATTTTTTGAAAATGAGAAGCTGCGAGGAAAAATAGGAACATCCGCTGAATGCTGACTCAGATATTAAGACTGGAATTTGGCATGCAAGAGAGAGTAAAGAAACCTAACTGAAAACTACAAGATATTGAAAGAAATAGAATAAGATGAAAATGTTGATTTGTTACCAGTTGTGCTCATTACATTTATTTTTTCTCATGATAAGATCACAAACCCCTGCTCTTTAAGGACACAAGATCTAGGATAAGATGGTAATATTAGGTCACAGCAATAAGTTTTCATTTGGTTTCTACTAAGTTTCTTTTGAACAGAAACACAAAGTAGATCAGTGAGAATTTCTCAAATCAAGAACTAAATAATAACAGTTCTGAAGGATCTTAAACCTTACCATGGCCTACAAAGAACTCATCACTATAATTATGTGTGTAATTGCAAAGATAGGTCCAGAATATCCAAAGATTGTAAATAAAATATTAATAGACTGCCTCTGTGATGTACTATCTGAAGTTCACTTTAAAAATTTAATGAAAACCTAGCCATTCACATCTTTGCTTTGCTGGATATCACTGGAATAACACCAAGTTTTTGTGAGTGATTCATATCTAGCAGGTTTTGAAGGTTCTAAGAATTAATGCCCAGCCTTAGGTTTGGATCTGAAAGATGAATCTACCTTAGAAAAAGTCACCACTCTACCTGATCTCCCATCTCGTTGAATATCCACATGATACCACTCTCCATCATTGGCTTTCTTCTGTGTGGCCTTGACTTTAATGGTCCCAGAGCCCATGTCCAGCAGCAAGTAGAGGTTCCCATCTAGAAGCTCAACTGCGAAGAAGTCTACCTTTGTATTTTTCTGGCTCCTGGCATCTTTCCTCTCCTGAGGCTTGCCATGGGTGAAAAGGATCAGTCCATTGGGTTCAGTGGTTCGGAAATCAAATGAGATGGAGCCCATCCTTTTGGTATTCCATTTAGGCAGACTAATATAGGCCTCAGGTGTCTCAAAGCTGATGGGATCCAGTGTAGCCACATTCTCACATACGAATTTCACTTCCCCGTAGATCTTCATCTTAGTATCACCAATCCGTGCCAAGCGAGACAGCTCCAGACGAATGTCGTTATTCTTATAAACAACCTGCCAGACACAAGGAAAAATATCATACATCAATCCTGCATACAGTACAAATACCCCAATTACTTTCAGCCATGGGAGATAAACCTCTCCCAAAAGGCAGTGGGGAGCAGAAAGGAGACCATGCAAGAGTCTGACATGATGACAGAGGGAGAGAGCACAATCAGGAGTATGTATAGAAATGACAGCGATGGGTACTTTGCAATGACTATAGATCAGAAACGCAGGCAGAAGAGAACATTTAACTGAAGGACAGTGAGAACAATTAACTCTACCACAGGCCCACTCCGCTGTAAAAGCTTTTGTACATAAAATAGTGTGCATCTGGTATCATGCTGTTATATTTGCATAAATCCCATACAAAATACATAACAAAGCGTAACTTCCATGTCCGTCTCTGCTAGCCACAGCAGGGAACTCTGTACCACCACTGTCATTTCTCTATTATTCCCATAAGCCCTCTTAACTACTAGGAGAGAGATGGCAAAAATGCAAGCAAGTTGCTGTGAACTGTTGGTGATTGCCCTGTGGCTCCTAAACAACTACAAGAAAAAATAAACAGAGACAATTTTTCTGACCAAGAAATCTTATATCACTACAGGCACAAACTTGCTATGGAGATATTTGTATAGCTTACCCTCGCTTCAAGAAACCTATGGTCTCCATGCTAACATGTAACAGCCCATACGTATTCAGTGCCTGGACTCTTACTCTTTCTCTGGGTTAAGGACCGAAACTCTGGACTGTGTATTGCTACATGGATGGAAATTAGCCAAGAGAAGAGTCCCAAACACGCAAGCGCTCCTGAGCATGCCTGGCTTGCTCAGGAGTCCATTCCTCCTGCCCTTCTCTTTCTACAGAATTAATTCCTTCCAGAGAGGACTCCACTCGACCCCGTTCTCACAGAGGCAGGGACTGGAGAAGGCACAAAACCGAAACATTTGTAAACTGTACTTCCTCTCAACCACCTTCTGTGCCTCTTAAACATACAGCAAGCAAAAGCATTTCTGCAACTAGCACAATTTTGATTGAATTAATGTTCTGCAACACTACTGAAGACTCTGACTTCTTCTAAGGAGTTGTTATTTTAAAATATTTTGTGTCTATTACCATATAGCATATACATACACACACATTTGATTTCTGCTTTCAAAATGCTAGCAGGCTAAGTTGTCAGCAATTTGCTATGGGAAGAGAAGGGAAAGGAGATATGCATTGTTAATTCTACAAATAGGACAGGACAGTCAGAGGAATGAGTGTGCAGTAAATATTAAAAGGCAAATGAGGGAGAGAATGAGGGATAAGCTTCTAAAGTAGGTGACCTCAGGATGAAAAATAAATGAAATCACAATTCAACACATTTGTAGCAAGGGAAGAATATTCGGCTTTCACTAGGCATTAAAGGAGAAATTCCCCAGCGCAGCCAGCACAGCATCAGATTTTCCTATTACAAAGGTGAAACACCCTACATAGAGTGAAAGGAGGAGCGAGCTGTTAATTCCCATTTGGAGTCATGGCACAAAGCTGTAGTTCCTCCCAGCAGAGGACAGTATTGACCCACAATAGCTTATTTTGCTCCAATGCCCAATAAAGTGCTCTGCCCTTGCACAGACTTCAAAAACATCAAGTCTATTAATATCTGCAAGAGGAATAAAATATATTTTCAATTTGTGAGACTGTAGTAGTTTCACTCTACGGATTAACCATATCAAATGCTATCACTAGACAAACCATACACCTCCATCCAGTGACTCAGCAAGGCTGTGCATTGCAGCCTCCCCCTCTTGCCAGACAACGAGGTGCACCTCAGCCAGACAGCAGAGACGAGCTGAAGCTACCTTTGTATCCAGGAAAGGCTCACGTCAGAAGCGTGAGATGTACTCCATGCACGCGCAGCTGTCCAGACTGCCCAGAACTTCTGCACATACTTTGTGTGTGCAGCAAGTTCAGTGCTTTCCACAAACACTAGTTCTGAGCACTGCATGCAGTCCTGTCTGCACCTCAAGGCAACAGAGGAGCTGAAGGTACAGAAGAAAATAATAGAACAATTAAGAGGATGGAGCAGGATGCTTTATGAGGGTAGCCTGAAAAGGCCTGGACTCATATTTGGAGAGGACTGAGAAAAAATATGATTGAAGTTTACAGAAGATGAAGAAGATTAATGTAGAACTGCTCTTTGCCAAATCCAGCAATAGCAGAACTAGAAGCACTCACTGAAACTTGTAGGATATAAGTTTAAAATGGATTTTTAGAAGTACGTATTTACACAGAGGGCAGTGAACTTCTGGAACTTGCTGCCACAGGAGGTCATGGAAGCAGAGAGCATCAGCAGGCTCAAAAATAACCAGAAATATGAGTGGGCAGTAAGTCCACAAACTGATATTAAAGTGAAAAGGAAGGGATGGACCTTCTAATAATCCTAATCCAATAGCAGTGGATGCTGTTGGAGTGTAAGGGGAATGTACCACTGATAGCAGCCATGCTCACACACTCTCCCTAAATAGCGCTTGCACCTGCCGCTGTTGGAGGCAGACTGCTGGGTAAATGGACTGACTGTTCTTCAGGCCCATTAGGGCTTTTCTCGTGCCCTTCATGAATCTATGTGTATAGCAGGTTGCACACAGTCTACTCCTTGTTCCACTGCAGGGACAGCCTGGGAAAGAGGGGAATTGGAAATGGATTCCTCTGGACAGAGTCCTTCTGCCAGCACATACACATGGTACTCCCTGACTGGTATGACGCTGCATTTTTGGTTTCACCCCAGCATGGAGTTGCTTTGGCAAGAGAATGCCAGGCCTGTATGAACTGTGACTTTAATGATCCTAACACAGGAGAACTGCCGTTATTGGATACTACTATCAGTTGTTCAAACCAACACTCCTCTAAACTGTATCTTGACCCAGGCTTCCCACATATGAGAGGAGCAGACAGGTAGCATAATACCCTACATATGACTGATGGCTGGTGCTGGGTTGTGCCTAGCTATGACTCAGTGACCTGCTTTCAGCAACCTCTGCACGTTGCTGGTAGAAGGAATATGCTCACACACACACATAAGCAGCTTCCAGCTCTCAGCTGAGCCACATACAGGTTACATCTCCCCTTATTTTTACATGGTGGTAATTTGCCATTGAAATAATTTACTACAGGTCATGGTGTCTTCTCTGCTACTAGCAAACTTTAAATTAAAATAGTATCTTGTTTTCTCTAAAAGACATAGTGATACAGGAATTAGTTATATAGAAAATCAGTCTAGATTATCATAATGGCTCTTTCTGGCCTTATAACCTACGAATCTTTATGTTTTAATGAAATCAACAGATGCTTCAGTGCAGTTTTCCAGGATAGATGAAACACATCCTTCCCAAATGTTAAAACTGCCTGGTAAAGGAGAAGATGCTTTTGTCAATTCAGGTCTGATTTGCCACCACTGCTTTCAATGAGAGTTTTCTATATGTTTGTGATCCTACCTTGCAACACACCATTAAAAAGGAAGGCAAGTAAAAAGTCTAGGACAAAAAATTCTATAGTTCTAAATATATGAGCTTCAAGAACTAGTTTCTCAGAGAGTCACTTGATACAAGCCAGAGAAGAAACATTTTCACATTTCACTGAGGAAGCTGTCTGCCAGCAGTAGAACCTATCATCTGCATAACGCTTCCTACCTCGTAGTCTCATTTTATCAGCAATCTCCAAACTAACTTAAGGGCTCTTCAGGATATGTGACCAGCAGGTCGAGGGAGGTGATCCTGCCCCTCTACTCCACTCTTGTGAGATCCCACCTGGAGTACTGCATCCAGCTCTGGGGGCCCCAGTACAGGAGAGACATCGAGCTGTAGGAGAGAGTCCAGGGGAGGGCCACGAAGCTGGTCAGAGGGCTGGAGCACCTCTCCTGTGAGGACAGGCTGAGAGAGTTGGGGTTGTTCAGCCTGGAGAAAAGAAGGCTCCGGGGAGATCTAATTGCGGCCTTCCAGTACCTAAAGGGGGCCTACAGGAAAGATGGTGAGGGACTGTTTATCAGGGAGTGTAGTGACAGGACAAGGGGTAATGGGTTTAAGGTGAAGGAGGGTCGATTTAGATTAGATGTTAGAAAGAAATTCTTTACTGTGAGGGTGGTGAGGCACTGGAACAGGTTGCCCAGAGAGGTTGTGGATGCCCTCTCCCTGGAAGTGTTCAAGGCTAGGTTGGATGAGGCTTTGGGCAACGTGGTCTAGTGGAAGGTGTCCCTGCCCACAGCAGGGGGGTTGGAACTAGATGATCTTTAAGGTCCCTTCAAACCCAAACCATTCTATGATTCTATATACCAACATACTGATTGAAACCCATGCCTCCAACTCCAAATGAGGCCATGACTGACTCAGAGAGCTGTCCCACGCTAGGACATAGTCTTCTAGTGCCACTCTGGGACATGGCTTCTGTAAGAAGCACAGCAATGAAAGCAGTGTCCATAAATCTGTCCATTCTAATCAGAAGGCTTTCTGAAGAAAGCTGATCTTGCCTGTTTAAACAGAGACAAGCTTGAGTTCATCCCACATCTGATACATGTGTTGGAGAAGGTTAAGAGGCCTAAGGGAGTCAAGGAGATGATTTCTGGTAGACATACACATTTACTGTACAGTTATTCCTGGAAGGAAGGTAGAAAAGAGAAAGGAGAAGAAAATTACTAGCAAAAGCTATGCACAGCGCATTTGAAAACTAACCTTTATGCTTCAAATCTTAAAACTGCTTTATATTCCAAAAATTAAATTAGAACAATGACAAAAGTGTTATTTCCTTTTCCACGAAGACTGCTTCTAAATACATTTTAATAGAGGAATAGTTTGACTGTTCAATGTCTTTATTTAACAAATTGAACCAGCATAGATGGATGGTCAGGGATGGCATAGTCCAGATACACACAGTCTCTGATATTCAGCAGTAGAATTCCATGACATTTGAGACATTTTGGGGGATAAAAAGCTATACAGTAAATTAGGTCTCCTTTAAATCTGCTGAGAAAGAAGGGTTTGTTTTAAGCTGAGCTAAAACAAATTTGCAATCCAGTTTTGAGGTTTCTTAAAAATGGCAACTTTGCAATTCTGAAGCATTCAAGGAATTTCTCCAGCTAAACTTATAAGAAGCTTCACTCATGGGTTAATGAGATCTCTAATCAGATGGCTTTTCACAATGATGAAAAGTGTCTCTCTGCAATCAAGTGAAGATGCAGATAGAGTGGGAGCAACAAAAGCGAGGAAAAATGATGTGCTACGCTTGGCCAGTAGCCAATATAAAAATTCCTCTCCAAGTTAGTGCTGTTAAGCAGGAAACATGGTGTTTGGCACAGGCTGGACACAGGCATGCTCCAAAGGGGAATGGCCATTGACAGCCTGGCAAATTAGAAGATGACCATCATGAAAAAGGGCAATAACCTGAAGGCTGTGTAAGTTTAGCTTGCTAGGAAGAGCACCTCTGAAGTTCAGCCAAGTCGTTCACCTACTGCATCCTGTGCATCACCAATTCCTTTTTTCTGTCACAGGCTGCCCCCTTCACTAACTGCCCATATCACTTCTCAGAAGGGCTAACTGCAGGACATTCAGCCTAGAGCCTTTCTAAGACTTCCTTAAGGCATCTGCACTGGACAAGACAAGTTCCTGCAGCTTAATAAATTACAGTTTATCAGCTGGTTTACCAGAACTATGTGTTTCTAGCCTGCCCCAAACAGCAAGTAGAAACAAACACACCAGCTAAGAGCACTTTACTTTGTGTTTGGGACAGACCACGTATGCAGTGATCATACTTCAGTGATGGGTAAATGGCTTCAGTGATGGGTAAATAAAGCTGCTATTCTTATTTATTTAAAGATCTGTATGTGGACCGTGCATATCTGGTCTAAACATATTTGATGGTTCACTGGGATAACAACTGTATTCAGGTAATAAACAAACACAACCACCATTCACCACACTGAAGGTGTTAATTCACCTGTCATGAAAAACAATACATTGAACATTGATAAGTAACTGACACCAAACAAATAAGACTCAAATATGATTTGTGGTATGTTGAGTAAAGTAATGCAATCCTACATTCCATCTGAATTATGTTTAACCAAGAACATGTATTTACCCAGCTAAAAATAGGAATATGGTGAGTAGAATGCTCAAACAATAAGGCAGGACTATTTCAAGCTTCCCTACAAAATTTTTTCCACCTTACAAATGAATTATAGGTTCTGAATAACTTCAAGTTTTGTGGAAAACCCCTGAAAAGAAAATAGATTTATTTAGTTTCAGAAGACTTATAGGAAGATACAGAGAAGTACTGCCTGGAATAGGCTATAAAGAAAAAGAAATAAAAGTGATTCAAGTTGCCAGTGAAAAAAAGGGCTGAAAAAGGCAGGGTGGAATTTCTTAACTGGTCTAGTGAGAACACAGTAAAAATAATTATTCAGAAAGAGGTTTATGCTGAAAAAATAACTTTTCCTTAATAGATACTGAGGACAGAGGACCCAGTACTTCACTGCAGTCACATCTATCCTTTAAGCCAAAAAATAAGTCCCTGCTTCTCATGAGAATGCAGGAAATCGGACTGTGTTCACAGTTACTACAGAGTTAACATCAACTCAAATCATTCACAGGGTATCCCAGAGCAAGCTTAACCAGATTAAGGCAGATCAAGTTCCATTTGGCTGCCTTATCTTTCACCTTGGAATATACCAAGAAAAAGACTAAACATTTCTATCTACGCCTTTTTGGAATAAGATCTAAGATCTTTTTTGCCTTACAACCAACCAAATATATGAATGAGAGAGATTTGAAACTTTAGGGGGGAAAAAAGTTGCTTTACAGCAATTTATTGATGTTCTAATATGTGTCTAGAGCTGTACAATAAGTTTTTGCATATACTGAGCCTGCTGCTTCTTGAGTTAGCTATGAGTATTGCTAAGCAACTAAAATGTCAAATGCTCTACAGCCTTACTTATTCTTTGTGTTGCATTGCAGCATTCAAACTACAGAAAAGCAGGGTTGTGAATGACTGACTTCTTGGATTCCCTCCTTTTAACAGGTAGGAATAAGGATAGAATTTATTTTATCACATGGGTGGATTTCTGCATCCTCCATGATGGGATACACTGACTGCTAATTCATTCGATCTACTGTTGAAGAAAATCTTGATTTCAAAGGGAATAGCAGACCCCACAATTGCATCTTGAGGTAAACATGATGGGAACATTAGAAATTATATAGAATTATTTGTGAAAAAGCCATGACACTGTATAGAGAGGAGAGAAGAGAAGCTTTTATAGTTGCAAGAAAAATGCTGCTGAAGGATTCTATATTAGCCTCAAAGACTACAGTCACTTCCTCAGCTACCAAAAATGCACACCATTGGCAGCAGTAAGATGAAGTAGAATTGGTCATAGCATGGCCTATGATTTGAGGATGAATGCTCTTTTGTGGTGGAAGTGTCAAATCCTCTTCTCTCCTTGCTACAGAAACTTCAGGTTCTGCAATAAGTGAAGAAAGGGATCACAGATATAAGGTACAGTTTCTGGATTTCTTAAAATATCACTTTTCCACAGATTTTCTAAGCAATGGTGAGAAAGCCACCTAAACTCAATATTTTCAAAAGTATACTCCTCACATCATGGTGGCCAACTTGAGGTCATGGAATTAGTTTTGCAGCCAAAAGCTGTAAGTGAAGACAAGAAGAGATTTCATCTTTACTGCTAAAGCTAAAAGAAATGCTCTGAGAACTTAGATTTCTCAGTCTGTTTCTAAAAACTAGCTTGTTAACCAACACTTGTTAATATTTAGGTGGGAAAGTAATTGACTGATATTTGACAGTAGTAGAGTTCACCTTTGTGTCATGGCAAAGCATTTAAGGCATTTCACTGTGGATTCAGGTGCACAAACTTGAACTTCCCTCTTGCTTCATGTTCTGTTCAACCTCCATTTGGCCTAGTAACAGAGAAGAATAAAAGCTGCAGGACAGGGAAGCCAAGACAGCCAGCTATGAAGCTCCTTACTTGTGACACAGGCCGTAGACACAGGCATACCTCATGCTAGCCCTGAAAAGCAACTTGTACCTTGGACATAAGAAGGGTGTAGAAGAGATATGTCAGTATTTTACAAATATTCATGCATATACAATAATGAAGAAATTCTATGTTCTATACTGAGCCTGCATAGCGCACAGATTAAAAAAAAAAAGGGCAGAAGAAACAAACACTTAGTAGCTACACACAGAAAATCATTCCTCGGGTGGATTAAATGAAGCATCCTGGAATGTAGGGAGACATAGAAGGAGACAGTGCTGTACGCTGCTGGAGATCATGTCCAGTTTGGAGAACTGCACTTCAAGAAAGGAGTGGGACTATTGGAAAAAGCCCTGAGGAGATCAATGAGAACAACCAGAGGTCTAGAAAATAGAAGAAAGGTTGAAAGTATTGCTTCTTTTTAACATAAAGAAAACTGCAAGGAGACATTATAACAGTGTTCAAATATAAAAAGGTTGCTACAAAGCAGAAAGGAACAATCTGTTCCTTGTACCTATGCTGAAAAGGACAAGAAATAATGGGCAAAAATTCCAGCAAGGAAGTGTTAGAATTGATGTTAGGAAAAGCTTTTTTAATTTAAGAACGGTGAAGCACTGGAAGAGACTGCCTGAGGAGCAACCATCACTAGAGACCTTTAATTACAGGTTAAATAAATTCCCGTCAAGACTCACATAAATGTCATTGATTTTTGTCTTGGGACAGTGGAAGTGAAAAGGATTAAATAATCTCTCACGGTCCATTCCAGTTTTATTTTATATGATTCTGTGTTGAGGGTGAGGGGGAAGGTGCAGGACATGAGAAAAGGGAAATTACTATGTAGCTAAAGACTTTCCTAGTATTCAATGCATAGAAAGGAAGAATAAACCTTATATTAACACAATTCTGATATCTCACAAATTTAAAGAGCTTAAATTTACACATTAACTTCCTAGCTAATGAAGGTTTGATGGATTTTTTAAGTTAAAAAAAGAAGGAAAAAAAAGGAATCATCATCATAGCAGCTTATTTACCAGCATGCAGTAGTTTATTTCAATTACATTCAGTTCTGTATTGAGCTTATATAGACATTCACCAGTTACAGAATGCTCTGCTCCTCCCAAAAGCATCCTGAAATCTCAGATTTGTCTAGCTAGCACAAGCTAAATCTGTCTAGCTTGGTTCAGTGATGAGTATGTGAGGAAATGATTACTGTCAAGTGTCTTAAGGATTTCATCGGAAAGGCAGAGAGGAATTATTTTAGGATGGCCCCATTGATCATTTAAGGCTTGAACCTTGTTACACAAGACACTGAAAACTGTATCAGACAATGACTTAGCAAATAACACTTCACTTAGCGATTTCATTGTATTACAAATCCACCTAAGGTTGTGCAAGTACAAAAGACCTACCTCAGGAAATAGATCTGTTTAGTATGGCTGGGTGAATGTTTCCATCAGAATGGCTTTCTAACACAGAATTCCATTTTCCTAACAGAGAATTAGCACTGAAATGCTTCACTTCAAGCCATTGCAACCCAAAATGGCATGTTTAGTTTCCTCAAACTTAACAGAAAAGCTGTTGTATGAACTTATCATAACACAAAAATTTTCCAGGCATTGTGTTTACTTTCAGTAGTGGTCCCCAATTTTACCTCTGGTCTGCACTCTCTAGGGAAATATTTTCACGTGATGCAATGTCAGCATCCCACCTGACGTCAGAAGAGACACAACTGGTTTTGCCACAAAGCAGCTTGACCAAATATTCTGGTCCCTATGGGAGAATGGGATGCGAGGGTTCTACAGAACAGCTACCACATGGAACTGCACTAGATAGGAAAATACAGTTCTTGTTAAATTGGCCCCAGAGTATTTGAGGTCAGCTCAATAATTAATATGAAATAATTTGATTCAGGGAATATCAGAATGTTACATACTAATTATGAAGATGATTAGGGGACTGAAGCATCTTTCTTATGAGGAAAGACTGACAGAGCTGGGTCTGTTTAGCCTGGAGAAGAGAAGACTGAGAGGGGATCTTATCAATGCTTATAAATATCTAAAGGGCAGATGTCAAGAGGATGGGGCCAGACTCTTTTCAGTGGTGCCCAGCAACAGGACAAGGGGCAACGGACACAAACTGGAACACAGGAAGTTCCACCTGAACATGAGAAAAAAAATCTTCTTCACTTTGAGGGTGACAGAGCACTGGAATAGGCTGCCCAAGGAAGTTGTGCAGTCTCCTTCTCTAGAGATATTCAAAACCCGTCTGGACGTGATCCTGTGCAACCTGCTCTAGGTGATCCTGCTTTAGCAGGGTGGTTGGACTAGATGATCTCCAGAGGTCCCTTCCAAACTCTACCAATCTGTGATTCTGTGAATTCAATTCTGAAGTTTTGAGAGATTTCCATTAAAAAAAAAAAAAAAATCTTACCAGCAGCAATGAAAACAAATGTGGGCTGGAGGAACCTCCTTTGGGACAGAAGCTCTTCATTTCAGTCAGCTTTATCATTTCAGTGATAAAATGTGTTTTAATGAGAACATCAATGTTTAAAGTCTTCTGTGAAAATACTAAATAGATATTGTTCACTTACAGATATGCAGTTTTTCCCCACTACCTATCTTCCCTAGCCAATATGCCTTGAGCCTGCTTCACAAGAATATCCCTGGCAGGTACAAGAAGGAAGTTCAGTCTCCATAAGCCAGTCAAGCATTAGTCCCACTGCCTAGGCTTCCAGTGTGCTAGGCAAATTGTGCCAACCACAGCCGTGTTTTCTATGTTTTTGTCATGTGTCCAGCAAAAAATAAATCGAAAACATTTACCATTACATATGGGAGAGCACATGCTTAAAAGTGAGCACTGCTCAAATAACAATGTGATTAGGGCAAGAGAGGAAGTATTCAGTGGATTTAGTATTGTGTAGACTTAGTCCACAACCTTATAGTGGTGTCACTGGAGCAGGATGGTGTCACTGTTTGTAGCCGGATGACAGCAGCTGGGGGTGCTGCATCGCATCACGTGTCTCCCTCCCACCGCGTTAGCACAAAGATTGCAGGGGCACTGGCATCTCCTTCCATCTGCAATGGCAGCCAAAGTCAGAGGCATGTCTTCAGCTAGGCTCTCCTCCTGCGAGGGAGCAGACATTCCAGGTCTGCTGAAGAAGTGCCATTGGCAGGATGGCACTACCCCATGGCTGACATCACCACACAGGTCTAGATAGACTGGGGTGGAGGAGGAGGACCACCTGAAATACTATGGGTTTCCAAAATTCTTTTTAACTTCTCTCTTGTTGCCCTGTGTAAAAACATGCCAACATGGGCATCTCTCCAGGACCTCTGTGCTCAACTCTGTTCAAATTCCAAGGCATGGGACAAAGTCCAAACCCTCCACAGGTAGGATTCCCCAAACATTTATCTGCACTGGGCCTTATGTTGTATGAAAACAAGGAGGTGATGAGCTAAATATTTTCTTGAATATTTGCTGGAAGAGGCAGGGAATGTAATTAATTCCCTACCTACACGAGACATCAAGAGAAAAATACTGTCATCTTTTAACCACACTCTGATGCTAGAAAAAGAACCAGAAGCTCTTTTACATCTTTCTCCTACATGCATCTAAAAACTCTCAAGCTGTGACCTCCAGCTCTACAGTGCTTTCAGCACTAACAAAAGGGAGAGAGGGAAAAACAACAACAACAAACCCCAAAACTCCAAAAAATCTATCTTTTGTTTGTGACTGAGTCCCAGTTACCATGATGCCAGAAAGTCTAGTCCATCTATTCATTCAGAAGCCACCCAACTGCATCAGTCGCAGATTTGGTGCACAGCACAACACTGAGACTAATAAAGGGAGCAGCTCCTCCTCACCTGCTAATATGGTCTCACCTGGCCTCCAGAGAAACCCTTACTGACAAAACTGTTTTCCTAGCCCCCACTATCTTTACATGATTCTTGGGGAATAGTATTACAACTGTGCAAAGAGCCCACTAGCACTACCAGAGCCCACTGGGGCTATTGGTGAAACTTCATCCCTTGCTTTGATCTGGAAGCTGTGTGCATGGAGTTGAAGTCCAGCTGCTCCTAGGTGTTAAGAGGGGACGGGGAAGCTGTCAGCACAGCCAGAATCCTGCTGCTGCACTGAGAGAGCATTAAGGAAAGCACATGAAAGGAGAAAGAAACAAAAGCAAAAAAAGGGTGACATTTTCCAGTGGATGCACTGAAATGAGAAGCAGAAATAGGAGACACATGACAGCCTAAGCACCCCATTCAGCACCAGATTACACTTCCTTCTCAAAGTAGGTGGGGTGCTGCAATCAGGAGCAGCAAGAGCTCTTCGGTAAGGAGAGAGGTCAGGGCTGGAGTCAGCACTGAGCACCAGACAAAAGAGGCAGCTGATGAGCTGGTTCCTGGCACGCTGGGCCTGATTCTGCAAAATGCAGGGAGCTTTCCATACTGTTTTCTCTCTGGAGTGGGCCTATCACCATGTATTTTTCCATTAAAAAATAAAGGGGGGGGGGGCGCCAGGTTTTTCCCCAAAGGGAGCTGGAAAAAATGCGTCTCTCCATTGTAGAAACAATTTCCATAAGAAATTCCTACAGAGCATTTTAAGTTATTCTGTGAATATTAATGTCCTAATGTGAACCCATTGTATTATCTCCCATTCCCCCATTAAGGGCTACTATCCCCAATTTACAGAAAGAGAAAGCGAAACAGAGGGAACTGAATATTCTTGGCCAATTCATACAGCAAGTCAATAGATAGTCAGAAAGAATGTCTCCTCTTCCTCGTTACTACCCTGTGCCTAAGGAATAGCTGGAGAAGATGCTTTGGTGACACAGATCAGTGTAAATAATCTACTAACCTCTTTCAGCTTTGAAATTCAATAATGTAAATATGAAATGACAATAAACTTTTCCCTCAGTTTGTTTACTTTTCCTACAATGCCATTTTAATGCATCCAGGCACAGGGTTTCCATCTCCTCTGTGTGGAGCTTGGTTTTACATATAAAGGGAAACTGATCCCACATATCTAGGAAAGCTTATTTGATACAAGCCTAATTTACAATATTATCTTACATTTTCTGTTTCGCTCAGTAATATCTTACTGCTTAAGAAAGGTCTATAGCGGATCTTAAGCAGAGCTATAGATCTTATATTGTTCAAACACTAAAAGGCAGAAAACAAAATCTGCCTTAGCCAATTGTTTGGCCAAAATTCTTGAGTTAAATCTTTTAATCCTTTCTGGTTAACTGGACTGCCCATCCACTTTTGTTGTTTAACTCCCAACAACCTTTCCACACCTTCACTGAGCACTGAGACACTACTGTGGCACCAGCAAACAGTCTCAGAACTTCAATTTCTGGAGTCACCTTCTTTGGAGGAAAGGGTTGAGAAAGGGGCTCTGCTCTTGTTATTACCCAGATCACGTTGACCAGAATGATAGAAATGATTGTTTCATCTATGTGGCACTCTTAAAGAACCAAGTGTTTCTCCTCTGTGGCAGTTTTATTCTCCTTGCATAGAGCAACTGCTGTCAAAAATCACAAAATACATGGAAATCAGTCAGCCATTCTTTTTCTAATATACCAAGAAAACTTGACTGTGTGTTATATTGCCACTGAAGGAAAAAAGAGGGGAATAAGAGGAAATGGCTGACAGTCACAAAACTTTAAAAAAAATCCTTGAAGCAAGGACACATATGTATTTCTCAGTGCAGGACTGGTTGCTCATGTCAACACATGTAATCAACTTACATGCTACAATTATTTGCTAATATGCACCTATGTGTATTTGCATTTACATAAACATAAAGCATATCCATACACTGTGCATACACACATAAGAAGGCATATGCATTTACATACTTACACACAGACCTGAACAGTGGACCTCTGCACTGGTACCTACTAAGAGCATACGTATGGATTTATACACATCTATAAACAGTTACCTGAACGCACGCGACTATATATACATATATGCATACATGTTTACTTATCTCTCCACCTGTGATTCTTATGCCATGCACATGTTTTTCCAGGGCAGTAAACTTAAGAGTGCTTATGATTAGCATTAGAAGAATGCACACTGTCTGCATGTGGATCCCCACGTGCACATGTTCTTATGCAGGTGTGCTGCCAACAAACTGCTTGTCATTCTGGTAACAGCTGTCCTCTTATCCTGGAGGTAGCTCAGAAAGCAAGAGTGTATCTTTTTTTATGAAACACTCTACACAAAGATGGAGCTACTATTCCCTAGAGAAAAGGTTGGTGGGGGTGAGATTACACCTTGTGTAAGAACCCTTGTGACTGCCAATTCAGCCTTTGCCTACCCACACCCTCCAATGTATCTAGAAGTCAGATTTCAGTTCAGGAGATGCAACGAACTTTGCTGTACATGACACTGGACTGTGTGCTGAATGGGACTTAGCAGGAGCTAAGCATGCTCCTTCATGTATTTCTTTTTCTGTCACCTTGGCATGGTCAAACCTGAAAGGACCACAGACAAGGGAGGAAGCAAAGAAAATGACAACAGGGGCTTCTAAGTGGAGTGTTTCTAATGTAAGCTATCCTGGGTCAGGCATGTTCTTGCCTGCAGTCCTGTTCCAAGACCAAATAACTCAGTGACAGCTCTGATTGCTCTACTACTTTAAAGAGGCAACACCCCCCACACACACACACACACCAACTGCATACAAAGCCCAGTGTGCAGAATATAAAGACACAGATGCTGAAAAGTACTTTGCTAGAGAATGTACGTTCAGCCCACGATGCATCCCAGCATCACTGTGTCTTGCCATTCCCAGGCGGGAATTGTTCTGCTTGGCTCCTTCATACATAAGGCACTCAAAAGGAGAGGATTAGTGATGATGATTACGGCACACAAAGTGCTGCTGTTTTCTATCACTGTACTATGCTCTTTTCTTCCTCTTTCTTCCCCTAGAGCACTACACTTCGAAAGGGCTGCATTTTTCCCCATTTTGCTTTGGGAGCAATGTAATTAGTAACCCAAACAAGCAAATTATTTCCCTAACCCTTATCACTCTGTCAATAGGGTCTGTATGGTTATATCACACAACTCTCTTGCCCTTAGAAGTGCAAGGTCACCTCCTACTGTTCTGGCACCCACAAGCCTGACACCTCTCTCTGCAAAACCATTGTTTCCACACGGGTCTATCAACAGGTATTAGTAAGGGTAAAAATTATTTCTCAAGAGCTTTCAAAAGGAAATATGGGTTGCAGACATCTGTCCCACATCCTGTTAGTCACTCACAAAGCCACAGAGAAGCCAAAAGTTCTGAACTGGTGTTTCTGCACTATGCTACCAACTAGTTTTGTCCTACCTAGGCTAATAAGCCTCTTAAAGGCAGATCATCAGCCACATTCTTCCTTGCTGGCATAGAAGTATTATACCCCAGAAAGTTAAACACTTAACTTAGCTCGAAGCAAGAGAATAAACCACCTTGCGTTAATCACATCCAGCAAAATTTGCCTGCATGTTCCTGTAAGAGGTATAGGAGGCATAGTCACTGACTTCTAAAAACAAGTTTCTTTTCCCAGGCTGAACATAAAATCTATGCCAGTAATGGAACATTACCTCTAGATTATTATTACTATTAGTACAATTACTATTGATTATTATGTGTTGGAGACACTGGTGTGGTCGGGGAAGCGAGGAGGTAGCAAGTGGCAGGTGAAGGAATTTCTCTGACATGGAGAAGCATAAGGATCATCCTGTACCACTTCCCAAAAACTTAGAACTGAAGGTTCATTCCAATGTCCTAGGAGCCTTTGCATGAACAAAATTAAGGGCAGTAAGAGGAAATATGCAAACAGGTATATTTTGCTTTAAGCCTTGATTCTGATTTTATGGAAGAAGTGTTATTAATAAAGCTTTCCAGGTGCCAGAGAGAGACAGACCGAGGCAGCACACTGGGGAAAGGGCCACTGCCTAAAATTTCAGTCCTAGCATGGCTTAATTGCAGACACCGAGTGACTTTCAAATACTGGAAAGCAGTCTTGACACCTAAGGCAGATTCTGGAAAAGGACAAGAAGATATCTAAAATTCAGCTTACTTATCACTTTGACATGCAGATAATAATACATACTCAGACACAGTCTCATTTAAGTTCAGCCCAGTTCTAGATTATAGATTTAGGATCAAAGACTGTAAGTAACTCGCACACAATGGGAACCGTATCTAAGCCTTGCAAATAGTGACTATGAAAAGAGTGCGCGTGTCTTGGTGCATAACCAATTGAACATGAAATGCCTTTGTAAAGCAGTTGCTAAGAGGACTAATGTGATTCTTCAATGTCTAAGTAGGAAACTATCAAGAAAGTACAGAGAAAAGACACTGACTACATATATAGTATTAGTGAAAGCATTTAATAATACTGTGGCCTGTTAACTTGCCTATGCTTTTAAAAAGATGTTTAAAAACTTCAAAGAGCAAAGAAAAGTACTACAGTGATTTCAAGTCTCAGTCTTCTGCTATGCTAGGTGAGCTATCCAATGAATTCCATCTATTTCACCCAGAAGTGTGTTACAAGCTGATCCAAATCTACATGCTACAGGAATCTGCGGGGGGAAAAGTTCTCTGACAGAGGAGGTCTGCTTTAATTTAGGAGAAAAAAGCATAATCATATATGGTGGCTAGCCAAATGACAACTATTCAGCCTGGAAGTAATGTGCGATGTTTCCTAGTGATCTAATTAGCCAATTAAATCTTTAAATCACGATAGGATGCAATAGTAGTTTAAAAAAATGGTTATATCTTGATACAGAAGTTCATCAAAACCCCAAGGTGGCAATGTTTTTTTTAAAAGGTTCAGCTGATAAAATTTATGAAGTATGCAACATACATTTTTCTCTGTCAGATATAAATACATGAAGAACGTAAGCACTCATATCACAAGAGGATGACAAAGTTTTTTGCAATCCATGAGAACAAAAGAGGATGTTGATCAGCTACCAGGAATAAATATGCTTTATTTTTAATTTCACAGACTTGGGTCACTTGCTCCAAAGTCTTAAAAGAGTTGAATGAGGAGATTTCTGATCTGCTGAGGTTTATTTTTTATCTTGGAATAACAGAAAGATAACAGAAGAATAAAAGAATGATAATGTTGTGTGAATGTTTTAAAAAGCCAAACAGGACAAGATGTATAACTGTAGAAGGGTTTAGCCTGCAGGAACATCAACCCTGGAGGAAATAGCACAATGGCTTCTATCTGAAGTGCTTAATAAAAACATTAAAGGATAGGAATACAATACTTAATGTCATTAGACCTTCCTGTTTAAAAGGAGTTTCTGTCAAATAAACCTGATATCATTTGAATGACAATGGTAAAGGCACAGATGAAACATTTTTTAAGGCATTTGACTGAACACCAGAAGACAGCTCTGCTTAAATTAGCAGCATACAAGAACAAAACAGGACATAATATTATATAGATAGATAGTGCTCAGCTGACAAATCTCAAAAAGTAGCTGTCAGTGGGGTATCATTACTCAAAAGAGGCATTTCTAATGCACCATGAAGATCCATATTTTATGCAAAACTATTAAATATTTTATCAATTACCTAGAAGTAAATATAAAAAGCGCTGAAGCTAATACTTGAAGGTAACACCAAGTTTGGCAGAGCACTAAATAACTTTAAAGACAGAGCAGTCATACAAAGTGATTCATAAAACATGGAAGCCCAGGCACTTTCCATTCAAGTAAGTTTTAAAACACTTGAATACTAAAACATACGAGCTTATGAGGCCAAGAACTACAGAACCAGGAAAGGGAAGCTGCGGGGGAGCTGCACTCTGCAAAGCTGTGACTTTGAAAAGAATTTAGGCAATGTCAGAGGAGAAAGCGTGAGCTACTTTGAAAACAATTTAGGAAACATCAGAGGAGAAAGCATGAGCTTCCAGTAAAGTGCCAAAAGAGTCAGTTCAGTCTCAGGATATAGGACTAGAATAAGCAATATGTAGCACTGGCATGATATACACTTAAACCCTAGGTATAATTCTGATGTCTACATTTTCTTAAAGAAAGGACTCCAAAAAACTGCAAAAAATACATCAAGCAGCTTCAACATGATTTGAGAACTAGAATAAAATGCCTTACAGTAAAAGACGAGGAACTCCATCTGTTTAGTTTTTCAAAAGACAGATAAAGAAGGAACTTGATTATAGCAAATAAGGGAAAACCACTGGTTTTCTGAAGCATCTTTGTTCCAGTAGAAAACTGCATCACAAGAATCAACATTTGGGAGCTATTGTCAGACAAATTCTAAACAGATATAAGGCTCAATTTCTTTTTAAAGTAGGGGGCAATTAAACTTCACAACAACTTACCAAGGAATGTAACACATTGTCTTTTAATGCCTTCACACCAAAACTAGTTAAAACATAACTCCCCAAAACAGGCCTAAAATTATTAGATTTAATGTGGGGGATGTAGGAGAAATTGAGGCTTGATGATTCTTGCTTATGAACACTCTGAAACAATGTGTAAGTGGGGATAATTAGATAATCGACAGCAGGCTGAGCTAGCCGCGTATTTTGAAGCCCTTACCTGCCAATAAATCACTCAATTAGCAACAGGACAGATGACTGCAGATTCACTTTGAGTAGCAGGCATTTGTTTTCTCCTGAGTTTTCCTGGTTTCTATTCCTGACCCTGCCACTTGTCTGTTGGAAAACTTTTGATAGTTTTTCTCATGATCTCTTAGTTGAGGAAGTCAGTAATTAATTAATTAAATAGCACTAATACAGCTCATTCTCCAAATAATAATTCTTTGCATTTTAGTTGCTTTTTATTTTTATTTATTTTTGTTGTTAAGTCTCCAGTACCCAAAATGCAAAGAAACCCAGGTGCGAGGAGAAGTCTTACTTGTCCTTAAGACATCTTTAGCAGCAGCAAACGGAACACAGAAAACAACAAGCACAGTCCCATGGTGAACGGCTCTTTGTAGAAACACTTCTGAGTTAATACACTGAAGGGAACAATGGCACTCCTGGCAGGAGAAGATGGACAAGGTGACCTGATAAGCGTTTACTACTTCTAATATCTATGATTCTCTGGAGTTTGTCCCAGTAGGGTAGTCTCTTTTCATCCCTTTTTTACACAGCACCAGTCCACATTTTTGAGTCAGTAAAAAAAAAAAAAAAAACATTCCTCGGTTTTTAAGTCTCCTGTAAAAGACAACCCCACGTATATTCAGCGCTCAGAAAAAGGGCCCAGTTGGGCAGCAATAAACCTTCTTAACAGTTACGTCCACAGTTACAGCCACAGGGAAAGAAAGACACTCAATCACAATGTGAACATTACTCCTGGATGGAAAGATTCCCAAGCCCAAGTTAAAGCCTGGGAGCTGCCTGCTGCTCCTGCAGCCCATACTGATCTAGAGAGATTTCCCTACTAGAAATGCTCCCTCCAAGCCTTTACAGAATTCCAAATTCCATACATGGAAAGACCACTCAGTACTGAAAGGCAGATGCCTTTGCAACACAGCTCAGAGGAAGTGTTACAGCTCTGCTTGTTAATATCCTCATTTTGGAGCGATTGTTTTGGGGACCTTAATAATTACAAACAGTGAAAGAAGCCAACCTATCTTGCATTTCTCTGCAAACATCCAGGATTCATCTAGCCCTCCTTATTGCTCTTTTCACTTACAGCAACTTCCTCAAATGTAGGCTGCCTGGCACACACGAACACTTGTTCTCATTCAAATGGGCATCACTACACCTCTGATCAACGTGGGGCACTCCAGCCTTCTCTGAACCCTTCTCTCTCTGTTCCTCCAGCTCCTCCTACACACATATCTACACATTACTGCCTAAGTTTGCACAAACCTGTATGTCAGGCCTGATAGCAAATTGACTCTCTGCTCCTCTGATATCCCACTGCTCAGCTGCCTTCCCCCTCAGCTGTGTGCAAAGTGCACAAGCCTTCAGGAACGTCACCTTGCTATGCAATATTGCAACGAAGGGGTTACGTGTATCACGGCCTCTGATGGGTTGTGGCACATTGTAGTTAATATAAGGCAAAGCGAACAGAGTATCTACTTGAAAATTCTACAAGGAGCCTAGAAATGGTGTAGCCACACCAGGAAATATTTAAACATAAACCCTTCCATATTACATTGGATCAGCATCCTCTATCTGAAAACCACCTCCCCAAATACCCAGACAAGTCTAACAGAGCAGCTGTGCAGCAATACTGCCCTAAAACCACTTCACAGATTCCACTTATTTGGGGCTGGGAGAGTCTGAATGCAGATGCTGATGTCTTTGTATTTTATATACCATCAAGGACTTGTCTTCTGTGAGTTTTTCCAGTCACAATAACATCTCACAGCAAGGATTTCCGTGACTTTAATTGCTGTCGTATTCCTTCTGTTTGTTCTGAAGCTTGCCCTGCCTGTGTCTTGATGCCACTTACTCCCTCTATTTGAACAGACATTGAATGACAGTCCCCTTTGATAGCTCTCCCATATCACACGTGATTTTATGTCCCACTATCATATCCTTTCTCTGTCAATTCTGTTATGAAGAGCCATAGTCTGTTTGGCCATTCCTTGTATAGAAGTCTCTTTGATGATCGTTGTTGCCCCTTCTCCCCTTTCTGAGACTAAAAGGACAGAATGACAGTATCCAATGTGGTTTTATTTAATGACATAATTATATTTTATGTATTGTTCTCTATTCCCTTCCTAAAAATTTCTAACATTAGATGTGCTTATTTGACCAATATTGACAACAGAGCAAATATTTTCAAATATTACTAAAACATCAGAATCAACTCAAAGCCCATCATTGCATATGGAAAGTTTGGATTATTTTCCCTCCCTCCCTATATATATAACTCAATTTCTATCTACATACATTTAATTTAACCTGCCATTTCTTTGTCCAGTCATTCAGTATTACTTGGTCATCCTCCGCAGTTCTGCAAACAGTCCTCACCTGAATACTGTCATAGTCTCAGCAAAAGGTATGCCTTCCCCATCCCCATTTCTTTCCATTTATAATTCCACTAATGAATCTTCAGACCTCAGCATGGATCCCAGAAGTCTTCTCCACTGGGGCCTTCCCATGGAAAAACTGCCTGTTTAGTCCCACATTCTGTTTTTTACCTTCCAACCAGTTCTTCCTCTGTGCAGGGACCTTCTTTCTTTGCCCATCACTTTTTTAATTCTTTAAGACCCTTTTGAAAGGTAGGCTACATTTACCAAAACTCTCTTGTCTACACATTACCAAGGCCTCAATAAATCCAAGGAAGCTCCTGGTTGCCACAGTTAAAATAAAATGCCAATACTATTCATAAGTCCTTGGCACCACCACCGAAGTTCATCTGCTGCACTCCAAATAAGCGAAGAGTCTGTGAAATGGTTTTAGGGCAGTATTGCTAGCCAGCTGTTCTCTTAGACTTGCCTGAGTATTTGAGGCGACAGTTTTCAGATACACAGTCTCCCACAAAATCATTCTCTCTAAATTGGAGAGATACAGATTTGATGGGTGGACTGTTCGGTGGATGAGGAATTGGTTGGATGGTCACATCCAGAAGGTAGTGGTCAATGGCTCAATGTCCGGATAGAGATCAGTGACACATGAGGTCCCTCAAGGGTCTGTACTGGGACCAGTACTGTTTAATAGCTTCGTCAATGACACAGTGAGATCTAGTGCACCCCCAGCAAATTTGCAAATGACACCAAGCTGTGTGGTGTGGTTGACATGCCTGAGGGACAGGATGCCATCCAGAGGGACCTGGACAAGCTTGAGAAGTGGGGCCATGTGAACCTCGTGAGGTTCAACAAGGCCAAGTGCAAGGTCCTGCACCTGGGCCAGGGCAACCCCAGAATCAATAAAGGCTGGGGGATGAAGGAATTGAGAGCGGCCCTGTGGAGAAGGACTTGTGAGTACTGGTGGATGAAAAGCTGGACATGCTCTGGCAATATGCACTCGCAGCCCAGAAAGCCAACCATATCCTGAGCTGCTGTGGTGGGTTGACTCTGGCTGGAGGCCAGGTGCCCACCAGAGCCGCTCTATCACTCCCCTCATTCACTAAACAGGGGAGAAAAGGCATAACGAAAAGCTTCTGGGTCGAGATAAGGACAGGGAGAGATCACTCACTAATTGTTGTCACGAGCAAAACAGACCCAACTTAGAGAGGGAATTCATCTAATTTATTACCAAGCAAAACAGAGTAGAGGAATGAGAAAATAAAATCAACTCTTAAAACACCTCCCCCCACCCCTCCCATCTTCCCAGGCTCAACTTCACTCCCGGCTTCAACCTCCGCCCCCACTCAGCGGCACAGGGGGACAGGGAGTGGGGGTTACGGTCAGTTCATCTCACAGTGTTTCTGCCGCTTCTTCATCCTCGGGGGAGGACTCCTCTCATCGTTTCCCCGCTCCAGCATCGAGTCCCTCTCACGGGCTGCAGACCTTCAGGAGCAAACTGCTCCAGCATGGGTCCCCCACGGGGTCACAAGTCCTGCCAGCAAACCTGCCCTGGTGTGGGCTCCCCTCTTCACGGGTCCACCGGTCCGGCCAGGAACTTGCTCCAGCGTGGGCTTCCCATGGGCCGCAGCCTCCTTCAGGTGCCTCCACCTGCTCCGGCGTGGGGTCCTCCACGGGCTGCAGGTGCAATCTCTACACCCCCTCATCCTTCCTCCATGGGCTGCAGGGGGACAGCCTGCTTCACCATGGTCTTCACCACGGGCTGCAGGGGGGGTCTCTGCTCCAGTGCCTGGAGCACCTCCTGCCCCTCCTTCTGCACTGACCTTGGTGTCTGCAGAGTTTCTTACATCTTCTCACTCCTCTCTCCAGCTGCAAAAGCTCGCTCTCTCTAAGTGTTTTTCTTCTTCTTAAATATGTTATCACAGAGGCGCTGATTGGCTTGGCCTTGGCCAGCGGCGGGCCCGTCTTAGAGCCGGCTGGCATTGGCTCTATCAGACACAGGGGGAGCTTCTAGCAGCTTCTCACAGAAGCCACCCCTGTAGCCCCCCCCCCCCGCTACCAAAACCCTGCCACGCAAACCCAACACAGCTGCATCAAAACCAAGCGTGACCAGCAGGTCAAGGGAACTGATTCTGCCCCTCTACTCTGCTTTCGTGAGACCCCACCTGGAGTACTGCATCCAGCTCTGGGGCCCCCAACACAAGAAGGACATGGAGCTCTTGGAGTGAGTCCAGAGAAGGGTCACAAAGATGATCAGAGGGCTGGAGCACCTCTGCTATGAAGACAAGCTGAGAGACTTGGGGTTGTTCAGCCTGGAGAAGAGACGGCTCCGAGGAGATCTTATTGCAGCTTTGCAATACTTAAAGGGGGCTTATCAGAAAGATGGGGACAAACTTTTTAGCAGTGCCTTTTGCAATAGAACAAGGGGTAATGGTTTTAAACTAAAAAAATGGTAGATTTAGACTAGATGTAAGGAATAATGTTTTTACAGTAAGGGTGATGAAACATTGGAACAGGTTGCCCAGAGAGGTGGTAGATGCTCCATCCCTGGAAACATTCACAGCAACCTGATCTAGTTGAAGATGTTCCTGCCCATGGCAGGGGGGTTGGACTAGATGACCTTTAAAGGTCCCTTCCAACCCAAACTATTCTATGATTCTTACCAAAAGGTGTCCTCATACTAACCAAGTGTTTCCCATAAGCTCAAGTCGCAAAACCAAAGGGGACACCAACATTTATTTGCCCTCCTCTGCTGGATGCACTGGCAAATCCAGCCTCCAGGAGGAATCGGGAAACAGAGCTGGAATCAAGTTTTTAAAAAACAGCTGTGGTTCCCACACAGACCCAAAACTTCTAAGAAGGGATAGAAGTGATTTAGAAAATGCACTCAATGTCAAAGCTGTCACTTGAATTATTAACATGTAATGTATAGACTTTCTGTGAAGCTCACAATGAGATGAAAGTTATTAACTAAGGTACATGCATTATTAATTTCTCCTGTGATATATGATTTGTGAAGTTCTAACAAAATGTGTCACAGAGGTTGTAAACAGGAAAACTAGCCTGAAGCCAGAAGAGCTAAGCATATGCTAATTAAAAGAACAGCATATACTTTTCTTGAGCTTTGCTTTGCAACCAATTTTAATATTGCAATTGATTGTTTAACCATACCTGGATAGAATGAAAGAACTGGACATCTCCGGTAACAGCTTCTACTTGAGAGATGACAAACACAGCAGTCTTGTCCTCTAGGAGTGACAAGTCACAAGGATCATGGTTTGTCAAACTCTTGAGTGCTACAGGTGCTTTTCTTTACAGTTCTTTACACCTTCGAGATGGGTGATGTGACAGACCCTCTTTTTGAGAAGGAACCTCCTTTGGGAGGATACAGCATCCCACTCAGTCAGTGGCCATAAAGGGTTATAGGGCAGCTGCAGAAACCCAACTGTGGTTACATCAACAGTATCAGGAGGGCAGATTTCACCCTAGCATCTCATTGGTCTTCTCAAGAAAAACTGCAGTTTTGAAGACAGCCATAAAACAAGTAACAGAGTGTGAACAGATCTTCTTAATTAATCATCTGATTTGTTGGGAAGATGTCCTAGCACTGCCAAAGTTGAAGCATTGACCCTTATCAGAGGTCTGAGAGAGAACTGGCACCTACATAAACCAGAGTAGCCACCTCTTCTGCTACCCACTCAGATAACAGCCATACTGAGCTTATATTAGCCAAAAGCCGCCTAGTACCAAGCCTTTCAGGATCTGCTACGCTATTAAGTCAGCAGTTAATAATGCAAGTGAAACCCTTTGCTTCCCCATTTTGCTGCCCATGACAGTATCTTCCCAGAGGCACGAGAGCAAAAGACCGGGAAAAAGTTTGTCATCAGAGCCTGATCCAGATTCTTCCAGTGGTTTGTCTAATCCAGCTGCAAACATGAGAACAACTGTGCTGCCCTTCTAGCATTTTACAGCAATGTTTTGGTCACCTCAAATGTTCTGAATTCCACTGCTGGATCTTTTCTCTGACAAAAGTTCAGAAAGCATCAGCATGCTTATCTTCACATCTGTTCAGGGCTTGAAATCTACTGGAGCACTTCACAACCAAAACCAAACTAGAAAACAAACGCTGGAAGGCAGCTGAGAAGCAGGATCAGAATGGGATGGACCTGATCAGCCTTCTAAAAATCACTGGCTTCATTCCCTGTTGCTGCTACTGCCTGATGATGGCAAGTGCATGCAAAAGCAGATCGTCTGCCTACCTCCTGCCCCAATCAAGGGAACATCTTGCCTCTGGCTGGCATCCGACTGCATTCAGCTGTAGTAAAAGAGGGAAATCTCAAGGACAACCAATCCAGCCGGGATGTTCTGCCAAGGTTGCTGTTCCTAGCTGAGGAAATAGTCCTCTCCATTTTTGTCAGCTAGAAAGAGGGAGAGAATATATTCCCCCCTCCCCTACATTATCCTAAAGCCTGCAGGTGCCAGCAATCCAAATAAACGTAGAGCAATTAACAGAATTAACACAGCTTTAAATAGCTTGGCTCACCAGATGCGGACTCCTAGCAGGGTTCTATAAAATGTAAAGTTATTACAGATAAAACCATTAATCATCTGTTCAGAGACTTGTTCTAGATGCAAAACCCAGTCCACTTAAAATGGCTAATAATCATAAAGAAAGGCACAGATTTAACAGGAATGATTATGCCATTCTCAAGCCCCATTTCTAAATGCCACTTTTCATCTCTGCCATCATTACCAAACCTCTGTGTTCCCTCTGCTTGCTAACACTGATACAGTAAGAAAGCTTTGCTGGCATCACTCACAGTTACCTCTCAGGGTGCTAGAACTGAGACACCACCTCTCAGTCACTTCCACTCTGGCCAGAGGAGCTTGGTGATTTGCACACTAGGCATCACTGCTTTCCTGGATGCAGCTGTTACTGTTCAGTTGTGTGTAATCAGCCCCACGCAGCTCACAGAGAACTGAAGCTCTCCTTGAAGTGTTAAGTGCTCAAGTGCTAAGATTTGTGCTTAGGAAGTAAGAGCATTTGAGTTTTCCCCCTTCTAGCGATGTGAAGTCACCAGTAGCCACAGTATGGAATACAGCAATCCTCCTGATGTTCCCCTAAGACCTGTTAAATGCCATTCATCTCATTGTGCTTCTATATCTATGTCTAGATAGCTACGAGAAGCAGGGGCAGGGGACAGACCCTAACTCATCTTTGAGCTCTGATATTACCATTTTTAACACTTCCACTTACAGAACTGTAGCTCAAAGAGTATAAAACCTTGTGATAAGCAATTCACAGCTTAAATTGCATCTTTCCATATTCCTATATTATTCCCATTGAATTGCTTAGGAATCTAGATACATCCACTGTTAATTCTGAACCAAATGAATTCTGCCTGTGCAGGTTGAAGGAAGGAGGGATACAAAACAATCCCAAAGCACAGATATTCAGTGCAACAGACAACATCAACAGGAGCAGACCAAAGCCAGAGAGCAGCAATGACAAAGAATTAGAATGGGAAGAAAATCAGAGACAATACAAAATCCGATTGTATCGTATCAAGCCCGCTGCCTTTTCCATGCAGTTCAACTAACAAATGCTGCCCATTAGTTGCCTGGCTCCTCCTGTCCTACTCACGCTTGACAGCTAGCTGGCTCACTGCTACAGAAGAGTGGTGGACCTGGGAGGAGTCGTTCAGCCCACCTGCTCAACATTCAAACCTCATCATCCTTTCTTGCCTCCCTTGTTGGCAGCTGCAGCAGACTGGCTTTTTGTGGTGGGTAGCAGCAGCTCAGTCTTTCCCCATCACTCACAATACATACACATGCATATGCGCATTTCATAGCGATAGTCTAGCCTTCAGGGTTAGGCAAGAAGATTTATATAGTGACTGCTGCTCCCAAAGAGATGACACTTGTCAAGTGGGAAGTAAGCTACTAGAGCCAAGAAAAACGCTCTAAATAAAGCTCTAAAAATCTAGATCCAGCCCTTGCACACCATGATTGAATGACCACAACCTACCTGAAAGCACAGCTAGAGTATAATATTCGCTGCTGTGCACCTCTGTATTTGAAGACTGCAATAAAATTAAGACTAACAGGAGAAAAAATAATTACCGAGAAGGCTGAGGACTCACTAATGGTCCCAAAGTCAGACTGAAACGGGGTTAAGTTAGAACAAATTCGATCCTCAAACCCAGTGGTGCCTGTTCCTGCTGGTAAAGGTAGCAGATGTTTTCAAAAGAAGCATAAATGGTTTAATTAAAAGAAAGTGCATTGGTGGACACAGTTACATAGGGAGCAGAGACCTTTTAATTCTTGAGCTTGGAGCGGGTATTCAAATACGGAAGGAAAGGTGTTTCTGTCATCCTTATTACAGCTATATCAAGAGTCAGAGGGCATAACATAGCACTGGAGAATACACTAAGCTCTGCGTGCTCCATGTTATTAACTCTCTGCCTGCCAAGCTTTCAAACCCTACATGCTATGAATGTACATTCTCTCTTTACCTTCTTTGGTGATGAGCATCCCACTCATTCCTAGGCTAAAAGTGCCTGTTTTATACACATGTACATAAACAGCACAGGTTTGGAACTCCTCTCCCTCCTATAATTTTATTAATATTAGCATATGGCAGGTCTTGACTCTCCAAAACTACTCATGTTTGTATTTCTATCTGACAGTGTAAGATTGATCCTTAGCAACCTCTTTAATGCAACATAAGGAGCGACAAATAAAAGTATATCTCTTATTTCTTCTCAGTATTCACCCAAACCAAGTTTACTAAGCTCAGTGAACTACATAGCCAAGCAAAACAAAAGAAGCTCATTTACTTTCATCATAAACTGAGAACATCAGGTTTTGGACAGACAAAGTTAAGATCACAACACTCATTAGGATAGGACTGCATTTGGCTAATGGAATAAGAAAAAGACAGCCAGAAATCTTTGCCACAGCAACCTCCGTGAGTATCGCCACTGCTCTGCTGATGACTTTGGACTCAGTTATGTTTGTCCATCAATACTCTGTATCCTGTCTTAATTTGCCCATTCTTGAATGGAGATGGATTAGATCATATATGTGTTCAAGAACTGTTGCTTTAATTTTTTCATTCTTTAGAGCCTAGGTTACCAATTAACTTTATTATATGCCCAAAGCGCAGGCTATATTGCTCCAATCCCCATTACATTTTCTGAATTTGCCAATGTGAATATAGTTCTACACCTGTAAACACACTCATTTTCTGAACAACAGCACATGGCACATCCCTTGCAGGTACATAAGCTCAGCAGGAGTCAGGTAGGGATGCCATCCAGAGGGACCTTGACAGGCTGGAAAGGTGGGCCTGTGTGAACCGCATGAAGTTCAACAAGGCCAAGTGCAAGGTCCTGCATGTGGGTCAGCGCAATCCCAAGCACGACTATAGGCTGGGCGAGGAATGGATTGAAAGCAGCCTTGAGGAGAAGGACTTGGGGGTATTGATTGATGAGAAGCTCAACATGAGCCAGCAGTGTGCGCCTGCAGCCCAGAAAGCCAACCCTGTCCCAGGCTGCATCAAAAGAGGTGTGACCAGCAGGTCGAGGGAGGTGATCCTGCCCCTCTACTCCACTCTGGTGAGACCCCACCTGGAGTACTGCGTCCAGCTCTGGGGGCCCCAGTACAGGAGAGACATCGAGCTGTAGGAGAGAGTCTAGAGGAGGGCCACGAAGCTGATCAGAGGGCTGGAGCACCTGTCCTATGAGGACAGGCTGAGAGAGTTGGGATTGTTCAACCTGGAGAAAAGAAGGCTCCGGGGAGATCTAATTGTGGCCTTCCAGTACCTGAAGGGGACCTACAGGAAAGCTGGTGAGGGACTGTTTATCAGGGAGTGTAGTGATAGGACATGGGGTAATGACCTTAAGCTGAAGGAGGGTCAATTTAGATTAGATGTTAGAAAGAAATTTTTAACGGTTAGAGTGGTGAGGCACTGGAACAGGTTGCCCAGAGAGGTTGTGGATGCCCCATCCCTGGAAGTGTTCAAGGCCAGGCTGGATGAGGCTTTGGGCAACATGGTCTAGCAGAGGGTGTCCCTGTCCATAGCAGGGGGTTGGAACCAGGTGATCTTTAAGGTCCCTTCCAACCCAAACCATTCTATGATTCATTACGCAGGAAAGAAAAGCCCGCTCCTGATGGTCCTGCCGCAAAGCAAGCACAGAAGGCCCTAGGACCATGATCAAGGGCAGATGGCTCAGTCAGGATTCAGTGGAGTGCTCTTTTACTCATGCGACACATCAGCCTGCTGGCTACACTGCCTAGTGGTGACACCAACCTCTGCTGCTGGTTTCCTAGCTAGGTACCTGGTTCCAGTGGCAGCTGGAGAGAGTTAAACCGGGTTAGACCACGCTCTGTTCTAGCTCTGTGGGTTCTCTTCAGCTTATGAGCATGGTGGCAGTACATAGTTAAAACAGCCCTGCAAAAATATGCCTCTTACACATCCTGCATAGAAAGTTTCAGTATCTATATTTGCTCATCAATGCTTTCTTTAAAATGTATGCTCAATCTACATATATACTTTATTAATCAGACTTGGGCCATTAATTACTTTTGTACACTTTCTAAGAGTGCAGTAACATTAGAAGTTCAATGGCACTGAACTGTTGATATGTGAATTATCCTTTAAATTAATCCCCCAGAAAAATGTGTGCACTGGGGCTGACCTAAAACACCTGCAATTTGTAGTCTGCCTACTGATAAGAGTTCCAGAGAACAAGATACTATATTATAATAAATGTGATCTTAACTAGAACCTGTATTTGTTCAATTTGTGGACAGAACTATGAAAAATAACCAAACCAGTTTGTACTTCTAGGTTCATTATGGCTACAGGATTCCAGAGCTATATGAATTTCATTAAAGAAAACATTTCAGGAGCCTAGTGATTGTTTCAGTACACAGATGATAAAAATAACATCTCTAGCTCCTGCACCAAAGTGAGATGAAGCTTCAGCTCCTGCCTTTGGATCTCCCATGTTTTATTAATTTAAAGGTAATTCTAGCACTTCATTTTCACACTCAAATTACTTCACTAAGGACTAATTTCATGAGGCAATTTCAAATTGTTTTTCTGCTTAACAGGAATACTTTCCATGGACATATGGGCAGGCCATGAGTAAACATGAGTACATTACTCTTCTGCTTTTCATGTGGTCAGAAACATTTCATGAAAGAGACTGATCAATAATTGAGGTTAGCTGATTTTATTTAGCAACAAACCCTCATCCAATATCATTATGCCAGCAAATTCTTGCAATGGATGCAAAGAAGCCAAGCTGACAAAGTTCCTTTCTGTGTCGTGCATGTGACAAGGGAATAATGCTAGCAGAAACCTTTCTTCTGTAGGGTAGGCAAGGGCTAAGCTACGTAAGGAAAAGAGGCTTTGAATAACTCCCTAGCTAAAGCAAAGCTGCAGGACTGGCGGCACACTAATACACCTCACAAGACTACTGATTTTCATTGCTGTGGGCCAGGTCATTAATCCTTACTAAAAATTTGAGAACATGGGAAAGTGAAATATTAACCTCTGCAAACATGCAGAGTGACACGTACTTCATTAAAGAATCTCCCCAAATCCAGTAGAAGTTTAAGTTTTAACTGGATCCATAACTGGAAGATCATTTCTCAATCTGGTCAGACATGAAGACATCTCCTAAGAGATTGCACTTATGATGCAATTCCTAATATCCTGGACTGAAATCCAACAGAAACAGCAGAGAAACACCCATCAGACCTTGCTCACGTTAAAAAATGAGCTGCAACACCAACTGTTTGTTCAGGACTGATCTTCATTTGAACAGTTCCCAGCCTCAAACTCAGCTACTTAGATCACTTGGGAGTCTGTTCTGGATTTTTCTTCATTTCCTCACCCGAGCTGACTCTTAAGAGAAGGTAGGGGGGCATTTCATACCCATCAGCAACAGTCTGGCAAGTTAAGATACACTTTCGATGTAACCTATATATGCCCTGCGCAATCCTCCGAAGTTTTTTACACTCATCCCCTTGTCAGCTTGACAGGAATGTATAAAGAAATCAAGGATAAAACAAGAATAAATTGGTAAATACTACTGGTAAAGAAGAAAATTCCCCAGAAAACCAAGGTTGCAGTAATTCCAGGAACATCTAATATTCTCCAGTATATTCCATCAGTCAGTTGTGACTCTTACACTGTACTGAAAACATAGGCTCTCCCTGCCAGGGGGAAGAGGAACAAGAAGAGATGGAGTGATAGGTAGGTTGCTCCTCTTTTATCTATTGCTCTACCAGTGGCAGGCTGTATGATGTTGACCAAGTCACATCACATCTGTGCCTCAGTTGCAGCATTTGAAGGAAGGAGATAATGATATATACTCCCTTTGGTACTGTATTTTAGCTGACTGTTTGAAAGAAGCTAAAATGTCTGAGGGTCCTTTGAAAGAGCCACCTACTGAACTCTTCAGACAAAGGGTCCTATGAGCTAATATTATTCATCATTATGAACGATACTTTTAGTACATGTATTTACTAAGTACAGGGTCACAGCGCATCAAACTCTGTACCATTGGATTTTCTGTGTGAAATCTTCATCATTCACAAGAATCACAATTTAGAAAGAGAACATTAGACACTACACAAATACACTCCAAAATAAAAGATATTCATTTGTCATGTCAAACTGACTGGGACATTCTGATCTGAGTTTCTCCTGAGCTCTGAGTCTGGGATATTCTACTTTCTTGGTGTTTAGGAAATGGGGAAAGTTAAGGGAATTCACTCAAAAGAGTATTAAATAGGAACAAGCTCAGAGACTACAGGCCCTGCTAGGTAGTTTGTTCCTCCCTGTCTAAACTCCTTCAGATTAATTAATTATAAAATACTGACATTTTGTTACTCTATCACAGGACGCTTTCCTCTCTGTGTGCTCCATCTGCATCACAAAAGCTCACCTCTGACCCTTCATCTCCCATGACTCGTAAACACTGCATAGAAACCTTCATCCTTTCTTTTATTTGCTCCCTGGCTCGCAGTATGGGCGTAGACTTTCCATGTTGGAATGACTGTCTTGCCTTTGGGTCACAGAACAAACATTCCTCTTTTCTCCCATCCTTGCCAAATGATTCCATAAAAAAGCCACCAGCAAAATCAACTGAATCAAGTGCCTTTTCCAGAGCGGCTGACATTCATCACTCTGCTAAATGTTAGCATTGGGACCATGAACCACAAAAGACTGACTTATGCCTAGTTTGATATAAGTGGTATTACAGATTTTCTCCTAGCAGCACTGAGTACTAGTTCCTGAGAAAAAAGGCTGGTGTGATGCATTCTTTTATGGTTACAGGATGGTGCGCACATGTAAACAAGGGAGGTACAATGCCACTCCTTCCTGGCAGCACAGCAGAGGTCTGGCAGAGCAACTGAAGTTCCTCTAGCAAGATAAAAGCATTTGTTCAAAAAAAAAAAAAAAAATCCTCCTCAAAATGTTTCTGCTTTTTCAGCGCTGTCAAAAAGCCCAGAGATAGATGGGCAAGGTGCTTCAGCTTTCAGATGCTCAGTTCAGAGAGTCTCTTGCTCACCTTGGCTTCATGTATGCCCCATGCTCGTACCAGAAAGCACAAGGTATTCCTCCCTGTGTACCACAAAGTCTTGCAGGATTCATGCCCAGGCATCCAATGTGTGTTGACAGCCAGGAGGCAGCCCAGGAAATGTTCTACTGCCCAAATAACCAACCATATACCTCTTCTGACTCCGAGCTAATAGAGAAATACCAAATGCAAACCAGCCCAGGAACTAAGCTTATAAGCACTACTTGATGAGAAAACACAATCATCTTCCCCTCCCCATCCATTGGTCTATTCAGGATTCTCTCAGCATCTTGCCTTGTTATCATATTTCTCTCAGTTTCCAAGTGTCTCCATTTCCACCTCCAAATTAAATCTTTCCAGAAATATGTTTTTTCTTATTCCCTTCATGAATTTGAGCAGGAGCTGCTCAAAATGTTGGCCAATATCTCCCGTGTTGTGTCTTCCAAGCCACTGTGTTGTTATGCTTCTACAACAAGGGCAGTCAAAAACACGTCGAAGGCCTTGTGCTGAATGCTCTGCAGATGCACAGAGAAAACACACAGATATTCTTGACTCTCAATACACACAGCCTACAGCTGCAGCAATATAGGCTGATCCACCACTGCAGCAGTAACACAACTGGAAATTGAAGAATGATGAGCAACCAAAAACTTTACAGGCCTCAGGATTTGGAAGTTTGGGAATCAGGGTCATCATCATCAGGGCTATTTGGGATGCTCTGGCAGCGATAGTAATGGGAGACCAAGATTAAGAACAAGACATATTTTGAGAAGAGGAATCATATTCAGCCTTTGGCCATGCTTTGTCTGCTTCTATGCAGTACCACTAGCCTCTCCCTTTCTTTTTCAAACAATAAATTCACTAACTAATACAGATAGAAAACAGACTGGTCCAAAGACAATAGAGCAGCTGGAGCAGCAGTGTTGGACCAACACATGTGGGCAATTAATGCCATTCATGTGGTAACCTCCTCTGCAGCACATCAGTGAAATTCCTCATACTGCTGCTTCCTCTCTCGACATCTCCTCTTATGCATTCTTGGGGCTCTGTTAAATCACTGCTCTGGAAGGGGATCTTGGACACCCAAATGCTTTTGGGCTATCTGGTCTCCCTGTAAGGGAGGGGCTCTTACAACTGCAACTTCCCCCCATCTGCCGCCTCCACACTCGGGCTGTTTTTCTCTGCCTCTGTGTTTTAGGAGGCTGCACCTTCAGCCTCCTCCCCAGTGTGACACTCCAGCCAGAAAAACTCATCCCCAAACAGAAATCACATCATCATTACACATGCAAATAGGCCTGAAAAAGACCTGGCTTACAGATAGCATCCGAGATGTACATACAGCAACTGGGCACACTCATGAACCATTTGGAAATCTGGCTCCTAGCAGTTAAATTGCAGACAGAAATGATCGAAGCTTTCACAGCTTCCTCCCATCGCAGCCAGATGGTGCCTGACCCCTGCAATAATTTCTGCCATATTCTACCCATATGCAAACCTCACTGCTTCCATCAAGCTGTTAGTACCAATCAACATTTTTCAGAATTGAGATTTTAATAAAGCATTGATAGAAAAATGTGAAGATTTCATAAATTCTCTCATGCACATCCATTCTCTAGGGACCACCTTAGGCTCTTCTAAAGCACCTCCATCTGTACCATCTAAGTACTGCTCCAAGTAAATCAAATCTGAACGGCTGGCTCCCTAATAGAGCCTAGGAAATATTCCAATTCTCTCCCTTCCCTAGTGACTGAAGATTGAAATCCAGTTTTCCCTCTTTGCCTACACAGCTACATTTCCCACCCAGCCACTCTCCGTCTCCATCCCTGATTATTGCGACCTCATCCCTGAGACTCTCCAGTACATGCAAAACATAGCTGTTTGTCATCACCTTTCTTGTCCTACCTCTTTCTGGCCATATTGGGTGTCTCTAAAAACTATTAACGGATCCTTTTCCCTTTCCACCTTCAAACAGTGCTTCTCCTTCTTTATCCATTCACTGAGTCTAAAAGCACTATCACTCCTTCCCTGACACCCATTAAAAACCATTTCTGCTTACTTGCCTCAGATGTGCTTCTGTACCTCCTCCTACTCATCTCTATATCTGGTTTATTCCCCCTGAGATTCCACTAGAAAAATTTATCTTAAGACTGACTGTCCAGAAAGCCTTAGATTTTATGCCATGTCCATGTTTGATGTCTGTGTACTGCCCTTACTTGCATATGCTGTCTTTTAAAATTTTCATGGAAAAAGTTACTTCTATTTTCCAGTCTTGCTCCCTCGTTACAGTGCCAGGTATACTGCAACACTGCCAGGATGGCTACGGAGAAATGTGAAACAAACAGTGCAACCAGACATCAGGACATGTTTAGTTCTGATGAAAATGGAGAAAACAAACAAACAAACAAAAAAACCCAACCTGAACTACAGCACTTGGATTTATGATTTAGGTATCTAGCTAGCAACTGATAGCAACTTAGTGGAATCTCTTCAATCAGAACCTGTAGCCACAAAGAAAAGAAGAGGCATGAGGATTAATTCTGTGGTGAAAGGAGGAAACATTACCTCAGAAAATTCAGAGAAAACATGGTTACCTTCACCACAGCTTATTTAGACACTGCAGCATAGAAGCCCCAAGACCCTTAATTCCTTGCTAGGCACACACTTTTACGCACTCCCGTCCCTCCTAGTCAAGGCTTAGACTCTGACCACATGAAATGTCTACCCTGCCAGAGCTGTCCCTCCTCCTACCACCAACCCCAGCTGAGTGGAGAAGTCCTTCCCAGCTGCAAAGGGGCAGAGAGGGTCATTAGGCACTCTGCACCATTGCACTTCAGCACCTGCATGTAATCTCAGAGGAAGTGGGAAGGCAATGCTCCACTTGAGGAACCCTCTTAAGCTCCCATGTGAGCAGTTTTGTTGTTGTATTGCGAGGCTGATGCAGTCCAGATGAAATAACAGAGATTACAGGGGGAAGGCTGAAAGATTCACTCCAAAGGCTGCATCGATCCCTTTGCCTTCCTAGGAAAGTGAGACATCCATAGAGGAAGTCTTAACAAATGCAGAGGAGTAAGAACAGACCTTTCTGCTTGAACACCTTCAAGAGATCCATACTGGGTTTGGCAGGATGTTCTTCACTATTACAAACAGCAGTGGAATCAACTTGGGATGTGCTATGTCTCTGGGAACAGGTGATTACACAGCTAGGACTTTGGAAGGGAAAAAAGAGTACTGCTCTACCAGAAAGCATAAACTGAAAGGAACAATATTTGCTATTATGGTCTATCCTACCCCTTAGTCTAATTTTCTTAGCTTAGGATATTTTTCTTACAAGCTCAAGCTCCTCCACTACTGGCTGATGAGAGACTAAGCATCCTTCTTGGCCACAGAGAAAAAAATTTAAAACATAACCTATAGGGACTGATTTATGAAATACACTGCCATGCTATGCAGACAGCAAGTAAAGTTCCCTGTAACCAGTTCTGGAACCAGAAACGTTACAGGCACACAAGTACTGCACTAACCCAGTTCTGCCTCTTCAAGGATCAAAGCTGGCTGCCCCAGGGGGTCAGGCTGATCCCCACAGGCATTCTAGCTTTCTCAAGCCAGCTCAGGTTTCTTTCGTACCATACTGCATCACGTTGTGCAGATATACCCTGCCATTTCAGAAGTAAACATAAAGAAAACACTCAAAAGAACCGTCCCCTAATTCCAGGTGGATCTCAGGTTGATCCCGCTACCTTTGCCATCAGTGTTTTCATCCCTAGCAAAGCAAAGCAAAGCGACCCTGGGAGGAATTTCACAAGTCAAACCATTTTCTGCTCAACTCATCGAAAGCTCTACTTAATGAAAGCACTGCCTGCTTTGATGTCTGAGAATAACTCACTACATATGCAATGAGAACCCTTCTCAGCCTATACAGGCTATCTGTTCTGGTCAGACCCTGCTCTGTGCAGGTATTGGTGTTATGACAGCACTTCTGGACTTTGTCAGGATTGTGACAGTCATCTAGGGCCGCTCTTTCTCCATTAATTGCAGTTCCCTGTCATCTCCACTTGCCAAAACCAGAACTGAAGAAAAGCAGAACGGTCAGCTTCCTTACACTTCCTAGTGACACCTGCAGTAACTCATCCTGCAGCGTAAGGGGTTGGAAGGAATGACAGAATGGACATGCAAAGTGCTAACTAGTAACACGGCTTTCCTTTTGAAATATTACATTTCTCCATTCATCCCATTTCCAGGTGCCTCCCCTGACAACCCTGCACTACACTTATGTTTAGTGAATAATGTATACTGGATTTGTCCTCAGAGGCCAGGCAAGGTACATTTGGGGAACATTTTCACAGCAGCTGAAAGCATTCCTGGGCCACTACTAAGAGCAGGTTGCTATTAAGCAGAGCATAGCTCCAACCCAGCCAGCACCAGCCTGTCTTTAAGTCAAGACAGCTGCTCATACACATCTCCTGTCACTGCCTAGTCAAGTGAAGATTACAAAGTACATTCTGATTATCTGTTTTCTTCTTCTTCCTCTCGTTCTTAAGTGGTTGCTTGCGTTTTTCTTCTCACAGAGCATTATGAGCCTGGGACGGCTACGTAAGCGGCTCTTTGCACGTTGTGCAAGCTAATAGAATACAAATGATTATATAAATAATAAAGCTGCTGAAGATTTTCTTGTCACCGCTTTCTCTGCTCCATTGGCTTGACTTAAAGCACACACAAAAATGGCCTCTGCTAAGTGTTATGTTCATAGCATCCATAAATAAAATTAAGATCCTGATTTAAAGAGACACTAAGAAGCTGTATCTCCTCTTGATTTCAATCACACTGAGATGCTCAGCGCCTATGAAAATCAGGCCCAAGGCTCTACAGACAAAAACAGAAGGATTTGATCTCTGTACGACAGTTTGTATTCAGCAGGGCAGTTTCATTTCCTATGTAAGACGCTCATGTGCTCTTTTCCAGCATATGTGCATCCCCTTAACTAATGCAGAGGTCAGGCAGGAGAGCAGCTCCAGACTCTGACAAGCATCGCTCACATCAAAGGACTGACACATAACATACAACCCCTGACACCATGAGTCGAGCGTCAGTAGGATGGTAACTTGTCAGGCAGTTACAGCCACAGAACAACATCTAGCTCAGCATCACTGTTTCCATGACTCCTGTATGAAAACACTGCTCCGCCTTCCCTCTGATATTGAATGTTCATACAAAGAGGATGTTGTGACAACCCTCTGGGCTCCAAAAAAATTAGACCCGCCCAGCCACACCCTGTGAAAAACAGTATTAGTACAGAATCATAACATTAGGGAGAAAACTCTTGCAAGAAACTTATTCCAGGCTAGCTAGGAAGCTGACTGACAGAAAACTTAAGCTTGTTTTTCAGTAAGCTTTCTATAACACGTTGGAAGTGTCAATATCTGTATCACCATTAATCACAGTGATCATCACAAATTCTATTAGAAGAGATAGGAAAGCAGACAAAAGCTAACTGTAGGGCATAACACCCCAGCAACAACTGCACCATGTTTCAGATTTGGGCTGAGGCTTCATCTTTTCTTTTTTTTTTTTTTTTTTTTTTCCACTTCCCCCCCACCCCCCCAAGGAACACTATTCTGGTTCCTGCTGCTAGCCAGGCAGTCCAATCTCTATTACCCACGTGTGGATTTTCTCAAAGTTGTGGATTAACTACGTGACAAGGGCAGCCAGCCAGCATGAGACAATAGGGTTTTGGAAGCCAGCTAGCTATTCCTGACCAATGCAGCAACTCTGCGGCATGGACTTACCCACACAGTACGCTTCAAGGTCACATGCCACATTATTGCCACATCTCTATTATATCTTCATGTTGCATTCTCCTCACATAATTTACACACATATTTTATGCTACCTTCAACTTTTATTTTTCCGGTTTATTCTAACTCTGTATCTTCCTGGAAAATTAACAGCTAACTATATTCCCAGGTGAAAACCAGAACTTTAAAAAAATATCCTAACTAAGGTTCTGATTATGATTTTTTCACACAAAAATGCTACTTAATAATCGAAGGCCATTTATCTTCTTTTTAATGGTTATTGCCTCAGTGCCTAGAAGATTGCAATGCTTTCTTCCAAATGGATAACAGCTTACAGAAGACACCTCTCCCACTACCATGGGTATTTTTTCTGTAATCCAAGCACTAGAAGTCTGATTCTGACCATAAGCTCATGAGTTTTGCCACTGATGCCTTCTGTCCAGCTGAATGACAAGTCTATCCTTACAGAGCTGTTGGCGTATCAGTGTAAAATTCAGCATCAGGGAAAGACATTGAGTGTATAATGAAAGGCAGGAAAGAGCAATGACTTCGAGAAATCAAAAGCACAGAAACAAGAATTAATTTGAAATAGTTACCTCTTTGAGGCAGCCCATGAAGTTGTTGCTTACTGGAGAGCCAGGTAAATCAGCAGTACTGGGGCTCCCTCCCACATAAAAGAAGTCATCTGAGCCCAGCATGGTGTAGTCCTCCTGCGTGTAGCCCGTGGTGGTAAGGATGCCATCCACAGAGATTGTCACCTGTTTGAGGGACACAACAGACAAAGAAAATCCCAGCAATGACCTTATAATCCTGAACAGAACAACTTACCTCCCCTATAGTTTTATGTCAGTTTTATTAAGGATTTTGTTGAGATTTGGTATGTATTTTTTTAGTTCAGCCAAGCTCCATTTTCTGGTCTGCTTCATTCACAATGGAAATGCTCCAGCATCTGCTTCTCCCCTTTCTGGTGCATCAGCACCGTCAGGCTGACCCGGCAGTCTGCCCATCAAGATGCTTTCCATCTATTCAGGCCAGAAAATGGAACTGTCCTTAAAAGAGATTTCTCATATTAGCTGATTTTATGATTAATTAGTATTTATTTTAATGATTACAGTTAGTTATGGTTGTTAGTAAAAAAAAAAAAAACACTAATGAAGACGAGGTTGGTATTTTTTTATTTTTTATGTTTCTTTTGCTCACGGCACACTGACGATCATGCATTCGGGGTGGGGGGGAGGGATCTCACTTTCAATACATTATGGATGTGCATGCCATGTACCTAGAGAGACACACACCCACCACCCACCACTAAAAAGAAATTAAAAAAAAAAATCAGATATTACAAACTAACTCATAACCAAAATACAAATAGGAAATAAATAAAAATAAAATAAATCAAAATAAATCAACCACACAGCAAAAAGTGTGAGAGAAGCAGAGATGAGAAAGAAAGAAAACACAAAGCGTGCACACACTGCACTTTGATATGTCATGCCAATATATCTGGAGCCCAGAAAGATGACAAGAAAAGAGAGAGAAAAAAGAAAGAGAAGGAGAGAGAGAGAAAACTATTTCACACTTGCATGCAATCAAAAATAAAAATACCAAACAAACCCATAATAATAAAAAAAACTCAAAACCAAACAGAAATGTCCCCAAAACCTCTAACCCCAAACACATGGAAGGTGAAGGGGGACGAAAGGAGAGGGAGGGAGAAGAGCAAGTGAATTCAATGTGTTTTGCTTAGATGTTGTTAGTGGTTTAAAGGGAAGATGGAGGAAAATAGATCGAGGCCAGGAGAAGATAGGCGAGTCACCAGACGTGGACATGCCATGCAGAGTGTGTACTGAAACAAACAACCGGCTGAGCTCCTGTCGGCCACGGCAGGTAGAGGTCAGAAAGAGAGAAAGTGAGAGAGAGAGCAAGAGGGAGGAGGAGGAGAGAAAGAGGAGGGAGGGAAGTGGGGAAAAATCAGGAGAAAGAGGACAACTCCGGCCAGTTTGCCTGTAATAGCCGTTGCCACAACAAAAGGATGAGAGAAAAAGAGAGCCTTCACCACCACGGACTAGAGGCCCTGCAATGGTTCTTATCTAGAAACCTTCAGAGGAAAAAAACAAAAACCAAAAGGGGATAAAAAAGCAAAATGAAAACCAAAGCAAAAGAGAGAAAGCTAAACTCAAAACAAGGGACAAAAACCCCAACAATTTATCACTGGAATGGAAAAGAAGAACTAGAGAGGGAGGTGAAGAAACCAATGAAAGAAACGTCCAAACCCCATTTCCAGAAGAGTTGTGTTAGTTGCTTTTATTGCTCATTTTTCCATTAAAAAAGAAAAAAAAAAAAAAAAGAAGGGGGAAAAAAAAGTGTTTCAATGAAATTAAAATAAAGGAAGAAGTAAGTATAAAGGAGGGGGGAAAAAGAGGGGGTAGGGGGAGGAAAAGGCAGGTAACACACGGCAAACCCAAAAAAAGAGACAATAAGAATGATATCTACCAGACAATGTAGTTTGTTTACCATAGCGTGTCCAATGCCTGAGTGCTTTGCGGAAAAGGGGGAAGAAAGGAAATTAAAAAATCGTGAACAGAACGATTGTTAATTAAAATAACTAAAAGCAAAGATGAGTCGTTAGGGTGTTAGTACATTAGTTGGTTAGTAAAAATGACACATTGCATGAATGGTCTAGTGTTAGTCTTTCAAAAAAAGGCATGGGGCACCTGAGACACACAAAGTGAGAAAGAGGACAATATGACCAGGACTCTATGGGGAACCATGCCACCATCTAGACTGTAAAGAAGGAGGGTGCTGCCTAGTCTTCCCACCCTGGTATTAGTCATTAACTTCAACCCTCATATACATTATCCAGGACTGAAGCAAAGTTAAAACAGTGCAATACTTACTCTCCAAATGCCCATCAAGGTGCTTCCCTCAAACAAGAGCCTTACCCTCAGAGATGTACAGGCACAGCACACAGTCCGCCCCTTCAGCACAAACCCAACCATGACTCCCTTCTTCCACCCACCACCACCCACCTACATTCCTGCTCCTCTTCCAAGCCTCACTACCCTCAAGTGTTGCAGAGTATCACAAGCAGGCCAATATTTCCTTTGGCTGGAGGATGCAGATGAAGACGAGTCCAAGACTCTGAGTCTTCCTTCCAAGTTTCCCAATCTGGAGGTTTCTTTACAGCAGGTGAGTTTGTGACTTTCAGGAGAAGCACACAAAAATGCCTGTAGCTCACTTCTGTCATCCGAGACTATAGGAATTGAACCTCTCCTACTGCAGGAAGAAATGTGTCGAGGAATTGCATAGGAAGAATTATGTTGCTTGTGTCAAGGTTGAAGACAGAAGATTGACAAGATTTAGTGTCTCTCCTGTTATACTGCATCTATATTACAGAGGAGCTAGGAGAAGTCACCAGTCAGTTCACTTTGTTGGGCTTAGCAGAACTTTGCAGATGCTTTGTTAATCCCTTCCAAGGCATGCAGATGCCAACTGTTCAAACCTACACATTGTTTCTTGTTTGCTGTTTAGCAGGTGGGGAACTCAATATCTTTACAGCAGATTTTGCATGGTGACTAGCTTCAGTGTTAATAGGGAAGTGCAGCCTGTGGAGGCTCCAAGTCCTTCTTCCAGTGTGACTGAAGTTGGCAAGAACTATCCTAAATTACACAAGCAAGATCTATCCTGCCTCATGTAAAAACTATCTGCTTGCAAATTTCAGAGAATTGTGCATTGACTAAGGAAATAAGTTTGTGAAAACTTTGTGGCATCAAACATGTCTATTTTATTTGTCTATGGGAATGAAATAATAATATTCTGTACTTGGGTATAACGAGCACAAACTCCTGAATTCTTCATCAGGGAAGTCTCACTCGCAGTGATATGTTATGTTAGTAAACTCATTTTTACAAACAAGGGAGTTGAAGTATGGGATGGGAGGAAGAGCACGCTAAAAATGAGACAAGAGTGTCAGCAGCAGACGTGGGGATAGTCACACGAAGTCTGACTTTAAGTCTCCTCTGCTCCTCCTCCCACCAGACCACACTGCCCCAAACATGCTCTGAAAACCCTGGTAAAATACAGCCATGATCCTATTTCTAAGTAAAGGTTTCTCAGGAGGCAGAAAGAAGGTTTAGTTTTAACTGAAATAATAAGATAAATAAACAAGGAGATTTGTTTTGACATTAACAATCACTACTCAAGGGAATCTGTGGGTTCACTTGGTTTGTCTCTAAAGAGATTAACTGCCGTGATAGTCATTCAATCTAAAAAAAAGCAGCACTTAGTACTCTCGTAGCTTAGCTACAAAACATTTAACAATTCCAAAAAGTACTGGGCAAAAGTCCAGCTATTTAAAGTTCTGCTCTAATTTTACAAACAGCCAAAAAATTATGCAAATACTCCTCCCCCTTTTCACAACCCCAAAAAGAGCAGAGGAAAAGGCTGGATAGCATCCTGAAGCTGCTGATAGCCCCTTTACCTGGAATTGGTTTAGCTTTGGATCGTATTCTTGGAATTTCTAATTATTTTTTTTAGGTTAATTTTAAAGAGAAATATATTCATTTTCAGTGCAATGTTTTCAACCAATTACAAGGAGGCTACTGATTTCCTTATAAAGCCTCAATATTCAGGGGCAATGGTTTTTGTTGGGGTTTTTTGTTTGGGTTTGGAGAGCAGTTTTTGAGGAAACATGAGCACAGCCAGAAACAAGACTTCCAAGTGACCTACGTTATGCTGCAATGTTACAGCTAAATTTATGTCTGGAAAGATGCAGAGTGGATAATTTCTCACATACAAAATTTTTTAGGATATACAAAATTATATTGGATGCAATAAAGGACAAAAAGTATAATTTCATAAATGATAAATAATCTTTGTCCTTTATTACATCTTCTATATGAAGATATCAAAGCACTTCACAGGTTCATAGTCTGTCTGAAAAATAGTTAAGTATTTTGCAGATAGAGAAACTCTGTCTCATGTACACACTGACAAAACCAGGAGATATGAGCTGCTGGGAGCTGCTGTCAGAACAGAGGAAAACAAAACTCCTTCATCCTGTGCTTTATTTAGAATGGTGTGTCTATCTATTTTTTTGTTAAATGAAGCATTTATAAGGTCAGGACACAGAGTAACCATTCTTACATGTGTCCTGAAAAATGTCCACAGCAGGTATTAATTAGTTATCAGTCATTCAAATTTTCAATCTTTTTCAAAATCTTTATCCTGAAGATTGAAGGTTTTTAAGACTTCTTCATCGCTAGTAATATCAATTGAAAGTAAGAAAGCACGGGACCTGACAGGAAGGCTGCAACATTCAAGTTTTCTCCTTATTGAAAACTGTGGTTGAACTTACCAATAATTTTTGGATGACAACTTTCAGGATTAGCAGGATTGCTTCACCTCAAGGCCTCATCAATTCCAGTTTTGGGGGGAGTTTTAGGTTCTGGGTCAAAGTCTTAATTTTTGAGACTGAACTTGATCAGAAGTTAAAATGGAAGTATCCAGGGAAAAGATGACTTAAAAAAATTCCAGTCTTATTGATATTTATTGGTTGAACTCTACTCTGTCATGCCTATCTATACAATTGGACCCCTAATCACCTCTGCTACTTATTTTTAATTTGATTTTAAGACTGGACTTTCTTTGGAAAGAGCACAGACATGTTATTAAAACATCCTCTCTCTTGCCCAGTCAAATTGGGCCCATTAAGAATTCAGGATCGCATGATAAGATCCACACTGAATAGATCAGGAGAATTAAAATTTTGTGGTGCTGCTTAACTGGCAAGGGACTCACCTGCTTTCTAATAATCACCAAAGCACTGTCCTGGTCTAATCAAAGATAAAGAGGCATAGATGTATTTCCATTTAACCATGGACCAAGAAAAAATCACTAGCTGAAAGATTAGGAAAAGAAAGTGAGACTTCCCCGTCCACAGTTTTGTCTGTGACACTTCCTCACTTTCTGCTTCTTCAAGATCAAAACCAATCCTGGCATGAAGCAAGGATGCATTTTCCTTCAGGCACATTTTCCCATGGAAAACCAATTTCCAACAAAAATAAAAAGTATGCTTAACTAAAATGACCTATAAGCTATACTGAGATACTCAGAGACCAGCATCTGAAACCATCTAAAAATAAAAAACGTATCAAATAAGGCCATGTATTCTCACCACTCCAGACTGACAAACCCCAACCAGGTTGTGCACCTCCCTCTACTGGACTGATGGGAACGTGTGAACAAAATAGGATCATTAAGACCCATCCGCTACGTAAGAAATTAAATTTGCATCTGATATAAACTATTGAAAAAAGGCTCGTGTGGCCAGAAGTAAGAACCCTGCAGTCTCATGAATGTTTGAGACAGTTTTTTCATCAAAGACTCAGACATCCTGAGCATGTAGAAATACAAGGATTCACATGTGAAAGATAAATAAATATCTTCAGCTCCAAACCCAAACATTTAAAAGAAAGATATGAAGTCCCCATAACAGAGAAATTATCCACTGACATCTACTAACAGAGACTGTTTCTGATCCCTGGCACTGATTATCCTATACTCACAGATATGTTTTATCTTAGCTGCTGTAAAACGTTATGACGAAAGCTGTTTTCTCAGCAAATGACATTGTATAAACTCAAATAAAACTATTAAGGGTGGTGTTAATAATGAGAAAATGAACAGATCAAATTGTTTTCACAAATTGATTTTAAAATCTTAGCTTACAAACTATTTCTGCTGCCTCTACCAATCAGCAAGACAACAAATAGCTCCTATTCACAATCTAAACCTCATTTATCACGCAGCGGATGGGCCTTAGTGACTTGATATATTCACCAGCTTTCAGAGCAAGGATATTTAATTTTATCTTATCTATTTATGTCTGAATTTATATTTCATGAGGAAGGACTCGGGATTTTAAGACTAGCTTACTACCAAATACGTCACCTGATAAAGTTGTCTGCTTAGAAAAGCAGCATGCATATGTGCAAAATTACAGTTGTAAAATCAGAAAAATAATTACAAAATGGAATTGTAGGGTGCTGGATTGATCTGGGTTTGCTTGGCCTTTTTGGTCCTTCCACTTTTCCAGTCCTCACAGCCAACAGAAGAGTCTCATAGGCAGAGACATGAGAAATAAAGTAGAATCTCAGTATAGAAAGAAGGGGGGGAAAATCAAAAAGAAGAAAAGAAGAACAGAGAATCAAGAAGACTCAGAAAGACTCCAGCCAATTAATTCGAAAGCTATAAAGTTAAAATAATTATACACATACCCACCAGCCTGCATACCTGCACACTCACATGCACACATAAAAGAAAAGAAAAGAAAAAGTAAAATAAAAACAAAAGACATCCAGAATTAGAATTATGACATCATGGCAATGGTTAAACCAATTAACAAAACTGAAAGAAAAAGGAGAGAGGTGTAGAGCGTTGGCTGTTGGAAAAAGACTCTCTTCCCACAGTAATTAAATGCAACAAGAATATTACTGATTAGATTGAATCATAATTAAGGAAAAAATGAAATAAAAAAGAGAGAACAGAGAAAGAGAAAAGAAAAAGTAAAGTTATGTTACAAGTTTTTATTATTAAACCAAACTGGAAAAAAAAGAAAATTAATAAAGTGGAAATGAAGATATTGCAACAGGGATAAATTCCCATCAACTAATGTTTTTTTCATTGTCCTTTAGATACCAAGATCCAGAAAAGGTGGAGGAACTCTAGCAATTCCACTAAGCATCCCCCATTTCTCCATTACGCTCTCCCATCTGCCCATCCCAATAAAATAGAACAAAATTTTCCCCAGCGTTTTCTCCCCTTCACCATTACCTGCCGCAGGTTGCGTGTCACCTTAACGTCATGCCACGCGTTGTCATTGAACTTGCCATTGACCGGCTCCACAATGGCCTCGAAGGCCCCAGACCCCAGGTTAATGACCAATGAGACTGCACCATCTTTCAGGGCCAGGTTGACATAATCAGCTGACTTGCCGGTGTGCAGAATGAGCCCGTTGCGCTGCCATGTCTTGAAGGACAGAGTGATCTCATCGCTGCTGCTCTGGATGGGGTTTTGCGAGAGGTCATAGCAAAGGTATTCGGAACCACGGAAAGTGGCCATGTTCTCATCTCGTGCTGGAAAAAAAAAGGAAACAAAAGAACTATTCAGCAGTCGGCCAAGAAGAGATTTAAGTTTGTCATGAAATTTCTAAGCAATCCCACAGCGCTGTTAATGTTCTATGCAACTATATATCATGGCATGCTAATGACTGTACAGCTCTTCTTGTAGTATGGCTATCAAGAGAATTAATGGCAGGGTCCTCAGTACTGAAGAATTTCAGCGCTCTGTTTTCAGTTTTACTGCAGCACTGTCACCATAGGGACTGTTCAAAAGTATGCAGCAGAGTTTAGGAAAAGTACATTTAAAGACACTGCTATAAGACACTTCACATCCTTTTGGGGAGAATAATGGAAAATTCTACTATTGACAACGTGACCATCACGTACGCGTCATTCCAAAAGAAACCAACTTTTCCCAAAGATTAGTATTTAGATTCATCGCTATTGTCATCTGAACTTATCTTAACCCATCTGCCAGGCAATTTAAGACAGGCATCAGAATATAATTCTGTTCAACTGAGTGAGAGACCAAGCAGACAAGAGAGCCACATGAAGTGTCCTATAGTTTCCTTCTCTGACAGCATGAGAGAAGTCCACATAAAACATTTTGTCCACAGGCATTATCTTTTTCATACAGGAAAAAATAAACACAGGGAAGTTATTCACAGCATGTGATGTGAAATATTTCCTCATTAAGGAAAAAAATCTCTTATGTACAGTAAAGAAAACCACTGAACTAATTTCTTAGCAACTGGAGGCAACATCTGAATACCATAAAAATCCTTCATGTGAAGCCTGCTTCCCGGTACCTGGGCTTCCACAGTACCTCAGAGATAGCTCTGCTGCCATATTGCACCCGTGTGACTCGAGCCAGCTGTGTATCCCGGGTTTGCCCAGTGGAAGAAATACAGGATGGTGATGGCCCTGCAGGAGGGCTGTCCACAGCCCATTCCTATCACTGCCATCTGGGGGAAAATGGTACTTACAATGGAATCTATACAGATCCCCCAACTCTGTATTGCACCATCTTTCTGACTCCCAGCTGTGACAGCAAGTCTGAGCACGAATAACTAGATAGTACAAGCAGCCAAGCTATCATTGCTTACAATCCATTGCATAAGGCGAGTGCTGGTGCTATTGCCATTGACATTAATAGCATTTTTCTGCTTCATTTTGTCTCGTTTAGTAATCCTAATACAGATTAGCCAGAATTTATTGGTACAAGACTGAAGGGAAATACTTGTCATAGCCATTCTTAAAAAATAACTACATGGTAAAATCTGTGCCCTCAAAGCATGAAACAGTGGTGACAAAACAGCACAGCGTTGCAACATGAACATATATCATCCTTAAGTGATAGGTCTGCTTTAAGCAGAGACTTTTGCAGTCTTGATTGAGGGTATCACTGAATGAACTCATTATAAAATCTGGGTACTTTGAGGCAGCAGTAGTGTGTGTGTGTACTTATGTAAGCGAATCACATGTCTATGCACCCCTGCGAGCAAACAGTAAGACAGTACAGGTTGGGAGCCAACTGGCTCAAAAGCAGCTGTACAGAAGACCACCTGAGGGCTTCAGCAGACATGTTGAGCACAAGTCAGCAGTGCCTGCCCTTTCGGCAAAGGCCGGCTGCATCCTGGGTGCTTTTAGCAAGAATGCAGCCAGCAGGCCGAGGGAAGTGATTCTTCCCCTAATGGACACTTGTGAGATCACATCAGGAGTACTCTGTCCGGTGTTGAGCTCCCTTGTATAAAAATGGCTTCAACATACTGGACTGAGTCCAGCAAAGAGCCACCACAACACTCAAGGTGCCGGAGTAGGTGACATGTATGGAGAGGCTGAGAGAGTTGGATTTGTTCTGCCTCAAGGAGAGGCAACTCAAGGGAAATCTTATTGCTCTCTGCAATGACTTAATGGGAGAGCACAGAGAAGATGGAGCCAAATTCTTCTCAGAGGTCTGCAGAAGAAGGGTGAGAGGCAACAGACACAGCTGAAATACAAGAAATTCTCATTCTATAAAAAAAATGTTTCATCTTGAGGATGGACAAACCCTAGGAAGGGACTAGAGAGACTGTGAAATCTCCATCCTTAGAAATACCAAAAACTTGATTACGCACAGTCCTGAGCTGCCTGCTCTAACTGGACCTGCTCTGAGCTAGTGGTTGGATTACACAGCCTCTTGTGTAATTACCCTTCCAAATTACTTGGTTCTATGATTCTATTCTGAATACATTTAACTACCACCAAGGAGTGCATATGCTTGTGTCAGTGTTCAACCAGCCTAAGCACAGAGGGCTGATATTGATTGCAGTTTTGGAAGTCAGAGCCGAGCGTTTAACAACCCTCTCCACAATGATAATTCCCCTGCCTAGTCACTCCCGATCCATTGGAAGGGAACATGTTACAATCAAGTCAGACACATGCTCTATGTACCTGCAGGTAATTCCCATCAAATAGCTGGCGTCTGAGGGCAGGAGTCAAACACAATCATCATGACTGAGCCTTTTTTCCACAGCCACAGATGTGCAAAGCCCTGAATACACATTTGACGTCTTTTCAAAGGGGGGTGCGGGGGGTTGATTGTTCACTCAGTACAAGACATATTAATAGGGCTCATTTACACTTTCTCAGCCACTTAGATGAAATTTCACTGGTCTACTCCATACAAAGGAGAAGGCAAAGAGTATATTAGTAATCTAAGCAGTAAGTTAAGGCAACCACTGCAGACTCATCAAAACAGAGTAGAGCAAATTCAGAGAGATATTACTCTTACTTGTACCACTGTTTTTAATATAAGTTGCTATCAACCCACTTCTGCATGCAACTACATCATCTGCCTGTTTCTTCCAGTCATCTGCTGCTGACCCTTGTCACAGATGGGATTCTGGACCTGATCCATCTTTGTATTCTTCCTGTTCTTGGGAGAATGTCACCTATTTGTGTTTCATATGTTGTTACAGCTTTTTTTTTTTTCCTTCCTCCTGTGGCTGCTCTGGATAGACATTCAAATTTGCAGATCACCACACACTAAAATCTCTCTGGGGTGCACTGGCCAATCCAAATTCACACCTGCCCACCCCATGTCACATAAGCACAACTCCCAGGTTGTGGGAGTGCGGTGGGTTGACCCTGGCCGGGGGCCAGGTGCCCACCAGAGCCGCTCTCTCACACCCCCTCCTTCACTAGACAGGGGAGAAAGGGTATAATGAAAGGCTTGTGGGTCAAGATAAGAACAGGAGGAGATCACTCACTAATTGTTGTCACGAGCAAAACAGACTGAACTTAGAGAGAAAATTCATTACCAAACAAAACAGAGTAGAGCAATGAGAAATAAAATCAAATCTTAAAACACCTTCCCCCACCCCTCCCATCTTCCCGGGCTTAACTTCACTCCTAGTTTCAACCTCCGCCCCCCTCAGCAGCACAGGGTGACAAGGAATGGGGGTTACGGTCAGTTCATCACATGTTGTCTCTGCCGCTTCTTTGTCCTCAGAGGGAGGACTGCTCTCATCATTCCCCTGCTCCAGCATGGAGTCACTCTCATGGGAGACAGTCCTTCACAAACTGCTCCAACGTGAGTCCTTCCCACAGGCTACAGTCCTTCACAAACTGCTCCAGCGTGGGTCTCTCCCACGGGGTGCAGACCTTCAGGAGCAAACTGCTCCAGCATGGGGTCACCCACGGGGTCACAAGTCCTGCCAGCAAACCTGCCCTGGCGTGGGCTCCCCTCTTCATGGGTCCACCGGTCCGGCCAGGAACTTGCTCCAGCGTGGGCTTCCCACGGGCCGCAGCCTCCTTCAGGTGCCTCCACCTGCTCCGGCGTGGGGTCCTCCATGGGCTGCAGGTGGAATCTCTACACCCCCTCTTCCTCCATGGGCTGCAGGGGGACAGCCTGCTTCACCATGGTCTTCACCACAGGCTGCAGGGGGATCTCTGCTCTGGCGCCTGGAGCACCTCCTCCCCCTCCTTCTGCACTGACCTTGGTGTCTGCAGAGTTTCTTACATCTTCTCACTCCTCTCTCCGGCTGCAAAAGCTCTCTCCCTAACTTGTTTTTTCTTCTTCTTAAATATGTTATCACAGAGGCGCTGATTGGCTTGGCCTTGGCCAGCGGCGGGTCTGTCTTGGAGCTGGCTGGCATTGGCTCTGTCAGACACAGGGGAAGCTTCTGGCAGCTTCTCACAGAAGCCACCCCTGTAGCCCCCCCGCTACCAAAACCTTGCCACGCAAACCCAATACAGGGAGTCAACATATTCTCTAAAACTGAATTGTCCAAACCACTAATTCTTAAACAGTTTACCAGTGGCCATGTGGATGACTGGTTTACCAGTTTCATGAATCAGTCACATGTCTCTTTAGTACACAGATTAGGCTCCAATCGCCAAAGAGCTTGACTGTGTGTTCCTCCGAGTAGCCTGTGTCAGACCACATGAAAGGCTTTTTACCAAGTACAGCCTTTCCATGCCATCCTGCTGTTAGGACACTCTGACATATGTGATGGCTATGATCCTGAAGCACATGAGAATTACCAGAGAGCATGGAGAGGAAAAAGGGATACAGGTTCTCTGCACAATGTATAAAAAGAAGAAGCCCCAAGTAGGCTGCAGGTCTCACGGTATTTCCACATGCTTTCAGGCGCAGTCTGGTGACGTCTGGAAGACCAGAGAGTGGTGAAGCACTTGTTATTTGTTAGCTCTTGACCCCTGTGCTGTACATTTCTGAAGGCTCCACAAATTGTCCTGTGATATTTACAGCTTCTATATTCTTTAAACAGTGGTAGTACACCAAAGAGCCTCTGCATAGCAACACAGCTAACCTAGAATAGCTACGCTTAAGGCCCAACTCAAAATCAACAGGAATCCTCGGTTTATGTTACATGGAGCAATAGATGAAACACTAGTTTTGCTGGGATGTGAAAACCTTATCATAGTAAGTGATATTAACTTGAATTGATGATCTGGCTGCTCAAGTGTGACAAAGCAACTGCATAAAATAACATTTACTTAATACAGCATTTAGAATATGTTTGCAAACTCTTGATTTATACATGATTTGTGAGATTTAATTTTTAACTCAGTTAATACCAGACAAATTTACAAAAATCAGAATCTGAAAGCAGGTTAGCACATGTAAGTAATTAAATCTTCCTTGTCACTCATCAATATTAATCTAAACCCATTATTTATTTTCTAACACATTCACATAACTAAATTCTCTGCAACAGCTGGGATTTGCAGACATCTGAGACCTGTACAAAACTCCACATTCAGACTATAAACCTTTGACATATTCAAAGCCTCACAGAAATCACCAGAGTAGAAGCAAAACTCTGGATCTTCAAACTGACCAATACAGACCTTTTCCTTGAATGAGTTGCCCATCACTTTAAGAAGTGGGAAAACATTATCCTTTTCTGACTAATCACTAACAGGCACAACTAGCACATTAAGCAGTTACCTTCACCATCCCGCTGCAAAGCCAGTTTTGCAGGTCTCAGATCTATACCTGTTTGAATCCCTAAATCAGCTATCAGTACATACTACAGGCTGATAGCAAGAACAGAAACAAAAGCACAACCAACAACCACCTAAGCCAAGTTCCTGGCTCTCATCCCTGCAAAAAACCCAGAGCTTGCTGACTCTCAGGTTCCCAGAAGACATAAAGACTGGGGATCTTTCCATATTGCATATGGCCTGTTCAGTAGATCCAGATGGTAATTTTAACTTCAGTTTTTATGGGCAAAGCTGTTCCTATGTGTTCCTGTCAAAGCTCTTTCTACAAAGGAGGACTGAAATATTCAGAATCCACAGCATCACTAAGAGGTAGAGAAACCTTGGCATTTTGATTTATGTATGAGGAAACCAATGCACAGACATTTTAATGGACTTACTCATGGCCACCAAGAAAATCAATAGCAGAGGAGGCATTTGAGTTCAGGAGCTCCTAGCTCCCCATCCAGGGCTCATTCCACAGGTTCTCATACATTCATGGAGGGAAACCAACCTCCTATTTTTCTCCAGTCCTGCCCGGAAGCCTCCCCAGCAAAGAGCCTCCAAAGCTTTCGATGAAGCCTGAAAATAAATACTTCATGACCGTGAAGTTGAAAACAGCAAATCCTAGAAGCACTGATTCTGCCCAGGGGCATGAAGTTTAATATTCAACAAAAGCAATATCTCATGTAATAGGATTTCTAGCCTTAGACACAATTAGGAAATATTTAGAAAACTACAAAATGGACAGTGACTTTTCTGAAGTCTCCTGAAGAAAATTTCAAGTAGCTCTCTTAAAAACAAGTCAGCTGCTCATGCTCTCATCTTCTGTCAAAACCCACTGCATTACAGGTATACTCTGAGGCAGTCCCTGTCTCATTGGAGTTTGGTTCACAGCCAACATTGGAGCATGTCTTCTGTCAGTGAGAAAAGCAAACTCTCTGTACTGCTTCAGAATTAATAACCACTCCAGTGTTTGGTGGGATTTACCTTATCTGAGCGGTTTGCTGTGCTTTGCACAGAAGAGCTGGTGCTGTCTGATAATCTAGGAAGGGTCTAACACTGTCAAGCATCAGGCTTCTCTGCCAAAGCAGCGTGCATTAATGACAGAGGCAGCAGAACAGCCAGGTACTCCCTTGACCTTTTGTCAAACAGAGGTCAACAAGGAAAATAGTATTTACAGGAAACTTTTCGCCCTACCACTTAACAGTTCTCTGTGACTTTGGAAAAATCCTACAGGTATGGAACTTATCTTACGAAAAAACTGCTTCCAAAGTTGGCCTCTGACCACAGAACCATTATTAAAATACAGGACTACCATCCACCATGGCAAGGGAAAAAACCCCAAAAGAACCAAATCCAACCTCACCACGAATCCAGAACACAGAAGGAAAAGTATCAATGTACTCAATTATCTGTCCACAATTTAAGTTAGTGCAATAAGGATATAACACAGTGTTATAACATACAGTTACGTAGAAGGCCTAAGTGCAAGAAGTAAAAAAAGGCAGAAGTTCTCACTGTTGGCATTACTCCTGCTGCCTGAATGATGGACTCTCCTCACCCAAGGACATGCTAATGGAATCAGTAGAGTATTACAGCAGAGCCATGGTACCTAGTGGCTATGAATCTACTGCACTTGGGCATCAGCTGTGCTTTCAGCAGCGTGATATTTAACACAAGGAAACTATCTAGTTTATTTCTGATGGGATGAGTGGCTAACATCATAATCCCAGCAAGCACAATTGAACTCAGTATTTCTGGGAAAAAATTTTGTGGCAGTCTTCCTGTACTGCTGAAATTAACAGGTATTCCTGCTTTGCCACTGTATAGCTGGGTATGGACACGACTAAATGTCTTTGTGCCAGTGCATATAACTTTGCCTCCTTTCTATGTTAAGTCTTACACCATAAACAATAGACCTAATATTTTAAAATTCTAATGGAGCTGCCGGAAATCTTTTGACCCAAGTCACACTGAAGTCTGAAAAGAATAAATTCTACACGTGAACCATGTGAACTAAGGGGAAAATAGACTTAGAAGCTGTTCTAGATGATGAGCCGTGAGAGATCAAGGCATTACCTCCCAAAGGTTGGGGCAGAACCCCAGTCTGGGCAAACCCCCATGAAATCTACTAGGAGGCAATTCTGTTCTGGGCAGAAGGATTGTCCTGGGAGTCACCTATAACAGGTATGATCCTCAACAACGTTACAGAACAATGAACGATTTATGTTCCAAGTCACTTTCGCATGTATCTGATGTTCCCTCAGAGGTTAGGGGAGGAGAAACTGTACATCAAATGTCACAGAAAATAAGTCAGCCAACACCTCTGAAGGACAAAAAAGGTGAACTATTTCCATCACCTTCCGAAAGAGTTGTCCAACAACTGAATGCTGAAACCCTAATGAAAGCCCTCAGAAGCAGTCAAAGCAGCTCACCCAGATTCATGTTATTAAAACAAAGCTGGATAGTTTAGTAACCATCAGGCTGTTATTTTAAAGAGATGGTGACAGACTCCAGTAACAGCTAAACAGCAGATAACTGCATCCTCCATTAAGCTGTCCAAATCCTTTTGTTGCATTCCTCCTTTCTAGCCTTTGGGCAGGAAAAATAATACATCCAAATAGTTCAGGTTTTTCTAGTCTGATCATTCTTCACACCGCCTGATTGAATCAGTGACACTACTAATCAAACCCTCTCGTAAGGTCCTGTGCTCTCTCTCTCACATACATACTTCTGTGCTCTCAATAATCAAAAGCAAACATTTGTTTGAAAAGTCTTACAGAGCTTATTTAATTATTTAGATACATAAGAAATAGTGTGCAAAACATTATTCTACGCATGGAGCATCTTCTAAGCATCGCCAACAGTGATACTGTTATGTGGAAGCTTTCAGAGTCATATCATACACTGCATTTATATTCCACAAACTGTAAGGTAAGAACATCTAAGTCATCTTATACATCATAATGAGATGACTGAACTGATTGCATTGATAAAACGTTATAAAAAGAATATTACTTCTAACTTCAAAGAAATTATGGGAATAAATTTTCAGAAGAAAAAGAATTTTTACTGTTGGAAAAAAACTATCTGTAAAATCACAGAAAGAGGTTATACTGGAGCAGATCAAGTTCTGAGTTGGAGTCCCACAGTAAAAAGAGTAGTTTCCCAAATTCTTACTAGCTTTAAACCATTCTGGGTAATGTTAGATTTTCCAGAAATATCATTTATTGTTTCCTCAGGCCCCTCACTTATTGTATCTACATGATTTGTAACTTGGAAGCAGAGAAGAATCACAGTAACAACATCAGAAACCATGTAGGTAAGAATCAATGGAGGACAACATCTCTCATGTTTAAGAGATAAAAAGAGCAACGGTGAGATGCATTCTGACAATGCTCTTTCAGTGCTGAACTCAAATTTTGCACACGGTGTAGCAGCTCTGATCCTACCCAAAAAGCTCTTTAATCTCACCAATAAGAGCAAAGGAAGCATTATGTTACACCAGAGAATGTCAAGTCCCTAGCACAAATCGTGCCCTCTCCTCCATTACCTGCTGCTTTACACATTACCCTTTGAGTCTGAAGGAAAACGCTAATTAAAAGGTCGTCAAATTTAAGCCCAGAAGAGATCAAGAACATGTAGCAATACAATGAGTGTTTGTCTTTTTGTCAGACCTAACCAATCTATCACTTCCCCGAGCTCCAAAGCTTGTAATGAAAACAGGAGAAAGAACTGCTTTCTCTAAAGATGCTGCACGAGAGCTCCAGAGCTGCAGGTTCCACCTCCGCTTGCTGCTGCCTGCCTCCTTGGATGATGCTTTTTGGGCTGGCTCCTACACAGAGCACACTCTGTCCCCCTGGACTGAAAACCATGCCTACGAGGTCCAGAACCAGCCCTGCAAAGTGACTTAGGTCTCCTGATGAATTTGGGCCACTGCACAGCAAAGACTGAGAGCAAAGGGAGGAAACAGGCATGACAGTGCCTGAATCTTTAACCCAAAGAAAGGAAGAATATCCCATAGGCTCCTAATCCTCAAACAGTTGACGTGTACTATCTAATGGAAAATGTATAAAGCAGTTTCCATGTATCACTTTCGCATATCAATGATAGAGCCAATAGTCCGTTAGAAGTATGACTGCTTTAAAATTTCTGGAGTATGCACCTACTAAATATACAATTGAAGTTCATACCATATCAACAAATGAAAATTCACACAAATGAAAAGCTATTTTGCTTCTCAACCCTGGAAGACTCTTCACTCAACAGTATATTGCTGTCCTTTCATCAAAATCTCCTACAAGAAGAAAAAAAAATATCAGCAGTATCACAGAAAAACTCCTAGTTAGTCTACTATTCAGCATAGACAGAGATTATTTAAACCTAGATTCACCAAAATATGATCCACAGATTCCCTACTGACTCTCTAAAACCACCTTTTCTGTTGGGAAGCAGAAAACAGAAAGGTCTGAAAAAGAATCCAAACCTGTGTGAATCAACCATTTACTACAGAAATCACCCACCAGCATCATTTGCTCCAATACCACACAAAATAGCTGAACAATGCATTCATAAAACCTTTTCGCTAAAATGCTTTGATGACAAAAGTATTAGTACTACAATAACGAAAACAAATAAATAAGATGACATATGTCTACAAAAGATTATAGCATATGGTTGGTAACATCATTTTTTAAATTGCTCACAAAAATTGATCTAAATGACAAACTACAGGTGTAGAAGTTAGAACCTGAGCATTTTATCCTCGACTTTGCCACTGATTTACTGTGCAACCTGAGGCACTTAATTAACCTCAGCTGCCTCCATCTGTACTACAAAGATAACAAAAATATAGGTTAAGTCCTTGAGACCTATGGGAAAAGAGCGCTCTACGAGCTTAATAAAACTTCTCTGCAAAACAAGAAATGTTCCACAGCTGTGAGGAGAAGCCACATGCCAATTCAGTGTATAAAGCAGTGTCCAGAGTGTCCTGGCATCCTTCTCTCCACCTATTTTCCATTGTTTGCCAAGTACAAACAACGGTGCTGGTATCAGTGCGCGATGGTGCATTCTCTGCCATTTGCAAAGAAACAATAAACTCCGAGTATCGGTCTGACTGTGGCACTATGTACTTAGAGCTGTGCTTGTTATTTATTTTCTGATCAACTGGTCAAAGAGACAGAAAAAATAATCCTGTGACAATGTCTTGCTTAACCAAAAATGAAATTTAACAATTTTGTTTTACACTTCCTTAAAAATACATTTCTTAAAAAACTAGAGCTCCATTTTAAAATAAAAGCATGAAACATTTATTTTGAAATGAATGATGCTGAATAAATCAATTTTAAAAAATAATTTGCCTGAAACAATTTGATATATTCATATAAATTTACGATTTCTTTTGGATGAATAAAGCATACTTTTTTCTTTTCATTTCTCTGAATGATTGTGCTACTCGCACTCCCAGCTCTAGAAGGTGCAGGAAAAGTGTGGCGTTCCAACTAATTTTGTAAGGAGATGAGATACCATGATGATGTGCTGGGCATAAGAACCGCTCTAGATTCCTCACTGCTGAGCATGGGTGAGGACAATTCCCATTGCTACTGTCTTTACTTTTTCTTATGTTTTTATTTTGCTCTGTATTTCTTATAGTTTACTTATTTTCCTGGTGCATCATTCTAAAACATAAGGATGCCAATCTCTGAACATAACACCCAGCAGAAATGTTTCCTTACAGACTGAATGTTCAGCAAAGTGCAAACCGACCAGAGAGAGAACATCGCAGCACCATGAACATAAAACTCAAGAGGTAACATATTCACTAGCCCTGCTCTCACAGACATATCTCTATAGTAGAGCAGGGTAAGAGCATGCAAGTACACAGCTAAGCTCTGAATTCACCAGCTTTTTTATCTTACATTGAACAAAAGCATTGTTTTATACAGATCCTGCTTTTTTAAAAAACTGAAGCATCTTGCATGCCAACAAGCAACGTTATATTCACCGCCTTAGAGCGTTACTGTTCTTCCGCAGCAATCTGTATCCCAGTTGCAACCCCCAGTTCCACACTACCCTTACTCTTCTAGCCTATTAAAAAAAAGAAGTCAAACACCAAATACTAATCTTGATGCTAAGTATTTAGACCTGTTTATTATTGGGTGTAGATTCAAGGGCACTAACGTTCAGCTAATAAAACAGGATGCACTTGTGGCATTTTTGTTCCCTACTATACTGAAGACAAGGTCTTCCCCAGACTTTCTGGCCTTAGTAAAAAGCCATAGCATTAGGAAGAAGAACGCTAGGTAGCTATCGCAGTTTTCCCTACATGTGTGATAGGACTGGTCCTGTTTGGGAAAAAACATTGGAGCTGTTGGTGGGAGTCTTCCAAGACTAACTGCAGGAATCAACAAAAAAAATTTACACCAACATTGAGAGAAAGTAAGTTGCAAAGCGCATTCAGAACAAAAGCACATCTAAGGAGCCCAGCAGGAGGAGAAATTCCTGCTTTCACTGAAGGGCACTATTTTAGAAAACTGCTGGAAGCTCTCAAAGACAGGGGCTGGAAGGAGACAAGCAGAGGGGCAGTGCTGTAAGAGGTGTACGTGTGCACTTGTGTATGCACACGCACCTGTGTTAGCAGCGGCCTTCCAGCAGGCGTCACGCTTGCTGTTGAGCAGGCAGCCCTTTGGGCATCCTTCCAGCGTGAAGCGTGAGTAGAAAAAGAGTTAACACTAATCACTATAATAGCACAATAATGATCCACAAAATTATTCTTTTCAGTACCAGCGAGCGGTATTGAAAGCCATGCCCGTGGGAAAGGGGAGATGCAAAGGAAGGTGAAAAGCAAAGGTGAGGTGGAAGAGAGATGCAGAGCAGCGCATGAGACTGGTATCACAGAGACTGCAGTAATGTCAGCTCCTCACAGCTTTAGTATTACTGGAGACTGTGTACGTGTGGAACCCCAGTACTGCCACGGTATCAAAACACACTGCCAAACACTACTGCTGCCCTTCACGTATGCTCTTTGTGAGACATCATTAAGACCGTTTATGAAAGTAGCAGTATCCAAATCCAATTTGAGGCACAACGATTCTTCTCAAAACAAAGCCATAGGCAAGGGCCTGTTACAAGCTGGCAGAGCAGCTTTAGCCAGTAATTATTTAGGGGCAAAAATGTGTGCATTTGTATGCAATGAGAAACAGGCTAGGCTTCTGCTATGTCTACACAGCAGCGTTTTTACCAGGGCAGTGGACGTGTATATGCAGGTATAGGCAGTACAGTTGCACAGCTACTTCTGTGGAAAGGCAAATAAAGTGCACCTGAACAAACATGATATATACGCATAAAGAGGAGATGTGCCCTTTGTTACAGCATGAAAGGAAGCAGGCATTAGATTTACAAGAGAGCAAGAAAAACACAAAACCACCTTGGAGCGGCTATGCACGCATATAGTGTAAAATGTGGGAGAATTAACATCCTCGTACACCTTACAGTGCACATGTGAGGGCGGGAATGAAATGATCTCCCCCATGTAACTTCAGGGCACATGAGGACTTACACGCACACAGATGTATACAGAGAAAATGAATGCGCATCTTGACCAAGTGCAAATACAGGAGCGAATGCATACTATCTCAGGGTCTAAGCATAGACACCGATGGTGCGCGAGGACACAAGCGTGGTGGAAGCGTTACCGAGCCCCAACGTTGTGCGCAGGGGTAGAGGGAGGGTGTGCCAGTATTTCTGGCGCATGCTCCAACTTCATCCTGGGCTTTTTCCCTTCCTGCTTCAGGTTTTTTTCTGCGGCAGAGCAGACTCCATGTCTACAGGGAAGATGCTTAATGAGTCAAATCCAATCTCTCTAATGCCTTATCAGTTGTGGACAGGCCTGTTTCTGACAGCTGACCTTTCCCACTGCATGCTGCTGAAAAACCCATACACCACAAACAATTAACACAATGCTGAAAACATAAAGCTGAAGGAAGGGAAGACTCTAGACCATTACAGACAGAAGCGAGAGAGTGATGCACATAAAAATGACAGAGAGCAGCTATGCAAGGGTTTGATTCCACCTTATTTTGCCACACACACATTTTATTATCTTCTTTACAGCTTGGCTGTAGCAAAGCTATGTGCAAAAACAAGGCCCATGTAAAACAAGAAAGGAAAGCAAAGAGGACAGGAAAACTCTTGTGAGGTATATAATGACATTAAGCCCACGCACAAATAAATACATGCCTGTATAAATATATGCAAAGCTGATACAAGGAGCAAAGTTACTTACTAGAAAACAAAAGCACACAGAGCAGAGGAGGTGAAGACAAGCATCATCCTGCCATTCTATACCTCTCCTCTTGTGGGACTAGCTCCTAACAGCTCATAGATAAATACATTCATTAAAAGAACTAAACTACGCTACATACACCTGAATTAGGAACGTCAAAAATAATAAAACCTATCAAATAATCTCTTCTAATAATGACAAGGAGGCTCATCCCATGAAGAGTGCAACTCTAGTTCTAAGTAAGCAGAAGGCTGCTTCTCTTCAGAGGCACAAACACCTACACATAAAGTGGATGGTCTAGTCAGGTATCCAAGGATTTGCTGCCCCAGAAAGGCTCACAGAAAATCTGCGTGTTCTCAGCTCTGATGCCAGCTCAGTACGAGAATTGGGCAAGCCATACACAACGAATTTTCTGAAGTTTTCTCTTCGCTAACATGATTTTCTCTAATAGCTTCATGCCACCAACATGCTTGAAGATCAGGGCCAACGTATCTCAAATTTCAAGAGCCAGTCCTGGGCACACGGAATTCCCATGCAGATTTGAAAAAGCAGACATCAATCTTTTGTGCAATAGTCTCCCTGTATCTACAAAAGACAGCACAGCCTACTATTACCAAACGTTTTGGGTTTTTACTATTATTGCATTGCAGTAACAGACACTCAAAAGGGGACATGCTCTTCCATTTTAGTAACTCCTTATATTTACAGAATAGGAGGTAGATGACGCTGAGTAAAGTTCACAGAATAAAAGTTTGCCAGAAGCTCCACAAAAGCATCTAATTCATCTAGGAGCTTGTAGAAAACTAAGCATGCTTTTGAAGCTTTTACAGGCAATCCAGACAAGACTGAGAAACAGGAGTGGGTTAAGAGGTATAGAAAGTCATCTGAGGTCAGAGAGCAGGGAAAGCTCAACAGAAGCACAATAAATGTTTCAGTTTAGCATCTCTATCTGGTAAAGATGCTAATGAACAAAAAAGGTACTTAAGGCAAAAGTATTCCAGCTAATCACTAGAAGTAGACAAAACCTCTTCAAACACCACCAAACCAAAAAGATTTTGAAAACAAATTTCATTATGGTGGAGGTTTTTTGTGTTCAACTGAAAAATTTGTATCATGATTGTAGTTGTTTCTTGGCTATTTCCATATGGTCTTTTGATATATACATATTATATGCATTTATTTCAATGCAATAAAATTTCATGCTTAGCATATACTGTAAATCTCTAAAAATAGTTATCAGGTCACCTCTTTTCACAAATTTCTGAAATTATCTATGCTATTTAGAATAATAGATCATAATTATTCTATCAGTTCATTCAAAATTAGTGACTTCATATCATCAGTGAAGTGACTTCCATATCTTGATGTGACAGCACCAAGAATGAGCCCAGCTGTTTTCATTATTTCAAGCTACTGGGTAGCACAATCTTATTAAAGTCATGTACAAGTTATCAACACTGGATAGCAACTAAAAAAAAAAAATAAAAACACAACAGCCAAATCAGTACTTCTCTTCAGTACTATATGCCAAACTCTGAACCCACTGGCCCTGATAAAAATTAGGAGTAATTTTACAGTAATCAGTGAAGAAATACTGCTGGATGTAAGACAGCAATCATGCTGGTATCTGTGTTCATGTTATTCTTCCTAAGCCTGTTGCTAGAAGGTCAGAACTGATGTAATGCTTACTCTTACAAGCAAAGCCCAGCTGCTGTAAAAAATGACTTTTCAAATCTCCCTGCAGGAAATGTGACACAGCCCTTGTGTTCCAACTACTGTTGATAAATGTGTGTTTCTCTTTCGGTTCAGAAAGGTACTGCCGTTATTTTCCTGGAGATGAGTTTGCCCTGGAGGGTCTTGATTTCTGTGGTTTTGTGTTTTGGGGTTTGCTTTGTTTTGAATAGCGAAGACTCTTATTCTAATCTAAACACCAGGGGGACTTGTATAGTTTATAAATATTTTCCAACCTCTATTTTGCCATAGTGTTGTCCCTCTTCAAGCTGTTCCCCCCACTTGAACAACTCCATTAGCCCACCGCCAGCAGGATCTGGCTATTTTGGAACTGAAAGCTGGTCAGAGGTTTTGGGAAGGAGGGATGGCAGTTTTGGTCAAGATCCACAGAGCAAACCCTTGTGTATCCTTGTACATGGCCAGAGTGAGGGATCATTGAAGCCCCTGCTATGTGGAAAGGATTTGTATTTTTAAAATACAAGACAACTCTGAAAACGGACTTTGCCAGAGCAACCTCCAGAGCCTCCAGGTTAATTGTCTCTTGACAGCTATCTGGTCAGAAGTGCTCAGTTCCAATCAAAATAACTGGATTTTTTTCCTTGTAACTGCTAGCTCTGCCACTACTTTGTGGAGTCACAGACAAGCTGGGATCTTGTTGCGCGCTATCCCTAGCAACAGAATTTTAGCAGACCAAGTTCTACTCATAATGCCACGATCTTATCGGGCTGCTGAAGAAGGATTGTTGGCAGAATTTGGCCCTGACATTGTAATTTTAAAAGATATTCTGTTAATACGCATATCAGAATAAGGTTTAACTTATTTTCTCAGAACCGTATCGGCTCTGCAGAGCTAAGAAAAATAAGAGGGGGGAAATAATATATAATTATATAAATTTATATAATTGATCTTAATATACATGCATATATCTGCAGTTTTATTCTTACACTCAGGCAATTGTACTAAAAAAAAAAAAAAAAAAAGAAGCTCCAATAAGTATTTTTTCCCCAATCTTAAACAACTTTTTCTTGCTTGTAACTATACTTCAATCCCACAAAAGGAAACTGCATAACTTAACTACTTTGGGAGGACAAAGGAGCAAGAGAACTCACTGCAAATAGTACCTACCAATAGCAAAAGCTTTTGCACAGTTACCCGATGACTTACAACATTAAGCTCCCCCATCTGCAGTCCACAGAAGATCATAGTTGTTCCTGCTGCTATCTATACAAATTTCTGGGGTGTTACTTCCCTGTTTCTTTGTCATACAGATGACTAGCTAGATTTCAAACTTCTGCAATCTGCTTGGTTTGACCATACTGCGATGCATAAATCACAAGACAAAGTTGGTGCCCACCTCACCAGCAATATTTACTTGAATGGCCCCTACAAAGAATGGTAGTTTTTAAAAAAAAGTTCTCAAGCTGCAGAGATATCGGCAGACAAACGTTCGTGCTGACCTTATGATTTCATAGCATCTGACAGAACAAGCTTGTTAGCCCCTAAGATTCTGTTTCTGAACAGGGGTGAATTAAGAACTCATTTTCAAGCTCTTACAAGAACTGTCCCAGCTCCTGGGTGATTCTAGTGTGGTTTATAAGTACGTGCTGAAACTGCTTCATTTGGCAGAACTAAGGCTGCCAGGCCCCAAAAGACAAAAATGATCCTTGATGGGAATTGTAATCATCAACCAACTACAGTTTCTGATAGTCATGCAAGCTCCAGTCAGAACATTGCTGTGATGAAGAACACAGGCAGTGTGGCTGGTCCTGCTTATCCTGCAAGGTGTTGCAGCCCTGCAGTCATGCAAGCCTCCAGCCTCCACCTGTGCCTGCTTTTTCACCTCCATAAGAGAGAGAAATTGCTACAACCAATACATAAATACAGCAATTCCTAGAGCAGACTGTTTCTTGTGCATATAGCTCTGCATCGACATTGCACAACCACTAAGGCTTAAAATGCAGTTGGGTATATGATCTTTCTTAGCTGCAAGGTGAGTTTAAAGGAGCAGAAAGAAATTACAGCAACGGGAAACTTAGCTTTTGCACATCAAGCAGCGACCCTGACTGAGAGGCTGGACACTCATGTTTTTATGCAACAGGCAAGCGTGTAGACCACATCACATCAGCTACTTCATGGTAGCTGCCCACATGTGTTGCTTTACCCTTCAGTAAATGCAAGGCAGCTCACACCTCAATGTGAATACGCTAGGTTAGCTTGTTTTCCCTCAGAATTACAAGTGCACACGTGTGGTTGTTTTGGAATAGGTAAATTTACAATCTAGCTTGCCTCAGAACAATTTGTTGTTATAGCAATAGCCTGAGTCAGCTACCTCCTTTCCAGTACCACCCGCCTGGTATTACTTTAAATTCTTTCAGTATTTGGGTTTTTCATTAAAATGTTCTGGGATTCTTCCCAAGCTCCCTGGGTAGTTGTGCTGGTTTGGGCTGGGCTAGAGTTAATTTTTGTCATAATAGCTAGTATGGGGCTATGCTTTGGATTTGTGCTGAAAAACAGCGTTGATAACACAGGGATGTTTTCGTTAGTGCTGAGCAGAGCTTACACAGAGCCAAGTCCTCTTCTGCCTCTCACACCACCCCACCAGCGAGTAGGCTAGGAGTGCACAGGGACTTGGGACGGGATAGATGACCCCAACTGACCAAAGGGATATTCCATACCATACAACGCCATGCTCAGCATATAAAGCTAGGGGAAGAAGGAAGGGTGGGATGTTCAGAGTGATGGCGTTTGTCTTCCCAAGTAACAGTCACATGTGATGGAGCCCTGCTTTCCTGGGGATGGCTGAACACCTGCCTGCCCATGGGAAGTAGTGAATGAATTCCTTGCTTTGTTCGCATGTGGCTTTTGATTTGCTTATTAAACTGTCTTTACCTCAACCTATGAGTTTTCTCACTTTCACCCTTCCAATTCTCTCCCCTGTCCCACCAGGGGAGCGAGCACATGGCTGTGCAGTGCTTACCTGCTGGCTGGGGTTAAACCACAACAGTAGTGCTAAAGACAAACGCACTGGTTCCCGGATTGAACATCAAATGTCAATGGCTCCAGCCCTCTTTCACCTCCTTGGTTGCATTTTCTGTGAATTACTACTCATAAACACCATCCATAACCTGTAACATCTGAGTTTATCAGTTATTTCCCTACTGCTGCATCTGCCTGCCTGAGCTGTTAAGCTTCCACGGGGATCGACATACACCTCTGATAAAGGAATGTTTGTTTGCTAACTGCTTCATATTGATGTGTTTACAGTGAACACCGGCACAAAGGGAGGGGGAATAACAGATTAGGGACCAGTTCAATCAGGTTATTTTTATAACACTTATAATATGCATGTGGTTACAAACAGACTTCGTGACTTTATTTCAATATGCAGAACCACAACAGGAAAAACTTTTTTTTTTTAACCATCTGGCATCACACCATAGCAATCAGCTTTAAAGGCAGATACATGGGAAATAACTCATACTTGATGTTCCTGCTTGATTCTAAATAAGTCAATATGCCCTTATAAAGTGGTCAATAGAAGCTCAGATTACGAAATCAACAGATGACCACAAGAAAGTATGTTCAGTAAACATTGGAGCATCATCCTCAATGCAGATTTTGCCAACCAATTTGCTAGATCTTTATAACAATCTGCTGGAGGTCTCTAACTTTGCCTTCTGCTCACTAGCATTCCCACAGCCCACTCAGTGCAACAGGTTGCCTGCTTTGGAATAACCACATGGCTGTGTGGGAGCAGATCACTGGATGGGCTAGTTATAAATGATCCACACGTGACAAACCTGTATCACAAAACAATCCATGCAATGCACTCGTTGATTGGCTTAGCAGAAGCCAGCAACTGAATGAACTATGGACATTAAATTCCTCTCCAGAGCAACTTTCTGAACCAGGGAAAGCTCTGATGTATGCCCGTTAGCCATCTGTATGGCATTTCAATCAAAGATGACTCTCTTAGCTTCAGACTCATCTCCTGCATCTAATTGTTTTCTATTTAGGCTGTTAATGATGGATAGGGAGCATGAAAAACAAAAGGTGAAAGGGACATAAGAACAGGTAGTGATGGAAGACATTTTAAAAGCCAAAAATGAACCTGCCTTATCCTCCTACAGATAAAGCCAGAGGAAGGGCTCCCTCTAGAAGACAGGGTCTTTGTTGTTTCATATGTGAATATGCAACTTCGCATGTGCAAGCACACATGCAGTTGGAGCCCCCCTCTCTGGTGGAGCACATAGCGCCTCCAGGGCAGTTCTCATTAAATCGACATTACTGTCACGCTGTGTGTGGGCACGCAGTATCTTCAGCAAAGCAGGCATCCAAAGACATGCAAGGATCCTATGTACACAGAGGTGTAGTTGTTACAAATGCACGCAAAGTGGATTTGCACCTGCACATGTGACATGTCTGTACATGCAGACACATGCATGATGACATACATGCACAAGCAGTGGCCATGTATTTACATGGGCTGGGCAAGGTTCCTTTCTCTCTCTCTCTTCATTGAATGGGAAAAGGCTGTCAGCAATTTCCTTCTATCAACAGCTGGGAGATGCTTTTCTGCAGTTAGCTGCAATTTGTTTCAATTATGTGTATTAATCATAGCCTGCTCCTGATGGTATTCTTCATAAAAAAAAAATCAGGGCTTTTCTCTTTAACAAGCAGTTTCCTCTCTCACGATGGCACTTAAATGACTGCAGGTCTGTTGGGAGAAGGAGAGGGGAAAAAAAGAAAAAAGAAAAAAAGAAAAACCCAGATGCTTCCATGTTTGCTTATTTCATTAATAAGCACCATGGCTCAAGAAGCTGACAGGGCATGCGGTCGAAATGGGGGTCAGCGCACTGGCATTTCAGTTGTGGAGAGTGAGCTCTGAACAGGGTTTAGATCTAAAAATCTTCTAGATGGAATAACATCAATTAAGGATTTTTGGACTCCAGCTTGCTTCCTTTTATACCTAAAGGAGAAAATCCACTAAGCTCCTTGGAAGTCAGTTTCCCCACTATTTTCATATCTTATCTTACAAGAAGGATCAATTTTAAAGATGCTGGGAAAAATCTTGAAAGACTAGGGAACCCATAGCCACCCAAGAGCTACTCCCAAAGTCTACTGGAACATAACCAAAGTATCAGTGAGGATGAATGGTATTTTACCAATTAACTGCACATCAAGGTGTGATGTCTCAGAGTTTCCTGTTTCATGTGTGAGTTCTAATGAGACTTCCGAAGAACACGCTCTACATTTGCAGCAAAGGGGTAAATAAAAACAAAATCAGGTATGTAGGGCATATGCTGACACTCTGGAAATATTCTGGTTAAATACGCTCCTTTGCAGAGATACAATGGCATGCAAGGACATAAGCCAAAAGGATCTTTCCTTCTTTCTCGTTACCTCCTTTCCTCTAGTGTTTATTATCTTACCTGCTATTGTATTAAAAATTCCTCCCACGCTCATTTGTCATTAACTACAGCAAGGGCTGGCTAGCTCACAGTACTTAGGACTCATTGCACAGACTTTACTCAGAGATGTAAACATTTCCGGGAAACTGCTAAAGTCCAAGAGTGGGCATGTACTCCACAGCACTGGAATTTTAGATCAGAAGTTATCCCAGAACAAAAAACACATATGATTTGCAAGACAGGACCAACGTATTTTAATCAAAGGTTGGTTTAGAGGAATCCCATGCTAGAATAACAAGAGAGTCTAAGATCTGTACAGCTTAAAACTGTATTGCATTGACTCCTTGCAAAATTCACTTTCTAAGAATCTGCTTAGCTAGATTTGCTGGCTCCATCACACTTCGAAAATTTAAGCCTACTCTTACCTTAAGATTTAATGGCACAGATATATCACTTGGGTGTACAAAACATCCACCATCTCCTGTAATCATGGTATCAGCAATGACAAAACCATGAGTGCAGATGTCATTACGCTAGCAGAAAGTGCAACTTTGCTGGTATGATTTCTTTTGGTAAGGGACCAGACACACTAGCAAAAGAATTTATAAAGGACATCTGTATTTAAACGAGCTCTTTGCATGCCTCAGTTAATCAAACCCTCCAAGGCACGAACAAGGCCTCGAACAGGTTCTGCATCACGCAGGTTTTCCAAGACACCAAGATCAGGCAGGGATGAAGTGATGTGATCCTGGACATAGCTACAACATTAACTGCAGCAAGTAGGGACTGGGCAGCTGCCAGAGCTCTGCTACATTGTGCGATTAGGACTGCACACTGCACAGATGGTGTACATTTTATGGGAGAAGATGATGCTATAGCTCCTCTACCTATCAAATACATGTCTGGACACTGACGACCAGAAAAGGTCACTTACATAGATGCAGCTATATCCACATGACTAAGTTTGATTTCATGTTTCTTTGTATGAAGATGTGGAGGAAATAGGCTGTACTGAAAAGAGCATAGTTTTGCCTGTGTGGGCTGCATCCACACTGAGCCCTTTCCTGATGTCAGAGCAGCCTTTGAGTCAAAGCAATGAGTTTCACAGGCCTTGATTCATTCCAGCTAAAAGGTAAGTACCTGAAAGTTCATCACTTAGTTCCAAGCTGTATCTGCAGAGGGACAGGTCTTACAAGACCTGAGAGGGAACCACTTGCTATCATCAGTGCTACTGGATCTGTGACAATTCAGATTTGCACAAGCAGGACATTTAGAAAAACTAATCCCACAGCAATCACAAAATGAAACTAACCCTGGATAATTAAGATGTGAGTGACAGCATTAGGAACCACTTAGAAGCCAACATGATCCACAGCCCAGATACAAACTACCCAACCTCTGGGCTCTTTGTGGCCAGCTGTAAATAAAGCACACAAACTCTTGGCACCAGAAGCAGCAGAACATCCCTTTCATTAACACTTTCCTCTACATTTCCACCAAAAACTTTCATTACATTGTGTTGTACTTGTCAAATTAAAACACAGCCCACAGAAATGTTGGCTGAAGGCTCGTCAAGCAAACTTCATCCTTATAGACTCATATTGACATGTGCACACAGACAGAAGAGAGAAGTAGGTTTAGACTAGAAAGAAAATAGTAAGTCAGAAAGGAGCAAAAAGCTTGGAGCTTCACAGAGCGCTCAGGCTTCAGACACAGCATGCTCCAACACCAGGAACAAGAAATCCAGGGTAGCGTAAGAGTTTGAGAACATGATAGAGGAGATGAGAGAAAAGAAGACAAGAAAGGAGAAAAACAAGGAAAAGAAAGAAATAGCAGAAAGCAAAGAAGGGACAAGTGCAGAAACAGGCAGAAAGGAAAGAAGGAGAAGGAAAAGAAGAGGAAGTGACAGAAAGTGATAGACAGAAGGGGAGAGAAATCTCTGCTGGTACAGTAACAAATAAATCCCTGCAGCATGACAGGCGTCTGCTGAAGCATTTCATTTCCCCGCAGCATAATGGTGTGTTATTGCCCATTATCTGTTCTGTCAGTGCCAGAGTCGATATTAAATGAGGGGCAGCTGCATTTAGCTGCCATTTTTCAGCTGTCTCCCCGTTACCATGGAGACATGCTTGTTTTTTTTGATGAACCTGGCTGCGAGCAGAGGGGTGCGTGCACGAGGGGGGAGGCAGTAAGCGCCGCAGAGCAGTGGGAGCAAAGGACAGAGAGAAACAGCGGAGGAACACAAGCAAGGGGAGGGCAGGTCCTTCGCACCCATGCAAGCACCACAAAGACAGCCATTTCAAACACCCTGTTAATATGCAGAGGGGCCGACAGCCAAGAATATGCGCAGTGCTTTGACTTTCACACGTTCCAGCCAGTGTCCCTTCATCCTTCTGTCCTCCTTTCCCAACACCCTCTGTCCTGTAACAATGATAGTAATCCTCCCCCTCTCTCTAGTACCTCTGCAGCACTATCTGTAGGGCTACTGGAAACAATGATGAACTAAGCCTCTCAAAGACCATGTATAGCAGGTTGAGGAGCATTAATATCCCTAAAATACTAATCAGGAACCTGAGGCACAATGAAAAAGGGTTTGTCTCCCTTTCCCACCAAGATTTATGCAGCAAGCTGCTGGCACACACAGGTGCTGATACCTAGAAAACTCTATTCACCATTTTCCTGCTTTAAATATAAGGATGTTCCCTACAGCAATGTGAGTGGGAGACAGCTAGACAGCAAAATGGAATCAAATCAGACATCCCTTTTTCTTGACTTCTTCATACAAGGCTTCCTTAGGAGAAAGACACACTGGGCTCTCCCTTCACCATTTACTTAATGGTGGTAACTCCAAATCTTGCATGTAGCAGACTCTGCACTTGTTCTCTAACACTGTTGCTTGAGACCCACCAGCAGCATACCTGCAGTGGTTGGGAGAGCCCATCTCCCATTCTCCAGTGACATCACAATCACATCAGTACAAGGAAAGTTGCCTGTCTGAAGTGTTGACCATGCACAGCACCAGACCTGAGCAGTCCAGTTCCAACAGGAGCATTTTCAGTCTACCTATGCTTACTGTAAGATGCTCATCTCTTCTTGAGGGCCTTGTTTCTCTTAATGGCTTATGAAGGCTTTTAGAAACACTGAAGAAACGGACACAGTGCAAGTCAAACTGATAGATTATTCCTACATTAACAAATGAAATGGAATCTGGGTGCACTCCCAGACTTTGAAACTTGATAGTTTGCAATTTTAAACTATTAGAACAGTCTCGGATATGATTTTTCTCTTTAACTAGCACTCTTCCAAATCATTCCTGAGCACAGCTCAGGAGTTGGGATATGCCTGTGACCATTCCCAGTACCCAGTTTGCATACACCCATCTTGTTTTGCATGTTTATAAGCACAGAGAGACTATGCTACAATGACCAGCTTCAGTGCCAGGAAACATTCCCAACCATGGTCAGCTGATTAGTAGAGACAACCAGGTGGTCCAGCCTGGAGACAGCCAGGATAGTACTTCGTCCAGTCCCAAACTACAATGATAAAGGTCTTGCTGGCATATCCTAACTCTGTTCACCCTAATTCTCAGTCAAAGGGCTGATTTGCACAACTCTGCTTCTCACACAGGTTGGATGCGGGCACAGAACAATGGAGCCATAGCTTCTCTGCAAGCTTCAGAATATTCAAGCTGTAGGTCTGCTGAGATATATCCACCTAAACAGATAAATAGGAAAATGACCAATAATACCACTCAAGCTGACAAAGATAACGGGATGCCTAAGAAGAAAATTACAGCCTTAAGACACACACCAAGAGAATTTTCAGGGTCTCAAAATTCCCTAGTGCTAGATGGGAATATTCTAATATTACACTCCAGGCTTGCAGGAAGCCTCACCTCTGCATCAAATATCATGATATCAAAAAGAACTGTTTGGTGGGTGATGCTTATGATTAAGGACCAAGATGCCCAGAGAACATTTACTCCTTGGAGGTGAATTTATGATGCAGTGATGATGTCAGACTCAGAGCTTTCAGCTTTTCAGGAAGCAGCTTGCTCTTCAGGTGTTTGTTATCTATATTTGACATTAATTCTGATTTATAGCTTTCTAGTCCATCCTTGGATCATGTTCCTCAAAATATAAACCTTACAGGTCCCTTGAACCATCCCACTCTGTTCTGTCCCTTTCCTCCAAACTCCCAGATTGCCATGGAACAAATACTTAAACATCTTTAAGAAGTTGCAAACAGAAGATACAAAGCTGCCCAAGCCCAACTCTGATCTGCAGTGGAGTGTCCCATCTCCTTTACTATTTAATCTCAATGCATGTGAAACTGAAGTTACATATACTGATAGGAAAGTAACACCAAGAAACAGCGACACTGAGCTTTAACTTAAAATACTCATTTGCTGCTTCCTTTTAGCTTAGAGAGCCCTCTTTTCCATTTTTCCCTCTCCTTTCCACTCCCTTTGCTGTCCTAATACTTTTCTTTGTTTGACTCTTCTCATTTGTTCACTCAGCATCACACAAATAAACATCACAATGCTCGTAAATGCTCAAGCAGAAAACCACTTTTTTAATAACCATAAAAAGTGCAGTCCCTTGCAGTGACCCATGGCATTCTGTTGCACTGACCTGCTAGTGCAGATAATTCCAGCACCTGACTACGGAGAAGCCTTCTTGATTTGTTTATTAGATGCCATTTAATGGTCACCAGTCACTGCTTCTCAAGCCCTGCCTAGCCCTCCCCCCCATACTCTATATAAAGAGACAGTAAATGTAAAGAGCTTTATTATATTAATGCTCAAGTCAAGTCCTCAGCTCCTAGTAGGAATGTATCCGTACCTTGACATTTTCTCAGACCTCCTTACTCTGATGTTTTCAGGTATAAAGTATGTTTACCACTTTGGGCCTTCTGAAACTTGAAAAAAACTTTTAAAAGTAAAAGAAAGTTCTAAAGAAACTGCTTGAGTGACATTTAAATGGTACAATGCTGTCGATCCTTCCCACAATTGACATCTGCTACCCTTTCATGTCTCTATGGTAGTTGTCCAGCACAGCTTCTCATGCATCTTCTCTTATCTTGCTGACTAGTGGTTTCTTCAAAATTTCTGACTGTGCCATGCTTAAAAACCAAAATCTGCCTGAATTGCTTATATGCTAATCCTTCCTTTGGCTTCACTCTCACAACCTTTCGCTTTTGAATATGGAACTATCTTAAGCACCATATTGAGCACCAGACTGCCATCCGACTTGCAGGATCTTGTTTTTTCTCTAGGGGATGCCTAAGTTCAGGGTGTCTAATCAAAGTCATCTTTGTAGTCCAAGGGGATTTTGCAAACAGTAGTGGAAACAAACAGCTGATTTAGATGATTGAAAATACAAATGCTAATGAACAGTTTAGCCTGTTGGGCCAATGACACTAGTTTTGGGTTCAATGAGTCAGGGAAGCCGAAGGGAAAAAAGAAATTTGCCCTAAGATTAAAGAGGAGATTTTGTTTTAATGTAATCCCTGGTCAGCAAAAGATTATGACAAGAACATTGACAGAGAAGTCTTTGAGACAAATGGGAAAGCAAGAGAGAAATTAATGCTGCAATGGTCTCACACAAGCAACTTTGTGGTCATTTCAAGGAGTTTCTAGAATTTTGCTACCTGTGGTTAGACTTAGTTTATATGGTACAAATAAGTTGGTTCCAGGACCTGCTAAACTGTCCCATTCAAGTTAAGGAATACACTCAGAAGAGCAAGGGAATTTGCAATTTCTTTAACCACATTCCCCACATCCAACAACTCCATCAGCTAAGAAACAAAACAAAGACAAAGCAGCTGTAAAAGTAACCTAACTGCTAGATGCTACAGACAGATACTATTTATTCAGCAAAAGTTTTTAAACAAAAGTATTGATTTCTAACACCCTAGGGATGCTTTGTGGAAAGCTTTCTGGCAGACAAAACTAGCACTTAAGTTTTGGGGAAAGAAAAAGAGATATATCTACCTTTTGATTTCTTTTCATCTTTATTTTTCCCACTTTCTCTTCCCAAAATCTACAACAGCCATCATCTTCCTTTCAACAGCCTACTGTCTTGAGTCCAGTCGGTGAAAAATAGGTATGTCATGTTTGGCTCTATTTTTTTGCACGCAAATAGTACAAGACAACATAGCTGAGGATCACATCTATGCTCCATATGTGACCAAAGCCACTTGTATTTCACTGACAATGCTGGTTGACTTAATTCATTAAACGGACAATCACATCCAAGACTATCAGCATCCTTGGAAACTGGTATCTTTAAATCACTATACTATTTTGCCCTATGTTTGCCTACTGCCTGCCTCCTCCAAGACTCTTAAGAGACTTTCCCAGCATTGATCAGGCAGCAAAACCAGGCTCAATTGCCTGGTAAATATGCATTTTTCCATTTTGCATGGAAAAATATTGAGGCTTGTAACAGTTAAGTCCCTCATCTCCAGAAAACCACATTTGAAAGCATGTAAGGATAACCTCATTCGTTCAAAGTGATATAAAACATATCCAAACATCCAGTGGAAGAAGTAAGAGAAATGCCATACTTTCACCACATACTTTTGCAAAATAGCATTTCTTAATTTGCCTGTCTATAGCACACAGGTATAGCACTAAGGAAACAACTCCCTTACTGTCATCCTCCCATACGCCATTCTTCAATGGCGCTCAAAGAGCTGTCCCTTTAGTTTTAACATCAAGGGGCTGGTGCTCCTGGCGATGGTACTCCTAAATCTTATTCCTACTACTGATGAGGGAATGGTGTACATCACTCTTCCAACAGCAGGTCTTTTTTTCTGTGCATCAAAACAGGATCCAACTTTGAATATTTCCATACTCCAAATACCCTCAGAAGCTGGGACAGCTCAATTCATCAGAATGCAGGTCCAAGGGGCAGACATTTGAGAAGGTCAGAGCCCAATATCACAGCCAGCTTTCTATAAAAACTTGGCCTCAGTTTCCATTATTCAGGAACAGATCTTCAGAAATCAATGTCCCTGGTGCTGAGCACTTCTCATGCCTTGCCCTTTCAAAGGCCATCAAGTCATTCTACTGCAGAGCTGGGAAAGAAGATCAGGTCCTCCAGATGCAAGCCTTGAGCACTGATGCTTCTCCTTTCCTATTCCATAATGACCCAGGAAGGGATATTATGTTTTGCAGAGTACTAAAACACAGTCACGAGGAAGCCTAAGCAATGAAGTGAGCTTTTGTGTCACAACAGACTTTATTAGCATAATTCCTAATTGTGACTGTTTAGAAGCCCTGTAAGAGCAAGAATAATTATGTTTAACAGGCAGAGTGATAAAGAGACAAGATTAGTCAATTCTCCATTCCCACCCCCACCCCTGACTACTACACGATCCTTTTCCTTTTCTCTACCGTTGAGGAACAGTACAAGGGAACATATTCCACAGAAAAAAAGTGGCCATTTCTAGTGTCCCCAGGAATCTTTTAGTTCTGACCTCCTAACCCTAGTTGCCTTGAGTGGGACCTCATACAAACCAACCTCTGAGTAGCAACATAAAACAAAGATAAAATTTAGAACCCCACTAGAATACAGTCTATAAGAAAAGGCAAGATGCAACTAAGTGGAGGGATAGGGAAACTTAGAAGTATTGCAATATATTCTGGAACTGTGCACTGAAGGGAACTCATCATTTAGTTACAAATTTGCAATACATTTCCACCATGATCAATAAGAACGTAGGAGACAAACACATCTAGTGCCTTTTCATGAGCAATCACTTCCTAACCTGCACTGCTGATCTGAAGCATATGTCAAGACTGAACCCTTGCAGTGCAAAACTGGTCAGAGGATGTTCCAGGGGGTGCTGCAGACTGGAGCACAAAGAATTTCTTCTGCTGTGGATGGGCAGGACAGGCTTGCAATAGGGACTTGGCAAACAGCTTAGTTCTATGAGGGCTTATGGACAGAGGGAGCTCCTCTTTCAATCATTGTAAAGTTAGTGGTGCTTGCAACAGTGGCTCTTTTTTGGATACCACTGGCTTATTACCAAAGAGGAAAACATGCAGGAGACTCAGCAAAGGGAGTCTGTCTTGCTAAGAAAAGGATTTGTAACAAGGACAGCAAGTGGGGGTCCTACGCAGACTAATATGCTGGGCTGGGGGTTGCCCCCTCCTGCCTAGCTCCCTCTCTGGAGGCAGTGGGACATGCCCTGGCCCCTGCCTGGTCAGCCCCATGGCTCCCAGCACCCAGCAAGCTGCCAGCCCCTGTGGTGCCCTGACACAGCATAAGATCTTTAGATGCCAACTGGTACCATCCACAGCAAACAGAGAGCTGTTATCCCGACAAATGCAAAATGATGCAGCTATTCCAGCTAGCAGGCTTCAGAATACCCTTTTAATATGCATTAGCCATTTTCATTACAGTCTGGGGACTGCTGAACCATTTCACCCCTCTCCTTGTGTCCTTTAACTCCTCCAAATCTTAAAAGAACATTTGTTTTCAAGCTGACTTGTCAATTAACTTCATCCACTCCCACAACTATCTGCAGTTGCAGGTTCAGACCAGGTCCAGAACTGTCACCACAACACAAGGAAAAAACACTTCTCTCCATTTAAACTGCATTTTACATAACCAGGAGATTAAAGCAGCCAGAGACTCTGGGGTTTAATTCAAACTCAGACTCTCAGGTGTGATTCTGTTTTGCTGCAGGTATTTCAATCTCCATTAGAGAGAGAAGAGAAACAGAATCTTACACGGTTTCATATGCATTTGTTTTGATTTTTATAGCTGGTGAAAAGAGCAATATTAATAGCATAGCAGGGGCTGAACTGAATCCAAAGACCTGGAAAATAAAATACTTTCAGTATCCATTATTGCAGTACTTGTGAATTCCAACAAGATGAGACTTCTATATGCTTCTCACAGAAGAGGAAAAAAAAAAAAAAACAGGCATGGATTAAAATAGATAAAACCCCTATTTATTTACAGTAAATAAAGCAAATATATTTGCAAATTTTAAAAGGTATTACCCTTGGAGTCCTCAGAGATTCTATGTATTGGAACAAAAAGTAAGCATGCCCAATTTAAGTGCTCAAAGAAAATCTGGGCAAGACGTTTGCAATCTGATAAGCAATTGCTGAAGACAAACCAACGTGACACTGAGAGCAGAGTTCTGAAGGCCTAAGTCATGAATCCAAATATCAGACATCTGAGTTTTTCTAAGATGTCTGTCATGTCTCATCTTAAATCTAGCATCAGCCTGATGTATAGACATGGTTAAGTCACTTTACCATCTCTTTCTTAAAATTAAGACTGATATTGAGCCATTTAAAAGGTAAATTGCCGATAGCATTGCAAAGCAATAATATTGCCACTTAGTTTTGCTCAGCATTAAACAAAAACTCTCCAGGAACCACACCTCCACTTGTCAGGTCTAAATCCCCATAAATAAGACCAAGTGTCCCAACAAAACAGAAAAATCAGTCTTCTGGATCCATCTCCCATTCCACTCTTGACTGCATCACTTGAGTAAATGACCCTTATCTAAGCTAATTACAAAAAACAGGAGTCCTTCAAACAACTAATCAAGAAAGCAAAGAAATATGGAGAAAGATATTTTCTTGAACCAAAACCAAAAGATCCAAATGCACTAATAATGAAGGGCTTCTCACTCTCAGCATGATGATCCCCTGCTCACCTTACAGACACAAATTTGGGATGGAGGGTATGTAGGGCTTCACAGACGATGTCCTAAACCATTGTGTGGTAATAAGCAAATACTCTCTACAAGCTCAGAGGCCCTGGCATTGGATATTTTAAGGAGAGGGGTCATGATCACATGCGAGATTTCGTGGGTGTTTCAGTTTTCTCTCTGTACAACTGCAACCTCTGATTTTATTTTGTATCGGAAATGAGTAGGTCACCGTTGTCCTAAGACGGCACTGTGACATTCTGAGAGAGCAAAGAGAGATCCCACACAGCTTAAACAGGAGAAAGCGGGACTAGAGGCAAGGCTTGGGTCTCACTGGGTTAAAGAAGCAGTAAGCCATGAACGTTCCTCTCAGAGGAGTTTTCAGATGCTGAAATGAAACTCAGAGGACCATCTAATCTGCTCAGGTCTCCCATCAAAAACCCCAGACACTTGTACTGTTTTAGCCACAGGGCAGGGATGATCCAAGAGCAGAGCTTGGGGAATTGCCCAGGCAGCTCCGTGCTGCTGTTCTGCGTGCATCCTCGTGGTGTGGGGCTGAGTCCCCTGCTCAAGGCACTGCCCCATGGCTGGGCCCTTTCACACTGCTCCTGTAGCAGCAGCGAACATCTCCACAGCCTTTGCAGATCACCTAGTGCAAGAGGCCACGGGTCTGAATGGCAGCTCTTTGGGGCTGAAGTTTCTCTGCAGCTCTAAGAAGGGTGTTGTCAGGAAAGTAACAGATCACGACCCCTCAAATACACTCCCACGTAGTGGCATGCAGCATGCCAAAGAGTCAGGGAGGAATCCTACCCCCACAGGCCATCCAGTCTCCACTCTACCTGTTAGCAACAACTGGCACCCAAACATTGAGCAAAGCAAAGGTTTTGGTAAGGGCTTGAGCCTTTCAGGAACTGGACTGACACCTGCAACTTGTTTCACACAAGTTATAATTTCCTAGAATTGCTAATATTTAAATGCCAAATGCAGCAGCAAGCCTAGGACCACTGGGAAGAAGCATGTGTTTAGTCTGGCAAAGGGAAGGGTACATCCTCTACTAATGTTTTGTAGCTACAATAAGTTTAGTTCCTTTATGGGACAAACACAGGGATAACAAGGGCTAATCCTGCTATGCAACCATAAAAAAGTAAGTAAATACGATGCCCAATTACAAGCACTTTTTTCATAAGATTATGTTGCCAGTTGACTGATAAATCACAGTCTGCTACTCTATCAGACATCCGATCAGTGATACATGATTGTTCAACTTCTAGCACAAGATAAACTGCACATTAACACTTTGCCCTGATGATGTAGAAAACTAAAGGAGAATAAATACGCTGAAAGGGTCTCCTCATTTAAGGTTTCTTTCCCAAAATATTCTGCTGAAAGTTAATAAAATATTTGAAAAAAGTTTAATAATTAAATATTAAGACTAACTCAAATTGAACAGCTAACCAACAATGAAAATTGGTCTTCTACAACGGCTCCCTTTGACCTCTGGGCAAAGCACAACTCTGAACTGTTGTGGTCTTTTTGACTAAACAATTAAAGTCTTCACCCTAAGAGAACCATTTTTCAACTCTTTAATTGTTTCTATACAAAGACATGCCCAGGTCTCTAACAGCAGTATAAATTCTGTGTATTTGTGATGACCTGTCTACAAGCTTAGCAAATAAGCCCTGGTTTAGGTATAGATTCATCTATAATTTCAAATCAACAAAATTTCAACAACGTTACAATTCATTTGCCAGGAGAAAAATGGAGTGGGAAAATGTAATGAACAAAGCATCTGATTCCCCCATTCCCTCTGCTCCAGCTGGAGTGGTGTGACTTGAAGCTAATGGAGAGGTCTCCAAAAATCAAGTGGGAATGGTTCCCTGCTGGGGTCTGTGAATCAGGCCCTTCTCTAGTCCCTGCCCTTCAGACAGATTACAGCTTTTGCCATGGACAAATCATTTCAGCTTTTAATTCAGTCTCTCCTTTTGTAAAATGGGCCTAATAGTAGTCACTTATCTACTTCACTAGGATGCTTCAAGGATTAAAATTGATGCGTCCCTGCTGAAGTAATGTGCTATAATTACCTTGTTAATGTGCCCTCTCTTGGATAGAGTGAAAATTGCTTAGCTGTGTGTCACAGGTCCCACACCACCCGCCACCTCAGCCCTTGGGCAAGCTCAGGCAATTGGATGATGGTCCCTCAAGCTGGTTGCTCTTGTGAAGCTGAAGTGAAAAGAAAATGGCAGCCCTGCAGCCAAGGGATGCAGCAAGTACCCATACTTGACAAAGCAGACTCGAAGCCACTAATTATGTAGAAGAGGGCTCTTTTACAGAACAGTGGGAGCCAAAGACTATTTTCTACCTACATTTGGGTGACAAAAAGAAAAACCCAAAACCTGTTGAAATCCTCCTTTTTATTGAACTAGATCCTTCCCTGATGAAAGCAGTCAAGCAATTGTTCCCTCTTTTAAACCCATCTGCAATATGCATGTCCCCACCTATGTTATTTTTCCCCCTCCTGTGTGATTCTTCCCAGGTAAATGTCCCTTTTTCCTCAGCTGCTTTAACTGCTAAAAATGAGAATAAAGCTAAGAAATTATGCAACACTAAGGGGGAAGGGTCTAAAATTCTCTCTATTTCTGAGACAAGTAGCCAGAAGAATATTTATTACAGATCTACTCTGGCAACTGCAACTCCATCTCTACTATCCAGAGATGTGCATAGCCCCATCCATTCCGGCAGGCAGAAACAAGTGAGGCTTGCAGGCAGGATACATCCTCATCACTGCATCTCTATTTGCACTGCATCGCATTACCTCACTTCCAGCCAATCCAGCCTTCGCATGCCTCAACACTCTCCTCTTGCATAGTGCGTACCCGTCGCCAGAGTAGCTGATTGCCATGGCAAACACGGGGGAGTTCAGAAAATTATATACGGCCAGTAGTTAGCATTTGTGGAATGGCAAATAAAACCAGCATGACTTAAAAGGAGTAGACAAGAGCTTGACACAAGTATCTTCTGCCTCCAAAATTTTAAGAAACACAGAGTAATGTTCACACGCTGAATAGCAGAAAGTTATGACCTGATAAATAGGTTTTCCTGATTTCACAGCTCGGTTACAATAATCAGGAATAAGGTGACCTTCTTGTCTCAGGAGAAGCATTTCAGGAGAGCAATTCTGAATGGCAACACAAACAACAGTATTTTAGACACCATGCCAAGGCCGCTCAATTCACTACACAAGCGGGTATAAAGCCAAGACTGCAAGAATCGAACCCCATTCCTTTGCCCTTATTCAGCTTGGAAATCTCAGATATTTAGCCTCATACATGAGAATCCTTCCTAATCAAACTTATTTCAAAGATCCCTAAGTATTATCACCGCATGAGTTTTAGAGGGCCTGCATTTCTTATAGATGTTATCTTACTTAAAGGAGTTTTCTGCTCAAGGTACAGTGATTACTGCTGGCATATTCCTTTAAAAAATAAGCCATTATAAATCTTCATATTCAGCACAAACACAGTGTCCCTTAGCAATGATGACTCCACACATTTGCAGTGTGCACGTATTGTTTAAGGCACTGCAGACACCTAGGACTCATTTTCCTGTTGTTTGGTCTGAAAATGAAAGCAATGCTAATGAGATGAAAGATGCAGGACTGTGGCTCACTTGTCTAGAGAGTCATAGCTGCGCTGGGAACAAGGGAGACCTCGAGACTGAGCTCTGCAAAGAGCAACTTTCAGCTGAACCCAGCTCTGAAACAGCCAGAGGAAAGCTCAGCTGACAGAATGCTATGACCTCTGTCTATGACAAAAGCTATGCTTTAACAATGCCATCATATGGCACTGAGCTGCAAACTCACTGCAGCATCCAATTGCTCGCGTGGTCATCTGCCTCAGAACAAGTTGCCCTGACAAGCAGCCCATGTTGCAGGAGAGAACAAGATTTCCAAGTAGCTGCACACAGGATTAATTATCACTATGAAGATTTTATTTGTAACCCCAAAAGTTAGAGCTGACTTTAAACTCTGATCTGATTCTTTTCAGCCTTGAAAAATAGTGTGTAAATATGCAGAATATTCATGTTATTTCTATTAATACCTAGTACCTTGTTGAATTTTTACCAAGTTTTGCAGTTAAATCCTGCTGTGTAATAAATCCCTCAGTCTAAGCACCAATCGAATGATATACAGGTGTGTATATATATCTACAATATATCTATATATCATTCAGTCCATAAAATGTATGTTTTTATCAGATTTAGAGATCAAGTTTTAGTTTCAGAAGAAGCTACAACTGGTCTCTCTTCTCTTAGGTCTGCTAAGTGTTCATATACATTCTCTTGACTTCCTTCCAGCCTTTTCAAACTCCTTACAAATAAGAGATTTACATATGCAAATTAATTTACATCATTTCATGTTGCAGAGGGAACATAACTATGGGAGCCCTCAAAAATTTCCCACTCCCTCAAGAGAAAGATAGTCTTTCTCTAAGGCTTGGACAGCAAGCACTGTGTCTACACCTACATCAGCTCAGGTTCATACTGTACCAGATGCCAGTGACAGCAGAGAGGAGGCATATGCATTACTACCTTCCTTACATCATGGACCATCCTCAAGAATGGCAGCCTTGCACAGGCAGGTGTTTATGCAGCAACTTCCCACACATCCAAACTTCTGTTCCTTAGGCCACACAAAAACATCTACCATCAGTGCCACTTAAATCTTCTCAGACTTTTCCAAATTTAAGTTTTGTGATTTAAACATCATCAGGTACTAGGTCATTTAACCTATACCTACAGGCCTGTAGCTTCTCCAAGGCAAAACGCAGTAGCAAGACCCTCCCAGTCCCTAACATGACCCTGCTTTACAGAGACTGGAAGGGGGCAGCGTGTACTGCTTCTTCTGTCCAAGCAGTATTGCCTGCCCAATGTCCTCAAGCTGCCCGTGGTCTCTGATAGCTCCTGCTGCCCAGTTCACCACCCTTCACTGGCGCACCCCTCCAGGCTGACTAGGTGCTGTTTAGGACCCTTGCTGGACAGACCTGGGGGTCTACTCCATCACACCTTCATTCGATAGCGCCAGCATATCACTGTCTGTTGTGACATATGGCTGCTTTCCTGCCTCTGCTAGTAAATCTGGTACATTACAACATTCCCTGTGTGCCAAGTGTTTAGCAAACACACATGTTGGCAGCCAGAGTGTTCCTGGAAAGGACATGTGTCTTGAAATGAAGCTGTGCCAACTGCTGCTCCGTGTCATAACACACAAAGCGCCCTGATATCCGAGTTCAGCAGCGCCGGCGCTAAGAATGACTGTCATCCAAAAATCAGAGCTGGAAAAGCACCATGGAAAACAGTAAAATTAACAAATATATGTTTTTGAATACATCTGCTTCAGAGGTATCTTCTGCTCTTTTCTCATTTCACATAAGAGATTTCCATCGACAGATACCTTGGAAACGTTTGGCCTGAGGTCAAAGGATAACAAAGCAGGGGAAATGAGGCAAAGTCAAGTAATTCACAGAAGAATATTGAATTGCTTTCCAAAAAGCCAAGAATGCTGGTATCAGATCTTCACATAGTTCAGTAACTAGTATGACATCTGTACCTCAGTTATATACAGCTACCCAAATATTGCACAAACCTAAGCAGCTGATGTCCAAGAAAGAACTTCTCCTTTAAAAACAAAAGTTGGGGAAAATAGAGACAAAACGTTTAAGAAATCCATAAAAATTATTAACTAGGTATTTGGACTGCAGAGTGCAGTCAGATATTAACATGATGCGTACTATAGAAACAAAATAATCCCAAATAAATCCACATCTCAGCATTTGTGCATCTGATTTTTCTGGACTCTCTCATTTCAAGGATCTATTTCTAGGATTGACCTGACAGCAGTTCTTATCTTCTCCTGTTAATTTCACTCTCAATATTTTCCAAGTAATCTGAGAAACATATATATTAACAAAATTACAACTGCTAAACATTTCATCATTTAGATTTGTGTGGATTTCATCAATACCACACACTGTGAGCATTTGGAAACTTCAGGCAACTGTGAGGGCAGAAATAACATCCACAGGCTTGAAAAGGACAATTCTCTGACGCTGCTTACGAAAAAGGAGCATCCCCCTAATAATCAGCAGCACAGGGATTGTGGCACACATGACTATGTTACTTCTGATGGGGTAGAACTGCAAAATGAAACACAAGCATCAGCTAAGGCCTTTCAGTTTTGTAGCACAACTATTGATAACTTATGCTTATTTAAGGAAATGGGAAGAGGGAGAAGCAGCAGTTATGTTGGGTTTTTCCACATGAGGCAAAGTGTGGCAGGAGTTAAGTGCAGGCTATGGATAAGGTTTTTGTAGAAGCATAGAAGATACTGTCTCTCCTTACCTAAATTATGTTATTCTCTCCAGACATTTGCAGCGAGTTGAATTAAGTAGCTTATAACAAGCTAAATGCTGCAACAAACATGTACGTGCACTTTCTGCCTGCCATTAGCTGGGTGACTGACAGCTACTGTTTCCTGCATTTCAGCTCATGCAGCTGCTGCTGAGTTTTAATTGGGCATTTATTTTGAAAAGCTGGGTGATAGCATCACCAAGAAGCAAATACTCCAAAAACAATGAAAGAAGGGAGTTTCAAGGTTGGTAGACAGTGTTTATCTGAACCATCTTCATCTCAGGTACATAATCGCTTGCTGAACCTTCTCCCTCCAGAAGAGGCTACCATAGTGTTTCTCCTTCCCAGCTGCCACAGGCAACAAACATCAGTCCATGCTGCCCATTCCTACATCCGTTACGACCACAGAGATTCTCTTTTAATTACAACCACTGTAAGTTTTCACCAGAACTCTTAACCTAGCCTAGATACTAGTTAGGAACTCAGAAATCTATGCTGACAAAGTTTGCACAGTTTGCCAGAAGCCTGTACCTGATGCGTGTGCCTTCATAATACAATTACAATTGCATTTTAGATTGAAACATTCATGCAAAACCAAGCAGAATTATGTTCTTCTCACAAAAGGAAGAAATTGCCTGATGGCTGAATTCACCGCTAATACAAAAACCTCCTGCTGGCATCATCTTTAGCCAGTGCATCTTAAGATACTGCTTATTTTACCACCTAAATTGCACCCTGGCCCTCCCCCTTAAATAAAGGCCATTAAACCTTACTAGAGAAATGCAGGTATTAATCATTTGTGCTTTCCTATTCTTTCCACTATCTATGCAAGTTGATTTCTCCTGGCATTTTGATTACAAGAGAAAGATACATAGTTTCAAATATTCCCCTAGAGCTAAAAGAAGACTTGCAGCATGAAAGCTCTTCTAAAAAAAAAAAAAAAAACAACAACCAAAACCCACCTTTTGGGGAGTAGAAAAGGAATAAACTACCTAATCTCATGTGACAGATTATGAGTTAGCTAAAAGTGAACCTATTTTTTTCTCTGAAGGTGTCTGCGTTTCAACAGCACCTTCCAACTGGAATATTGTATGTGCTTTAAAATATTCATTAATCTAGTTTCATACAATTTACTCTACTGATGGGCTATTGAAGGTCAGTGAAAGTATTCACACATGAAGGAAGCAAAAGGAATATACAAAGATAGTGATTTGTTCAAAATCAAAAGCAGAGACTCTTTTCACAACATAGCCAGAAAAAAGGCAAATTTTTCCATATCCCAGCATATGCCTTAACTGTAAGACTATCCTTACTTAGATGCAGCTGGGTCCTTCCTGTGAAGGATTAATCAAATAATATCACGTTTCCTATATTAAATGTCTTTCACTGCAGTGGAACTTCATTGCACATACATCTGTAGGAAGAGGCAAGTTATAAATAATTAATATGATTACATACAATACATATCAAGCCTGCAATAAATTATGTATGCCAGTCTCCTACTGCATCTGCTGGGATACTGTAATATGATTTAGCAGATAAAAACACACTGATTATTTAAAAGGGTTATCAAATTTTGAAGCTACATTAAATTATACATCGAGTCATTGTGTTTGTGGGGGTGCGCATACTCCTATAGTTTCTGTGTATGAATCAATCATATTGCCTAAGACCCTACATGTGCATAACGCAGAGCACTAGACTGTGCAAGGAGTCAAAGCCCAATACAGCACAAAATAAACACGCACTCTGGGCTTGGCTCTAAAAGCAGGATAGATGTACTATGGACATTTTCTAGGAAGAAATACACAATTCAGGAATGCATAATACACCAAATCTGCACTGCTTGACTGCAAACTTCAATAGCAGCTCGGTGCGCACGTGTGCGCATGCACGCTCATCTGAGTTCTCACCCCTTTCTGCTGCAGACATACCACATCCTTTCTGGTGCGTCAGGTGTTTGGACCTCACTGAGGTGTTTGGCTGGCTCTTCATCATGGAAGCAATACAGCAGTGATCGCTCAGGAGAGAACAAGCACTTCAGACAAAAATAATACAAAAGAGCACTCTCTCCTTGTGTTACCCATTTGTGGTATTTCTGATCCATCTCGCACTTTATAAGGCCAGGTGAAGGCATCTCACACACAGTTCTGCCCATGCTCTGCAGTCCTGACCTCCATCCCAGCACTATTTTCTCTAATGCAAGGGCTGTGAGGGTAAGTTTGACAGGTTTTCTAATATGTGCCAGCTGGGACCCAGCAGCCTTATTCCCCCCCCCCCGCCCCCCAAACAAGAGCTTTTCTGGATATTCAGGTCTTCCGATAATGAAACATCTAAGTCTCTGTGATACTGTATCTTTTATGCTGCTGGCTGAATAAATGAATCTTGATCTAGTTCATTCACTTTGTCAGTACAAAAGAACATGAAAGCTTTCACCCTGAAGAAATGTTAAAAAGCCTTCACACAGGACAAGGGTCCCATGCACATCCAGTGCACCACATACACATCCCTGCCATAATCCCGTTAACTGATAGAACAGTTTTCTTCAGATTATGTTCAGTATTTGGTCACTCAATTTTAGAAGTCACCAGCAGAAACAGAAAGGATACTTAGGAGCATGAGGGAAAAAATAATACAGTTATGAGACAGGAGAGATGACTTCTACACAGAAGTTTCTTGTTTTATCCAAAATAAAGGATAACGTAGAGGTACAAGAAACAATGAAGCATTATATAGCACATATCCATCACACCTTCACATAGCAGGAGCAAGAAAACTAGGATATTTTTACATGATGCATAACCACCTGTGGAACTCACTGCCACAGATTAACAAAGAACCCCAGAGGCACAGCAGTATGCAAAATAAGACCAGGCATTTAGGCAGATAACGGACACCACTGCAGTCACAGCACGTACTTAAACTGTGCTTATGCATTTCTACAAAATACACATAAACTCTCTAAAACGTGCAGAAGTACTAAATAAAAGACAATTGTCAATGGAGATGTGGTGGTTGGAATGACAACCTCCATCTTCAGCTCCCCTTTTATATGTCAATTGTAGCAGCATTACTAATATTCTAGTTTTGATAGCAGTCTGTCTGAGAAGTACCACATCCGATGGTCTTCACGCCAAATTGAGAACAGACATTTTTCCTTCATGAACGTTACCTTTGCTACTGACATTTATTGTATAGTCCTCCATATGACAAATGAGAATGTCAGGTCACAGCAGTGTGCCTGTTTTGGCTCCCTGTTACTTCCAAGCTTAAAGGGAAGGCTCTCCTAATTAATTAGTATGCAAAGTGAGATCACAGAAAGATAACGACAAGTAGCACAGAAGTTAATATATTTAGCTTTTCTGCTGCACTGGGAGGGTTTGCCAGCTCTGGGGGGTCTGAGCTACCACTAACCTTTTCAGCACTTGAGTTCAGCTCTGCCGTTCCCCAGTCCACGTGTCCCTCCCTTTTTCTGCAAGCACTTTGCCTGTATCTTCACAGCTTCTCCTACAACATCATTAATTGCTTAGAAGGAAAACGTGAACAAAGGTTACCTAATCATTTCCTGACTAGCTCATCCTTAAAAAGGATTATAATCCCACAGGAATTATGGACCAGGATCTCCAGATTTCCATGTTATCCACCCGTGTTGATGGGGGAGGGCTGCTCTCACCACTGCAGGACCTGGTGAGCAGAGAGGATGATATACCATTTCTATTCCTAGTTCTGCCGCTAATCACTCCCCCTCTCCTTAAAAACATTTACACATGTGTAGAAATGCTCAGTTCCCCCTAAGCATAACTCCCAGCAGAAATTCTGAAGTCCCAATTATGGTTTTCTGTCTGATGACAGAGAAAATTTGTATGAGCTTCATCTATCAGCCAGCAAAGATCAGCACAGAGAAAGAACAACTCAAACTCACTGATTCATCAGTGCCCTTTTAGTCAAAGGTGAGTAAATTTCAAAATTTTTTTAGGGTTTGTTTGTTTGGGGGTTTGGTTTAGTTTTTTGTATCCCCTTCATAATTTGCAGAAATCATCTGCTCCTGTCTCCTTGAGTGGATCAAATCTCTATGCCAGTCATCTATGCCCACACAAAGTAACACCAGATAGTAACTATGGACCACACTAAGCAAGTCCTGAACAACCACATCTCTTCGGATTAATATTCCTAAGCATTCCTGAAAAGTAATTTTCACATTTTCACATTCACTCAGTGGTGAATTATCTTGCAGAGTTACTAGATGGAGCTGGAGCACACATAAAAGCAGCTGAAGTTATGTGGATTTAGGATAATACCTTAACAGTATACATACGGCCTGTCAGAAAATAGAATTTATAAGCTTCAGAAAATGACTTTTTGGCAAAAATTATAATACTGACATTTATATTACCAATTGCTACTGGAGAAAATCACTGGAAATTAGATCCTTAAAAATTCAGTCTTAACAACAGACTCCCAAAGCATATATTTCATGAGACATCACGGTCTCTCCTCCAGCCAAGAGAGGTAGTGCGGGCTGGGAGTTACTGGCCATGAGGCATCAGAGATGGCCAGTCAGAGAGCACTAAGATAGAAAGCCACTGAATAGCTGCTGCTCTAGAGGCATTGTCATGCCACGTCTACACTGCAGTAACTACATTATTAGTCAAAATATATTTATTTTTGAAGGAATGAATTCAGATAGTCTATGAAAAATCAGGTTTGTAGTTTCTTCAAAAAATATTGGATTAGCAGTGAATATTTTTCCATTGTAAAAGAAGTTTCTCTAAAATCTTGAATGCCATTAGCTCAAATTCCTGAAAATCTTCCTATTTATGATGGTATTACTGCTTTGCCTCATCTTAAACAGCTGTTAGGTGTGAGCTTCTGACATGCTGAAAGAGGCTGATACATCTATTCTGGTCTAGAACCATCTCTGGGTTCTATCTTGCTCTTTGGTCCATTTGTGGGTTTGTACTTGTACAGAGAGAAAAGTTAATCTGGTGAAAACAAAGAGCAGTTTCTTTCAGGAGGTTCTAGGAGCAGTATTTCTTAGGACATTAGGAATTAATTGAACAAACAACCAAGGCAAAAAATTATAATAGGTGATCCTAATGGCTCTGCTTGGCAGATGTTTGTATCTCCATAGAACTCTTGCATCCCTGCTCTTCACATTCACACTCCTACCATACCCCTGCAGCACAGAGAGTCCTTCCAAAGCCCTCAAATTCTCTTGAAACAATAGCAATTTAAAGAGTTAGGAAAGCTTTATTGAAAAATTTAAGCTGGTGCAGAGCGCTGGACATTAACATTTCTGCCTTTTCTAAAAGGCTGTGGAGGACTTCTGAGAAAAATTAAGCACAAACATATTGCACACCTTACCCAACCTTGAACATTTTTTTGCACATAATCACAAATTCCGATTAATAATCTCACTGAGAGACAGGAAATACTATTTCTGAAGCCTGAAAAGGGAAAATAGTTTCCCTGCAGTAATCCCAGAGGCCAGTGGTAGAGCCTGAACTATTCCCTACTTCTACCAAAGCCCTGCCAGAGACACAGCTTTAGTTTTCTGCTCAGCAAGTGGTTGGGATTTTGGTTCGTTAATTAATGCTGCAGCATTTGCTCTCGTAACATTGCAACTGGTGCAGGGTAAAGCTACAGAGTTCAACAAGTCACACTCTGCAGCACATTGGCACTTTGTTGGAAACCTGCAGAAATATTTACTGTGCCAGGATCTACTCAGCCTGATAGATTGGGCATGACCCGCGTCTTCAGGAAGACCACAAACAGTACCTTCTACCAGTACAAAAGGTTTCCATCAGTAAACCAGAAGAGATACTCATATGTAGATTTGAAAAGCTATGGAATAAAGGGAACCATCTTCAGTGGAGTTTAGCAAGTACAGCTCCATGTCAGGAGAAACGGCAGATATGAAGTGTAATTACTTTTTTCCCCCTCTCCAAACTCTGTTCATGTTTTACAAACCAGGACTGACATTTTAACAAAGAGACTGAAAAAAAAGCAGGCAGGTGCTATGCAAATAATGAGCAGTTCTGTTTTATCACCACTGCTTGTTTGAAAACCCAGTCTACAACTAGCTGGAAAATACAGGGGCTGCTAGACTATGAAGCAGACCTGAATCAACGACGAGAGCAATAGCTAAGATACCCTGCACAGGAAGTTTATGTTTATTTATAGCTTACATGTTTTTCGCAAAAAATACACCTGACCACAGAAACAAATGCCAATATTCATTTGTCTGCATTATTCTGCATCCAAAGGCTTCATGGCATTTTACAACAGAAAGCAGCACCATTAGCTTCCTTTTTACTAAGAAGGAAACCTAAAGCATAACGATTCGTCTCAGATGAACACCGCTCTAGCCCTTGCTGTCTTTCTTAAGTCTCTCCCTTTTCAAAGTATGAACAAAAATTATTTGTTCAAGGCTTCAGTAGGACTGAGCAAGAGATAAATGCAATTTAACCTAAAGATGGCAGGACAAAATCTAGAGAAGCCAAACAGATTTGTCAGCCACCTAGCCACCAAGTTCTAAAGACGTTTGTGACAAAACACAACAAAAGCAAAACATTATGCTGCCTGTTAAACACAATATACCACATTCAGGACTCTTATGCAGGTGGAATAACCACAGGAGTCACCAATGCAGGGTTTGCATTTAACTTAAATAATTATTTAACATTTTGCAGAAAATTATAAAAGTCTTTGTATAGATAAGAATCAGTCCCATTGGGAAACCCGTATCATTGAGGCCTGCTTAAAAATTTAATACAGCATTGAAGATGTCATCCACAGTGTTTGACCAGGATGGTGAAAAGACATTGTAACTGGCACAAACGTGCATCTACTGTGTTTAGAGTGCGCACCACCCACAGATCACACCAGCCTGCCATTTCTTCCCTCTCTCCTTGCCCAATTTGGGCCTAATTAGAAAGTTTGAGAGTTGCCAAAACAGCTCACACACACAGAGCTGCTATTACCAGTTTCTGTTCATTCCCTGCAGCTTAGCTTTAGCATGCTGGAAATCATGAGCTCGCTACTTCCCTTTACAAGCCCAAACAGCAGCTCAGGGAGGCAAAGGAACTATCAGCTACCCAGGACTACGGTTGCCCAATCCCTCACGTTATGGGAACCTACTCTCAGTCATTTCTCAGTTTGCTGAGCTATGAAAACACAACTTGGCAGGTTCTACAGTTTTCTGTGAGGAAGCTCTAGGACTTTCATGCTTTGGAACAAGAACTTGAATTTAGCAGATACACAGCACAGGTACCCAGGATGCATATTGTAGGCCAAGTTCTTGTATTAGAAAAAAATTTTGGCAAGTATTACAAGTATAATGCTATTAAAGCTCAGTAGCTGTGTTCTAGGACAGAAATGTCACAGCCTTGCCCCTGAAAATAGTTATTAAATATCTTCTTAGACCAGAGAGAAAAATTAAGATAGCATTTCATATAGACTGTCGCCAAAAGTTACCTGTTGTAGGTTTGACCATACAACTCCACCTCCTTCCTCTGCAGAATATCTGGCAGTTACGAGGCTGCCATGAACTAGTTAACCTTACGATTCTGTTAAATGAAATTTTATGGTGAGATTTCACGTTGCAAGTACAATACTTTGAAGGAACATTCAGTATGGTGAGGATTGAGGCCCAATCCCTTCCCTAAGTCATGCAAGACTTCAGTGCTCTGTATGAGAGTCACTACAAAGTAATTTCCTTTTTTGAGGTGCGCAGCATTTGTCTGTCTCACTGCTTCATCATGGGCAAGAATGCCTGCTTGTGTCTCACTTCTCATGAAACATTTTATAAATTCTTTCCTTTGCAATAACGCTAAATGGGAACATTTTTCAAATTTCAAACAAATTTAATGGAACAACAATCTTGCTTCCCACCCAGTTGTCTGCAGCATTTATGATGGATAATCTGGGGAAACAACTGAGGTATTTCCACAACCAGACAATGAAAAAGGGTAGGAGCCTAGGATAAAAATACCTGGTGAAGCATCTTGATTTTGCATGTATTGTTCTCTGTAGTAAGAGATAGGTGGAAGATACATGCAGTAAACTAAATTAGAAAAGGTGGGGAGGGAAGAAATAATGCTGTAACATTCTTCCCGGTGTGTACAGCAGTCCTATGCTGTGGATGGAATGCCCGGAGCCACATGTGTGCAGTTTTGTAACACTTGCTGAAGTTAACAGATCAGAAAGAGCCAAGTTCTGTGTGCAGTCAGGAAAGGAAATCATGAGTTGTGACACGTGACAGAAGCAGAGGATTTCAAGTTGGTGACATTCTTCCACATGTGCCAACAGAATGCCCAGGCTCTCGATGGGCCACAGGTAGCCCTTGCACACCAGTCCTGCTCTGTTCATCCCAGACCTGGCTTCTCCTCCACCACAAGCTGCTGCCTCCTTTCCAAGGCACCCTGCCTTAAGGGCAGGGCAAGCCTGAAGGCAGCAGAAGAATGAGCATCAGTGACACGAGGCCCTGAAGCCCTGGCAATAAGAGAAAGGACAGGACTGAGCAGCTCTCTGTGATCCTGCAGGGCTGCACTTCAGAGTGTCCCCCATCCTGATGCCTCAGAGTCCTTAAGTGGCTAAAAACACCCCTGGGGATCCTCTTCAGCGGTGTAATGTCATTAGCACAGGCCCTGCTACAAGGTTTAAAACAGACATGCCAATACAGCCAACTGACAAAACCCACTGTCGCCTTCCTGCATCTTTACACCCTGGCTCCTAGGTGCCCAAAAATTCAGTACCTCCATCTCTGCTTAACCCCATTTCTTTGGGCCCTCATTTCAAAGAGAGGTCTGTGTTGCTGAATTAGAGAGCAGAGTTTAGTTGTATTTGTCTTGTCAACTTTGTCACCCAAGTAGCCTCTGTACAAGGCTGAAAACACACATTGACATTTACACTGCCATGAAAAACACAAGGTATTGGAGTACTTCAATGAAGAGGTAACCTTAATAGCTTTCAAAGCTGAAGTAAAGCATGGGAAGAGAAAACCACTTCATTAAAATCACTTAGCTGTCAGTGCTGGCCCCAAAATTCTTCTCTCTCATATTATTATTAAATTATTATTAATAATACAATTCTTACTATTAAGGGAGCAACTGTCATTCACTTGGTTTAAAAAAAAATACAAGAAAGCAGAGAGTAAATACTGCAACAGTAAATATCACCTCTGGCATGTTTGTCCTGGAAGAACAGAGCACAATTTGGAATATCTAATTGAAATGTGCTACAGGAGATAAGGCTGGCTGCAGAGACTGACATTTAAAGGCAGGAGACACCAAACGAGACATGAAATATCACTGTTGCTGCCTCAAAGCAGAAAGCCATTTTCACAGAACTGAAGCTTTCTCCTCCTCACCCCTTCCCCCTCCCCAGCTCTGACAGACACAGCAAGCAATTAACCCCTTCCCTGATGTCACCAGTAATACCACCCCCACAAAAATATTCAGGGTTGCTACAATTTCATGTAGTTGTTCCATCCTGCAAATCACACAGCCCTGGATGAAGCAGCTCATCTTCCCTCTTCCTATTCTCTCTGTGCAAAAATCTGTTTCCTCCCAGCGATGTCAACACATCAGATTCCAGCACGCTAGATGCTGGAAACCAGGCTTTTCTCCTGCCTAACCCCGCATGGCAGCCTGCACGCCCTCATCTGCTTCTGCCTGCCACCCTATCAGAAGAGCTGGGAAGCTCCTTCTCAACTGGAAGAGAATCTAGGGATGTTGCCAGAACACCAGAGCCGAGAAAAAACCCTTGGCACACAAGTGGAATTAGGAAGTGTTTGGCTGCTCAGGCTTCTGCTGCCTGCGTCAGAAGGAGCACTGGTGCCTTTGAGCTATCTGATCTGATGTTGTGGGAAAGCAGCAAGGGAAGTAAATTCCATAAATGCACAGGTTACACCAACCGCACTTCAAGCAAAGACTTAATTAGAAAGTTACAGTTCATTAAAAGATCACCAATTAGTTATTTCAACTACTTTTTTTCCTATGCCAGGATAGCAGGGTGAAGATTGGGGTGCATATCAGAGCCAAGCACCTTGTGCTGCTCACTGAAACACCTCAGTGTCATTGAAGGACCAGTCCTTGTTAAAAAGCTGTTTTTGAAAAAGCTGTCAGGAAACATCCTGTGGAGTTTCTGAGCCATTAGACTGTCCATGCCAGCAGACTGATCACCAGTCTGGAGAAAAATGGGAAATCCTAGCCCAAGAGAAGTGAGCTATTTTTAGATTTAAGATTTAGATTTTTGGTTTCAAGTTATTGACCAATACTTTCATACAGCTGCAGTTGGTATCTCCTTGCTTCCCTGACACAAGATAGGCCAAAGAAGGTTCCTTTTGGTCAAAGGGAAAATACACAGAGTGGGAAAGTCCACTGTTAACCAAAGCAACTCAGCAGCCCTGTTTTCCTGAAGCTATTCTTGTCACTCCCAAGCAAAGCAGCACTGCACAGCACGTACTGCCAAGTGAGAAGGTTCTGCTCTACCTTATAATTATGAACATTGAACAGCTGTGCCTTTACGTGAAACCAGTTTGGAGATCAGCCTGTGGCATAAAATCCACCCTCTCTTAATGGCTTTCAGTTGCAGGATAAAAAAAAAAAAAAGCTTTGTGAAGGTTTGTGGGTCTAATGAACTGGTTTCTCTCCCTCTAATCACTGAGCTTAGACTCTCTGGGGTAAGCTCTTGGCACTACTCTGTATGCAGAGCAAACTATAAGGGACAGAGCACGTGACTGGAGCCAATAAAAAAATAGAGCAATACAAATAAAGTGTAAAAACAACAGCAAATTTCGTAAATATACAATCAAATGGTGAAATTTCAGGTCCCACCTCATTGCTATAATTTGAGAGGAATGGGGGGTAAAAAAGTGCAACTGAAAACATACATACAAAGTTAACAGAGTAACAACAGAAGACCCCTGCAAATTAATTGTTCCTCAATCAGTATTCACTCCATGTCCTTTAAGAAAAGCCCAAATAAGAAACTTCTAAATGCCTCATTTCAGTTAGGACATTAAAAGAGCGTTTGCTGGAGTGCATGTTGCTTTGCTTTCCAAAGTCTCAGAAGAGCAACCACTGACTGACCTGTTCTGAAGAAGAGGTGCAACAACTACACTGCAAGCTGAGTACATTACCAATGCAGTAAGGAGAACATCTGTTCAGCTGACTGCTTGCGTGCACTAGTTGGAAAGATGAGACTATATACACTGCTGTCTACACTCAGCTTAGAGGTCTGATAGACCACAGGTCCATCTACCCTAGCATTACTGCTCCTGCAGTGAGCCATAAATGGATGGCTAAGGAAGTGTAAGAACAAGGTTCTATCCTCCCACTGTTTTCAACTCAGACTTGCTGTGCAGGATGTCCTTCCTTTGCGTTTTGTAGCACATGATGTATTTATCTTCAATTAAAACCCTATGCCCGATTCTGGAGTAATTTTGTCCATAAAACCCAATACACAGAACTAGTGAACTCTATGGACCCTCAGATAACACTTCCAGGTGGAAAGCTTGATATACAACATAACACAGAAGAAAAACACTCAGAAGCCTCATCAATGCTTGGATCACAACATTTCAAAGATGCATGATAAAAATACTGTTCATGCAACCGAAATCTCTCATATGAGAGGCACCCCTGCCTCACAATAGTCTCAGAAATCAAGTCTCACAATCATTTGTCTTGAGAATGTCTTAACTGTATCCCAAGAAGATATGTAAGACAACTACATGCAGACCAAAGACTGTAATGCCAGATATTGAAGGTGTGCAATTCTTTTCACAAGCAATTACCTGGTCACTTAAGGATTTGTAATAGTGAACAAGTGCCCAACATTTTGTTCTCTTATTCCTCAGCAACACGGGTCTTAAGTTTCCATTAGAAGCTGCCACTCTAAGCAGGCAGCCAGCTTCTATGTAAGCCCAGCCCTACCAGAATCACCATTCTTCTGCCCCTCTTCACACTTCAAACTGAAGTACTGCTGAACAAAAAAAATCAGTCTCTGCTCTGTGGTTCACAGTGTTTGGATGTGCTGCCAGTACACAGCAGGCTATTGCAAAATCAGGGAAGGAGAATAAGGGGCAAGGGGTGCTTGACACGTCCCAATACAATCTTATAATGTTTGAGATCCCTGTTAGAAGACGCTTTGCCAATACCAGCTCTCCTTCAGCATCAGTTTCTGCCACCACAACCTGACACCACATGGAACACGCTGCAAGACTGGAAAATCTCTCTCCAGAGACATTCAGCTCAAGATCCAAATGCAGGAATGACACAGATTACACACAAAAGCTGACACAGGACAGAAACAAGATGAGTGCATTGGCATGAGCCAAGTCAGGAGAGAAAACACTCCTCAGATTACCTCAAGTTATTTGGCTGGCTCACTTACAGGAGCAGAAGTACTAGGAAGCGTGTTAGCAATCTTTCTCAGAGATCCAAGTGTAGTCATACAACTGGAAGAGAAGGGAGGGATGAGACTGGGGTTCAGATACATTGGCAGATTGACAGAGTCCTAAGCTGACTCCAGAGCAGTCATCCATCAGGAACAAGGTACAGTAGCATAGAATATGCAGGAGCCCAGGAAATGGTGAGAGGTGGGGAAAGAGCAGATGAGCATATGCCTGAGCATGACAGCCTGCCTATACTTTCCCCTATCTGCAGTTAATATTACCAGCTCTTCATTTCTGCAAGTGCTGAACTCATTCCATTTGAATTTGAAAAGCCTCTAGTCCAACAGTGAGATATCACTGAAATTGCTGCTAGGGCTTTACTGAAGCACAAGTTCATGTTCTCAGCACCCCAGTCAGTGCTCTTGAGCATCCTATGAACACAGATTCAAGTATTATCACATCTTATTCTCTTTAATCTCTTCTATTCGTCCTTTTCCTTTGTTCTTCTTTTTTGAACAAATAAAAAGCCCCCTTGCCAGTCACATTCCCAGAAGTAACTATTATTGTAGGAATGGTTTTGAAATCACCCACAAGGCAAGTCCTTCTACAGAAGCACAAAGACAACCACACATTTTTAGGTACCAGTTTAACGTACGGCTTACTTTCTGCAGTCCCTGCTTGATTCTGCATCCCCTAGGACCACTTCAAATTAAGGTGATCTCAGCAGCTATTTCAAGCTCATGCTGTAGTGGGGCTGGTGAGAGAAATATCTCCTAGTTTTAATCTCCCTGCTAATTGTGCAGGGAAGAAGGGAAAGGGTGTGGGGGCAAACATGTGCATTGTGCAGTGTAAATTTGTCCACCTTATTCTTCAGTAGCTTCCAGCTCTTCTTCCTTTTTTTTGGAACTGCTTATGGGTGTTGGCAGGAAGGGAAGGCAAGGGAGGGTGGGAAGAGAATCACAGCTATATACTTCCCCCCACACACCCCTTACTAACTGAAGTCCTACCCAGTGACATCATTTCAGATTGATGGGGTTCTAGAAATAGACTGGACAATTAAAATGAACTGCCAGAGTACTTGAAGAAAGCAGCCCTCCTGGAGAAAGAGCTTCATCTCACCTCCAGACTTGCATCCCACTGAAGTGAGCATCCCTGCATATCAAGAGAGCCTAAAACAATAGGGAATTGGCTTCCATTACCCATTAATTCTCCCTGTTTCCATATATCTGTACTCTACTCCCTAACTGTCCTTACAGAGACTTCTCTTTCAGTATGTTTGACTAATATCAGCCCTTTCTTTGTCTTCACAGGATGCTGGAGATTCTCCCAGCTGTGCAGAGCCATTTTAAGCCTATGCAAAGCACACCCTGGCAAATTAACTTTAAGTGCATTCAGTGAAGCTCTATGGGAGACCACTAATAGAAATAGTGTAACTGAGGAAGGAAGGGTGCTAGGGAACTACCAGGCACTCCACAAGAAACATGGAAGTCCTGTAATATCAGACAGAAGGAACCAGGGGAAGTCACAAGGGGACACTAAGAAACAATTGTCAGGGCTTGTGGTTTTGTGGGTTTTTATTAAAATGAGATAAGAATCAAAGCAAGCATATTTCCAAGTGAATCAACCTCACCATTAAAATGTACAGATTGTCTGTCTCTCACCGCCAGCAGTTCAAAAGCAACCAGTACGCAGAGGTCAGCACCACTATGAGGGTGCGCCACATGGTTATTTGAGGGAATAAGTGGTAGGATGAGCTTTCCATTCTCTCCTACTGAAAGGCTAAGAAGCATCAAGAAAGAATCAACAGACCTGAGATGGCCATGGCATTAACTCTCTTCTGGCATGAGATGACCTTTCAGAAAAACACGTTGGAAACACTGTAGTCACTGAACACAAATGCAATTACATGGTGCTGCCAGTCAGAACAAATACGTAACCACACTGTATTGTGGCCACTGCAGTAGGTGAAGCAGAACAGACTCAGCCAAGGAGTCTGGGCCTTAAGCAGCAACTTCAGAGCTCCTACTGTCATCCAGGCTTTTCTTCCACTCCAGATGACTCAGTGAAAGTTTTCTGATATTCTAGGGATGTTTCTGTCTTCACCCTTGAGCTGGGCTTGTTTAGTGTAGGATGCCTTTTCTTTTTGTGCTGGGTTATGCCTATGGGTTTGCTTTTGCATACTGAGCTGTGCCTGTTAGCATGTTATCGCACTGAGGTTCAGGAATGCCTTAGCTCCTTACTAGGGATAGGGGAGGATTTGTTTAAGAACAGAAAGGGTGACAAAGCTCATGCCCAGTTCTCACCACCTTCTACCGGAATACATAGCCATCATTCTGCTGTCTATGACATCCAGTTTGGCCTGGGCCTAAATGTAAACCCCAGGTACAACCTGCCTTTTACCAGGAGATTCAGAGAGCAGCAGCAGGTAAAACAACATGAGGACACCAGCCATCTGAGGCGCTTTCCCACATCTCCACCCACATGGAGCTGCTAAGTAAACACCAGCTCACACAGTCGTGACTGCCAAGCTGAGTAGGTTATTCTTCCTCCTCCCTCAGCAGCCTTCTTCCCAATATCCTACTCCTCTCTAGAGGAAGAAGATTTGCAAGTGAAGCTTTGGCCATTCATTATGTATCATTCTCTCACACCTCACACTTCTTCGTGAAGTCTGTGGCCAAAGAGGCTCATCCTCCCACCCTCGGCCTCTCTCCACCTCTCCCTCCTTGCCACCGCCTTTTTCACCTGTATTTTAATCTCAGCAATGTCAGTCAGTGAGTCAAAGCTCACTGAAATAAGCGAAGAGTTGAGATCAAAAAATTTAGAGATTCTTTAAAGGAAGAGAGAGTCATGCAATAGAGCACACCACCATCCCAACTGAAGTCTGACAAGTAGTTTGTACAACCATCGCCTTCCTCTAAAGCCCAGGACTGGGTGCTGAGAACTGTGCCTTCTATTCCTGGCTTGACTGAAGACACATACAAAAGACAGGCCATTTAACCTCTCCCTATTTGCTTTTCCTGCCTAAATAAATAATGCACACACAAAAAAGTGATCAGCTATGACTTTGTGACTCAGCTCTGTATAGAGGACAGCTAGAGGTTCATTCATGGGAGCAGAGGGCACAGGCAGCCAGTCCTTAACCTTATTGCTGGAGACAATACAGTGGTTGATGCATCAGCCAGCTCATCATCTGAGAGCCCCTCCCCTATGTCACAAGTCTTTACAGTGCTCCAAACAGCTGCAGATGGAGGACAACCAATAACCCGAGGGAGGTGATCCTGCCCCTCTACTCCACTCTGGTGAGACCCCACCTGGAGTACTGCGTCCAGCTCTGGGGGCCCCAGTACAGGAGAGACATCGAGCTGTAGGAGAGAGTCCAGGGGAGGGCCACGAAGCTGATCAGAGGGCTGCAGCACCTCTCCTATGAGGACAGGCTGAGAGAGTTGGGATTGTTCAGCCTGGAGAAAAGAAGGCTCCGGGGAGATCTAATTGCGGCCTTCCAGTACCTGAAGGGGGCCTGCAGGAAAGATGGTGAGGGACTGTTTATCAGGGAGTGTAGTGACAGGACAAGAGGTAATGGGTTTAAGCTGAAGGAGGGTCGATTTAGATTAGATGTTAGAAAGAAATTCTTTACTGTTAGAGTGGTGAGGCACTGGAACAGGTTGCCCAGAGAGGTTGTGGAGGCCCCCTCCCTGGAAGTGTTCAAGGCCAGGTTGGAAGAGGCTTTGGGCAAGCTGGTCTAGTGGAGGGTGTCCCTGCCCGCAGCAGGGGGGTTGGAACTAGGTGATCTTTGAGGTCCCTTCCAACCCAAACCATTCTGTGATTCTATGAACTCTACTGTGTGCCATTGTAGAGTTTCCAATTATGTTTCCTGCCAATAGATCTTTCTTAGGTCCGTAAGGGTCTAATGAACACTGTTAAACTAAGCTGTACTAGGTGAGCTACTAGCAGTGCAGCCGGGCAAACTAGACCAAATGGCTTCCAGTAATGAGCATCCTGGCCATCAGGGGACAAGGTCTCCAGTAAAAATAGGAACTTCAGAGAAACCCTGAGGCGAAGGTTCAAGCCTGTCCCTGGGTAATGTCATACAACAGAAGCCAGAACTGCTAAGAAATGACAAGTTTCTTCAGAGCCTCTTCCGGAAGGCCAAGAAGCTTGTGCAGCAGTGTGAACATGCATGTCATCACTTCCCTCTGGGAAGGCAGCTCCACATTTTGTTGTTTTGTTTCAGGTTTTGCTGACTAGACCACCCTGAATAATAAACCGAATGGAAGTTCTGATTTTATAGCACAAGAGCAGTGTGTGAAAGTGAACAGCTGAGACAAAGCAGTGTGGCAGGGAACATGATTATGTTCAAAGAAGGATTCCAGGCTGAATGGAAAGAAGAGTTGCCAGGATCCTTGGTATAGGAGGGAGCAGAGCATGTAACAAAGACAGGAAGGTATCTGAGCATAACACAAGGGATAGGCAATGAAACGAAGAAAAATCTCCCTCTGAAAAGGACAGTACCTTTCAGAGTCAAGAACTTAGGAAGAACACTTTCACATCCATTCAAGCAGCTATGCCTCTCGCTAGGACTGGGCACAGGTTCACTCATGAGGTAGCTCCAGCTGGGTCTGGGTGCCCAGGCCACCACCCAGAGCACACCTCAGCAGGAAGGTGAGAAAGGATTTTTTTCAGGTGTCTCCTCTATAATTAGGATTACACAATCTTCTTAGCAGGAAGAAAAAAGGCAGATGACTGTCTAATACTTTTTCATAATATTGGGAGTACAAGTGGTGACTAAAACCCCAGCCTTTTCAAGGAGCAATATACCCATAAAAATTCTTTGCAGTTCTATTCAAGACCACCAGAGCACCTGCCAGTTAAGTCTGCAATTATTATATTTGTATTTTACAGGGAGGGTAGTATAAAGTAACACTACACAGGAACAGGCATAGCACAAACATTTTTAAAGACCAGGTGCCCAAGCTCAGAAATCTAAACAATTTTTAAGGTCATCAATAAGCAAAGCTTTACATGCTCCTACAATCTGAAAATGCAGCTATTGTCATAGCTACCTACTTACAAAATAGCAATACCAGAAAGAATCCTGCTAACCTTCAACTCACTTCTACTTCCTTTCCCAATATTAGCAAGTGGAGTGTCTACAGGACACTTAACTTCAAAGAGGCTGAGATAGTACATAAGGCTCATTTATCATACGTAGGAGGGGGAAATAAGTTACTTTTCAATTAAATGATAAGACAAACATTTCAAGGAATCAAGTCTTCTTCCTTAAATTATAGTCCTAATTCAGTCATTACACATAATTATTAAATTTGCTCAAAACGATTAGATAGGCTTTACTTATAAAAGAGAAATAAATGGGGCTGCCAGTGTTTGCAAGTATCACTATCTAAAATAAAGACCAGAAGTTCTCCTTGGTGTGCAAGCCTGTTTGTGAGTGCATGTGCACACATACCCATTTCAAACAGTTACATTTTTCAGTACACTAAATGGGTAATGGAAGATGCCAGCAAAGCGTACCTAGGAGTTTTTGATGGGTGCTATCCACAAGGACTGTCTTGTGTGATCTACTATACATGTGTTTAATTAAAACAAAGAAAAAACCCAACAAACAAGCAGAATTTGGAGCAATAATTGAGTTATTTTCAATAGGCAAGATCAGCAATGCTACAGGCAATGCAACAGCACTGCACAATGCTCTGCATAGAATAGACTACAGGGAAATTTCCAGAACTGATCAAAGCTCTTTCCTATGAGTAAAAAAAGACAGCAAAGAACATCTTCCATTATGAACTCCACCACTGGGACATATGCAGTAACATACATATTCCCCTCACGGAAAACTATTTGCTTCACTAGGGGTAAAAACTGTTTACATTTGAAAGGCATAATCTTAAACAGATGGGAAATTTGATTTCTTAATTATCAAGAAAAGTAAATCTATTTCAAAATTCACTTTTTCCTCCTCTACCTCTACTCAAATATGATGTAGTTCAACATGAAATACGATATACTTCATGGTTTTTATGAAAGAAATAAAAATAACAGCTGAAAAAGGATGCTTGCTGTGCATAACAGTAAGCTTTCTAGATTTTACAAAACCAACAGGACTCATACATATTCATCATTATATTTATCATAAGCATTTATAAATAGATAGAACTGCTCCTAGATACTTCTAAGGATCTCAAAGCAAACATTAAACATTACATGGCCTTTATGTAAAGTAACGTTTATTCCTGCTTTCGGAGAGGCACGGAAGCTTTAAGCGACAGAAACTGTACAACAGGCTGGCAGCTGAGTCAGGGACAGACAGTGCAGAAAGACCGACAGCCACTGCAGCTGGAAGCAGGGCTGTCTGGCCATCAGAGGAGGCAACCAGGCTGGTATTTTGAATCCAACGCCAACATGCACAGAATTAAGCAAGCTATTCCCATACTTCAAAAAACTGCAGAGGTTGCTGAAAAGTCAGAATGATAATCCTTGTTTATTCAGCAAGGCCACTTAACTAGAAGGGGTAACACACCAAGGGCTCGCCACAATTAATAGACGCATTAATTGACAAACCATTGCCTCTGGCTTGCTTGATGCCAGATGCTGACGGTCCTTGCAGGCTTGGCTGCCTGCTAGCCCTTGACACAACATCCCGCTGTAGCTCACAGGCTGTCCTGGAGAGACAAGCATTTTGCAGGAGGATTCACCAGAGAACCTGCTTGTGTAACTTCACTGTTTCAGCCCGTCTGTCATCAAATATCACATCTAGCCCAGGACTTCTGCAGAGAGAAAGCAGCGGGCTCCATTTGGAGCTCTGGAAAGGCAAAATGGAGGCTCTACTGCAGCTAGGGACCGAGGGAGAGTATTAAACACTCCATGCCTAATCGAGCGTCTTTTCAAATTAGGCTGCCTTATTTGCTCTATTCAGACAGAACAAAGAGCTGAAATGTTACAAAGCATCTGCAGTACTGGAGCCCAACAGGCACCCTCCCCCTCCTGCCAAGCTAGGCCATCGCTCCATAATACTCATGCAGAAAGCAAACGCGGGCAGAATGGGGTATGAGCACCTCTCCGATAACCCTCCACCACACGGTGCTGGTAACATCCCTCACCACATGCCAGTTTCCAGCAGAATCACTCCAACCACAACAGCTTTCTGTGGCTATGATTCTTCACATACAAGGCTTTCAATTAAAAAAAAGGCTTCCTTTCTTTTTAATCAAGAACTAGTAAAGAATATCTCACTAGATAAACCACCTGTAATTATTGTAAGACACAAGCCTCATTTTCAAATCAAAATAGAAGCAAGCGTGCACAGGGGTGGTTTGACTCAATTCAAGGATAAGTCAGTAAACATCTACAGCTCATATATACAAGGCCAGAGGCTGGAATGATCTCATAGGCCCTCTGTGGCTTTAAATTAATAAATTTATAAAACATTTTCTCTCTGACATGTCACCTCTCCCACCTACACCCACACTCCTCACCCGATCTAGCCAAGGTATGCCTGTGCCCAAATCAAATCCTAGAGACGACCGATACAAAACAAACACGCAAGCAGCACTCCCTGCTCTGCCCATCACTGTCCGCATTCCTCCCAGCCCCAGCTGGTTCACCAGAACATAAGCACTGGGACTTACAGGCATCTAGAATAAACTGAAGCTAGGGTTTTCCACAGAACAGCTGTAAGAACTTTCTTGCAAACAGGGCAGGAAAGTGTAACGAGTTCAGAGCAAGCACTGTTTAATTAGGGCAGTATGAGCCACTGCAGCTTATTCAACACCCTGATCACTCCAGAAGTCCCCTGCAGAGCAACAAGGCTTGTGGCAGACAGTCCTTTGTCCTGCGGGATGTTTTGCAATAAGAAAGGAGAAACGGAAGACAACGCGTGTGGTAGAAAAGCCCAAGCACGAAAGAAGAGACTCCTTTGGAATACCAAACCGAATTTGGGAAAGTAATGGTAATTTTCAAATCAGAGCAGCCTTTCCCCTACCTAAATATAACCTAGAAAGCAGGTCATTAGCCTCTGCTATCCATTTGATACAAAATGCCATGAAATTCAGCAGTGAGGAAAGTAGCACTGTTATCAGTGATCAATCCATTAAAGGATGTGTCCCCCGTTTTTGGTTCACCTCAGATCTAAAGAAACCCCTTTAAGAAAAGCCTGCTGGTAAGCTCAGCAAGAGACACACAGGGTAAGCCAAGGTGTGACTCTGATGTGCTTCTCCATTACCCATGCCACTGGTCCCTCACCACACTGACACTCTCCAAACTTCAGTCTCCTTCCAGCCCACCACCCTCCCCACACTTCTTCAGAAACCCTTTCTCCATCTTTAACTCACTTGAATTAAACATTCCCCACTCCTGGTGGAAAAAGAAATGCAGGAAAGACTATGAACGCCCCTAGTTTAGAAAAGCTAGTGTTGATTTAGACAATGTCAGGTGTCTGTATAAGGCAGAGCTGTTTGTTTACATCCTGCATGCTGCTTGTTACCCATCTTAACAGCATCCTACATTACTGCCTGCTCTGGAACAGCCTCAAGATCTCTACAGTGTATCCACCCTTTGTCTTGAGTTGCCACATGATTCTCTAACTGTGGTAGATTAAGAATTGTGATCGTTCACAGCTTTTGTTCAGTCACCTTAAAAACAGCTGCTGCGTAAGGGTTGCCATGGTTTACTTGCAACTAAAGCACTTTCCTCTCCTTTAGAGTTTCTCTCTTAGAAAATCAGAATAAATATCTAATATAAAATAACCTTTGAAAGGTACGCATTTTGAAAGAAAGTTTCCATGAGTGCTGTTAGTTGGTGCATTCAGAAAGACTTACTCTTTCAAAATGATGTTTTGAAACGTGGTTTATGAAGGAACTGTGGCAAGATGTCTTCCGATGAAGATTCTTTGAGCCCACCAGATACCAATGTCTCTGCTTTCTGGGCTTGCAGTAACAGTTGCCTGTCTTCTCAGAGGACTAAGTTGGGGGCTGAGTTGACTTAGTGAATATTTTTTGAGTGGTTATTCATATGAAATGAATATTTCAATTTTAGAAATAGATAGGGGACATGACCATAGGACCTAAGTGATGTTTTCAAGAAATCAAGGCTTTGATAGTTTCACATCATGGAGTACATGCTAAGAAGGACTCTCAATCTCATTTCAAATTAATCTAAGGTATATGAGAATCATTTCTAGAGAATCCCAGTTTGAAATAATATCCAGGTCCACAAGCTTACATTATATCAGTTTTCCCAAGATTTAAAGTAGTAAACTGTTGTTGTTGTTACACTATAAAATTTTGCATCTGTAAGACTACTCTGTCATCTTAATAAACTGACTAACATCCAGAAAAAAAACAACCACCACCTCATCCTTTCTTTTTTGTGGTCTCTTAAGTCTATTGCTAACACATGACTGAAGTTGTTCTAGGCTCTTCCTCACCTCGTGAGGCAAGAGAGCGATCAAATACAGCAGAATGTATATTCAAAAAAGAAAATCCTGTAATAGTTTTGAATCTTCTGTTATTCACATCAACTTATCCCCTCAGCAGTAAGACAGCATTCAGTTCCCACTGATCTGACCCATCGGCCCTTCCCATTCATGATGGGTAACTCTTCATTGTTGTAATAAGAGACCTGCTAAAACTGATTTATGCTTTACTGCCTTCTGTTTGATTAGTTATGGTCCCATTAGGTTTGTTACAAGAACTACCTCAAGCTGCTTCCCAAATTCAAGCATGTACAAGGCTGTCAAAAGAGACTGCGTTGTCAAACCTATCAACATATTAGTTACAGCGATGAATCTGAGCAGCTTTTGCAAGAATCAAATTCCATAGCAGGCCATCGAGACTAGTTCAGACTTCTAATAGGCCTCACCACATTATCACTAGATGTAGAGATATAAATCAGTTTGAGCAATCTCTGCATTTTCAAAGTTACAAGATAAGCAAAGGAGACAGAGTTCACTAGCAGGGCAGAAACAACTAGCCCTTCTTAAGCTCATCAGATTTCCCACATCCTCATACCCCAGAGTACCCAGCCCAAAGACCAGCATTCTGAGGTGAACCCTCCCTCATTCACCACCTAAAGTCTTCTGCATAGTCAGCCTCCAAACTTCCAGCACTGCCACATGCAAACGCACACACACGCTAAGCAGCTCTGCAATGCAAGAGTTAACTCCATTGCAGCAGTCACAGACTCAAGGACATCCTCAGGTTGCTCTCTGGAGCTTCAGGTCCCATGCCTGGCTTCCACAAAACAGCCTCTGTTCATGGGTTTCTCCTGCTCCTGACACAGTTATACCACGTGCCAGTGGCAACCAAGACCGTAACAATTTACAGATAATGTTCATGTTTTGTCTACCATTTTTGCCTCTTGTGAAGAGTCTCTCAGACAGCAACATCATACAGGGCAGGAAAGCTGTTGTATGACAAACATTTCTTCAACAACAGCATCCTGTCCTTTCCTCAGCAAAAGGCCAGAGGCCACGCGCAAAGGAGCATAAAAGAGGTTCTGCTATAATCAAGTCCCCCAGACCCCACTGTGCTGAGGAAGGAGGTCAAGACGTGACCCCCTCAACTCCAATACTTGGCTGGAGGCTGGGAGAGTATTGGACAGAAAGTACGCTAGAAAGTGTAATATAGCCTGCCTTTTTTTATTCCTTCCCACAGACATCCACCTTTGGATGTTGCTGGAGATGAAAAATTTGCTCTGAGCCAGTATGGCCACTCTTATGTTCATCTCACTATTGGCAGGTGCCATCAACTTCTCTCCTCTTTTAGGAAAGCCTGATGCAATTCCTCACCTGAAGCAGCAAGCACAAACAGGAGCACTGCAACTCTCCTTGTTCTGACCTGGGCCACTGAAATGACTGAAACCTTGACCCTGTCTTTTATAGTAAACTGTGACAGGAACATTACAACACCAGTTCTGTAAGAGCCTGAGGCTGAAAGAGATTATGACTACAGTATTACAGGAAAACCCAGCAAGTGTTTGGGAACTCTGGGAGCATCTTCACTTCCAATTGGCGCAGTGTGGGGCACTGTACCATTTCTCATGTTGAAGGAAACACAATGCTCCTCTGACTGGGCAGGCAGCGCTTCCTCATTCCTTTAGCCTCAAAGCAGCAGAGATCTTTGCTCTCCAGCTCTCTGCTTCCTATCTCCAATAAACAGCATTTTAAGCTGGGTGGTCTTGTTTGAGCCATTCTCATTAAGCTGTGTAAATACTCAGTCCAGCCAACCACTACTGTCATGGCTATACCAGCTGGTCACAAAAACTGACATACAAAAGCAAACCAAAATCTTTCCTGTCTGTGCAGGAATTTAAGCTTATGGATAACACAAATGCATGAAGTAACACCCCTCGGTCTCCCATCATAAGCACGTATAAGCACGTGCGCTGACAGTCTTCCACAAACAGCTGCACATTCATGCAAACTCATCGTGAAATCACCCAACCACACATTGAAAGGTTTATTCTCACATTTGCACTAAACTTCACCTCCACAGAGTATCACAAACCCCAACTCATAAATTTACACAAGCAGTGATGTAGACATGCCCTCAAACACTAATTCTGCCACTTCTTTTCTCTTTCTCCTCAGAGGCACAGACACATACAATTCCCATACGCATCCCTAAAGATCCTTCCGAGCTACAGCCACTGTGCAAATTTCAGCCACTCTGTGTATGTCCTTGAATGAACTAAAAGGCAATGCCAAACCCTGAGAAAGCAATGAGCATAGCTGTTAAAAAGATATTCAAATACATGTATTCTCTTATAATCATAGTCATTCTTAGTTAAATCAGAAAAGACAGAAATTTGCAGAAGAACCAAAGCTAAGGGGGAACCTTGTTAAAACAGTGATGACAACAGACTGGCTTGCAGGAGGGCTCTTGGGTTGGAAGGAGGTGGTAAAAACATTGCTCACGATCCAGCTTTAGAGCACATCTCACAATGCTTACATTAATCTGACTAGGCATAGAACAGGAATATGCTAAACAAGTTTACTGACATTCAGGTAGGAGGACTGTTAATACAAAGGAGGACCAGAATATCATAAGGATGGGCTGGATCTTCTTCAGGACTGGAATAACAGAAGCAGCATACAATGTAATATTGTGCTACTTTTTGACAAGGAAATGCCATAGCCACATCCCTTTTAGATAGCCTGTCAGCAGCGATTACAGCTCTCCAGACAAGCCTGGCAGGCTGCATCCCCTCCACAGCCACCATCCCCTAGACACTAAAGTGCTCCCTGGCCATCAGCAAGGATGCCTGCCACTGGAGTATCTCCAAGCTTTCCAAGATACTGAAGTTGGTGATTTCTGTGGCAACTTCACTCCGAAACCTGTAGCCTTCATAGCTGAAAATATGCTGAAGAAGAAATAAAGGCCAAGCAAGTTTCACTTTACAACTTCCACAGAAGTCACATCAATGTACCACAGTGAAGCTGGGTGACTTTTCTTCCCCTTGTCACATAGGCACAGATAAAGAAGCCTCTGATAGCAGACACTGTAATCAAAAGCTTAAGATCACCCAAAAAAAAGGCTTTATTTCTTTTGCCATTCAGGCAGAATTTGTGCCTTTTCTGCAAGCTCTTTGCTGATGCCCAGTCTCAGAGAAGAACATGCTCTTGGTGGTCCTCTGACAAGGTGGCTGTCAGCACCAGGCCCTTCCATTTCCCCCTGCACCAAGGGGAGGGTACCAGTCTCACCATCTCCAAACCACCGGGAAATGCAGGTGTCAAAAAGCTGCATTACATTAAGGATGGAGAAGCCCAGGATAGTTTCCCAGTTATGCTACTGGTCCCCAAATCCTGACAACTCTCAAGTCCATCACCTCACTTCCACACTGTCCCTGCAGACCAGGATGCTGAAGCCTACGGCCATAGACCAGGCGGTAAGATGTCACCCCCAGAGCAAGCAAAGTGACGGGGACCTGCTAGGCAAACCAGAGAGCCTGATAACGCACAGAGCTCGGCACTGCAGGTTGTCTGGCAGGCCTCGGGCTGGGAAACCCATGGAGGCCCACAACATCAGTCCTTTAGCAGCCCGCCCAGCCCAACCAGGTACAGCATAGCATTGAGGAGACAACCCAGCATCGAGGGCACTGTGCAAGAAATAGTTACCATCTTTGCCTACATACTACTGAACTGTTAAACCCTACAGTCCCAAGAACAGGTATCATGAGCTACTGTCACCACATATACCTGCAGGAGTTGAGGCAATGGTTCACTAAGGGATGACCTATGGCAAAAAAAGTCACCAGGACAGAAAGAGCCCCTTCTCTCACTCTGACCACCCACACTGGTGCCTAAGTCAGAAATCTCTCTTCAGCAGGTGATTTGTCAAACAGCAGCTCCCAATAATTTCTCTGGTATCTAGCCTGAATTTATTTTTGGCCACACAAGACCTCCTTATTAGCATGTCCTTTTTTGTTTCTGAGCATCCTTCCTCTGGCCTGTGTATCAGAGGGGCCTCCTATCATACTTCTGCATGCCATCCACAGGCAAAGGCACTCCTCCTACTTCTCTAAGCAGCTCCAAGCAGCACTCCTCTCATCCTCCATGCAGTCCTGCACCAAGCTGGTGCTCACCAGCATCAGGATTCAAAGCTACAAGCATGGGAAGAGGCAATCACAGAGACAGTCCTGATTTCATATCAGGACAGAGGGCCTGAGAGAAACTAATTGATTACATTTTGGAGACAAGGATTTTTTTTTTTTTTTAAATTCCCTTCTTTCTCAAATATATAGAAGAGCAAAAAGGGTAACCTGGAGCTGGGAGCTCTTTGAAAGCCAAAAGGAACTGCAAAAGAAATTAAAATGAGTTCAATATTTACATAGTGCAGCTCTAATTAAACAGGCCTGTAGATGTGCTGGGGAGATCAGCAAGCTACCTCCTCCCCCTGCACCCTCTTATTCTTTGTTATCACTGCAAAATTTGTAGCTAATTACTGACACAACTGCAGCTTCATTTAAGAAAAAGGAAAATCAGAAAAAAAACAAATAGAAGCAATAATACCTTGCAAGGAAAAGAAAGTAAAATAAGAATTCAACCATCCTTCCCAACATGGGTGTCATCAGGTAAATATTTGAGAGTTGCATTCATCTTTATAAAAAAACCCTCAAGTTCCTACTTTCTCTGGAAGCTACTGACGTGGGTCTATGGGACCACTGTGCAATCTCTGATAAACCAGGAAATTTCTATGGTTATATTCAGTATCTGTAACCAAATCTCTCTTCCAACCATCCCTCCAGTCAGTGCTATCCCAAGTGGGAGTGACAGATCTGGACAACTCACTGTTGCAAACCCTCACTCTTCAGCTCTGCCATCTACTGGAAACTGCAACCGAGTTAGGCACTAACCCTCCCACAGATGTACAGAAAGAGTTGAGTGTCAGGGGGTGTATCTGCCACATTCAGACATTATTAGATTCCTTACTGTGGGGAGAAAACCAGCTTCCCAAGTCCTGCCCAGTGAGTGTCCTAAACACTAAACTGTAGAGCCATATTTATGCTTATATGCTTGCTTGCTCTCACTCTGCTCCCAAACATCATGAATATTTAATTACTTCAAGCGGAGAAGGCAGTCTTCAGTAATGGGCAAAGAGAGTTATACTTTCCATTGCAAAATTATCTGCTGGCTACAGCAGAGTGAGAAATGCTACATAACCAGTGGCTCCCACAGGCTGGACACGTGCTGCAGCCACCAGGACACCAGACAAAAAGGGAGGCTCCCATCATTTCCATGTGCAGTCTGGTACTGTACTCTTGAGAACTATTATCTTAAGTGCCAAGATTATGGATCCCAACAGACACAAGCTAGACACTGGTGCTGAGCAGCACTGTCAAGAGAAATAACTCTACACAGAGCTTTAGGCACTTCAGGAAATGGAAAACACAGCAGCCTAATGACCTCCAGCAACAGGCAGGGGGGGAAGGGGCAGGGGGGGTGTGGAACAAGAGGACTTTGGAAGATCTGTTGAGGATCTGAGCACCTGACAAGCAGTTATATGGCACCAGGTCACATCATCTTTGTGGATATAGCTGAAAGTCTTATTTGCTGATGTTTATCACAAAGCTCACAAATAATTTTATAAGACTGCACAGGAATCCCTGGATGCATCACAGGGATGCATGTCATTTTTTGTACCCAAGATTCTAGATACCCCTTCATGTAAAGCAATAATAGGTACAGCTGGTGCCAGTGCCCAAGTCCTCCACAGTACAATGCATTACACCATCCTGTGTCTCGCTTGCTCTCACTCTGGGGTTGAGAGAACAGAAGTTGTCCCTTGATACAGCATTACAGGGAATTCCCAGAGCAGCACTTTGTGTAAGGCTAACCTGCCACAGAGTCTCTCTCCTTACCCCCAGCTGAGGTGATAGGAAGTGATGTGATCAAATTCATATAGACAGTTACAGGCAAAAATCAGGAATACAGCTAATATCTTTCAACCCCTATTCTGGCCAGACACAATCTCTTCTTGCATCTTCCCTCCTGCCTTTTTCTGACTCAAAATACCTATGTGCATACTGAGTGCAAAAAAAAAAAAAAAAAAAATTTATCTGGACCACCTACTTGCCATGGACGCTGATGTACCACAAGTAACATCTCAGTTGTGCAGAAATTTCTTAACCCCTACATTTTTAAATCAAGAAGGTACAAAACTATCTTGCAGGGAGAAGAGGAACAAGAAAACCTTGTAAATTGTTACTTACAATACCAGTTACCTCAGAACTTTTCTTTCTAATTCCACCACTAGAACTTGTGGCTATTCCATGACTCTAGAAAATAAACACATACACCACATCAGATCTTAAGAGGCTACTTGGATCACACCACAGGCCTCTGCTGTACAAGACAGCAGAGAAGGAATTTTCTTATACCATCATCCTCAGGAAAGAATCAAGGTGCACAGAGAATACAAAAAGACAAAAAGAAAGCCTTCAAGCACAAGTAATAAAGAAGAGTAATGGGGGACTAAGATTCAGGGACAAAGTTCAGTATTCTTCCACTGTCCACATATCTTAGGAAATGCAAGATAGCCTTTTGATCAGCTCTGAACTAAGCTAGCTATACTCAAATTCCCCCAAAGCAGAACTAGCACTTGGTACCAAAGCCTTCTTACACTGTCCATCAGACCTAAAAAGGTCCAGAGGACCATGCACTACCTGGAAAAATATCAAACAGTACAACCATGCTAAAAAGATAGGGAACAAATAAAGGAAGAGATTGAAGAGAAAAAGAAACAAGGAAAACCCCTCAAGCATAATTAGAAGAAAGTAGAGGCCAAGGGTAAAAAGTAGTAGAAAAAGGAGGAGAATTTAAAAACAGAAATATCTGGAGTCAGGGGCAATTCCTGGATGTCACACCCTTTACAACACTACAGCTAGAGGAGACTGCTCTCTGCATTGCTCATAAAGGCTCCCAACCCATCTCTTTGCTGATCTCTCCCTTTTTGCTTTGACTGTTTTTTCACCAAAGACCTTGTTTTCCTTCTTGTCATCATTGTGGGCTTTCCCCCCCCCCCCTTTCTCCCTCAGAGCAGCTGTCACATTTACTCAGGTCTCATGAACCACTGTGCTGTGGGTGCATGTGATTAATTATACCGTTAGCCTTCATTAAGTCAGTGGATTGGCACTCAGGCAGAGAGGCAGCGGGACCAGAAGGAGAAGCTATTAAGAGCCAGCAGGATCTGTGTCCCATAGTTTGTGTGTACGTTGGGTATGTGAGGCTTTTGTCCTCAAAACCAGCAATATCTGAGTGGGTTTTGTATTTGACAAACCACAAAGCTTCTGCCTCATTGCATGCAAGACTCAGTTAAAAAAAAGCCATAAACCAAAACACAAACACAAGGTCCTGAACATTTTACTAACCCAAACAGCTTGCTGCTGTAGCCTACTCTGTTTTGTGCAGTGGAGACAGATAAAGAACAGTGTACTGACAATGGCTTTGGTCCTCACACAACACTGAAGTGTTAAACTGTTCCCAGAAGATGCTGACTGCTTTCCTCCAGGATCACCAACTGTCTAGTAAAACATACAGTTAAATGCTTCTCTTCTATACTTCACAGAAAGAATGTGTTTGGTCTTCCAACAGCCTGGGGAAGGGGGCTTTATAGGAGGCATAAGAGACTCCATTTTGTTTGTGGCATGGAATTAGCCTCTCCCATGCAAAAAGCAACGGGATGTTCTCTGATGCTCAAAGATGAAAGAGAAACCTCTATTTCTATACAAATTGCATGTATTCATCTCAGTTGTTTCTACCTGGCCTGATCTCACCTGTAATTGAGACCGAGTTGTAAACACCTTATAGGATATGACAATTACAGCCTAAAATCTCTGGAAGTCTGCTAATAACTCTTTACTCTGCACAGTTGGGAAGCATGCAGTTCCTAAAAGTTATGACATGTCCCTGTTCTCTTTGGAGGGGTTCACTACAGATGCTGTTGGAGTTTCCCCTCAAAAGTTCTCCTACTCAAATCACAGAAGTTCAGGTTTTGACATGATGATATTGTGTTTTATTAGTCATTGATGATTCTCTCTGCAAGAGAATTTGAATTTGGGAAATAAGATAGTTTGACCACTGTAGTTACATCATGTGGTTTAATAAACAGAGAAGCCTAAAACAAAGCAATTCTCTCCAATGCTGTTATTTTAGTTACCGTTAAAAAAAAAAAAAAAAAAAACAACACCCTCAAACCCCAAATGAACCATTACACAGCTCATTCTTTGGTTTACATCTCCAAAATTTGGTTTACCACAAATGTAAATTTTGTTATATTTCAGAAACAACTAGGAGTGCCACAGCTCCCATTGCCAGTGCTGCACCAAATCCACATAACTCAAGGTATGTCTTAAATGACTTTGGACTAGACTCAAGGACCCCAGAATAAGCAGAATCCATTGACCCCATTTGGGCAAGAGGATACCAGATAGCTCTCTAGGGAAGGGGCAAAAGTGACTCCAACATGGGAAGCTTCGACAGATTATTTGAGAGACAGAGAGATCAGATAAAAGTCCAATAGAGCAGATGCTGTAAGAGGATTACAGCAAGCGGATTAGAAGCCTTGAGAATGCAAAGATCATCAGACTCACAATTCCTCTTTAAACATAATCAGGAACAAGTATCCCAACTCCCCCTCCCCACCACCAGTACTCCACATCCTTATTTCCTCTCTCCCTCCTTCTCTTTCTCAGTATTTCTCAATCATTTTCTGTACCCAAAAGGTGATTAGTGTCATGTGATGGTCCTGCATGAAGCTAAGTAGGGGAAGTTTCTAGAAATGTGGCAGGGTCCACGTAGGCTAGAGGAAGCAGGAGGACTATGAAGCTGGACAAGAACATACGAAAAACTTCAGGTCCTGATAGAAGCTGCACTCAAGTGTGTAACAAACAAGAATGCTGGATGTCAGGGAGAATGCAGGTCCCAAATGGATGAGGCTACTGCCAAGAATGTAACTGTTTTTTCCAAACATGCTACTGTCCGAAAAACCTGCTGTTTTCACAACAGCTTCACTCCCTTCACCTCTCCTTCAAGAGACTGAGATGGCTGAAGAGCCCACCAGAATCCACTGAACAACTCTCATTGAGTTATACAATACTCTTCTTCACTCCCCTACCTTGAATCTGTCCAGTTTGGGCCGTACTATCCTTATATACTGAAAGTATTCATCCAGAGGATTTTTCTGATAGTCTTTTAAGTGGATTTACAGCTATAAGCATTGGGAAAACATCACTATATACTGAGCACCAGCACTTGGAAGCTACGAAATGTATCCACAAAGTATGCATGTTTGGCATTTGCTTAACTTGTCAATACAAACCCACAGGCATCCAAAATCACAGCAAGAAACATTATGCTATTCATAGGACCAGCCACACTATGGATAGCACAGAGTCTAAGTGAACTGTGCCTACCCTATAGGCTGAAATAAACTTAATCCTTTCCAAATAATTATGAATCAACTCATAACAGACAAAGTTCATATATCATTCATGTGCTGTAAAAATGGCTGAATTAATCAAATAATTTGATGCACTATATAACAACTCATCCAACTCCACTCAAAGTAAATCATTCCATCATCAGTTTTACAGTGCTTACAAAAACCCCAGCACAGATGTGCTGGCTGTTGAAATGAACCATACAGTCAACCTACATTGAGTCCATAAATGTAAATATGCACATGGATGACAAATCACATCTAGCTAATTCCACAGGTGGAAGACCTCCTACATACAAACTATAAGCTCTGGAAGGAGAGTTTTCCATCTTCTAGAGAGCAAGCGCATTTAGAAGTGCCATACTTAGCACTGGATACTGCCTCTGAACTTCTCATGACCCCTCCCTTATCACAGTTCAGGTCATTTATGGCCCTCCTCATGGTGCACCCTCCGGGCCACTGTGTCTCCACATTCTCTCCTAAAGCCTGCTTTTAGTGCTTTGTGTTTAAAAGAAAATACAGCAGATCCTTGTTTGCATGTTCAGTAGAGGCTACAGTCATAAATCACCACCAAACCTTTCTTCTGTGTATAGAGCACTTAAGTGCCAAATGCAAAAAGCGGCTTTGCCCAGCATCAGCCTCAACAGCCACCTAACCCCAGGACTGCCTGTAGGATCCATCCCCAGATTTAGTCTCCCCAAATTGACACTGAGAACATAATTATTAGTCATAGTAAATGAAATCCGAGTACTGGGAGGTAAGAAAGGAAAGGGAAACTCTGCCTGACATAAATGATTCTATCAAGAACTTCAATTAAATTGATTGATACAAGTTTGCCAGCAATAGGGAAAAGTGTCATGTACCTTCCCCAGCCTTGTTTAGGCTCTAACTAGCAAAGTAAACCAATAATACAAGGGAAGCTATAAATCTCAGCTTGGCCTGGTGACAGGTACTGTGCAAAGCTATTAGAAAGGAAGGAGATTAACTTTGGTATTCAATCCCTTAGCTTCTTGGTTCCTTCTCTTCTTCTCTTCCTGCTCCAAGGCCAGAACCTCAGTTATTTCCCCACACACATGCACCCTTTTCACCCTTACTTCCTAAGAGCAATGCTGTGGGTATGGAGTGACAGGCTGCAACACCCAAGGACCCTAAAGAGGCGGCACAGGGGAAAGCACAGGACAGTCACTGTTGCTCCCAGCGAAACCTCTAGGCTAAGGAGCCAGCTGCTCAGAGACCTTCCCATCTGCCCATGTCCAGGTTTCTCCACAGACTGTGTCTACACAGGCCAGAGGAACTAAGGTTGATGTTAGAGAAATGGGTTGTTATACACTTGCTTGACTCTGGAGCTAAAAAACACATCAGGAGGTCTCTACAATCAGCAGGTTTGGGCCAGGTCCATCCCTTATAGGAAGGAATTGAACAGTTTACCACAATGATTCAGAACATACATGTATCACCTCAGTTCTGCACATCACCTCTGCTTATTCACCTCTTCGCTACAGCTGTTGCTGTTTGGCCTTTCCCCACAGAATGAAGAATAACCAAGAGCCATGGTCTTCCTCAATCAGCTCCAGTGGCCTGGTAGGCTTTCTTTTCAATCCTAGCAGCGGGGTTGTACAGCTGCATGCCTGCAAACCCTGGCTGGCTTTCCCACTCCAAACTCTCACACCAGCCCACAGTGAATTTGCTATGACAGGCTGGACAGCTGGTTGGGGGCAGGAGAAATCCTGCCCATCACAATTACAGCCCTCAGCCAGACACACATTTCTTTTCCAACATGCTGAGAAAGGAGAAGACCCAGCCCTTGCTACTGGTGTGATGTGCCCCCTCCCCAAAATGACCTAAGCACCCTCGCTGGCTGTCACGCACACCAGAACAACCCGTACAGCACTCCGAGGGCTAGACAGTGTTACTCCTGCAAATCAGAGACTGACAACAGGAAAGATTCCTCTGCTCTAATTGCTACAGCAATTGGATGGAGCAGATACAAGTAGCCACTGCAGCCTCGTCCCAATCTCTTATTCTGATGGAAAAAAGTACGAAACAGGGAAATAGGGGGAAACAAAACAGAAAATAAACTAGAAACAGATACCGCAGCAAAAATAGCTGGATGAAGTGAAAGTAAATTCAGCTTTCATGGGGACATACAATAATTTCCCCAACTACCCAAGAATTTATTCCTTCTAATGGAAAAATATAAATTAGAGTCAACTTTCCTTTAAAAATGAAATCTGTTAAAAGCCGAGGCAAGCAGCAGCTTTTTACAAAGCAGGGATGCCATGATGCTCTCAATATAAAACTACAATAATCAGTGTAAGCAGAATTTCTGAAGATACGTCTTGGTAGGGCAGCTGATGGGGGACCAATTAGAGGAAAGTAACTGAGATCAGCACAGCAAAAGGCCATTTTGTTTTGAACTTGGAACTCTGGAAAGTGCTTTGCCAATGCACCCAAACCTGAACCACTCTGAGCCTTTGATAATTAAGCTCTCCCCTACACCCCACAGTCTTGAACTTAACCATCCCTGCTATTAGTGCAGTTCAGGCACCTGAAACCTGAGTATCCACCAACCACTGAACTACATAACAATGCATAAAACATCAGAAGTGCAAGCTTGCATTTAATGATCTAACGTAGCCTGTGAAGCCCAGCACCACAGAAATAAAGTAGCATATTTAGCTTATGTACATCTCTGCTGATAATCTGCTTTATATTCTCTAGGGAGCTTTTTTTTTTTCCTGGATGCAGTGGGGAGTGAAAGGAAAATAAATAAAAATAATTTTAAAAAAGAGAAAAAATACAAAGAAAATATAGAGAAAAGATTAAAAAAAAAGAACAATACATTTGACAGGGAGGTATGGTTCCTGAACTCCACTAAGGTAGAAGAGAGAATGAGACAGCAATTGGCAAACACAGGAAAACAACCAGTCACTTTGATAAAAAGAATGTTGTCTCCTATGACCTGCTTTGATGAAAGTGAAGTAAGTATCCCTGAGACCCATCTGAACTCATCTGCTTTTAACCACTGTGGCAGGAGCAGGAGCTGTGCTGAGAGACTCCCATCTGCTGGTAGATCAGATACCACAGAAGACACATTGCAAAAACCACAGTCTCCATTATCAGAAGTTATATAGGTGTATATATACACACATCTCATCTAAGATTGGCAAGCATGCTAGGGATTTCCCCAGGAAATTCTCATCTGCCCCCACTGCTATTACTTCGCAGTTGTCAGATGGAGTGCTTATTTACAGCTCAAGGGGAGAACTTCAATGAACAGCTCTAACTAACTTAGTGAACCATAAATGGTCCTCCTGAAGCAGGGCCCCCAGAATCTACTCCTGAAACCTAGGCCATAATAATAACTGAACTTTCCTACAGCAATTTTTTTGTTGTTCTATTACTCACAGGGGAGTGAAATGGTTGCAACTTTATCAGCCTGTTGCTGAACTGTCCTTCCATAAGCAGTTCTTATCTAGAGTCTCTCCACCCTCAGTAGTTAAGTCCTTTAGTACCCTGCAGCCTTCATTCACATCAGTCAGGTTAATAAACCCCTTCAGAGTACAGCCCCAAGTCTTGTTTGATAGCTCCCTCCGAGGCATGATGCACATATAAGCTCTAAAGATTTTCCACCAGAGACCATGATGGGAGATAGGCTTACAGGGAGTGAAGGATTCTTTATTGCCCTGTTAAAGACAGAAATCCATGGCTGCAATTTATCGAACAGTAAGACATGCAAGAAATAAAATTTATCCAAACACAAACAGCAAATGACCCAATCTGGGCACTTATCAAGGGAAACAAAGACTTCAGCTCAACAGCTGTCACACCAGGATGGGAGTTATTACTGCCAATGAAAAGCAACCAAATCCTAATAAAAAAATACATCCCACACAGAGGGAACAGGAGAGAGAGAAGGACAAGACAAGTACATAGGGACAAGTATTCATTTGGCATGGGCAAAGACAGACCTGTAAAAGGCTGCAAATTACATGGTAATTGGGTGTGAGAAGAGGATCTGACAAACTCAAACCTTTAACAAAATCCCAACCAGATCCCACAATCTCTGCTATCATTCTGTTTGGTAGTGTTCACTAAACTGAAGCCGAAGAATTTAGTTTATAGGACGCAGGAGGGGAAAATAGGAATCCAGGTCTGTTCCTGCAAATCTGCTGGTAGATCTGGCAAAGCCAATTCCTCTCCCTGCACCTCGGTTTCACTGCACAGAGAACAGGCACACAGCATGTCTTATGAAGCATTTTCTGTCTTAGGAAAGTAAGTCTCTCTTTCCTTAGAGAGTTAAGAAATAAGATTCTTCCAGGTTTTCACATCACATGAGGCACCATTTGGCCTTTTTATTACCTAGTTTGTGAGCAGCAAAAGCAGAACAAATGCAGCACACTTGGCTTGCCTCCTCTATACAGGACAACAAATTAAAAAATTTACATTTATGAAGACTCCCTCTTGATCAGAGCGATCAAGCATCATTCCTGGGATTTTGTCACTGTGTGGTAGGGTCACCTGGCAACAGACAGAGAAAGCAGGAGCTGAGTTTTTCCACAAGCAATGGCTCAGCATGGTCGCACTTCAGGGGAAGTGCTGGAGCCAGGCAGCTGTGAACAAGCCTGGTCTCATCCGGGAGGGGGCACTGGTAACACACATTACCCAAATCTTCAGGCGACCAACACCAAAATGATGGAAAACTAATATTAAATTAAAATATTAATGTATATTGTCTTGATGTTCTAGTAATTTGATGACTTGTAAAATGAAACGCTGCATTCTCCTAAACTAATACAGGTAAGTCCTCTGCGCTTTTGTAAAACCCAGGGTATTCCCTACCAAGGGATCTGTAAAAGCAGGCACATCATTCCCAGGTAATTTTTTTGGCTGGCAGTGAGCAGACTGAGCAGTTTGCTAAACATAGATATTATGGATGCTGCCCACAGAGGTGCTCTGAGAAACCCTGCAGCCAAATCAAACAACCTGCACAGGACATAGGTCTGAGTACTGAGACTCCTACAACTGAAACATCAGAAAATCTTGGCCACAGCAAGTACATTCACTGAGGGACCATGATGAGCTTTCAACCTTGTACAGAGATGTATCTGAATGTGCTTTTCAGCGAATACAGTCAGTCTCTGGCTCTTTCTCTGGACTCATCCTTTGTTCCTTGTCCCTTATGGCTATGAGCTGTGACAAGCAAAAGCATCAGGCCCAGAGAATACCTACAAAGAAAGATTTGCAAGAGATAAAAAGTTAAATGTGGATGTTCACAAAAATATATGTCCTGGCATTTGGTAATACAGACTTTTACCTGCAAGTTGTGGTTATTCTCAGACACCTTTCTAGGTTGAACTTTCTACAGAGTTTCTGTTCCTCTGTCTCCTGTCTTTCTTTTGTGGAAGCTCCAAGCCCCTCAGGCTAGAATCAGCTTGCCACTTCCACACTGCAGACTAACATTTGGTTTTGTTCTGCATGCAAAACTGACTCATTCCATCACCGGAGCTGCGATCTTGCACTAGGCTAGTGATGAGTTAGGAGCGATTATCCATGCAGCAACTCACATACAAGCTACGTAAGTACAGCATTGGCTCTTTCAAAAGATTGAGACATCTCACCCAAAAGTCCCTGACAAGGTCCCAAAAGCAAGGCTGCTGTAGAAGATAACATTCAGGAGTCTCATCAGTTTGCACTGCTCTCAGGAGCTCTCATTTTTCAAACTTGGCCACTGAGGACCTGTTTCATTCTGAGCCTCTGACTCAGCCCAAGCAGCCCGACTTGCCAAATCTTGCTCTAACCAGCTGTAAGTTGCTCTCCTCACTGCACAAGAGCAACATTACCCTTGAGAAATAAGTACAACTCCCCACGCAGCCCGAGCTGCCAACACTCAGGAAATGTGTTGGTTGTATAGCAACAAACATGCAGCCATTTAGGAGCTCAGATCTGGATATCCTGGCCAGTCATCGCTCCTGTCTCAATGGCGGGGTTGGCTCCTGATCTTCCTGCTCTGTCAGCCCAAGGCCCAAAAGAGAAGTGAAAGGAGATGATGCGTTATCTGCTAGCAATCTCAGGTTTGCAACACAGGTGGGCAGTTTTGATTTCATCCAGTAGAGGGCAATACTAACATAGGAAATACAAAGTAATTACAGCATTGCATGCACTAAAATAAATAAGCAGAGGAATTAGAAGCCCTGATCTAGCAGCCCTGAGCACAGAACAAAGCACTTGGATAGTCCACGTGCTCATCCATCAAAAATCCTTTCCCAGTCTGGCCCCATTTAGTGGAAAGGTTGCCATGCACTGAATTTTCAGATGTTTGTTTCCAGTAAGATTTTTACTGTTCTAAAACAGAGAAGAGATGCTCCGTCTTGGTCATAGCAGAAATACAAGCCTTTGTTGTTGTTCATTAATAAACCTTTCCATCCCACCCAGCTGGACTCTGCATATTTGGTAAGGCCCAAAAGATCAATGCTTCATCATTTTCCCCACACTAGCCTGATTGATATTAACCATTTCTTACCAAGAGAGAAAATGTACCAGCGTTTAATCATAATTGTAATGGGACTGCCTCATGCTTGCTAGAACCTGAAATTAACTTTCTATGACCAGAACTGCCACATATGCACGTAGCCATCAAACATTTCTAAAGTTTGTGACAGTGGTGTCACCAATTGTGCTCTAATGAGTTTCAGAGCTTAACTCCATGTATTTTTTAAAAATACTTTTTTCTCTATTTTATAAGTAATACTCTCTGCTTCTATAACCTTCCCAGCCCATGACTTCAAAGTAATTTACAAACATAAATGAATGAAGCCTCAAAATAAAGTTTTGCTTTTGTTCCACTCAAGCAAATGCCCTTCTTTAGGAAGTTGAGGCACATGACATGACAGTGGGTTTCCCCAAGGTCATACCATCTATCTGCAGTGGAACAAAGATGAGAACTTTTTCCTCTAGCTCCACTTACCCATACTGCTATTCATATTTATAGCACAAGATACTTTTGTTTCTTCTCTGAAGTCCTCCATTGTCCTCAGATTATGGAGCTGGGAGATGGAGAGAAACTACTTTTCTATTCAGTGTTCTGCTATTATGTTTATTTGCTTAAAAACAAGATAAGATATTTTCTAATGTTTTGTTCATGCTATTTATTTTTCTTTTCTCCTAAATAAAAACACCCAGGACTATCTTTCCAGGTTTGGGTTTGGTTTTTTTAAAATCGAATAATCTTCACCATAAGCATTAGATAAGCCAAGTCCCACCATGACTGATCTGAATATTTAAAAATAGCATATTACACACGGTTCAGTGCTAGGTGAGAGTAACCTACCAAAATCAGTGTAGAGGGCTATTAAAGCCAGGAAGAAACAACTTTTGCACCTAGGAAAGCATACTAGTGAATGTGCAGATCTTGGCCCAAATTTCTACACAGATTCTTAGGCACCTAGCTTTCATAGACCTCTTTGGGACTTCCAACATGTGGTAGCAGTAAGAGGACACATTTGTTCATGGATATGAGCCTTACTTCTTCCTCCCTCTCTCTTCCAGCCATGCAGGGCCAATTCCACACAGCACCATCAGAGGTGTAAACTATCTCAGTCTAGCTACCCTAAGTAATGGTGATTTTTTTTTTTAAGCTAATTGTGATCATGTTTATGGTAGTAATTTTCTTCTAAGGCAGAAAAAAGAAACTAATTCAGACATAGGGTTAGGAATAGTACACCTGACACAACATGCAGTCACAACTTAAAGCCTGTCGTACACAGAGTTACTGCACCTCCCAGACATACAATAGCAACAGCCGGTTCACCATTCCTCCTTGCATCAAGGCAGAAAAAGAACAGTTTTGCCACCCATCACCATGGATCATTTTTTAAGAGCACAAAAACAAGGGACCTTAGATGTCTGGGAACAAGGAGGTCTAGATTCTGTCCCATGTCTCACAGCTACCCCAAAAACCTTGCCATGTCATCTCAACTCCTATGTCTCACTTTCAAAATGGGGATAATGACATAATTACCTTCCCTGGCAGTGACACTCAGACTTTGAAATACTCCAGTTCATTACTGGTGACATAGTATTATGCTATCGAAGAGCAGCAAAGACAGCTGTTACAGTCAGAAGAGACCACTAATCCAGTTAGGCTTTTCTTAAACTTCTTCTAAGGTTTGACACAAGATACTCTAAGGCATTACCACTTGAAATGCCAGAAAATTTCTGACTGCTAATACCCCTGAATCTTCACACCCTATCCCCGTGGCCAACAGTTTGCCTCTAGCAGGCAAGTAGTCCAACTACTTAGTGACAGCATTGCTCGTGCGAGCATGACAGGTTTGTTATAATAAAAATAGTTGCTTATTTAGATTAGGTATTTTCCTCCTACCACATAAAACGTAATCAACCTGTAGCATCAGCACTTTCCCTGCCAGCAAATTAACGATCCTGTAAGTAAGACTGTAAGCATGGGGTAATTGTGTTGTCCTGTGTAAGAGAGGCTGTGAGACAGCAGCAGCAGTCTGTGTACTGCTGCAGGAGGGCAGGGAGCTGGGCTGGAGATAGAGGAACAGCTCTGTGTCTTCCAAATCTTCCCCCAGCTGACATGTTTGGTCACTGTTACCACACGAGACGGTGCCCGACTGGGATTATCCCCTTTGTCATCCTCCTGCAACATAAAGCTGTTACTGTCTGAGAAAAAGTTATAAATTGGAAGAGAGGCTCAGTCTGGGACCTTGAAAACATCACACAGTGTATTGGGGGAGCATCTATATCACTCACAAAAGCAAGCAACTCCTACTGCTAAGTAAGGTGATCGCAGGCAGCAAGCGGTCAGGATGCTTCCTGCATGCAGCTCCACAAACGCATCTTGATTCAAATACAGAGTCCATCAACCTACTCCGCACAGGGCATAGACACCCTTCTTTCATATGGCATGGATCCTAGAAATGAAGCAGTCACCCACCATCCCAGTGCTGCATCCCCACACAGTTCAGATACTCCAACCCTGCTCTACAGTCTTGGAGCTTCCCCCTTCCAGCACACATGCACAGCCCAGCCAGCACACCTCAGTCGATGTGCCCAGTACTCCCCCCACACTCTGACCACCATGCAGCACTTAACACCCCCTCCCTACCCCCTCAATCTTGGCCATCACACCTTGGGCAAGGCAGTTCAAGCCAGGGTCCCAGACAGCACATCCCACCAGCAAAGGAGACTTCACTCCACACACCTGCTGCAGCAGGGAGACTTGAGGGCTCTATTACAACAGTGCATTTCTAGCAACAACTCATACAGTATAATGTTTTGATTTAGGTTGTTTTTTTTTCTCTGTGTGAGGCATTTCCTTACAAACCTATGAATATTTCCTGAATACCACCATATTTTTAAACCCAATTTCCAGTTCTCCTGTCTCCCTGAACATCCTGAGGCCTTTCACAGACATAATATATGCATGTTTAATAATTTCCATATATGTACAAGTTTGAAAACTGCTCAAAATTTCATTGCTTCAAGACAGATCATGCAATCTGCATTCTACATGTGCAAAACCTTGTACAAAGACTGACTTAATCAGACCCACATTTCAGAAGTCCAAATTCACAAGTTGCCAGGTGGCTGGAGCTTAGCAGGGCTACCTAATACTAACTATAAATATTAGCTACAAAATCATGTTCTGAGTTTAAAGTGTACAATACATCTAAACCGTGGAGGTATATCATTCTGCCTGCTTATTCCAGCTTCCACACTGAAAAAAAAATAGCACTGAGTTTGTATTAAAGAAACAACTATGCTTACCCCATACACACAGATGTAAATAATTTAAGTGCTGGATATATTGCCTTAACCTTTGATGCTAAGGCAAAACAATATCTAGCTACTACAGAAAATAGATCAACAACTGAATGAACCAAGAACAAAAGACAGGTGTCTACAGCTAGTGAAATACAGACCTTAAACAAATGTTGTGAAAGGCTCTTTGGGTAGCTTTTCTATTGCAGTATTTTCTCTAAATTGTCTATAAGGGTGAGAGAGACAAATGGCAGGGTATATTTAAGAAGCACGCTCTGTCTCCCTTTTAATTTTTAATTTTCCAGTGAAAGTGACAGTGTTATCTCTAGAAACTCACTTGCTCAGGGGCATTTTTATAGTCTCCAGCTTTGCATGAATTCTCCCTAGAGATCACAAGGTCCCCCGACTCTCATCCCATAAACATCTGACTAAACTGCCTATTAGACAATAATGCCCTCCAGCAAGAGGGGACAACACGGCTGCGTTCCGGTGCCGTTTCCTCCCTCATCCCCACCACAGTACAGACAAGACTGCAACAGCCACCTATTTTAAGGGGAAAAGTAGTAGACCTCTCAGAGTTCAGAGAGGCTCAGCGATACAGGGGGAAGCCTGCTTGAATGGCAATTTCACAACTGTTACCTAATGGTTTAGGCTGCTGTTTTTTCTTCCTTTCTAGCTAGCAAGGACAACCCAGACCACTGCAGGTTTAACCATTTAGCTCCTGTAGCCCACCACACACTCTACAAACTGGCAAATTCAAAGCCCTCTAAAAAGGACTGGAGACGACACAGCGAGAGACAATGTCAAACATGCCCCGAAAACACAGAAACCAGCCCTGCATTCCCAGCATTAAACGTTCTCTGACAAACACAGCCTCACACACAAAAAGGATCCCTGCTGGCCTCTCATCTGCCAGGGCTTGTGTACCAGCATAGGAACCCAGCAGGAAAGAGTCAGGAGGTCTCTCCTCATTTTTCACCCTCCTGCAAAAAATATTTCTCCAAAAGACTGAATATTTTCAAGAGGAGGGAAAACCCTTGCAGGAGTGAGGACAACAGCAATGAATTTTCCACAGAGCTGTTGCCCTCGGTAGCTATGCTTTGGGATTTACCTGCCAGCAATTCCAGCATTTGTGTCCCAAACCGCACTTACCATCACCATTCCTGAACAACCTGGTGTTGGGTGCATTCCCTCCTTGTACAGCTATGCACTTTCCTCCACCTTCCTGAAGAGAACTGCTCCCCCTGAGAAGCTTCAAACAGAAAGCTTCAAAATTCAGATTTTTTTTTTTTCTTCTGCTCTACCTTGCTGGAGACCATCCAGGATTTAGAGTTCTGGGGCTGCATTCTTCTCTCTAAAGTAACAGCAGTGAGGGTAAAGGAGCAAAACTCATGAAAATGAGCTCAGAATCTAGCCACTAGCTTTCTGTGCCCTGGATCAGCCAGGGATGTGAATGCTGCATAGAGAGTTGCTTTGCTCAAGGGAAAGAAAAGAGTGTGCTTCATGCAGCAGGAGCATCTCCGGCTGGTAGTCTGAAAACAAACAGTACTGGGGATGAAAGAACTATGCCCTTTACACTGCTCTTGCAGTACACGTTTGCTGTAATCTTCCCAACACAGACTTCTACTAGGCTGCACAAAAAAGAAAAGCACTTAAGATATTTCAAACTTAAAGCAAAATGCATATGCATTACAGTGCAGCAATGTGGAATTGAACTGGCAGTGAAAGGGACTGACTGGATCAGTTAGAGTTACTTTATATCTGATTTCAATTATTCTGCTACGCAAGAGGTGAAGGTCACAGAGCAATTTAGTGGCAGGGCTGCAGATAGATCCCAGGTGACTGACAACTAACCCCTCCTCCCCTCCAGCCCTGGCCTATCTCTTAACTACCAACCAGCACAGGAGTCCCTTATCAGCAAGTGACAGATGCAAGTGGGTCTCCAGGATGGAAAAAGCAGGAAAAGAGGGTCCCCCAGGTTCTGAGGGGGATGAAAGGTTGCTGGGGACATCACTTTTCACTATCTACTATTCTTATTTTTCATTAGATTACATAGAGCAAATATACTTGGCTATTAAGCAGAAAGGCACCAAGGGACCCAAAAAGACAAATTAACTCCTGATTTATGAACAGAAAATGCAATAACCATAAGAGGAAATCGGCATGTTGCTCACGTACTAAATGATCATTTCATAGACAAAACTGGGAATAAATCCAGGAATAAAGAACAAAAGCAGAAGGGCTGTGGTTGTAGCGCTGGGGGTCTAATCCACAAAGGAATATTATAGAGCGCACTATAAATTCAGTCATCTAGAAAAGCAACAGCATCACTGCAAAACAAAGACTATTTAGACTCACTGTATAGCAGGGCTAACCCAGACCAGAGGTTTTCACAATCTTAATATCAACAAGAATTTTGTATGTATGTACATACTTATGTATGCGTACATTGTGTATAATGTTTTTAACTTCCTGTAGCGTCTTCTGCTTCTCTACTCCTCACCCTCTCACATCCCTACTAGTGAGCCAGAATCCTGTTTGCAGCCTTCTGTTATTCCATGCTTGACTTCCGCACACAGATCTACTACAGGGACCGTGCAACCCTACACTGAGTGCTGAGCTATGGCAAACTTCTCAGCTGTGATCTAACTTTGACATAACCAAGTGCTAGGTAAGATGCACAGGGATCTGAGAAAAACAGTTAGCTCTTACAGCTGGAAGTTATGACTGAAGTGAGCAACAGCTCAGGGATAAGGAAACAGCAACTGCAGCAGTCTCATTTCTGTGAGCCAAGGAAAGGCCATCACACAGTAAGGATATGCAGAGCAGAAAGTGTTCAGTATGGCCTTTGAAGAAACATTGCTTAAATGCATAAGCCATATGTGCAAAACTAACTGGAGCATTTGTGCATGCTTAGCACATGAATAAAGTAATGAAGAAATGCATGACTGATGAGTGATAATGATTAATAACTAACAAGAAAGCACATGGAAACTGCTATACTATATACAAGGAAAGGTAGAAATATAAGGTAGCACAAAAAAGCATAGAGCTAAACCCAGGTCCTGGACATAAGCTGGAATCCTAAATGCACAGCTTGACACCAATGTGTAAGCAGTGCTTCGCTGGCATATTTGTAATTTGCCATAATGACTAATGAAAAAAAAAAGTAATGACAAATCCAACCTGGATTCATGCCTACAGTTAAAAGCAACTCTAATAGGACAAGATGCCTGGTTCAGAAGAAATAGAGCCCAGTAGCAAAAAACACACTGATAGATCTCAAATTATATCTGCAACACTTCTGATCAAGAAGCAAACTGGATGAAACATCAAGTATAGGGTGGCAACCCCATCAGCACAGCCATATCTTTCTGTAAAGAATCATGTAGTGTCTACTATTAAAAGACAGAAGCAGAAGTAAGAAATAACTCTGTTATACATGAAACAAAGCTTCTACTTCAAGAAGGCAAACAAAACTCAGTTTGGGTTGTAGAGAAGACAGCACAAGTGTCAATTAATCATCTGTATACAGTTAGTTATACACACTTTATCTGAAAAAAAAAAAAAATCCCAAAGTACTGTGGACACCCAACTATCTTCTGCAAATATGGTATCGAAAGCCAGATAGGGCCACACAAATCCTACAGTCATTCCACACTAGCAATACAGGCTATGGACATTTTAGCCGTTCTATCTATAGATATCACACAAAGACATACATTTCAGAAAACTTTATCCTGTTTGAAAAAATAAGTAGTAAAGAAACTAGAATTTAATCACTGTCAACCCTGAAATCTCAATAGGCTCTACAAAGTTGGTGAATACTAGCCCTACCCAACTTAGGCGTGAGGAAACTGAGCAACAGGTTAAGGGACTTGCCTTGAGATCAGAGTGCCCCAGTGGCAAAACCAGCAGCTCTGCGTCCAAATCCTGTGCTTTAAACACTAATGCACAAACTTATTTCCTGACCCAGAAATAGAAAGCCAGCTGACACACTCTGCAATTATCATAGAACAACAGAAAGTTTTGAGTTGGAACAGACCTTCAAAGATCATCTAGTGCCAACCCCCTGTGCCATGGGCAGGGACACCCTCCACTAGACCAGGCTGCTCAAAGCCCCATCCAACCTGGCCTTGAACACTTTCAAGGAGGGGACATTCACAGCTTCTCTGGGCAACTGGTTCCAGTGCCTTACCACCCTCACAGTGAAGAATGTCTTCCTAATATCTAATCTAAGTCTACCCTCTTTTACTTTAAAACTGTTACCCCTTGTCCTATGACTACAGGGCCTGGTAAAAATTCTCTCTCCATCTTTCTTATAAGCCCCCTTTTGAGCATTGAAAGGGCACAATAAGGTCTCCTCATTTTCTCCAAGCTGAAGAACCCCAACTCTCAGCCTTTCTTCATAGGAGAGGTGCTCCAGTCCTCCGACCATTTTTGTGGCCCTCCTCTGGACTTCCTCTGGCAGCTCCATGTTTGTCTTGTACTGCGAACCCCAGAGCTGGATGCAGTACTCCAGGTGGGGTCTCACAAGAGCAGAATTGAGGAGGAGAATCACCTCCCTTGACCTGCTGGCTACACTTCTCTTTATGCAGCTTGGGATAAGATTGACTTTCTAGTCTATAGGCACACATTGCTAGCTCGTATCTAATTTTTCATCTACCAATATCCCCAAGTCCTTCTTGGCTGTTTTCAATCCATTCATCCCCCAGCCTGTATCGATACTGGGGATCACCTCAACTCTGGTGCAGGACCTTGCACTTGGCCTTATTGATCTTCATGAGGTTCACACAGACCCACTCCTCAAGCTTATCAAGGTCCCTCTGGATAGCTTCCTCTAGCAAGAGGCACACCACTCAGCTTGGTATCATCCTCAAACTGGCTGAGGGTGCACTCAATCCCACAGTCTATATCATTAACAAAGACATTGAACAGTACCAATCCCAATACAGACCCAAGGGACACCGCTTGTTACTGATGTCCATTTGGAGATTGAGACATTGACTGCAACTCTTTGGATGTGGTCACCCAGCCAGTTCCTTATCAATTGAATAGTCCATCCATCAAATCCATATTCACTGTTTTGATCACTAAAAAAACTTTTAAAAATAAAACAGGAAAAGAGGCAATTAGCATCCAAAACCCTGATTAATGTGTCATATTTGAAAATAGTATACAACTGGGATAGCCCAGCAGGCAAGAATCTTTTCAGCCACATTTGCAATGATCTCACCTCCTCTTTCTTAGAGAGAAATTAAAATGAAAGGGATACAAAGCACCAAGGGAAATCCACCTGGGCACCAACTCCACCTCTGCTCTCCTCTCTCTAGGTCCTCTCAATAGCCCTTAGTCCCCCACTCAGACTCCACAACCTGTCCTCAGACCACATCTCCAGCAGCACTGAATGCAATTACTTTAATTGATGTGCTGCTTTTGTTAAGACCATGGTATCAATAAACAGGAGTAAAACAAGCTGCTAAGGAAGATGCAGGAAATTTATTAGAATGGATGCATGCAGTGGCTGGCATAGTAACTGCTGATGGCCAATTCATAAATCACAGCTGGATTCTTTGGGAGACTTGTAACTCCCAGGCGGCTTCCCTCACAAAACAACAACAGTATGAGGGAACAAATGAGAGACTGCTGTCAAAGCCAGTGCAAAACCTTCACTACACCAGTTGCAGCCTCAAAAGCAAACAAGGATCCATTAGCCTAAGTTACCAGGCTCAGAAGCAGCTAAAAATCTAACTGGAAGTGTCAGACAACAAGCTCTCTCACCTTCCTTTCCAGATGAGGGGGAAGTCACACCTCAGACACATGCCTTGACCTCTCTCACAGCCTGCAGTTTTAAGAGAGTCCAGTGACCCAGAAAGCAATCTAGTACCTATCAAAGGTCACTCAGAACTTCAGAAGCACCCAGTCCCTGCAACAACATCAAATACCTAGACAGTACATTGAGACTGCCTGCACCCAACACAGCATCCCAGGACCCAGAGTCATCACACAAAGTGGCAGCCCTGCAGGTCCTGGCATGAACATGACTGCATGCAGGCTGTGGCAAGACATGAAAGCACAGCCATGTGGCTGAGCAACCCAACCAGCCCAATGTCATCCTGCTCTCAAGGTGGCAAGTCTACCCAGAAGGAGGTCTGCATTATCCTCTGCGATGCTAAGCCCACAGCTTGGCAAGCACAGTCTTTACCCAGAAACAGAAATGCTGCACACTTTCAGTTGTCCCATCTTCTCCCCAGGGTAGCCACAACAGTCTTGTTAGCAGCCTGTGTCCCCAGTACCATCTAAAATGGAAATGTTAGGGTGGTGGTGCCCTGGCCCATTCCCTCTGGCTTTCACCAACCCCCAGGATGTGCAGGGTCCCTGACCACAAGTTGCTGGTAACCAACTATCCCATGCCTATCACATGGATGAACTGGCAAACTGAGGCCATCAATTTAGGCTCCTGCCTGAACTGGAGTCCTTACTGTTCTACATCACCCTTCTCCCATATCCGTATCTGTGGTGTCTGATCCATGTCAGTGGTGATGACAGAGTAAGGAGGAGGACAGAAAGGAGCTTACAGATGACAAGCGTTCCATGTAAATTTTTAATGGCAATAAATGTGTTTTATTTTTATGATGATTTAGTAATGTGCTTATAAATGTATAGACTGGCCTGAGGCATCATTCCATTGTATTAGAGGTTGCTGCTGCTTGCACTTGGGGGTGATAAATAGCACCTCCTGTGCAACAGATTCAGGACACTTCTTGTTATGCAAACAGTTTACCCTTTAGGGCACTGCACTGCTTTAGGACTAGGACCACACACTGCAGCCTTACAGGCTGTAACTGCTACACCCCACTTCAAAGCCTTCTCCTCTCCCTCCGATACAGCTAGGAATATCTTTAGGCTGATGGTGTAGGTTGAGGCTATCATGACCAAATCTCATTTCACTCTGTATTCACAAGCCCGTCTCTTCCTTGAGGGGTTCATCTCACATTACCAGGCTGGCTGGCTCCACAAAGGCCATGCAAATATTTCCAACTGTGCAACACTGTTCACAGTATCACAACGTATTGGCTTACCCAGCAAGACACGAACTCAGGGCTGCCTGTTTCTCCAGCATGTGTTATAACAATACTACCATTTGGCACTTGCGCTGCATCTTTCATTTGGGAATCCCGGAATGTTTTTTAGCAGCATCATTCTCCCCATTTTCCTTTGTGTAAGGAAGTCATTCACATAAGTCCAAAAAAATGTAAGGCACAGAATGAGAATGGGAAAAAGATTCTTCAGTTGCTCCACAGTCTGGATTTTACTGGATTATTCCTCAATATATCTTACAGCTGAGAAGAATTAACAAGGTGCATACTCTGAAGATCACACAGCACTTAAACACTATAAGCTTAAATCAGTTTTATAAACTGTTATCCATGAAACTGAGGCACAGGGATGGCAACTACCTTGGCTAAGGTCCTATAACCATTTAGCATCAGAATCATTTAGTTTACAAACACTCCAAGGAAGATAAGCAACACCACTGTTGCAAACAAAAAATGCTAGTTAATAATAAAAAGCTCAGGAATAGACATTAACTGCTCTAATTCCTGGTCAGTATGTAAACAATGATACCATGCATCTCCCACCACATTCCTTATGCCAGAGCCTTTTGTTATTTTTTTTTTTTTGTTGGTTGGTTGTTTTTTTAAAAAAAATTCTGTTAGGAGATCCTAGGTATGCAGGACGCTTTACCAAGATTTTACACCTTTCATTAAGGCAGGAGCAATAGGCAGCAGTCAACAGAAATATCATAAAAAGGGCCACAGTAAAGAACGATGCATATATATTAACAGAAAAAAAAAAATTAATGTTGATGTCACGGGTTCCCTCTCAGGTGGTTAGTACCTGACAACATTTGCACCTTGAGCACACGCTGCATGCTCCTGACTTACAGTGTACAACTCTGACCTAAGGGCTGAGGCTTCAGAAGTAGTGGCTATAGCTGCTGTGCACGTTATACAACCCTGAACATGCAATGCATACTCAGTCAATAATAAATAACTGTAATAGATTTGATCAGGCTTGAAAGTGCTCACTTTTTAAAACCATCCCAATTTAACTCTAATCTCTCTGGTTTGTTGGTGGGTTTGGGAGGGGTTTTTTTTTTTTCCTTTTTTTTCTTCCCTTCCATGCTACTAGCTTTGATGTCAAAAGCAAAAGAGTAAGGGCTTCCAGTACCACTGCCATCAAGGTAATAGATGTGATAGACTCAGGCTTACCACTGACTAGGTTATTGATTAAAATTTGTCAGAAGATGCTTTGGAAAGGCTGCAAGAGGCTTCAAACAAGAAAAAAAAAAAAGTAAAATGTATTTCACTCCCAGAAGTGTATTTCAAAAGACTGAAGGTCAATTATCCCAGCAATTTACAGCCAGTCTCAACAATTTGGCTTGATTAGAGAATATAATACAATAGGGGAGTTCTCCTTGCTCAATCTCCCCACCCTCCTTTCTTTAGCAGCAGGTTTGAATGTCAGAAACAGCAGAAAGTGCAGGGCACCTATATTGCTGAATAAAGCAGCAAACAAGCATTTGTAAGTGGATCTTGGCAAGTGCAGACTTAGAGAACATATGCTAACTAGCAAGCATTGCAGGAGAGTTTAAAAGCCTGAAAGATTGGGTCAGCAACAAATCAGCAAACAAGAGATGGACGCTTTAATCACCAAGGAGGTCATTTGATTGGTGGAGATTATCAGTTATTAGAGGAAGATGCACAGAGATTTGGCAGTTGGAAAGTGGATTTGTATGGAAAAATTTGATAGTTTTGCACAATCTGTTCATCCCCCACCACCCTCCCTCTTTCTTTCTGCACTGACCTGCCAGAGCCATGATATTTGCATTCCCCACGCCCCGCCACTGTAGCCAGAAAGCAGAGCCTTGCTGCCCTCCCACTGTGCTGTGCCACACACCCAGCCTGGTACCATCTTAGCCACCAGTACTGGATCTTTTCCAGTTCTTCAAACTGATTGTTTTAACTACTCACAAAGCAGGTTGTAACAGTAGGTATCACATCCTGGATGGGTAAAGCAAGGCCGCCAAGCTGCTCTCACCAGCAGCCAGATACACTGAAGAGTCATGAACTGGTAGGTTATTTGTATCCAAGGTCACTAACTGGGTTGGTACCTTCCTGCTGCCTAAGCAAAGCATTCTCATACACTCATGTCAACCTTAAAAAGGCCAAAACATGTCTATGGTGCAAGTGCTTTGTTTGAGTACTGCAAAATGCACACACATAATGCCTTCCCAACCAATGGGATTATAAACCCTTTAGGCATGCCGCTACCTGCCTGAGTGCTAAAGGGGGGTGATGAGTATTTTCTGTTCGTTCTTTCCTTTCATAGGTTATCAACTGCTCATTTCCTCTCTCAGAGCAAACAAGAACTACACAATCTTTCTGACCCAGAGCACGCTGTTTTATTTCAAATTGTTTTAAGCTGCCCTTCCCCCAAATGCACAAAGCTGTCTTCCTCCTACAGGAGAGCAGAAGGGGTTAAAAGCCCACCCTCATTCTTCTTGATGGAGCCCATCCAGCCATGACCCTGGCTGAGTGGCAGACACATAGGAAGTGGATTATCAATAACTCTTTTTTTCCTACCTTCTTTCACCCTCTCTCTATACAACATCAATGAGCTGGAAAATGAAAGGAATAATGCAGGTTTAAGAGGCCAATAATTAGGTCACAGCTGATCTCAGCTCAGATCAGCTGACAGCTGGTGCCTATCCTGCCCTAGCAAGCAGGGGGGCTTTCAGGACTCACAGGTTTAGGCCAGCCTCCCCTTCTCTCTCCACTCTACCTCTTTGTTCCCAGACTCCTGAAAAGCAAAAATCAACAACTGTAATGCAAATCTACCAGGTTTCCATCCACAGGAGTTTACATGGAGAAATTACTTTGCTCACTTTTGTCCTAAAAATACCTTAAATCCTCTTTCCTGCTGCTTTACTACTACTGTGTCAGACCAGCACCACAGCCAAGTTACTGCTCCTGTGCTGTCCCCTTCCTCCCCCAACTCCATCATGCCCACTCCCAAACATAATCTCAATGTTTGCTTGTTTTAGCTTCCATAATCCTGTTGTCTTGCAAATCTGCTCACCATAATCCTGCTTTTGTCTGTCAATACAATTTGTTTGCTGTGGGGAGGAAGGGAGGTGAAACGTTGCTGGGAATGGAGAAAGCTTTTGCTGCTGGTTTTCAAGGCTCTACCCATTTATCGAACACACCCTGGGAGATTTGGCACTGCTGTGCACTCCACATCTGAGAGGGGGGTCACAGCCTCCACGAAGAAGCATTTGCTGGGTCAAACCAGTGGATGTTGCAGAATTAGTAGCATGGTAGCAAGGCTGTGTTGCACACATGCCTGCACACACTAGAGGGAGAGCAGGCAAGAAAAGCAAAGCAGAGGAGAAACTCCACTCTCCCTTGATGACCGAAGGCCTTGCACTGCCATTTTTACCTGTGCAAAGCAGGGGTAGAAGCTGAGGAGCAGGGCATTGCTGTAGGCAGTGACACATAAGGGAAGAAAGAACAAAGTCTGTACCACTTGCACACTAACACAATGGTGATGGGCAGACAAACAAACTGGTAATTGATTGGTAGGAGCTGTGGCAATTTTGTGTGTTTGCATGAATAAAGAATCAGCTTAATCAGACTAATTCCTTCCAGTCAAAACACAACATGGGCAAAACTCTGCTGCACCAGCCAAGTTTCACAGCAGAACAAAGGGGCTACGAATTCCACTCAATTTGGATGCAAAACTGAGAGTCAGGCCAAGTGCCCAGAAAACACTTCTGAATTCAGACAACCACCCGCTGAAAAAGGACAACAAATTGTGAAACTAGGCAATGATCATATGATTTGAGGTTTGTTTGCAAACATTTCAAAGAGAGATATAGTACCTGAGCAAGCTGCTCCTCAGGTCTGCTGAAGTAGCTAGGAAAAGAGGGGGCTGCATGCCATTCCAGGAGTGAAAGAAAACCAAAAGCAATGCTTTCAAAGAGATTAAGTATCATTAACACCCCTTTCCTCATGTCAGCTCTCTACCTCAGGTCTCCTACTAGGAAAGGAAGTATTAAAATATTGCATTCAGAATATCCCTCCCCCAGGGAAGGTCTGGCTCAAGCTCTTTGCTGAGAAAAAGGATTTTTGGATTTACACTGAGCTAAGCTTGAGACCCAAGCACTTGGGATGCTCAAAGCATATTCAGATCAAGTTGCAGACACTGTTCATCCTGCACTTCCCATTGCAAGCTTTGCTCTGTAAAATGTTTTTGTCCGTTTTTCCCAAAGTACATCACCTAAAAAAGTGAATTCTGGGAAGTATCACTCAAGTTAGTAGTTTTCACTATCATTTATGTAACATTTGATTTCAGTCTGTAACATTTGTTTGTAATATTAAGTCAGTTAACTACAGAGTTCATCTTGTTGGAGATTTTAAGGTAGAACAAATACTCAGAGCCCATAAATCAAGTAAACCATCAAAGGCCAGCAAGCATTATTAGAAAATTTCTGCATCCTTAAAGTAACACAGAAGGGATTCCCAGACTAAAGCTTGCTAAGGCAGAAAGATTCTAGGAGAGGCATTTTATGAAGATGTTTATAACAACCTTACATGAGCACAGTACAAGAGGCTATTCATGCTATGGGAGCTTATAGCCAAAACCAATGCTACATAACCAGGGCTTTCACAAAAGGGCTGGGACTTTGAGGAAGGAAAGATGCAGAGCTTGATGTGTGCAGCAGTTCCAGTACTGCAGGAGTGGCCCCTTCCCACACTAGTTTCAAGTAGTTCAAGAACCTGTTATCCCCCAGTTTATTTTAGAATATGTTGTGGTTTAGCTTCCTCTAAGTGGGAGACCCCTTCCTTTCTCTTGCCCATGTTGTTGCCCTCCAGCTACAGATTAATATACTCATATGCCTCTGATAACCTTGCCCACCAAGGCTTCCAGAGATAACATAGCTTTTATCAGCACCTTTATCCCAGTTTCATCCACCTGTCCTCACCCACCCAGGGCTGAATTCCTGGCATTTATCATCTCACAGCAGTGTATCACACTCCATTTAATTTCTGAGCAGTCATCATCTAAAGATATGCAGCTCGATGTTGTATGCCTTGAATCAAATGAAGTATTTCCAGACAAGTCGCAATATTTCGCACTTATTTCCTTCAAGATCTGGTATAGATTCTCCCACCTCCTGTAGCAGGTCAGCCAGTATTACGTTCATTGCAGAGATGAGGAACCTCAGTCACAGAGCAGGGAAGCATCTTTTCCTCTAGCTGTGGCAGAGCTGGCAATCAGGTGATAAGGAACTGGATTGATTCTGGTTAGTGGTTTCTATTGCCACCTACAAGAGTCCCTCCCTCAGAGCTTACAATTTTAAACACTGTCACTTAGAAGGAAGTTTTTCCCCCCAAATTAACATGCTTGAGTGACAAGAAATACCACTCCCTTTGCACTCCAGGAGATGAACCACCAATGCTCCACAGGATACCACTCCATGCAGCCAGAACGGCCTTGCTGTCTCATCTACACAGTTGTGAGTGCAGAGGCAGCAATGCCATGAAAACACACTTGCTGAAGCCAAGGCTCCCTGTACTGGATGGCGCATGAGTTATACTGCAAGAGACTGGGACTGAGCACCTTGTTTTTAAAAAGGAGCAGCTCTTAGTAAGCCAGTATGAGGAACCTAAATATTAAATAAATATTAGGCTGAGAGGCATCCTATTCACAGAAGATCTGTAAACCTGCACAGCCAGCCTCCTTCCCCCTCACACTTTGCAACCTCATTCCCACCGCCAGGAATTCCAAAACAAGAAGTTTGGCTGGTTTTGAAGTTTGAGGAAGCTCTGTTTCTCTCCTCCACTTCTCTCACAACACAACCACATGTCCCTTACATTTTCCCATAGCAGAAGCTTGCGTGTTTCAGAGGTTCAGGCATAATTCCCCACCGTGGTCAGAAGAAAAGTCAAAGTAAAGCCATGAGACCAAGTGTTTTGAGGAACTTGCCATTCCCTCCCTTTCCACCCAAAAGTGTGTTAGTAAAGGAAGGTGGTGAAGTTTGAATAATGCAGGATCATCCTGCAGGCACTTGATGAGGTGACACTGTCTCTTTAGCCCTTATAGCCCAGGGACACACTACCAAACTCTAGAAGCTGTGAATAGTACATTCTGCTCAATTAACACAGACGCTGAGGAAAAAGGATAATCTGTACTTCTGTAACTCCTTCTACACTGGGGGATTCTGAGGCATTTTGAAATTGCTATAAAGCTTCAATGTCACTGAATACAACCTTTTCCACTTGCTATGAGACACAGTAGCTGCTCAGCTACAGTACGTAACAGTTCAGAGCATGGCAGAGAAGAGTTCTGCCTAGAAAGGAGAACGAGGGCAGAGAAGCACTGAGACAGGGAGGTGCTAAAGGTGCAGTTTTGGCCAGGACAGAAAAGCAAATAATTGCTATTAAAGAGCTCAGTTTTACATCCAGGCTGAAGACTTCTGCCTCTGCTACCTTATTGAAGGTTGGATGTGGAAATCGGTTTTGCCTTGGCTTACGACAGATGCATTTTTCAGACTCAGTAACAGCAAAGCCCTCAATTCTGGAATGTCAAAAGTTACGATCACAACAGGGTCTGACCTTAGATTACGCAATATCCAAGAGGTGCATCAGGATTTGTTTTAACAATCCACATACCAAAGTTTACTTGTGCAACTGTTTTACAACTGCTGACACCTTTGACTAAAACAACCTCCACTATCAGTGTGGCTCATGACTTTTTAGTTCAGAAGACATGATGCTGAAACCTTGTAAATGCATCAGCAGAAGCTGCTTCAGGTTCACTACTGCATTAGACTGGATATAATTTGCTCTGTAATCCACTTAACTGGGACATGCTTCCTTGGGGAAGCCTGTTTACCTACCACATTCCACAAGGAACTGATTTAAGCCAGCAATACTTAATGGCAATAACTACTGTTTAACAGAGATATTAATTCTGCTCAGTAGGGACAAAATGCTTCTATTAAGGAAATTTTGCTAAGACATGCCAATGCATAACATTAACTCAAGACCTCAGCAAGCTTACATTAGTTAAGCATCTTTCTGATTGGGACAAACAGTTGCTCCAGGTGCAACATTCAAGCCCTCAGTTGTACTAAGACTATACAATTCACATTACAGTAGACAAGAATTTCAGGTGGCCTGCAGCTGCCAAGCACCTCTCAGAAATGAACTCTAATACTCTTTATCCCATTAGCCCCCATTCTACTTTCCTGAAATCAGCGGCAGCTCAGACATTTCCTCCAACAAGAGAAAGCTAGCCTTTTATTGTCCTGTAACTCCTGCTCCCTTTTGAGACAGAAGAGATGCTGAGATGGTTTTAGTAAGCATATGTTACAATAACAGTGCCATCAACATTGCTGGGATTTTCTTCTTTCTGCACAGCTGTGAAGCTGAGCATTTACCCCAAATTCTCTATTGTGCCAATTATGCTGGGGGACCTCTCACCCAACTGGGAGACTGCCAGTGGAAACAGCAACAGTAATCTGGACTGTGATGCCCTATCCTTAGCTTATGAATTGCAAGGGGAGCAAAGAGAAAATACAAGGGTAATTAGGAGACCCTCGATATACCTGAGACAGTACATTTGGGTGGTTGGGGACATTACCAAGCCAGTACACAGCTAGCTCTGATCCAAATGCAGTGTTCCACTGTTTGCTGTTGCACTGTTATTTCTGCACTAATTCACAACCACTGTAACATCAAGACAAGCTTCCATATGCTTCATTTACCAACAGTAATTAATTTCAGCCTCTCCCCACACACACCCATTCATTTTATCTGACAAGCAAGTCATGAAAAAAAGTCCATTCTCACAAAAAGAACACAGGGCAGCTATCAGAGGTTGCCCTTCTTCTTAGCAAAGAAAATCTAATTGGTGCATCTGCTGGGTCATGGATGCCTTTCTCACCCTTCATCCTTCACCTTGCACCTCCTGCCCCAGCTCAGGTCTATTGCTTCTCCCAGGCCTCCCTCTACACCAGAGAATTAATAAAATGCTTTCTTCCAGATGAAAAAGGAATAACCGGCTAGAGGAAAGTCTGGGCACCTATCTCCCTGTCCAAATAATGAATCCATTAATGACCATGAGGTGAGGAATAAATGCATTAAGAGACTTAGCAAATCATTTGGAGAAGCACAGACTCTACCCCTCCTGCTCCCCCTTGCTCACTGACAGTTTAACCCACAACAGCAGTGCCAGGAAATGACAAAAAAAGAGAAAAGAAAATACCAGGTAATTGATCCCACTTTTAAATACTACTTTATTAGAAAGAGAATATTTTTTCTCTGAAATCCACTTTTCACTCCCATGGTCTCATGCCTTTTGTCAGCTGCTGCTCTGTTATCATTCTATGTCTGTATTATTTATGGTCTGTTCCCTAAGTCAGTATTATTTTATGAAATTGGGTAACTGTATTTTTAATTCTCCACCACATCTCAGTATCAAGGTGGAAGAGAGAAGTAACCATAATTCAGAACACCAGTGATGGTAACAGAAGATCACACAAAGTCAGCAGTTGAAATCCAAACAATGCTACTACCGAGCTGAAGTCACCATTACCTGATTAAAGTGCATCTTCACAAAAAAGCCAAAATGGAAGTTGTATATCATACAAAAATGAACAAGAAACAAAAGAAGAACAATGAGAGATTTTTAAAACTGTTAACAATTTTCACTATACCATCAAGCACTGCTGCTCCATATAGAATCACGCAGGTAGAAAATACAGATCTGAAGAGTTCCAAGACGACACCACAATTCCTTGATGGTCAAAAGATAAGACACCTAACTAAAAAATAATAAATAGTTTAACTTGCAGTTCTCATGGAGAGCAAAGAAACACAGACTTGCTGACATGTACTTTCTGCTGCCATTCCCAATGAGTGAGGAAACAGACATGACAAAGAAGGGTCTCAAGTCCAAAATACACTGTATTGACAGATAAAACAGGAACCAAATCAATTCCCCGCCTCCATATCAGGCACTAGTTTGCACAAGTCCCTTCCTGTTGGGGAAGAGGTGGTGCTGCTTGGATTGGTTTTTAGACACATTTTCCACTTGCTTGACCTTTCTATACCAGCAAATCTATGGGTTTTTAGCTCTTCGATCTTTTGCAATCTCAATGTCATCTTTCAAGATTAAAGCCTCATCTCCCCTCCATGAGCCATGTCCAGATTTCTTCTCACACTAAACAACGTGTCCAGTTGTAACAATAAACAGCTATGTCTATCCCAATCTACATAGTCATCTTAAGACATCTGAAAAACAGTTAATTCAGCTGAAGAGTCCTTCCTTTCACTGAACAGAAAACTAAGAACAGAGCGCCTTCAACCAAGTTTTCCCACGTAATGCTTACTTTACATGCTTTTAGAGTTGCACAATATAAGACAGTTGGGACTCAATTTTCACAGCACTGTCAACATACAAAAAAGAATTAAAGCCATGCAGGAACCAAAGATCAAGCCCAAACTATATATCCAAAGTCACTGACTACTTCTGGGCTGAGGTCTGACAGCAAGCCTGCGGACAAACTCATTAATGACTTACATACAAAGACCATCCAATTTCCTGAGACACCTAACATTTCCTGCCCCCTGCCCACCATTTTGAATTAACACAATAACGCCTAAGGGATTTAACCTGTAGGAATGCCATTGTAGGTGTGAACTTATTCTCCAATTCATATTTGACCATTTTATGAATAAACAGAATTTATTAGGCAACAACTTAAGATATGATAATCCATCTTCTCACAAGCACAGCAGCAGGGAAGTGAGAATCAGAACATAAGTAGCTGTTCATCCAAAAAAGGAGCATAAAGGTTAAATGTGTCCAGCTGAGCCACGCACATAGAAATACAAACCCAGTTGTGCAGCACATGATAGTAAAGAGAAAAATTTATGGCCCTTTTCTGAGGGTCACCATACAGAATAGCTGACCCATGTGCATTCATCTGCCCTTTTTCTGCTACTAGATGCACAAGATGAAAATACTTTTAACTCCACAGTCCAGTTCCAAGGAAAATGTATTTCTTGTCTGTAGAGCAAATGGTGATAATGTAAGGACTAAAGGCAGGACCTGACTTAAGACAGAACTCCCTGACCCCTCCTAGAAAATATCCATCAAGCAAAGGCTGAACCATGATGACAAAAAATTGCCACGCTTTTCCCACTTAGTCAAATCAGAGCATCAGTCATTGACTTTCATAACTGGACCCTCTCATTGTCATTAAGTTTTCTACAGAACCTACTGTAATGCAGTAGCAGGCTATACTGGCAAGAGATCTTAAGCAGCTGCTAGTGTGGATTTATCCAAGGTATGTATGGAGGCACAAAAGGGCATCTTTGGGATAGAGCAAAATGGCTACTGGGTAAATGGGACAACAACAGATTTGCCCTGATAGCCATTGTAAGAGCTCTTGACAATTTCCTTGTTCCTTGTCTCCCAGAAAGGAGCTGATGCTCCCTTTCATTCCCATTTTCTTCACCTTTTATCTGTCCTCCCACCATATTTCAATTTCAATTTCTCTGCCCATTCTTTATTTTCTCTGTCTGTCCCTCTCCCTCATATCCTCTCTCATAAAGCAATTGCCCTGTTTTTTCTCCTTTATTTACTTTCAAGCAAGCCAACAGCAGCAGCAGTGCCTGCTTTGCAGGCTGCGACTATTTTCCTCCCAGTTCAGGCTTGACAGTTCCGCCTCAGTGCTGCTCTCCAGAGACTCCCACAGCAAGGAGCAGCCATGGCTCTCACCTCTCAAACCTCAGTAGGTTAAGGGAGAGCACAGGAGAGAGGCAAGCAGCCACTAGAAGGGGAGAAATATGTCATACTCGCTGCAGTCAGCCATTTTGAAGGTCATAGCAGAGAACCCCTCCTCTCTGCCTGCCAACTTGGAGCTGTCACCAGTGTCGCAAGGCAAAAGCCTCTGAGTGAGGGACCGATGTCCCCTGCAAGCCACAACTTCCTTAAAATAGGACCAAGAGAATGAGTAAGCTCAGCAAGGAGAAAAAAAAAAAAAATAAGGTGAGACAAACAGCCAGGCTCTCAGCCAGCATGGTGCTGACAGCAAGAATGACACATGGGAACAGCAGACCAACTACCCGCTACATTTCTCACTTAAGTGCCTCATGTCCCTAAAGAAACAATGTGATAAAAGAGAGGACCCTGCCAGCTTAGGTCTTTCCCCTCCCAGAGCCTTTTACTCATTACGAAGACAGAAACAACGTGACTTCTCTGATTACAAAGATGCTCACACTGCACAGCTGATACACACCTGACTGTGTCCACAGCACAGGGCACACTCAACCACCTTTCCTACTTTTGGCATTACCAAGGCACACAGCTGTAAGACAGGAATCACACAAACAACATGCAAAGACAGTCCTTGATCCAAAGAATATGTAACAAATATTAAAAGCAGGGTGCTGTAGAAATATACAGAGAGGACAGTGCATACCAGCATGATGCATTTTCTGTACAGCGGCTTGTTTTCCCTTCATTAATTCATCCTTGTTATGATCAGTAATCAACTGGAATAACAATAAAACTCACCGGCAATGTGCTTATCTCCTCTACTCAGATTTACTCTTAAAATGATTCTCCCTTGCAAATAGCTTAACTCAGCTCCTCCATGTAGGTACAATACCTACTGCTGTCAGGTAAACCCCTACTCGCTCAGGCAATTTCTGATGCCAGTTTGTTGTGTTCTGTCTTGACTTCACTGACAGTTTCTGATGCTCAGTGTATCAGACAGGTGGGAGAGGTTGTGCAAGGAACAGCATCAAATATGGCTTAAGCTGAAGGCCAAAACCACAACATGCCCAAACACAATCAGTGACAGCTACTGGAAACAGTGCCTAAAGTGACCCAATCGCAGCTCCAAGCTAACAGTAGAACCAGTGCTGAGATACATGAGCTCAGTCTCAGCTGCATCTTTACAGGCTCTATGCCCCAGTGAAAATTTCACATCTCATCACTTTATCAACTTCAGAAGAATGTTTTGGAGCTCACAAGGTGTGAGCTCCTTTATAATCCAAACCTCAGTGATTTCTCCTATGTAGCAGAGCAAGTCCAGAATTATTAACTCCAAAACTATCACTGATTTCTAGCATGAAGTAACTCAAACCATTCTCCTGAATCATTATCTCTTCTTAGAGGTTCCCTGTCCAGTTGCTGAACAAAAATGCGTTACTCCTCAGCATAAAGGCCTAAAAAGATCCCAACAGCAAACCATGTACCAGCTAAGCTCTTACCCAGCACCAGTTTTAACTAGTTGAACAGCTCTCCTGGCAGAACTTTGCCTTCAAATGCAGCACTGAAGTCACTTTATCCTAAGGAAATTAACGCAAGGGAGAGACGAGAATCTAAGAAAAGGGGAAAGAAAGAAATGAACAGGGGCAGCCAAAGCTTGCAAATTGTCACGGACAAAGGACTGTCTCAAACAAGGAGTAATTCAACTGTGTCGAACACCTTTTCTCCTAATCAGACAAGAACACCCTTGTCGGCTGGGGAGAAGGCACACAGCCAAAAGCAGCTCAGAGATAGCGGAAGGTTAAGACACCAAAGCAGTGAAAACAGCTGCAAATATTTGGGCATCTTTGGCCAAGTTCATCACATATTATAGGTGACAGTGGCCTCGCAGAACTACAGATCCTCTATGACTTTCAAACAGGGAATTTCCTTCACACTTATCACAAACTTGTCAAATACTGAACACCAAAATGCAAGTCTCAAGTACTTCCCTTACATCTTTTCATACTGGTTGGGTAAAATCCCCAAACTAGTGAACTCAAATTTTTAAGATTGAGGTCAGCAGAGCTAAGATTTTACCCCTAGCATCTTTAGAAGTTTCTTACTCTCCTGCCTATTATCACCTCCCTAAACTCTGTGCAAGGTACTCCACCTTCTTTTGTTATCTGCCTATAACCTGCATAAATTGTATTTCCTTCTCCTTTTACTCTTGCATAGCACTGACAAGCATCAGAGCTCTGTGGGCACCTCAGACTAGAACAGAAAGGGAACGCTTAGGGTACTGTCGCATTGTCAGAAACACATGTACCACTGAACTCAAAACATCATGAGGAGGTATAAATCAAGACTGACATATGTTGACAGAGATGCAAATAATTGGATTTGCAGAACCTATACCTAGCCCATGGCAGATGCTAAATGAATTTTCATCAAGAATTCACCAACATCTCCTGAAAATTTAAAAAAAAAAAAAAGATGGGGAAAACATATCATTTATCACACTTTTAGGCCTGTACCCTGTCAGGTTAGGCACCAAACAAAAAGATGGTCTTCTCTCCAGATGGTTTAGTCTCTCAGTAATGTTTTGGGGACATCTGGTCCTTTTCTGATAATAGGCACAAAAAACTGATCCATCTCCCTGCAACCCATGGAGAGCGATACAGGAACCAACCTAAGTCTTCTTACCACTACAGAGAAAATGGAAATTCAAATGAGTTGAGCAGCTCCCACCCAAGGGCGGAAAGGAAAGGATGCAGAGCAGGGACAAACCCTGCAAAGGCAGCCCGCTGCTCTCACGGCTGCCAGACGCACTGGAGCAGATGCCGAGGAGCACACGACTGCTGGCAAGGGCCACTCTGTCGTGGCAGTAGCTCACTTAAGTCTCCCACGTGCACTGAATCCAGTCCCAGCAGCGGCCAGCCTGGCTTTCCCAGGCACTGCCAGGGGACCTCCTGGCACATCCCGCTCCAGGGAGCTCTCACACTGGCTAAGGACTTCAGCCTACTCTACATCCACAAACAGGGGAGCCCTGCAGGACACAGACAGCCCTCTGCACACAGTCTTGAGTTTCACACTCGCACAATACTATCATTAAGTATGTGCCAATTAGATAATATGATGTCAAAAGCAAGAGTTCAGAGATAAGCAATATGTAAGATGAATAGGCTGAAGGGATTGATTTATAGAAGCATAAATCATGAGGTGTTTTTATTGCTTCTTGCTTAAATTTATCTTGAAAATGGGATTACATACACCAATAGCAATATTTTTTCAGGGTACAACTCTGACTTTTGCGTCTGAAGTTACAGACCCAAGTTTTCAGAATTGTCCCTGCAAAATTATTACAGCTCTATGTGCTAAAGACAGTTGAATAGCTTAGAAGTGACTTGTGCTGGCAACTACCATGACTATTAGGAGGAACAACTTGCCCACTCTGAACATGAATATCTTAGTATTGACCTAAAAAAATTTAGTCATTTTATTCCAAGACAACATCCCCACCCAATTATTTAGTTTCAAGTACAGGCTTCATTAAAGGTGCTGAAAGGAATGTGTCAAACTCAGCCTCCTTTGAATCTATTGTTCCATATCGTGTTAAGAAAATTGCATATTTTCCAATTTTTTTTCCATAGGGGTTTAGATTTGTGTTAATGTAAAAAAAACCACCACAAAACAAACAGATTTCATTGGTCAGGAGAGCAAACGGTTATTCTTCATTCTCCAAATTTCAACACAAACTTATTTTATTTTAATAGAAAAGTTTCTGTAGAAATTGATTGGGGTGGGAAATGGACCGGTTTTGCTTTTCAAATTCATCATTGGTTTGAAGAAGTGGCAGAGATAATAGCATTTGTGTCAAGCAATCATTTAAGCTTTCCAAGCCAAATCTTCATCTGTATGTGCTCAATGAAATGAACAACACTGATTTACACAGCAGAGTCTTTAGTCCGCAGATTTGATTATCAATAGCAGTTGATCCTGCATTGCTGTACGCTAAACTACGGCTAAAAGAGCTGGTCTATTGTTAATCCAAGATCCTACAGAGATATGAAGCACTGACACTGCATGGTGGCTTAAAAATCAAGCCATTCAACTGCATCTGGTGCATTTACTCTTTCACACACAGCACCTCATGTGACACTAAATGGATCTATGAAACAAGGGCCTGCTCGATTCGCTCCTCACACCTCACTGAGTCAAGAAGTAAAACCACAGACGTGGCCAGAGTTGCACTGGTGTAAAGGCAACTCCTGAGGAGAGCAGGGCCTCATGGTTCTCCCCCACTTTCTCCTTACAGCATGTTAAATTGATCCAGGAAGCAGCTCATCTGAAAAAAAATACCTACTGACAATTTGTTTTAAACAAACAGTTGCTGGCAGATCCCCCATCTCCAGCGGCATACAAGTGTCTTGAAACACAAAAGGCAAGGAAACTGAAATTGAAAATTGATCTTGCTGTGGCCACGTAGACTGGAAGAATGATTTCCTAGCTGTGATTTTAAATAACTCTTTCTTCTCTCCTCCCTCCCTCTTCCCCATACACATTCACATTTCTTCCCCTGCATTCTCCATCTTTTGTCGAACAGGAACAAAGGCTTCCACCATCTCTCTCTTTTTCCTCAGCCTTCTCATCAATATTCTATTACCAAACAGGGCTTTAGCTCCTTTTTTTTTTTTCCTTTAATCAATAAGAAGCAAAGCAATGAGAGGGAAAAATTAAAATCCCCAGTAGATAAAGAAAAGGGTCTTTAAAAAAAAAAGCTAATCACTGCTAAACACTGACAGCTCACTGGAGTGTCACACACAACTGTGTGGTGTGTCACACACAACCTGTTTGGTCCCACGCTGTCATAAAGGTAAGCTACTTGAGCCTGCCTGCCAAAGACAACCAAGGCCGGAGAGAAAAAGACAAATAAAAGCTTTCAGAATTGGTCTTCATGGATGGTTGTCACCTGGACACCACGATCTGGAAGAGCAAGAGTTTGTAATACCTCGCCTCTGGGTGAAGGTGGCACTGGGGAAGCCCCAGCAGTTCCTGTCATTGAGACCTACCTCAGCTCCCAGGCTGGAGGCAGGGGCAGCCAAGCATCTTCATAGCTTTTCTGCTGTGGAAGTGCTCCTGTTTCTCTCCCAGGCCTAAACCTTCTCTCCCTGGCATGTCCACACACGATGCAGGCAGAGCTCAGCTGTGCTGCTATATATACATATATATACACACACACACCAAAATTATATATATATGGGATATGCCACACCTAACATCTTCAAATGTATTCTCACACACATTACTGAACAGACTCTGAAGTTATTTAGAACAGCAGCATGAGGGGAAAAAGCAAGTTCCCTTGAGACTTCCCAGCCTGATTTTGTATGCCCCTAAATATAGCCAAACACCTGACAAATACACTGGCCCAAATGCTGTAACTACTTAACCCTCAGTGAAGTAAATTACAAAACCTTTCTCTGACTCTCCCTGGACCCCAGTTCAGCTGCAGTCCTCAAAAGATGTAGTTCAATTACACCTGTTTCACTAGGAAGGCCACTGATTTAGAGAGAATGGACACATGGAAACATTGATTTCATTCTTTTCATTCTTCTTATTCAGCTTGCCATTCACTCCTTGTAAAACTGCAAAGTTAAAATGGAATAAATATGTCTTTATTTTTATTATTTTTTTTCCTTAAGGTAAACAAATTGTTAGCCAATGCAAAAGACAAGGAAAGATAGATGAAATAATTTGGGTGTGTCTGAGGCATGATTGATGACAAGAAACAGCATTTTCCTTATCCCTGTTGTATTATTGCTAATGCTTCTTCACGACCAAAGGATCTTTCAAGAGACACAGTAAGGCAGCAGAATAGAACAGAAGAAAACAGTCCCACCATGGGCAGCAATGCCTTTTCTTCAGAAATAGCATTTAGAACTAGAAAGTACAGTCAATTCAAGAATAGAGCAAAGGGAATATGAAACTGCTCAGAGTTTTGACTCAAACCAGTTTTACATCTTCAGGCAGCATATATCGTTCCTCTTTTGCCTGCTAACAAGCTCAGTTACAGCTCTTATATCACCCACCTATCCTAGCACAGACGATACCTCCGGTGCTCTATCTCTGTGCCCTGCTGTACTGGAGAGCATTGGGCTGCACAGGTTCTGTCACAGAGGAGGTAAAAGAAACCCCATCATCTTCTAGGCCTTTGGTTGGCACCTCACTTCTCACATGACAGAGTACAAAGCAACTCACAGGGGGCTTCCTTCCTTTCCAACCTTCACCTGCCCCTCTGACAATTACACAAGATTGCCAGGGTTCTGTATTCTTATCACACTCTGGCAGCGAGCAACAAGCAGCAATAGAATTCAGGAAACCACATGACAGTCTGTCCATCCTCAGGAAGATGACCACAGACAAAACCTGCTTGCTCAAACTAAAATAAATTCCATCATCGCTCCCAAACATCATTCACCAAAAACAAGTTACAAGCATCCTTAAAATTAGGAGATACTCTTTTTCATCATTACCTTTTAACAGAGTAAAGGTTTCCAGGGGACAAAACAGTGAGTCAAACAGGAGAGCTCTAAAGATAGTGTATGTATCAGCAGGACAAGACTCAGGTGACTCAGGAGAGAGCACTCCTTCTGAAAAGGTGTCACAAACCACCTCCACGCAGTGTTAGAGAACATCGTGATGTTACAGGAGATGGGTTCTGCATTTCTAGTTAAGCACAAAGGTCCTCAAACATTTACAATGAACAAAAGCTTCTCCTTCCTCTGTACTGCCGTAGTGCAGCACAGTGTGTTCTTTCTACTCGGTGGTGACATGGTCTTTCAGGTATGAAAAGATGACTCCTGCATAAATGCCACTTTGGAATATGTGTGCCATAGAGGAAAAAGTTATTACAATTTGAATTCTTGCTTTAAAATATGCAGTGAATTTCAAATATTTACCTGGGACGAGCAGATAAGAAGGGGCACAAGAACTTCAGGAAAACATACACTTACTTCACCCAGTGTTTCTAAGTCAAATCACCAAAACCAGAACAGTAATGAGTTTAAAACCTTTACATTCATTCATAATCATAGCACACCCTCACTCCATCCCAAGACTGCTGCCTTGACAACTGCTGATGGCCTTCACAAAAGCTGTCTGCAACCACGCTGACACCTAGGAGGCTCTCAGGAAGACACACTGGAGGTTTGCTCACAAAACTGCTTTCTTGCAGAGCAAGGAAGTTTGGTCTCAAGAGCAGCTTTGAGCCCACATTTAAGAGAGTAAGAATACATTCAGAAATGGCTCTCCCCAAAATACATTTTAAGTTAGGCATGGGCAGAGGGTATGAATTTAATAGGGGAGAAGATCTGCTAGGCCAAATCCTTCTGAATCCACGATAACAGGAATACAGCTCTATGGTAACAGCCCATAGCATGCAACTCAGCACACAAACATCTGTAGATTAGTTAGCAGTGGGTAGCCCATCCAACACCTCCAGAAATACCAATCTTGGAATAGTATGTGTGACCCAGTCTACGCAGGAGAATAGAAATAGGAGTCCCAAGCTGACAGGCTGGCTCCACGAGCAGGGCCCCAAGAGCAAGTCAAAGAGCACTCAAAGCTTGTAAATAACAACATACAGAAAATAAGTGAACAACCTGACACCTTCATAAGGAAAAAAAACTGTAGTAGAAAACAGAATTTCACACTATAATTCTCAAAAAGCAGATGTAGGGAAAAAAACCCTGTTGTCTAAAGGAGGACTGAATGGAGCCTAACACTTTAAGGGTTCATCCATTTCACAAACCTTTTTATTTCTCCTTTGTAAACCCCAAAAAAGGTCTGTCTCCCTATTCCACTGAAAGAAAAATAGAGATTCAGATGCTCTTGTCTGTGATCGGTGGAAGCTGCCAAGCAACGATGTGTTGTCTATATTTTTTCTATTGAACAAGGATCCATCAAACCAGTCAGATGAAAGAAGGTGTCCAAAGGCCCAGAAACCAAACGCACCAAAGATGAAAGGCCCAGAATTCAGCACTCATCTCCCTGAGTCTCCAAACCTCACAGGAAAGCAAGAGAAAAAGAGGGGCCAGTAACCATGGGTAACCACTCTCAGGTTAATCTCAGATGAGGAGGGGAAAATGCTTCTCAAGATTAATAGCTAAAGTATTCAGGGATTAGAGATTAGGAGGACAATCCTGTTTGCTAGGATTAAAAAGGGCTGGGTTCACATGAAAACCTCAACCAGCAAATTGCCTCCAGCAAAACAGTGGGTTTTATTATTATAATTATTATTTTATTCTCCTCCAATAAATGAAAAACATCAGCAGGAGGGCAGCAAAATCCATCAAAGGTTTAGAAAATAAAATCTCTGAGGAACGGTTAAGGGAATGCAGTCAAGATAGAAATCAGATATTAAAAACAAATATCAGCCCATGTTATTAGTAACATGGTAGATTTTTTTTTTTTTTTTTTTAAATCTCTCATTCTTTATAATCAACCTCACTTTCTGGAATCCATGCTGTGTGGTCTATTTCTTTGCCCTTGGCGCAGCTGGAGGCAGGTGAGCTGCGAGAACGGCAAAACTCACCCCTTTTGCGTGTGAGGAAAGTACAGTTTGAACACCTGATGGCTGGTATTTTCTGGAGAGCTCAAGAAGAGCTTCGTGTCAACATTCACTTTTGGTTGCTTGTCACTGACACATGATTAAGGCACCTACCAAAAGCGTACAGGAAGAAACAGAATGGGATTATGCTGTATCAGAAGGGGTTAATAGAGAGGGAACAGACATTATTCCAAAGTGTCAAAACATTCAAAGTTTTGGTTAAACAGCTTGCCTGAGATAATTTTCAGTGATGGAGCCAGGAAAAAACCTGGATCCACCACACCAAAACTGTCTGAAGTAGGCCCTAATTCACTTGACTACATCCTTGTACAAGTAAGAATGTGCAGTCTGGGAGAGGTTTTGTTTTGTTTTTTAAATACTTACAGCAAGGTAGTTTAGAAGAGCTACACAAATCAAATATTCCTAGTCTTCCACTTTATTCACAAGCCAGAAGCAGCTGGGTTAGCTCAACAGACCTGCCAGCCAGCATATAACCCACCAGCATGAGGTCAGCAAGGAGAAGCAAGGCCACAACACTGACCTGCAAGCAAGGGCCATACTACTGGAAAACATATTCCTCCTGTGCGGCCTAGTGTCACAGGCCCTCCACATAACCAGACCTTCTCTGTAGGCCTGTGTCAAAAGGGCCTCATCAGGAAGCTTAGCTTCAGTCTTCTCAGACACTGAGAGGGAATTGGGAAATTGGATTACTCCAACACATTTGGCCTTTCAGGTGCACAAGAGCTGCAAAATTGCCATACCAATGCACAAAAAGCCTAACTTCCTAACAAGAAAGCCCAGGAGGTTGCAGGTAACAATGCTATTTCCAACAAAAGCTGCACTGAGAGACAAGGGTTGTAACAGGAAGGAAAATGGAGCAGATATTCTTAAACACAGGTGTTTTTGGCTGTTTCCAAGGGATATTTAGCTGCAATACAGACTAGGATGGTTCTTGACCTGCTTTAACAGCAAGCTGCAAAATCACCTGTATACTGGCCCCTCAAACCACATGCACAGGCATATAGGAAAAAACTGGCTTTACTTTTTATGGAGCAAGATGTCAGGGAGGAAGCTTGTTCTGTTGCATTTGGAAGTTTTATTAAACTGGCTGTGTACAAAAAATAATTTATAAACCCTACCCTCGCTTTGTCTGATGCCAGATGGTGTCACCGCCAGACTTCTGAACACCACTGGCAAGCGACTCCCAAGGGAGAAAAGCTCAGGGGGCTGGAGCACCATCCAGGTTGAGAAACCAGTTTCCCATCATTTATTCTTCTGAATGAACCCTGGTCCTTTGGGGCTCCCAAGGCCAGTACAGCAGCAGCAGGTAGAGATCAAGTTGATTCATGGGGAAAGTGCAAGCACAGTGCAGGTGGACTGAATTTGTACACTTAGATAGAACTTCATTAACATACTGGAAGCACCGCTGCCTCCTCCCACCTCGCCTGCAGCTGTATCTCTCCTCATTTTCCCCTGCTATTCTTGGAAACTAGATGACTCACCTTCCTGATGAAACCAAGTCTAGTTGGCTCTGGGCCCTGACCCTTTTTTGTACAGCAAAGGCCAGGAGCTGGAGTTTGCTTGAACCCTTCGCCTCCACACTCGGGCAAGCCAGCCACATCTGCGCAGGATGATGGCAACACCACTTGTCTAGCACCAGTGGCATTTCCATGTGCTAACACTGAGTTTCAGAGGGGCTGTGTATCGGGTTCACAGTCTACCTGCTTGCTTCCCACTGCAAGTCACTCAAGGCTAACAGAAGGTCTAGGAGAGAGCAAAGTGAAGAGGAAGCTGTAGCACAATAAAGCAGAAAGAAAAAACCAATGTGTGATGCATACATAAACGACTAAGGCACACAAAAGCCCCTCCTAGTATCTATCCATGTCAACTCTTATCTCAAACACTAATTCTGGGCACCATAACTTAAGGAGAAAGAGAAAAATACTGGGAAAGATCAGAAAACTGCAGGAATAAAGAATTAGTAAGTATTAAGAATCAACTAGCTTAAAAACAACAACAAAAAAAAAACAGTGAAGTTGAGATGCGATGAATGTATATGTTTGCAGGGGGAAAAAAAAAGGAACACTGAACCAGAAAGGGTACACTCCATGGCTAAAGGGAGAAACAAAACGATTAGATACTTGAAAACTTCAGTTTACCAATATCATGATACTCCCAGATAACCCCTCACTCTCTTCTCTCTCAGCCTGCTTTCACACTGACTTCTGTCCCATCCCTACAGGCACAGCCTCCCTGCTGCCACATACTGCCATTGAGTCATGTTTCCCTTACCCCATGTGCCCCCCTACCTGTGCCCCTTTCCTTCCTTCACACACTCGTTCCCCTCTTTCCTCGCAATACTCATCTCTAGTACTGGTTAGAGATGAAGCTCTTCATTACAAGAGTCTACTTTTTCCATAAAAATACTATTTTTAAAAGCCCAAATTGATTCTCTGCTCTACTGTACAGGTGCCAACAGCCAAAACAGCTCTGATGCCCTCCAGCCACCACAACAGGGAGAACAGAGACCTACCTTCTGATCCAGGCTAAAGATCCACTGTTGGAGACTAATGGGTTCAAAGACAAAGACACAACAACTACTCGTGCTGGGTCTTCAATAGGGAAATATGAGGTTTAATACAAAGATTCATTAGGGCTATGGAGAAAATGTTCCATAGAGAGGAAGGCCATCTCACAGCTCAAGAAGATTAAATTGAAAAACTGAAGCTGGACAGTGGTGTGAATGGTATTATGCTCTCATTTAATAATACAAGCCCACATTGCTACGATGCCACTCACTAGCACAAAGATGCTAATCACCACCAAAACCTATGCATTGCCATTGCCCCTAGCATGGTAGTGAGACAAAGCACCAGCACACACAGGGCAGCAGCAAAGGTACATTCACTGGCAAAGGTATATCAGTCCTAATATAGCCTTGTACTATTAAAAAAAACACAGAAGTTTTACAGCGAATGGGGAGCTGCCCTGTCCACCATAATCACATCATTTGGCAAGAGCAGGAAAGCTAGGAAAATGAGAATCAGGTCCTGACAAGAACAAACAAAGCATAAAAGAAAGATACCAAAAAGCCCTCCCTTCAACTGAAATCATGTAAAAAGAAAAAGCAGTAGACAGAGCTCAATGTGTTTGGCTGAGAAGAAAGTTATTTACAGCAAGGTCTGGCCTCTCACTGCTACCATGTAATTCCAGGCAATTGCACTTTCAAATAGATCTTTTTGGAGAAAATCAACAGTGGCTTTGCTTTCAATCTAGTGGAAAATGAAGTCCTCCAAATGCGTTACATAAACCTGCAGCAGAAAGAGCACTGTGCACATGGGTACGTGCTCTCAGGTGGAGGTTGGTGGGCTTTCTACTAAACTTTGCCAGACCCTCTCCACATTTCCCAGCTCTCACATCACACACACACTAGATTTCCTCTAACTAGTGATGCATATGAGATACTGTGGCAGTGACAAGTTTCCACAGGCTGAGTCCTACTGTCTACATCAGTCCTGCCTCTCCAGGTCTAAGGAGAGGTGCCATCTCCAAGGCTCAACAAAGCTGTAAGCCTCGTTAGCAAGGCCCTCAGGAACGGAGTATACAGTTGTGCGAGTCATATATACCTGGCTCCAAAAGATCGTCCCAAAATTCACCACTGACTACAGCCCACAGAATTATGCCCCAGAGGCACCTTCAGTCAACACCAATGTATGCTAAAGTGTCTACAAAGGCTGTTTGCCAAGCCTACAGTGACCAGTACTGCCCTGATCAGTGTATCTGCAGCTCTCCACTTCTATAGAAAACCTGTCCCACTAGTGCCCTGTCATTCAAAAGCAAGGGACACTAGCTTTTGAATGGTTTACATCATTGACAACATATAGAATATTGTAGAAAGTCATCCCTGAAGCCATTAATCCAAGTATTCGACCTTGGAAAAACTTTAGGCGAGTGACTACTGAAAGCAAAAATATTATTAATGCCTATGTATGACTTGATGCAGCCTCCAGTCCTCTCTGCATGATTGTCAGAGGTCAGCAACATGGGACCACAAAGGTAGTGGAGCCAGACTCCATACACCCTGTTCACCCCAAGCTGTTACTAAGCTTCACTCTCTCCCCCAAGCCCACATGCCAACTTAACACACACATAAGTGGACATACACGCACACAGCACCAACCCCAGCATCCATTTCAGACAAAGGCCACGGAGAAATAATTTCAGGCACCTTCCTCGAGGCAAGTCAGAGGAATGGAAAATAGAAGGTAAAGCTAGGTTTTGAATCATTTCGAACTAGCTCAGATAACCTTTTCCTTTCCTGTGTTCACAATGCAATGGTAATTCCCACCATACGTTCCAGCAGGAAGAACTTAACTAACATTTTCCTTGGTTCAAGACATTGAAAAAATGACAAGAGACAAACCTTGAATGAGTGACTCTAAAACAAGTAAGATTAAGACAGACATGAATAATCCTTTTTATTGTTTTAGGAATACTGGAGCATAGGTTCGGAAGCTGTCATCTGGGTCACTGAGTCCAGGTTCTGCAATGCATCCAACTGTACATTTCAACAAGTGTGCAGCTCAGGCTTCCCAGGACACCTATTCCACTCATGCCAAAACATCCCAGGCCACAGAACACTTCCAACACCTTACAGCAAACTGCTTCCAAAAAACTGCGGCCTGTCTCTAATACGCAAGAGCAGTGGAGATTGAGGATACCACCACTACCCCATCTCTCTCAGGCAAAGAATATGTTAAAGAGAAGCCTCCTATAATCTTGTAAAACAAGCCATGCCCATTTCCATAGCAAAAGCTGATAAAAAAAAAAAAAAGCCTGACAATCTGACCAGAAGAAATAGAATTCTCTCTCCCCAAATCTGGCAATTGCTTTAATCCTGACATTGTGAAGGGGACATGAAATCAGGCATCTGGGATAATGCAATGACAATGGGAGTGCCGATAGCCTGTAGGCTGTACCAGGCCTATCTCTAACTCAATCTAATCTGCACTGTTCCAGAGAAAGATGGAAAAATTAACTGCCAGAAACCTATTTGCACAAAGGTGGAAAACATTCCCTGTCCTTTCTAGACAGCTGGACCAGTAAAGCCCCTTTATAGGATCAAGCATAAACCTACTGACTGCAAAGCACTGAACACCCTTTTCACTTCTCAGTGCTGACCCACACAAACTGCAAAGCACCCATGCCAGCAATGTCTGTCGACGGCTTATTCCTGCTGCAGTGTAGAAGACAAAATAATTCAGCACAATGGAGTAAATGCAAAAGGAGTTTCAAGAGGCAGCAAATATTGTAGCTTCTGCTAAGTGGATAATAAATACAATAAAAAAGTATCAGCAATTGCACCATCAATTCAGACTTGCTGGCTGTTTTTATACCACATAATATGGTCAGTTAAGACTCCACAGAAACAGCAGGGAGCAGAACTCAAGATCTTCTCCAAAAGCACATACCTCTGCCACCCATGCATCAGAGGAAGCATCGCTTTTTTTAAGCTCTGCAAAAGACTTAATACTTGATGTACATAACCTCGCTTTTCTGACAGCCTCCACTAGAGGACTTCTCTTCCTGGGAGCCATTAAATATACCATTAATCAGATTACAAAGCAATAGGTGTTTCAACGGAAGCCGTCTTCCACCCTGAGCCTCCTGCAGGTGGAAACAGTACCAAAACAAGTAGTGATATACCCTACATATGCATTTATCCTCCCTGAACATGAAAAGCTTTAGTTCATTAATCGACACACACCCTGCATTTTATGTGATTTACCAAAGCCACCAACAGCGTAACAGAGGAAGCTGACACCATATAACGAACAAGATGTAAGCCCTTTCTGGAGCAGTGCTGGGATAGGAGTGCAAGGCCGCTCAGATAGTAACAGCTCTCCCTGGCACTTGCTTGTGCAGATTTCTGATCCGTTCCTGCCCCCTTCCCCTCCTCCCACTGCCTGAAGTGGCCGATTTCTTTTCGGCATTGCTGCTAGTAGAGCACTGACATCCTCCAGCCCCGGGCACCTCGCTGTCAGGCTCTTAACCCCCAGCACTCTGAAATAAGGGAGCCCAAACAGCACGGGCCTCGGGGAAATAGCCTGCAGCTTTATCTCCTGAGCCACACCACCTCCTGAAGCCAGTGCACAAATGAGATAACATCCTCTTGCATCTGAAGGGTGCCCCTTTTAATCTTATGACTAAATAGCCTCAAAATTATTATTCAGAGAAGGCATTTTAAGATTAATTTATCTTAAAAACACAATTTATGGCCATAGACTGAACCACTGCATCACAGGGAAGCACTATTCCATCTTGGTGCCTTGTTCCCCTCCTAAACAAAGACACAGGGACTCTCTTCACACAGTAACATGCTTCTCAGCACATTGCACACAGCTATTTCTAGAAGTAAAGGGTATAGATACATGATCAAGGATCTAATGCATCATCATGGACAGAGGACCAACCTTCTGTCCTAGATAGTAATAAAGCCATGATGTTTACAGCATTCAGAAGATCCACATGATCAGTTTGTTAGACCAAGCTACATGAGCCTGCAATAACAAACTGAAAATGAGCAAGAGTAGCAATGAACAGAGTACAATTTTTAAGAAGTTTCTGCTAAGTGGGTTCAGGGAGGCATAACATTCAGGGCTAAAAATCAAATCACAAACACTATCCCTGCATTCCCCTCTCTGGCTCCCCCTTCTCCAAAGGAAGCATCCAGCAACACTGCCCGGATATTACATTTGCATTTTATTCAGCGTCCAAATCCAAGCCCCAGATAATCACCATACTTAGTGTATTTACGGAAAGCTTAAAACTTTAATGGCCTGAATCATCTGAGCATTACTTCACTCTGATGCTAGTATAAGTCTAATGCTTTTAGTAGTTGCACTGGTGGAAAACCAGTGATGTGATTGCAAAACTGAATGGCCTAAGTGTCTTATACAACTATTATCTCTGTTCTAGGGGAAGGGATACAGAAACAGAAAGATGCAGGAAAAACTTCTCTCAAGATGCACTGCAAGTTAGAGATGTGAACAAGACCCCCAGGTCTCTGGACTCCAAGTCGTATCTACTGGATCAAGAAAAAAAAAATCCCCTTCCTCAATACTATCCAAAATAACCACCCAAAGTGGTTGGTTACTTCCCCACTACCGCTGCCTCAACACTGGCACCCGCTTTGGACACCAACGATTCATACCGGAGACAAAAATCCCTGGCACAATAATAAAAAAGTCTCCCCACCCTACACGAGCAGTGCGGCTAAGACACAACCAGCGATCTGCATCTCACCCTGCTGCTTCCATTGCTGTAAGATACCTGGGTATGTATTATGTATGATCTTTTGCACCCAACTCAACTAATCAAGGTCCAGACTCCCAGTAAATGATGGTCATAATAGTACATAAGTAATATTTCTGCTGAAGCCGTGTGCTTATTTGTGGCTGGGCATATCCCTAAGTCCTGGCTGTGAAAGAAGGTCATGCTGCAAGATACTTGTCATATTTTCTTTTCTTCAGGATGCAGGCTAGAAAGTGTTTTGTGTGATACTTAAACCTGCCAGTGGGGTGAGGATAAGGAAGGGTCTCTTCGCTTGGCAAGAATAGTTCTGGGTTCTGTAAGTCTGCCAGATAACACATGGATAGGAGGAAGAGAAACTCTCAAATAAGCATTTAGATCAAAAGGTGCAGAAACAACCATAGAAAAGCTCACTCAGCTTTGGTTTCCAAGCAGAGAGCTATTTTCACAAATATTTGCAATACTACTGCCTTGTCAAGACTCACTTTAGAAAGCAATAGTAATGGGATTTCTCTCTCTTCCCTTGGAAAAGTTTACCAAAGCACAAAAAATTTTGCTAAAGTGAAAAATTTTCTTTCAAGTTCTCCTCTGCATAATTTCACTTAGGAATGAATGCAGAATCCCTCTAAACCCCCTGAAGAAATGAAATAATAGCTAGTGTGGATAATTTTCTATTTTTCATCTGCTTATAGCTCTCTAGGGAAAAATTGCTTTTGAGTAATCATCCAACGTGATTTTTTTTAAAAGTATAAAGTGACTGAAAACTTTAATGTTTCTTAACGCAAAAATAAGACAACTCAAAACCAGAATCCATGTATGTATGAATATTTATAAAATATACGCCACCACTGTGTTTAGCCACTAGAGCATGCATATATCAGGTTGTCTTGAGCTTGTGTTATCTTTGATGACAGTGAATCCTGCACTGTTTTAAAAGCCCCAAACTGAAACAGTCATATAGCATCCACCTTCTCATACAATAAACCATGAGATAAAGGCAGAGCAGTGGAGTTGGGAGCTTTTAGTATCCATGTAACTGAAACTTTTATCAGAAGTGAGAACAGGCAACTTAGAAATGCATGATCTGAGTTTCCTCTAAAAAAAGTACTAAGGAAAACGGGGCGAAAAGAGCCCCAACACAACGTTAATTATTGTCAAGATATTAATCACACCCAAGCAAATAATTTCAAAATTATGACTCTTCCTGCAACCACATCTTGATCTCAATGCTGGGTTTTTTTCACAACATTGTTGTGTTTGCCTACTATCTGTCATCTTATTCTCAATTTTTATCTTACATATATTTACTCCTTCTGCAAAGTAAATATCATCCAGGAAATAAAGTACAGTGTTTCTTTATGGCTGAAATAACTGCTTGCAAGGAGGAAAAAGTCTGTTGAAAAGTTTCAACAGCAGAGGGACTAGCCTGCCTATTTCTTTAGGCAAATGACAGGTAACATCCCCTACCCTTGACAAATTCTTTTAGAAATGTATTTCCTTCAGAAACAAATCAAAGCAATAATGAAAGGACTTCTCTCAGTTTCTTTGCAAACTCCTTCGGATTCATTCCCCAGTTTGGGGTTGGAAGCAAGATTTGTTTGGGGGAGGTGGGCCATGGGACAGGACACAATGGTCAAAACTCATCTTAGACCATGTTCAGCTGAGATGGCCACAGAGCAGGTAGGAATGCAGAAGACATCCACTCTCTGAGCATATCCAAACCATGACACTTCTCAGTGCTTTAAGTTATCACCAAAAAAAACCAAGGTTATTTTTGCTCACACTCATAACATTTCTGATAACCAACAGATTAGAAGAACTCTATACCCATAGAAGAAGAGAGTTCACTTTAAAGAGCCCACTGCCTATTTATAAAACCTTAAGTATAACTCCGGTATTGTAACCACATTTCAGTTCAAATAACAACTGTTTAGCTATAACAGATTTTTCTATAACATGTCAAATATAAAGGTTTTTTCTCCTTTATTATGTGTACTAAGCTATATGAAATGAATCAAACTAATACATACAATTGATTACACTGATTCTTCTATATGGATTATAAGGTTTGTTGAGTACTTTGAATAGGTAGATGACATAAGTTGCCAGTCATTTGTTTGTCAATACAGCCATGATTTGCACCTTCCCGCCCCCCATATTTCCTCTCAGACTGCTCTGCATACTACATTACATTAGACCTTGCAACATATTTATCAAATATAGCATTTCATTGTCATGGCTCCTGTGTTACATGCCTGAGTCAAGTAACTTGCCCAAGACTGCAGGCTCAGCCAGCAGAATTGCCTTTGCAACTGAGCGACGCCTACATCAGTGGCCTCTGCAGAGCCTACATACATTTCTCTAGGATACTGGGGGTTTTACCATTTCTACAACATGCATCAGCAGACAGATACATTGAATGCTCAAAATTTTACCTCTTGTGAGCAAGAGAACTGGAATGACCTAGCTAAGCCCACTGCTTTGAAAGCAAACTTCCCACTGAGGTCAGCAGGGCCACAGGATTTCACTTCTGATACAGAAAGCCATGTGAGCTATTTATCATTATATTTTATACACCAAACATGCAACATACAAAGCAGCTGTGAATATAGATAGTTTACGCTAGCACAAGCTACCTCAATTGGTTTGCTTCATCCTTCCTCATCATTTATTTTGTTACATAGTTGCCTGCATATTGCTGAATCTTGTTGTTCATTATGAGACACCAGAGGCATTGGACTCCACCTCCATTTCTGTCTCTCAGTGGCAAGCAGTGGCATAGCACCAGCCTTTACAGAGGCTTCTGGCCATTAGTGAAATATTATTTAAGGCGACTGTGGAATAAATACACATGTTGACACTTCCAGAAGTGTCACACAGTGCTTCAATTGCAACTGGGGCAGAAGTTCTTCCTATAAATAAAAATTACATAGTCCAGTTAAACTCTGTTTGTATTCTTCACACACTGCACGAAGCAACAGGTCTGTGAAAGAAGGTTACAATGATCTGGATCTCATGATTTCATAGCAAGTCTCACTGGCTAGCCAGCAGTCTGATTATGTAAGATCATTTGGGTCACATCATGTCTCAGTCAGGTTATTTCGCAATCCCAAATAAAAGTAAGACAACAGGACAGGAGACAAGGAGAGCAGGAGATGCACACTGACAAAGGGCTGATTGTATAGGCTTCCACATGAGAACAATCCAAAACAAATTCCAAGGCAGATTCCAGCATGCAGGGTGATGGCATCTCTCCCCAGATAAACTGTGAAGCTGTACCTCCCCTGAGAAACTCCGACAACTTCATCAGCCACAAGTAAGGGAGCCCTGGAGGTTAACCTTGAAAGCTCCCTGTTGGAATCGACATGTATGACACTGTTGCCTATTTGTTATTCCTTAGGAGAGTAAAATGTGTCTATGCAAACCCATGTCTGTTGCCATTACAGATCCAATTTAAACAAGCCCTGTCAGTTTGAGGATGGAAGAAATCCCAGAAACCTCCTGGCAGCTTGTTTGCTGTCTTTCCATATGTTAATATAATATGCAGATTAGAGATTATTGCATTTAAACATTTTAGAAAAAACAACTGGATCTTGAGCACAGCATAATTGCCTCATGAATGCCAGATTTTATTACAAGAGGAATGAAAAGGAACAGACTGGAAACCCCATCACAGGCAGGTACTGCTTTAAAGGAGATTATCTGACAAGCTTCTGGTAGAGTGCTGCTGCTGGATCTGATTGGGAATTACCATGTGATTGGCAGAGATGTTTAGCACATCTCAAAATAAAGCTGCAGTCACCAAAGTTCAGAGTAATGCAGCTCTTCCTAGTGAAATCTGAAAAAGTTGCTGATGAAGGATTTTTGTTCTGTCTTGCTTTTTTCTTTTTAAACACTAAACTACAAGTGTACCACATGCACCAGAATGCAAGATACTAATGTGGGAGCCACTGCCAGTGTTCTAGAGAAGTCTGACAAGCCAGAGAGGACACAGTAGCTTCACATAGACTCTCCATGGCACCATACACCAATCGCTATCTCCTCAAGCTTCAGCTGTCAATCTTAACACCATTTCAGTGGTTCCAAATCATTAACAGATCTGTCCTCATAAACAGTTAATCAGTGGGGACTTCTCTGTCTGAAGACCATCCTCATCAGATCTTTCTACCAATTACCATACTTGTGTGCAACAAATGCCATCTCTTTTTAGTATTCTAGGTTTCCTTGTTGACTGAATTTAAACACAGATTATTTCTCCCATCTGAGTTAAAGACTTAAGTGAAACATAGGATAACACTTTGAATAGGAAAATGCCTTGCTTCACCCAATTACCTTCAAAACAGTGCTGGAAATACTGGTTACATATGTTAACATTGTTCTTGGATGGGTAACCTCCAGATCTCAGGTTTCTGCAGAAAGAGCTGAAAATTTCTAGAAAGGTTTCCTTCTGAATCAGTAATAAAGAAATACCTTTGTGTGGAAGTATCCTGCTGCAGTAGGCAAATGGGGGTAACTTTGTATCAGTCAGTTCTCTAACCTTAAGCTATATTGATTGCAATTACAAGAGGCTGCAGTGTCACTGAAAAGGACATCCCTGGAACACATGAAAAGTGCAGGCTTTCCCAACATGTTTTTTAAAGATCTCATAAGCAACAAAGTTAATTCAGATGTCCTGGCTGCTTTCTAACATCAGTAATTATTTCCTTTGAAGTCTGAATCAGATGGGAAATTTTTCTTCATTCCTGTCCTTAACTGCGTAAGTTGAATTAGTATGCTGTTAAATGACAAAACATCAGTTGCAAGCTAAATAGATCCTCCTGTCCACACAATTCTGAAAGCACTTTGGGATCCTTCAAGATGAAGGATGCTTAAGAACAATTGTGGTATGTCCATTAAGGCATCGTTGCAATGAATACTGCAATCTTTTCATTTATTCAATAATAAATTGATTTCTTCCTTGGAGCTGATTTTTCCCTTGTGCCAGGGCCAGTCTCTGATTTCCTTCCTTGATGTAGCAGCAAAAAATTAAATTGCTCTTGATGCTCAACTCCCAGGCACACAAGTTCTCTAAGGATCAGACTTTAACATTTCATCATTTGGTTCAATGGTTTATCTTTGTAATGTCTGCGTAACTGGTGGAGCCCCAAGACTGTAGTCCCCTAGTTCAGCTCTAGAAGTAACTTCCTATTTCTTTTAAGATCTCAGGGGTCTATGGAGCAATTCTCAGGTCTCCGCTGGTAAGCAGAGGTTAATCTAATAGCTATGATACAGTGATAAGTTGTTAACCAACATACAACAAAAGAAAATATCATTATTACACCCACCTTATTTCAACACAAGAAAGAACTCTGAAGTATAAAGGAGTTCAAATAAAGCAGTGAAGGGAATTTTTTCCCTCTCATTTAATCTGTACAATAGCAATCTCCTCCCCAATCCTTTCCTCTGAGTTTTGGAATACAGTAATTTTTCTAGACTTTCTTCCCTCCTCGTCCTTAACCTCAGATTCCCATAAATGGGCCTTTCACAAGAGACACTTCTCATTCTGGGCACACCGGGCAGCAGCACACACCCCACCCTGCATGGGAGATGCACAGGGAGCTGGGAGAGTCCTGCAGGGAGAGAGGCAGGTCCTGAGCACAGCTTGTAGGCATGACGGGAGTCACTCTCATTTATATTGGACAAGGTGCTCTGTTCTCCAATGTAGCCTGTTGTGCAGGCCGTGAGGCGCCTAAGAAAACCATGCATGTCAGAGCCAGTTGCACATGGAGCAGCAACCATAACTGTCACCTGCTGCAGGAGGGACTGCAGACTTCACTCCCATGCCCATCCTCAGTAGTGCCACTCCGCTCTGCAAGCTTCTGGTCTGAATGGCATTGAACACCAAGAAAGGAAGTTGCACCAAGTAAAAGGGAATGACACTTGAAGCCCAGGACCAGTACTTCAAGATATGGCAATCCAACCTTCATCAGTACTACAACACAAGCATTGCTGTGTGGAAGAGTCACTACAAAGTGATGGCTGGTTTGGGTTGGGTTTTTGTTTGTTTGGTTGGGGTTTTTTTTTATTTCCCCTCTCTTACTGGTCTCTCATTCATCCTCTTATATCACACTGAATATATCATCCCTTTCCTTGCAAAAAAGTCCTCTCTGTCCATAAACAGTTTGCAAGAGACAGAGAAATTGCTGGGCAGCTTATGTATAGAGAATAGGCACAATATTACCCCTGCTTTTAAATGCACAAAACACTTCAACCTCACAGAATGCAGCAGGGACTGTTTTTGCCTGTGCAGACAAGCAGTAGCAATGGCCTAACCACCATGGCACAAGCATCTCCAAAACCAATTATTAAATCAGTGAAAACCTGCTATGTTGATAAGCTCTTTCTGTCCCATTCACTCACAAATGGCAGAAGATCTGCTGGGGTGCTCCAAACAGATGGGTTATGTTCCTAAAGGGCACACAGGCAACAGCACATCTCCTGCTTTCCCAGTTCCCCAGTAGGCACCATCCCCGCTTCCTGACAAGGAGCCTTGCCTAAAAGGCATGACAGACTGGTTGGTGTGAGTGCCCTTGAAGTACCTGCCAGAGTTCACATGCCCACCCTCAGTCAATGCTTAACCAAGCTGCACACACTTAGCCATTTAAACTTGTCTCATCAGTTGCTCCATCTGGTCTCCTGGGCAGAGCAATGAAAGGCTCCCATCTCAAGTTTATTTCTCAGGCATTGCACTGGCATGATGCCTCATTCCTAGGAAACACAAAGGCTTTATGGACCTACAAGGACAGGCACACCTAGGCAGCAATCCCAGGCTTAGGTACAGATACCTACATACCATCAAGCTGCACCAAGGTAACAAAAAACAAGGACATACATTAGTGACTACTGGAAAATTGAAATTCAGCAATAACATACAACATTGTCACTTAAAATAGCTATTAGAAGTGATTTAAAAGAGTTGATGAAATGTGACTTATGCTATCTGAATTTGATGTACTGGGTAAGCGAGTGTTACTAGGGAGGGAAAAAGACGGGGTAAGTTATCCCCTCTGACAGCTCCTGAACAATGTGTTTTGCCTGGTTGAGCTACTGATGCTCAGAAAGGGGTCTAGATTATTCCTCAACATATAGCTTAAACTCACATAAGTTTCTCTAGTTAGCTACCATAAAAGTAGCATCCAGATTTCAGTTCCCTCTTGCCAATCTTGTATTCTCCTGAATGAGACTGTCATAAATGCAGAACTGAATGGGCAGCTAGTTCACCTTTGCAAAACATGCTCTGACTCCATGCACGTGCACATTGGCAGATGCTCACAATACACAGCTGTTTATTCCTTATCTGGGCTTGTCCTGGTATGACATTACCAGACACAGCTACTGCGTGTGCTAGAATACAGTGGAGGGCGCCTTAAATGGTCTCTGAACAGAATGGGACTTCTGCATGGCACAGCATGACATCTTGTGGAGATTCCTAGCTGGGATTGGAAGTAGATTGTTGCATCACTGTACCCTTCCATCTGAGCTAAATCTGTTTTGAACCCAGTTGGCTGAATCTTTGGAGGGGCAACGTTACATGGATGTGGTGTATATTACCTTGAAGTCCTCAATTAATTTGTTCCTCATCTGACCCTTGCTCCTTAGCATGAAATACACAAAGTCAACTAACACTCTCAGAGCTGTACCTCTTTGCATTCTGTCCTACCACTAAGAGTCAACACTAACTTGTAAAATAAACATGCTCTGGGTAATTCAGTGGAGCACTTGATACAACCACTAGACCCATGCAAATAATCAGAGAAAACTTATTTGACCACTTATCTGATACTCTCAGTACCAGTCTCTCCAGCCTACTCCCATTGGCTTTCCTGATTATTTCATCCCACTTTCATACTGATTAAGCAGCCAACTCCTTAGTAACATTACAGGTCTCATAGCTTGCAAAGGGTTTTTTGGTATTTAAATGTACATTGCTGTGCTCAGTCTCCTATTATCACATCTCATTACATCCTTCCAAGCCTTCAGCAATTTCATTGCAACACCTTTTGTAGCATTTAGAATCTCCTTAAAGGTTTCTCAATAAACAGTCCCCTCCTTTGCCCACAGTATCTAGCAGCTTCCTGTCCTCTCATGATCTGGCTAAGGGAAACCAGTTCCTGGAGGAGTATAACACATAACCTCTCTATTAATATCTCCTGCCCCAGAAAGAGGAGATGGCTCACCTGTAAACTTCTGGGCTAAAATCCATTGGAAGACAGTCAAAATGTATTTCTTTACATTTACATGTTGCCACTGTAAATAAATTGGTAGTACCACATAAATTATTGAGAAGACTGAACTGATTATGTGTCGTCTTCCCAGAGACCATGCTGCAGGGAAACACCAAAAAAAAAAAGAGGAAAAGGCAACACATTCAGTTTCCCATCCAGGTGATAACCCAATTCATCTCCTGAGTGGTCAAAATGAACCAAGTTTGGGTGGCCAGAGACAAACACTCTATCCCAAATCTCCACATCAACTCTCTGCAGAATTCAAATTTTGCCTAGCTGTACAGAGCTTTCACATCCTTGCTGCTCAGAGATGGAACAGCAGAGGAAGACTGTTCCTCCTTGTAGCAGGTGCCTCTTTGCATTAGCTGCAGCAGATTTCAGTCCCTGCAGGAATACAGCTTCCTCCCTCCCCATTGGGAGGATTAACACTTGTGCTCTCTACAAGCAACTGCTTGTCTGGCAACTCTAAAATAAGCACCTTTGAGGTGCCTACAGGATACACATTGCCTCTGGTTCCCCGCACTCTTGTCAAGCTCTTGGGGTGATGCAAGCTGTCAGCCCCACAATCCCTCAGCAGAGGGGGGAGCAATGCCGGTGCTCTCCATGAAGAGAGCAGGCTTGCTGTAATTGCTTCTAAAAGCAAATTCTACTGGGCCCAGGGGAGAGCAGGGACAGGCACGTGTCTGTACACAGTCACACAGAGGATCTCTTATTCCTTTCAGCTTCTCCTGTGCAAGCTTACTGACCTCCTGCAGTATTAATCAATTCCTCTGTCACCTCCTTGCTCTGACATCTGCTCAGGAGAATGGATGAGTAAGCAGGTAATCCAATTGGGCAGGAGCAAAGCAATGAGCTAATTCTCCTGCATGACTGTGTTACCCTACTGCTCTTTGGCACTGCCTGTCCCTAAAGGCCCAGTACTCAAAGAAAAGCTTTTGGGCTTCCTACCCTGAGGATGGCTGAAGAGACCTTCTCCACCTCCAGCTTATCTTATTGCTTCTCTTAGTATGACATAAAAGGCTGACTTTTCTCATTTTCCAAGATTTCAACACTGAGAAAGCAAAAATGAAACCTCAATTTCTCTTCATCTCCTCCTCACTTTCTGCAAAGAAAATTAACATAAACTGCTTCCCCCCCCCCCCCCCCCCAGCAAATCAGACCAGACAGATTAAGAAAGCTTCTAGATAATTGAAACAAATCGGATCCAAATCAAACTTTCAGTAAAACAAGTTCTCAGGTACCCTTTAAAAAGTTAAAATAGACAGTAATACTAAATGGTTGGGAATTAAGGACAGAAAATGTCCATAAGGTTAAACCAGTCCATGTACAGGGCTAGGACAGGATTGGTCCATGCAAGTTACTGACCAGCCCTGTTCTCCAGACTGGACTTTAAAGGCGAACAACTGAACTTTTATTGATTTCCTTCCCATACACATTTAAATTCATTCAGTATAAAAATTAAGACAATTCTCACTGATATTCAGATGAATTCTTCTTTGTCCAGGCACTCTTGTAATCAACACTTTACTTTCAGTTGCACAAAAAAAAAAAAAAATCCTTTTCTTCCCTGGTTTATGCACTTTTTGGATGCCTGTTTGCCTTTCTGTCTTACAGGCTTTCAGTGGAACATCTCATCGTAGAAGAGCAGAGATAATCTCTCCCACCCCTGCCACCTCCCATTCATACCTTATCACTAAAGGATCTGCTAAAAACGAAGGCTCAAGAGTTTCAAGGGAAAAAAAACAAGAATGCAGACAGCCTTTTTCATTCACTATGGGAACGTGTTCATCTCTGCTTGGCTCAAAATAGTATCTGACAAGAGTGAATCACACAAGTTCTGAAAAACTCACACAAAATAAGCAAAGAAATCTATAGCTGCCTTCCTCAATCTCACTCCCTGCCTGCCTTTTTATTGACTTCTGCCTGCATCAACAATTTGTAGCTACCTGTCTGCTTTATCCTCCATAAAGGTAACACCAAAATAAGAGAAGAGTGGGGAGAAGGTAAAGCAGTGAATTACTGCGAGGACCTCCAGCACTGCCTCTTACTGGGAGGGATAAAGAAAGGTCAATGAGGAAATACATAGCACAAAATTCTCTTGCTTTCATGTGAAGCCACTGAGCTAACTCAATATGAATAAAATACATAGAATAGATTTTACCTCACTTATATAAATGCCTAAAACATGCCAAAATACTTTCATCGGTCCAGCCCTGGGGAAGAGAGAAGGAAAAAGGAATAAAAAATACACCCAAAAAAATGGCAAGACCCAAGTTCAAATCCTGAAGCTGATGCCCTCCCTAATCCTGAAAGAGAGGAGACAACGTTGCATAGCCTGTATACCCAGAATACCACTAACCTCCAGGGGCTACCTATGGAAGGAAGAAGATAATATTACCTTCAGAACAGATTAATCTCCATTCTTCTGTTAACTTACACTTTCAACAGCTTTTTGTCCACCATTCTTGCTCCAGTCTTCCTCTATTCCCCTAACCTGGTAATTATACCTACTGACACTCTTTTACGTATAACACACCAAGCCAGAGATAATAGCTTCATTTTTATGAATAGAGGGTCCAAGGACTAAAATCAAGTAATAAGCAAAAACACATTGGAAAGGCTATACCCATGTAATTACAAGCCACAAAACGGTTGGTTTGAATTTAGCTCCCAATTCTTTTCAAGTCAAAGAAAAGTTTATATATAATGTTCTCTCCAAGCATTTGACTTTTTTCTTCTATTCTTTTCCTTTCCCTGACCCTTTCTATTTTCTGTTGCTTTAAACATCCATCCTTGTGGATGATCCTATGTTGTTGAAAAGCTGTAAAAAAAAAAAAGGAAAACAAGAGAAAAGCATCAGCTTTTGTGTGTGTATACATATGTGTATGTATAAACACACATCTTTCTGTACACAAGCGGATATATGAAAACCCACCACACTCGAGAATAATCAAGGAATTACTATGTATTTTTATGTATATCTACATAAATTTATACACACTCACACCCCTTTCCATGTAGATTTAGTATCAATCACAATGAGAACAAAGCGTCAGGAGGGAGCACCTAGGACAACAGTCATCTTGGGACTGTAGTTATAGCCACAGGGGAGGTGCCACAAGTTATGCACACAATAGACAACACTAGTCCCTAGCTGGAGTACACAGCACCTCCACCCCTCTATATGCCCATGAGTTTCTGCTTGGTGGAAACCAAACCACACAGGCTGCTCACCCTGGCCTCAGCCCAGCATGTAATGAGCAAGCATTCCATGGTCACATCTGGACCTGAAAGCTGGAAATCACCAGGTTTGCAGTTTAAATGCCCATGAGGGGTAAGAAAAAAAAAAAAATCAAAGCAAATGTTAGAAGTTATTAGAAAAGGATCTCTGCCGAACTCAAGAGCATCATTATACTACTGCATACATTTTAAAAGGAAAAAGATGAAGTACAAACACTCTGAGCAGTAGTACTACGGAACTGTTAGATCACACAGATTTTGAATTCAGCCAGTGTAGAGCTACATAAGAAAAACAAACAACCATAGTACTATAATGTTAAATTTGTTCAAATTTCTCAAGAGGCAGAAGAAAGGCTACAAAAGTACAATTTCTTAGAGAGAATGCTTGAAACCCATTCAAAAAGTCTTCTAAAATTTCTCAGTTTAAAACATCTTTGTCTGACATGTACAAAAAAAATCCCTCATGGAGGCTTAAAATGTATGTAGTTTTTTCCTCATTTGACAACTTAAGAGTCTGCAGTTTATTTTCTTAGCGTTATGGAGCATTTTTTAAAGTTTTTTTTATATATATATATTTAGTTACATGCCAAACATACTGACTTTTTATTACAGTAATGCTCCTTTTTTAACTTGGTTTTGTTACACAGATAGGTAAAGCCTTACATGGTTCAAACCCTGCAATCATGACCAAACCTCCCACTTCCATTCTAAACAAGTCTCCTTAAAAGCCAAAACAAGCAGGTTGTGTCCAACTCCTCCACAAAAGTCATAAGTCTACGTAATTTGGGGTTTGCTGTCATTTATAACTAATTTTGTTACAAGCAGAGAGAAAAAATAAATAAAAAAGGAAATCCTTTTATTTTGAAACTCAGGTTACCTTTGCTACAGAAAGACCTATTGAAATGGGAGGTCTTCCTACAGAATATGGTGGAAATTCCATTGCTCAAGTAACCTGAGATAGGATCAGCAAGTCCCCCATACAGACTAGGCGTAACTGGGTGAAAGGCAAGCTCAGCCTTACTAAGTGTCTTCTGTTCACATCTACAGCAGTATAAAGCATCTGTCTTCCCCCAAGCAGCACAGAGGGAGGAATCTTTTTCGCATAGAAAGTCATCTTGAGCAACACGCTGTAGTCAAATTAAGTGAATGAGTCACACCATAACACCAAGAAATATCAGACACATTTCCTACGATGACCTTGATTCCACTCATGCAAGAGCAAATATTCCTAGAAGTTGAAAGCCTGGATATAGGGGAAGTAGACGAAATAAACCACATAGGATTTATTGATTTGGTACACTGGCACACACTTTGATTCATCCAGTCCTCTGGAATCCACCAAAACCATTTAAGAAAGCCAGAACAAGTCACTAGTCTCATCTTGCAAATTAATACACCCAACAAGCATCTCCTGTGCAGCTACAGCACACAAAGTTCATCCCTGCAGCATCCACCCAGAGGCACTATTTAGTAAAACTGTTTTACATATCAGCCAGACAATTGCTTAACAGAAATCTTAGTAGTAGGATCTTCTTACCTGTAGGGAAACTTGAGGCGAGAAGACTAAGTTACTTGGAGGGAAACCAAAACAAAAAAGGCAGTACATTTTTTTTTTTTTTTAAGCAAGTGGAATCGCCATTAGACTGATCCCAGAGCTTTTACAGGCTAAGACTAGGGCTTTGGAAAAGGGAATACCAGTGGGAGCATTCAGTAGCACCCAGAGATGGTCATCCTAGCAAATAAACCAGTTATGAATAAGCTTTTGAATCAGGTACTTGATAGAACATATGATAATATGAAGATTCAATCCAAAGGTCTCAAGAGCCATCCATCATTTGATTTAGGTGAAAGATAAACTCTCTTCTCAGTCCAATGCTCTGTCCACTGGACAGCAATAACTTTCCTCTGAGAAATGTTCCTAGGTCAGTGTGACTGGTCATCTGCAAATGTCATTCTCTCACTCAGATGTCAGCCTGGGGTCTGATACTGTGGAAAAACTCAGCAAGGAGCTCGTACAAGAGCCGATAAATCAAAGAGCCCATTCAACACCTATGTGCATTCCTACACACAATCCATTTCTTATGAGTCAAAAAGCATTAGATGATAATTTTGTGACCGCAGAGCTGCTTTGGGCCTTGTTTTAAATTGGACTAAGTTTAAGAACTTATAAACCATACCCTAATTCCTCACAGCCAGCCAGGTGCTTAAACAAGGGTCAGGTTGGAATGTAAAGTGCTGCATATCTCCATCATCAGCATCCCAGAACTGTTCAGTTCCCTCAGACAAGAGCTGGATTGAATTTGAGTGCCCTGAAGTATTTTATACGAAACAGCATAGCATAGTCTCTACCTCCCATCCTTACAATTCTCTCCTCCTTTGATCTAGGCAGGAGAAAATAGGATAATTATATTTTTATTCTAGATGCACAAAGTCTCCATTTCCAATAAACAATGTCTCCTTTAAAGACAGGCAGCTGGATAATGGTTGGAAAGCAAAGTGGAGGGAGACAAAGACAGTGGCCATAACCCCACAAATCCACTGCCACTGTATTATTTTTGATTTTCAGAACAGAATACTTTGCCTAAAAGTATTTCCCCCCCCCTTTCTTTTGTTTCTCTTCTATTATTTTAGCATAGGAAAGAATAAAAAAAATTAATTTTAAAGTGTGCTTCCAAAGTTATTCTGAATTATTGATCCGTTACTACTTATGCTCCTCTCAGATGATTAAGTGTATATAGGCAATATATATGTGACCTAAGTCCTGTAATTCCTTAAATTCTACATCTTGAAAGTATCTATAGATCTGACAATGCAATTACAGGGCTGCATACCAACAAGGCAGGGAAAGAGATTAAAGAGAGCTGATATCAGAAGAGATTTTCATAGCACAAGGCAAGTTTGTGTGATGCAGGAAAGTTATTTCAGATAAAACAGAGATCCTTGTTTGGCTTTTGCTCACACAATGACCAGATTATGTGAAAGCTCCGCAGCAGCTCTGCTACTTAGAGAAAGCAATAGCTGGAGATTTTTAAAACAAAAACCAGGTAACCCTAAAATAACTTATTGAAGGAATGCAAAGCCATGAAGTTATTTGTCCAAACATAAGGTTTGACTGTGCTTCTTGTTGAGCCCAAAAAAAGCTCAAATCTGGCAATATGCTGCAGGTTGACCTCCTGATGGCTATGGAAAAGCTAGTCTCAAACTTCTGCACACTGAGATTTGGCAAGTTGGGCCTTGGCATTTCACCAGAGACAGGAATTGCACTGTAAATGATGTATCAGAAAATGAAGGACCAAATCGTAATAGTCATAGATTTTGCAGCAGAGCTGGCACCAACAAGATGTAGATGAAAGGGATAAGAAATTACATGGCATTACATTTATTAGTATATTACCAAGACCTGGCTGCCTATCCTGTACTGGCTTCTTTCCTGCTTCTGTTCATTTTACCATTGACTAACATGTGAAGCAGCATCTTCACTTGTCCATCACCAGTAAAAGTGGGATTTACATGCTGTCCAATTCCAAAAGAGAAAAGCTGGGTGGTTTTCAGCAAAGAGAAGCATTATTATTATTTTATAACAACTTCCAGGAAATATTGTTCCTATGTGACTGTAGATGGGCTCCTTTCCCTGCCCACCCCACACCTTATCAATTCAACTAGAGATAGTATTCATTTGTGAAGCTGAGCAGAAAAAAGAAAAAATAGATAGGCAAGCAATTTGTCTGCTAAAAGCATTGTCTGGATGATGACAAGACCTTCCCAATTTCAACATATAATTGATAACAATTTTTGCAATTGAAAAGTGTTCACTTTATCCCTAATGTTTTAGCTTGTCCAAAAACAAATCCAGGGTTCATATAGCATTTGGAGAACTACACAGATGATATACTGTATGGCTAAGTACTCATAATTTAAAACATTTCAGTGGGCTGTCTGCATACCCTAAGAAGGTCTTCAGTCTAAGAGAGACCAAAATTAAACAGTCTCACCTTGTAAAATATTTATATTAAAATGTTGCATAATAGGAAGTGCCAGATCAGTGAACCAACAAGCATAAGAAACGTGTAACACTGAAAGTAACAGCCCTGACTGAAAATTTACTCAAAATATGCTGTGCTTTTTACTGCTAAGGTGGGCAACATCTCTCAGATCGCTGCATACCACTAATAGGTCAGGATAGATCTTGGCTTGCTAGTCTTGCCTGTTAGATTATTTGGATACAGGAAGACCTACAGTATCTAAAAATTTTTTGCTGTGTGTCATAAGAGCCCAGCCCAAAGCCTAGTGAATTTAATGACAGTAATGGGCTCTGAATTACATGTACATTCACTTTAACAAACAAAACAGTCTTAAATCTTCCCTTGGTCAACACAGTATTTGAATGTATCATGGTCTAAATTACACAAATATATTCATTTCAACAGGAAATTAAATAAAAATTCAGAGTAATTATACTTACATATATACTTCAGAACAAAATTTAAAACCTCCAGAAAACTTCAAAATAAACACTCTGCTTCCCAAGATGGAAAATTCTAAATATCACTGCACTAAAAATGTGATTTATCATGTCACAAAAGTTTTTAGAAGAAATTCTTTTTCTCACATACAGATGACACAATAACTGTTCTGCACAATTTATTTTGATATAAAATTCACTCTTTTGTGCTGTCCAAATATTTTCCAAGTGTCACAGACTTCTGAACTGAAACTAAGCAAGTCCATCAAAGAAACAAGAGGGAGCAAGATATGCTTCAGCAAGTGAGTAGATCATGACAGTATCTTTTGGCAGTGATGAGAGGGAGACAATTTCAGATTGTGGAATATGCTTCTTCAGAGGGGGTCTTTCTGCTAAAGTGGTCAGCAGTGGGAAGGCCAACAGTGCTGACCACTGTGTTGGGTTTGCATGGCAAGGTTTTGGTAGCAGGAGCGGGGGGCTACAGGGGTGGCTTCTGTGAGAAGCTGCTAGAAGCTTCCCCTGTGTCTGACAGAGCCAATGCCAGCCAGCTCCAAGACAGACCCGCTGCTGGCCAAGGCCAAGCCAATCAGCGCCTCTGTGATAACATATTTAAGAAGAAGAAAAAAACAGTTAGAGAGAGATTTTGCAGCCGGAGAGAGGAGTGAGAAGATGTAAGAAACTCTGCAGACACCAAGGTCAGTGAGGAAGGAGGGGGAGGAGGTGCTCCAGGCACCAGAGCAGAGATCCCCCTGCAGCCCGTGGTGAAGGCCATGGTGAAGCAGGCTGTCCCCCTGCAGCCCATGGAGGAAGGATGAGGGGGTGTAGAGATTCCACCTGCAGCCCGTGGAGGACCCCACGCCGGAGCAGGTGGAGGCACCTGAAGGAGGCTGCGGCCCATGGGAAGCCCACGCTGGAGCAAGTTCCTGGCCGGACTGGTGGACCCGTGCAGAGGGGAGCCCACGCCAGGGCAGGTTTGCTGGCAGGACTTGTGACCCCGTGGGGGACCCATGCTGGAGCAGTTTGCTCCTGAAGGTCTGCACCCCATGAGAGGGACTCCATGCTGGAGCAGGGGAACGATGAGAGGAGTCCTCCCTCTGAGGATGAAGAAGCGGCAGAAACACCGTGAGATGAACTGACCGTAACCCCCACTCCCCGTCCCCCTGTGCCGCTGAGGGGGGGAAGGTTGAAGCCGGGAATGAAATTGAGCCCGGGAAGATGGGAGGGGTGGGGGGAGGTGTTTTAAGAGTTGATTTTATTTTCTCATTCCTCTACTCTGTTTTGCCTAGTAATAAATTAGATGAATTCCCTCTCTAAGTTGGGTCTGTTTTGCTCGTGACAACAATTAGTGAGTGATCTCTCCCTGTCCTTATCTTGACCCATAAGCATTTCGTTATGCCTTTTCTCCCCTGTCTAGTGAATGAGGGGAGTGAGAGAGCGGCTCTGGTGGGCACCTGGCCTCCAGCCAGGGTCAACCCACCACAATCACTAAGCTGAATCATTTTAAGTTCAACCACTGGTCACATGGGCCAGGCAGTCCCACTCTTCTGAAAATGGCTCTTTCAACCAGGCTGCAGGCACAGGCAGGCATCATTTTGCTGGTTCTTTTCAGGTAGCGTTTTTAAGGTCACCATCTCTAACAGAAGATCTAGAAATACATCAGCTAAATTTTCAGCTGGTAAAATCAAAGCAGGCCAGATTATACCAATTCACATAAGATGAGAAGCAAGACAGTTTTGCTAGTGCAAGAGCAAAAACTCTGCATTCAAGGTACAGGACACACAATAACCAGATTGCTGCTGTTCTATCATGTTCTACCTCTCCACAGTGGTAGCTGACCTTCCAAACCAGTAGCCAGAATACGAAGCTCTCAGTCAGGTCCAGCTGGCAGGATGATCAGAGGTCCTGCTCTAAACCCAAACTAGTAGAATTTCACAGTGGGATGAAAGCCAAAAATCACTCAGATTTAGGCAGTCACCAACACTTTTTCCCAGTTCTTTTTCTAAGCCAGGACAGGGAGACAAAAGTTCCCACAAATGAGGTGGTTTTCCTCTGGCACAGAGCCTCCAAAGTCTTACTGCTTCCATGAGCAACAGCATTACCAAAACAACAAAATACCCATCACGTCAAAGTGCAGCCACTTGCATCTGAGCGCAGAACACATACCCTCCATAGGTTTTACATAGGCTGTGGGCTGCAAGGAGTAACTGTGTGTTTTCAGTTTTGTTTGCTTTCAGTCCTAATGGAATTTTCTGGTCATGCCCCAAAGTTCTTTCAAAGTATGTGAAGTAAAATATCCCACAGTCTCAGCGTTGTTATGGTAACTGGAATATTCGAACTTACCAGGAACTAAGTATCTGTTAACTTACAGTGCTATTATTTTTTGACCAGAACGTGACTGCATTCTCTTGCACTCAACTCATTTTTCTTTTTGATCCCAAAACATCCAAGACAGGAAGGGAAGAGGGCTGTCTGCCCACTTCTTTATCATAAAGAACTGCACAAACCTTCCATGTACAAGGATAATTAAGGTAGGGTTATAGACATACAAGTCCACCAACAGTCACAAGACCACCGCTCTTGGAATAATGCAAGTGGATCAAAATGCACATAGCAGCCAAAGCAAAGTAAAAGGAGTTGGGATTCCTGTGCTCTGCTCCAAACTCTGTCATAGTTGGTTAGTGACAGTAGTCAAGTTACTAAGTCCAATATTTAAATTTTTACCATTTTCAAATGGCTTCATTTTGTTTTTCTGATTTGAACCACATTAGCCCTGAAGTTTAGAGGTATTAATTATCCACATACTCCAGCAACTGAGGCTGGAAGTGTGATTGCTCAGTCACTGCACAAAAAACTCCTCAAGAAGCTCCACTAGTCATGTCACAATGAAGATGCAGGTTTGCAGCCACTTTTGACAGCTGTCTTTAATCTTTCCATGCTTCAGATTTGAAGGACCAGTGACACCCACAGTCCTACTCATACTCATTGAATCCCATTTGCTTAAATGGGTGGAATAGCCAAGAGTCATCTTCTCCTGTTCATACACTAAACCATAATCCAAGGGTAAGAATATCTACTAGTTCAGATTAGTCACTCTAAACAAACCATAACTATACACAATTGTAACATCATTCAGTTTTCTAGTTAGTAAATATACAACTACTCCTGCTTTTGTTTTACTTTTGTCCCCACTTCATTTTTACGTTTCTTTGCCACAAAGTAATACAGTGCATCTTCCCATGCATTTATTACAGTGTCTTTTTTTTTTTTTAAGTTCTCTCACCACTTCATTTCTTTCTGTCCACCATGTTTTCTCTTTTTCCACTCCTAAATCTAACCCTAGTCACTTCAACTAAATCTCTCTTCATGGCAACTTTTCCTGCTTGCTTATACCAAAGACTCACTCAACCATCATTTTCTACAACATCATGCCTCACTCAAAGCTGGAGAAGTTTACTAAGACCTTATGACTGGGAAACTAAATTTCAATTCAGTACTATGATGGAAATATAAGACCTGACTAAAAAGGAAAGAGTGCTTAGATTTCTACAAGACACTTCCCTGAGAATCAGTCCAAAAATCTCTTAAACATACTACTCAGGAGATTTCCATGCCCATTTTCCTGGCCTAATAACATCCCACTTAACTTGATTTTTAAAGATCCCAAACCCTCTTAACTTCAGCCATGATTGAATTACAAGTGGGTAGAAGGCGGCAGACGCTCACAGAAGTCCTTTCAGCTCTATCGGTCTCTGCTGCAATCCTTCTGTGGCTGCCACCGCTTTAACTACTTAATCCCATTTTATTCAGAAATAACAAAACAACCGAAAAAGCAAAATCAAACTTTAAATGCAGGCATATTTCAAAAATCTGTTGAGTTTTGTTAAGCTACAAACATTAAGCAACAAACATCATTCCGGCTCTGTAAGCTGCCAATCTTGATTTTATCAAGGACAGCTAGCTTGCTTACTATAGTTTTTCACGTGGGCAATTCAATACAGGCAGGTAGCCCTTTTCTTTCTCTTATCACTCCTATTCAGCCAGTTCTGCAGGAGTTGGGGACTATCTCATTTTCAGATTCTCTGCACAAATTCTTTCTCCCATTCTCTCGCGCTGCAATTCTTTCAAAACTGGATTGCCAAATGAATTGTATTTATCTTGAGTGATCTTCCAAGAAGCACAATGTAGGCTCCTTCTCCATTAACTATTCTTGCTGTCTTATTCTGTGCATTAAGAGGTAATCAAATAATTTTATCCTTCTCTGAAAAGGGAATTTCACTGCTGAATTTCAAATTCAGGCAATACACAGTCTACACACACAGGCCTTTCAGAGAGGCAACATTTATAAAAAAAATTAACTCCTTGACTGCTTTCCCTTCACATTGATTACCCATGACTACTGGTCTTTGAGTCTTCACCTACTACAATTCTCAATGAGGAAACAAGTCTTTTTAGTAGGGAGAATTTTGCTGTTGCTTGTCCGAAATTGTGACCCATGTCAGTTCTAGAAAGACCACAGAATACACTGGAGGGAAAGCATTATCAAAGAGGTATATATTGGAGTAGGTAGGGATTAACAGAAACCAGATATTTCTATAGCAACTTCACTATGCTCTGAGAATTTGCTCCAGAGATCCAGTTACGCAATAGTGATTTACGGACAACACTTTGTTTTAACATGCTAAACGCTTGGCCATAATTATATCTAATGGCAGAGAGTCACACAGATTGTATAATTACTGTGCTTGTAAACAAAGACATAATAGTTTGGAACAAAAAATAAAAGTCAACAAGAACTAGGAGTTAGATTGTTACACATCATATTCATTTCATTTGTGATGCAAGTTATATCTAGACCTGCCTTTTTGGAGCTCAAATGGTACCAGGTTGCCATCACAACAGTCTTTTTAATACAAGAACACCAAATGCTAAGCTTAGGGAAGAGGATTGTTTAAGTGCAGGAACACAGCGTACAACAGATCTAGTCAGTGGTAAGTCAGGAAAATCATTGATATCAAGGCACTCCTACCTGAACAGGAAGGCTCATCAACAACGTACAGAGGATGTATTTACAGGTAAGCTTCCTGTAGGCATTGTGTACAGACGTGGGTCACTTGAGGACGAGAGGCATTTCTGCAAGAACAGCAGCAGAGCAGGACACCAGCAAGCTCAGGAACTGATCCTTAGAAATAAACTCTTCCCCCCACATGAAAGGGCCACTACTGCAGCAACTATATAGCACTAGCCAGAGTAAGTAGAAGCAGGGAAAAAAAATGTTTCCAGTGGAGCCCCCTTGTTGGAGCAGCTGCTTATGGTTAAGTGGAAGACTTACCTGTTTAATATCACTTCTCCTTTAACATGGGAAATAGGCCAGTCTTTTCCTCCATATCTACTACCTGGCTTCCCACTAACCAGGAGCCAGGATTATCATAGAATGGTTTGGGTTGGAAGGCACCTCAAAGATCACCTAGTTCCAACCCCCCTGCCATGGGCAGGGACACCCTCCACTAGACCAGCTTGCCCAAAGCCCCATCCAACCTGGCCTTGAACGCTGCCAGGGAGGGGGCATCCACAGCTTCTCAGGGCAACCTGCTCCAGTGCCTCACCACCCTCATAGTGAAGAATGTCTTCCTAACATCTAATCTAAACCTATCCTCCTTCAGCTTAAGGCCATTACCCCTTGTCCTATCACTACATGCCCTTGTAAACAGTCCCTCTCCAGCTTTCCTGTAGGGCCCCTTTGGAAGGCTGCTATAAGGTCTCCTCAGAGCCTTCTCTTCTCCAAGCTGAGCAACCAAAACTCTGTTAGACCTTCCTGTTCCTCGAGCAAGTCCTCTCAGCCATCAACATGCATAAAAGAACGGTAAGAAATGGGCAAAGAGTGGCTACTACCTCCCATTAAATGAGCAGCAAAGGCCAGTGATACATTTGATATGCTTTCAGTCTCCACAGCAGTAAATAAAGATCTTCTCAATAGTTTCCCTGAGAGACTGCATATGTACAGGTAGATGTTCAAGTACTGCTAACAGCATGAGGACCAGACACACTGATGGCAGGGAGGAAACAGTTGAAGCTGTTGTGGGCAACCCAAATTCAGCTCACTCCTCCCACTCTAACTCTGTCCGGCTCAGAAAGATCTCTTTGACTCCAGGTAGGCTCAAACAATAAGACAGATGCTCAAGTAGATAGGAAATTCAGTCCTAGGACTATCCAATTCAGCAGCCAGTTGGATAGTCTTAACCTTTTTATCATGTAGTTGCCAACTCAAGTCTGGCCCACATCCAGTGCCATAAGTTAAGTTGGTTTATTACAGTCAGATTCTTAGAAAAGTGGTCTCCATGGCAATACACCAGCAATATTATCAGTTCCTTACTATTACTGTAGTATTTTCTTACATATATCACAGTAACCCTTAGAGCTGTCCACAATAATCTCCATCTCACTGGGTAGAGGTGCAGTACAAACACAAAAGTGACATCTACCATCCCTCTAGTTCGCTAGCTAAAGAGAAAAAAAATTCACAAGAGAAGCAACTCATGGTCATATAGCAAACTGGTAGCAAAATAAAACCTACAGCTTGGTACGTACCCTGCCTGCAGACTTCTGTGCTCCTAATCTTTTCCTTGAAATTTGTCCTGGACTCCCAAGCCTACAAATACCCAGAGAATCAGTGCAGGCAACTGCTTTACTCTAGGAAACTCTTCAGACCAAAATTTCAAAACATTCTGCACAGCCCTTTTGGGAAGGGAGCAGATAGGTCCGCCAGAGCACTTCTCTTGCTCTAGCCTGGGCATTACAACTGTCTGTAAGGCTACTTGTAGCTCCAAAACCCTTGCAGATTACCACCCTTCACTTGGCCCAGGACAGCCTTAGAGGTCCGAACCCTAAATGCTGCCCTCTATGAATCACAATTACAATATTATCCCAGGAAATCCTAAAGATAACAATTTTAACAGTAAACCAAGGATTCCTAACTCAGCATTAGGGACCAGAGCAGGACAGCCGTTCCCTAAAGGATCAAACAACATGACCAGTAAGACCTCAGCCTAACTGGCCAGGGCCTGCCCCACAGTACACAAACAAGACAGACCTGAAGATAGCAGCCACATCCAATCAAGAGTCCAGATCATAAGGTAGTATCACAGCGATGAGGCAGTTCCACAGACAAATCGGGCAGTCAATCCATAAGTCAGAGCTAGGATGAGGTCTAGCACCTGCCAGGCACAGCTATAGCAATGAGGCTAGACCAAAAATCAAGCCAAGCAGTCAAAGTCAGGAAGCAAGTCAAGATCCAGATCACAGGGCTCCATGGCTAGGCACTAACATGGTTAGACAAGCTAGAGATCCTTCTCTAACATAGCTCAGACAAAGACTGAAAGCCCAGGGCTGAACTTAAAATAGAGCTTGTGAGCCCACAGGTGTGGGCCCCAGATGAGGCTCATCAGGGCTATTAAGGCTAGTTAGAGCACTCAGAGCCCTGACACACCCCTACACCTGCAGTTCCCACCCTTAAACAGCGTAAAAGACAAAACAAAACCTGAGTACCAGTGTCCTGTCCCAAGATGCCTCTACAAGCTCCAACCCTTGTCTTAGTCTGGGAGAAATCCTTGAATCCCTGTTTAATCTTAGCCAAGAGACTTATAAACTCCAAACCTAACCTTAGTACAGAATGCCCTACAAGTCCCGGCTATGGTTGCCCTCTCATATTACAAATCAGCCAAAATGAAGACAATCCCTTTTCACAGCTCCAGTAGCCCCCACTCAGTGATGTGTACCTGCCCCAAACAGTATGGGTCAGTCACCAGCTGTCTTAAGCCCCGCCTCACAGCAAGTCAGTCTAGGCAGCACGTGACTGAGCTATTAAACCATTTTTATCAGGATGCTGGGACAAACCAATACAAGTTGGGTCACCTGGCATTCTTCACCAGATATACCTCTATTTGTGACTCTCAATCCTCGCCTAAGGTATTTTCTACAGCTTTCACTGTAGGTACAGAAACCTGTGCAATGAACAGTCCTTTGTCATCTCATGAGAACCACCCCAGATTCCTGTGGTGAGTGTACCAGAGTGCAGCAGTTGTAGTTACTTCAGTACAGACTAGCAGTTCCAACCTTTTTAGAAATCACTTGCAACAAATATGGCAAGTACATAGGGAAGGCAGGGGAAAACTACAGGATAACCTTACAGGCTGACATTTCATTTTCTCCAATAATAAACAAGACATATGTAATATCTATAGAATTTGGACGTCAGCCTGCACTCTTAGCAATAGGAGTGGAACTTCTGCTCCTCACAGGAGGGAAAGGATGCAATCAACAGGGGAGGGAGGCTACGCTTCTGATCAGGTCTAGACAGAGAGGTTCCAATCCGTCTTCAGTTCATCACAGACTGGTTACTGGTGCCTAATTCACATAAAAATAATAACATAATAAAAAAGGTTGAATTCCAAAATTGAAGTAATGATGGACAAGTTACAATGGCGAGAGTAAATGTAAGCCTTGACAGAGATATAACTGAGTGCCGTATCAATAGGCTCAACAGCTTGGGCAGGCGGAAATCTTCCTGTCTGTGAAAGTAATGCTTTTTTAATCACCCAGCCAGAGTCACACCCCAAAAAGTTAACATTAGATCCTAAAAATGGAATATCTCACCTTCCAGAAAACCTTGCACTTTCCCAATCCCCTGGAAGCTATGAGTTAAGTGTTCCTCAGTCATTCACCTCAGAAATAAAGACCCCATCCAGGGAGCTGAAATATGTGGGTTATGCACTGAGAAAATACATTAACATCTTTATTGGCTGCTCCATCCAACCGAGTCTTTTCCCATAAAGAAAACAGTCCCCGTGACACTAATTTCCCCCTTTGAGCTGAGTATTTTGTAAAAGTCTGTGACTATCAAAGCAGCACTGAAATGGAGCCACAAATGTGTGGAGCCAAGCTCGCCCCCAGCCACATTGCCAGGGCAGGCTGGCCCCCGTGCCCATGCTGGGAGCCCTCACGTGGCCCAGCCGCTACACTGGCACCTCTGGCAGGACCTGCCTGCAACAGCCTTGCTCCATGAAAGCCCACTTTCTGCCTCTCACCCAAAATAAGGCCATTCATCTACCTCTTCCTGGAACAAATTTCAAGCATGTTCTTTCGTAGCAAGGTCTCACACCACAACAAACACCATGGTAGGGGTTTATCAAATGCTCAGAGCAGAAACCTAATCTGAGTCAGACATGGCTCCCCTGACTTGGGATTTGGGGGATGGGTATAAGAGGCATTAACTTACAGCTTTTTCTGATTCTCTTCTAGTTTTTAGTTAAATAACAAAGGAACATAAAGGAAAATGGAGGAGGCTGACAAGGAGATGAGGGGGACTGTGTCTCAGAAGCCAAAGTCAAATGAAAGTATATTACACACCCACAAGCAACAGCATCAGTGTGTGCCCACATCTTTCCACTGGGTGCTGTCTCACATTTACGTGTTGTCCTGGGCAAAAGAAAACCACTAAGCAGTGCTGCTGGGAGGAAAGCTGCATTTTGCAGTGCCAGTCACTTCCACAGTCAGGTTTTGTCTTGCAGCAATGAAAATAGTGGCCCATTGGCAATAATTTTCTCCAGATTTCTCACATTTCTTACCTAGTTTTTGAATAAAACCATCACCCACAGCAAAAGCTGTTATTTCCATCCCTCTTACCTGGCACACAGAAATACAAAAATTGTGCATTTGTACTGCAGTTTTTTGGTCTGAGGATCTCCTTCCACAAGGGTCACTGTCAGCTTCACCTCACAGTGACTCCTGTCCAGAGCATGGACCTGGAAATATCTTTGCCTCTATGAAGCCACCAGCTCAAAGTACCTTGTGTGGTTTTGCATCTAACTCCAAATAGCAGCTTAAGAAGTGCTCTTGACCATCTGGGTTCTTAGCTTTCAGGGCTTCAAATCCTGAGTAAAAGCTAAAAATATACTGTATCATATCAGGTTTTATCAATGGAAACCACCGAGGACAAGAAAATCTGGCTCTTTCACATTTCCCCTTCTAGGTACACCTACACAGTGATTTTCACGGACCTTTTCTCCAGCTCCCAAAACAAGAAAAACCTAGCATCACACCCAAGAGAAAACAACAGCAGTCCCTGGGCCTATCAGTCATGTTCTCAATGCCAGTCCAGGGCGTAAAACACTGCCTGACTTTTTCACCTACATAATATCACATGTATCTTGAATAGTACTCTACTGCCAAACTTGTGAAGTAGCTATCTTTTAGGACTTCACGATAGAGTCAGATTTGGAGTGTTCAACTACAATGCTGTTAATTAAAAGGAGAATCATGACAGTCATTAAAACAGGGAATAACCAAGTGTCAGCTTTATCAGTTTCATTGTTCTGAAACAAGACTGACATTTTTGAAGCAAAGAAGAGAGGAGATAGTTTTTTTTTTTTCCACTTAGGCAACTAAAATCCTCCATACTGTGCAAAAATCAGGCTGGGAATTTCCTGAGAACAGTCCTGATTAAAACAGAGAGGAAACTCCCTGAACTTGCGATATCAAGTCAATTAAAAATTACCAAATGAAAAGCCTTTTTGGCTAGGTTCCACACATGCAGAGACTCAGTATGACAGAAGAAATCTGTTATCCCAACCTCAGGACAAATCTGAGCCAAATTTCAAGCTGAAGTTCTGATTTGGTTGTTTGTTCATTTTTCAGAATGGAATTTGTCATCTTTCCTGCAATGAGGCAAAAGACACAGAATACAAAACTTCCAGAGCAGGTATAGCTACTAAGTTGTGTGCAGCTCCATAAACAATATTAAGGAATTTGCATTTATTCATACATATATGAATGAATTCATTACTTTGCTAATAAGCTGGATGTAACTATAAACTTAAAATTTAAAAATATGCACACCCAAGGCAGTATATTAATTGGTACAGCAGCAGCAAAGCAAGTTTCATACACACTCCATCCTCCCAAAAAGTCTTTAAAATAGTAGGAGCAAAAGTGATTTACTTTCAGAAAAACAGTTCAATGTTTTCTCAGGCTGATCTTGGCCCTTCTGCTGGGTTTCCCAAGCAGCCTGAAAAACAGTAATGAATTTGCAGCCCAAAAATAAAAACTGAAACCCTGCAAAATGATCAAGAACCTAAAGGATGGCACCAAACATCCAGTAGTGAGCACCATCTTTTATTTCCTGTTGAGCTAGTCTGTACCAAAACAAATCCCTGGAGATGAATGGCACCACAACATGTTAGCAATGTCCTGCAGCATCTGCTCTGTTAGGTGTGCCAACATCACACACCTGTTTTGTGTTTGTCCAGAAAGGTAAGTTTATCAAATTGAGTTTCAACCTTTCTGGAGCTTAGGCAGGTTTCTCTGCTCTCTAGGACTGAAACAAAATCTTCCTCATTCTTTAGGTCCTTCAAACTCCCTCTAACCAACTGTCCAACCCTGTTCCATTAATGAAAAGAAAACCACTAAAAATACAACTGAAAATAAGCATTTACACTAACCAAGAAGGAAACCATAATTTCCTTTTCTTCCTTATGAGGTAGCACTATTAGATTTAAACCTACATCTTTGAGATTTACATCCCTCTTTCACTGCAACTACTTCAGTTACTATTGAACTTTGTAAAACATGGGAAACATCAACAATTTGGTGCGAGGTCCCCCACCTGGCAAGTTCTTACTTTTGGCAAGTAATCCCTGGGCAGCAAACAGATTCTTGTGTCTCAGTGCACCCTTATGTCTAACAGGTAGAGACATCAGATGTCCTGGTACACAGGTGACCCTCTAGGCTTTCCTTCCGTGAGAAGCAAATTGGGAAAGTAAATGAACCGCTGGTCAGTTTTTATCAGAGAACAAGATTCTCTTCCATATTCTGTTTCACCTGATATTAGGCAGCCTTGCACTTAGTTTTTCCCTGTGGAATACATACTCCTCCATAAATACAATGATGTTTACCGGGGACTCAGAAGCAGTTATTAAAATCAGATGAGAAAAGCAGTATAGACGAGACTGGACAATACTCCAAACCCTAGGCAACATGCTAATTTATGGAGCAGTACCTTACTCATTTTTCCTCTTGACATCTTCTCTGACACAGAGGAAACTGTGAAAGACCCATCAAAAATGCATGTATCATAGCAGGCATATGAACAACACTTGGCAGCTCTGAAAATACGAACATCAATCATTTTTTGGTGTACGTTTCTATCATGCTGTGAAAATGAGCCACTCAAAGCTGATGTGGGGGAGAATATATGTCCATTACACTCTGAGACCTCAAAAAGCAACAACTCAACAGCCTGCGCTGCTTTCTGAGACTGTAATAATCACTGAAATACATAAACCTGTAGAGAAAGAAAGGTCATAACCAAACGATGTCCCTACCCTCTTATCTTTTAGATGCCTCCATATCTACTGAGCCCTGACACTTAAGGTTTGAATTTTCATGCTGAAGTTCCAGAAGCCCACAAACACTAATAGTCATCTTCATGTACCTTCATCAGAAATCTTGCTAAGATGTAAGAAAGCTGCATTTCTAACTCCTTATGAACTAGGGAGGCCAAAAAGTCAAAGGGCCCACAGCACATGCATTCTTGCATTTTCTCCCTGCTGGAAATTCAGGTATGATCTTACTCATGGAAGGAAACTGCCCACATTAACAGACAGTGAACTTACATAAGGGAAAATAGATAAAGGAGTCTCTTCAGGTTACTCCAACATCTCTCTCACATTTACCCACTTAAATTTCACCAAAATAAAATTTAATAAACTCCAGTTTCCCCAGTAGCTTTTCTTTTAGTCTATTCTGATCAGTTGTATCCACTTCGTCAGAAGCAGTATCAACCACAAAAGAGAAGGGAAGAAAATCACTTCCATTACCTCTGTTAGTGGCGTTCACCAGGGCTATTTGCTCCTGAGTTTTCTCCAGTACTTTCCAAGAAATGACTGCACATCAGCAACGACAGAAAGAATGACTCTCTGTCAGGAATGACAGAAATGTGCAAACTCAAGTATCCCATTCCTATATAAATATTTCTGCGATAACTTTTCTGCAATGACTTCCACAATTTTTTTTTCTTCTTTTTTCAGTCCCCATTAGACAAAAAAATGAAATGTCGTAAGTATATCAATGCTTTCCTTAACTGCAAAATTCTGGTGCAAGCTGTAGATCCTCCTGGCAAGGCTGATCAGACCTCTGGGTGAATCAGGGCATCTAGTGACCCAGCTCTAGCCTTTTCTTCCTCGATTAATCAGTCAGCAAAAGAGACCACGAAGTGTCAGCTAGCATACTCCCATCACTCATACAAGGCAAACTCAGCTGTTCAAATCAATATTCGTTAGCAGGCAGAATGAGCTAGCTTTGAGCGTGTTCTAATTAGACAATAGAGATTATTACAAAACACCTGCAATGTTTGTAATCGTTTAAAATAATGAGAATCAATATTAGCTTCCAAAGGCACCATATGGTAAATGCTCATTCCAGGCAGGTGGTCCCTCATAGGCTCTCAGTGTTTCAGAAGTGAGCATTAACATTTTTGTAATCTGAATGAACTTGTTCTCGATTAATGCATCGGCTGCTGATTTGTCCTCTGCATGTTGACCGCACACAAAGCTAGCTCAAATGCAATGCCTCCTCATCTCATGCTGCAGGACCTGAGCCGGCTTCTTCAGGAGGTGACCCCACCAGGCCAAGCCCACCAGGAGAACAACTTTCCTCCTCTCTGTAGCACCTGTGGTCAAGAATCTCAGAGGCCTACAAACCATTTTCAGGAAAAAAGTGCTACTCGGTGCTTTCTGACTTAATGTCACAAATCTATGGCCACGCACACAATACTATACTTGCAAATGATGTCCTGCAGAAGTGGTGTCTCGAGAGGTGGCAGCCGGGGCCTCCGAGCGCAGGGCTGCAGAGAGGAGCTGAGAGAGCCGTACAGTTGCTGCGTCAGCAGCTCTGGTTCTGCACAGTGCAGGGGGCACTGTCTGAGTCTACCCCTCACAAATCCATGCCGGTCTCTTTATAAATGGTAAAAATGAAGTTTTACACACACCCACTGCTTAATGTCAATGAAAACAAATAAAATAACTTTCCTGTAAGTCATATCCACAGATTTGTCAGTATGTCAGTTAAATGACAACTCTTCAAGTCACTGATTTTGTTTTCTAATTGCAAGAAAAGCAGATTACACACCTGCAGTATTGTGGAAACAATAAATCATAACAAAAATAAATATCCCCATAAGGTAGCTACTGGGGTATCTCTTTTACAGAAGGGTAAATTCAGATACTGTCTGTCCATGCCAAGATAAAAATCATAATTTGACAGGTAATAACCCAGAGAAAAATCTTCCTATGTTGGCATGAAACCAGGCCTCAGTTTCTCCCCCAGGCACGCTGTGTGCAGTGACTCCTGGGAGTTGATTGTGAAAGAAAAAAAGGAAAATAAATTATTTACTTCCTTAGCTTCTCCCTTTAGACAGCAAGAAAATGAAACTGATTCCAAATAAATGTAAATATACTATTTTACAAATTAAATAATATATCATTAAAGGTTCTCAGCCACACTCTTTGCAAGTATAACAGCTCAGAATGCCAAAGAGAGAATCAGAGATTCAGGAAACCCAGAAAACAGGCAGAGACAAACAAATCTTGAGATTATCTAAGTCTAAACTTAGAAAAACTTAGTAAGGTTTTTGCTACTAAACAATAATTACACAGCACTGTGTTTACCTATCCACTTTCATGCCAGAGATCTCCAAGCATCTTATCTACAAACTGTTAAATCACTGTTCCCATCACTGACACGCAGCCACTTCTGTTACAGCATAGCGGCTGCTTAAATGCACACTGCAGAATATTTAAGACAGGTGTACAGACTGAATTGCAATCAGTTGAAACAAGACGGGAAACACAGAACGGCAATTGAATCACCTGAGTTGGAAATTAATTAAGACTCTGAGGTGAAAACTCCAAGACTTATAGAAAAAATATCACTGGATTTTTAATGATTATAAGTAAAAAGGGTGTTCTTTGAAATATTTAACCACCAGTCATTGTACATTTAGCAGCAATGCTGGGCATTAGTTCTGAGTAAACTTGGGGAAGGAAAAGCCTAACAAAGATCAGATGAGCTTTCAAGGTCCCTTCCACCCTGGACTACTCTATGATTCTCTGAAATCACCAGGACAGATTTTGCCATCTGTTTTAGAGCAGATCTAAGCGCAGTGATTTCTCTGGATTTATTTTATTGTTTGAAATTTTGAAAAATGTCAAAACTTCAGAGAAATGTTTTGGTCACTGAAACATATCAGGTGGCTTTGCAGGCAGCTACTAGAAAAACAAAATTAAGCATTTAAATTTAGACTGCGAATAGAATTTTTTTCAGGTTCACTCCCCTCTCCTTGAGAGAAACTGATTTTCATTAATGAAATTTGTCAAAAATATGTTTTGCAGAATATTTTGATCATCTCTACTTTAGCTGAACTATGGAATTCCTATGACACAAAGAGAAAAAGGACGAGAGCCAGAACCCTGGGGGACATAAATAATGCAGGTGTCGCTCTGCTGCTCTTTCACAAGCTGTAGCAAGTGATACACCAAAGATGGTGCAGATAAAAAGAGAGGACATGGCTCCTGGGGTGAACCACAATCAACAGACCACCCAAAGTGAGCAGCTGTGAGCTGTTAGATCTAAATTACACAAGGCAGTCTTACACCCCACCTTGCCCAAGACTTTCCAAAACTGAGAGGCACAAAGATGGTGCAAAGCCACCATTAGTGTTTTACTTACTGGTTGGTGCCTTCCCTGTTACTCCTCCTGGAGATGTAACACTGATTTGGACCAATATTTTGTCACTAAGCTTTTCCCCCAGTTTTTTACCCCTGTCCATTCAGTTTAGCTAATATTAAATGGCCGTATCACAGCATGACATGTCATGAGACAGCAAAGCCAAAGAACACAATAAGAAAACCTGAGGTAGGATTTATCATGATTTATCCTTGTCCAGGGTTTTACACTTCATCCTCCTCATTCCTTTTATTTTAAGTATATATGGATTGTTGCTCTGAATTGTTCTGGTAAAGCACTGCCTGCTAGAGAGCCTGCGATCACAAACTCTCTGGGCACTGGCATTTGTCACTATGATTGTAAATCACAGCAGTACATAAACTTTTTTAAAATGCTGTGAACATAACTTCAGGGGGTTAATAAAGCTGCTTACCAGTCCTCTACCTCCTTCCATTGATAACTGATTCAAATTGTAATTGCTTGTAATGTGCACCCTGTATCACATTACTACATGTACTCTCTGGAGCCATCCATCACCCCTGCCTATCAGTAAAGTCCTTGTTCTTGCCCAGTGATGGCAGCCAGGGTACCATTAACACATGGGGGTTTGTGCCAAACCTTACCTGACACTCTCCAACCCCGACTGACTCTATACTGCATTTATCATTTGGAATTTCTCTCACCCTCAAAACCAACTTAGTCCACTGCATACAAATCAGCTCTTCAGCAGGCACTTCCAACAGACCTATATATGTTTCACGTGGAAAACAGCGCTGTTGCCACTTTTTTCTCCCCTGGAAAACTGAGAGGCTGAGCTTCCTCTCATTTAAACAGCAGCTCCATCAGCTTTACTCTGTATTTCACGATGTAAATCACAGCAGATTGCTTCCTTGGCCTGGGAGCACAAACAGCAACAGGCTGTTGAAGGAGGTAGTGGTGTTCTTTCCGATCAGCAGGAATAAGCACTAAGCAAAACTACTCCTTTACAGTAGTTGTAAGGTACCTAAAATTGAAAGGAGAGTATCACAGAGGCAGATAAAGCTAAGTAAGATTCCCTGACCCACAGTCCTATGTAGTACCCTTCAATACTTATTTGTAGTACACATTTTTATCTTTGTCGTTAATTTTATAGCATCCGAAGTTATGGTAGGTTGGTTCCTGAGATATATATGATTGTATGTACTCTGAAAACTTTCCAAAACCATTTCAAATGAGATAGACTACACTAACAGTAAGATGAGGCTGTGTCCTGGGGTAAGGAAAATCCCAGCCTGACTCAGACACATGGCAGAAGTCTGTGTGCAGTGTAAAGACAAGGTAAATAAAATGGTGGGCCTTTTTGGACATTGCCTCTTTTAGCTCTACTTTTAAGTCCCACATTTATCTGTGCAGAGGCTCTGTGATCTGACATTCAGCTTCCAGGCTTGGATGTCACAACAGTATTTTGATACATCTCCATTGCAACACTCCACCTCCTGAATTTCTAGTGCTGGCTCTTCTTTAAGAAAAGAATGACAAGGAATGATAACAAATACTGTCATTTAAAACTAACAAGGTGCTTCAAAACAGCATGGTGTTTTGAAGTTTTGAAGCACCAAGGTGCATCACCAAGAAAACCATTTACTAACCTTTTTATGTACAGATCTTCATAGCTGTTCATAGTGGTTTTTTGGAAGTAAATCCTCAAAGCATCCCAGAGTGCAAGTATGAGTTACATCTTATTGGCAATAAAAAAAGAAGCTGGTTGTGAGACATGCCTAAAGCTATATAAAAAGTGACAGATCTGGTACTACAATAACTCTGGAAAGTCCAGATCTAACATCTACACCCAAAAGACATCTTAGCTGTCTCTCAAACTGTGTGTGCATATGTATGTGTGTATGTGTGGCCTCACAAGGAGGGACAATGCCACTAGAAACTGAGGACATATCTACTTGGTAATCAACAGACAACCATAAGGTGGCTGTGTCCATGCTCTGAGCCGGCTACATGTGAGCCAGTTCTGGCCAAGAAACAGTGTGGTCACCTTAACTCAGGTGTGGGACTACACTAAAAAGTCATATGCAACTCCTGGGCATCAAGTGTCAAGTCCTATTTTGTACCATCCTAAAAGACTGAAGAAAATCCTCACATCTGTAATGACTCAGATTAGGAAGTGAGTGGCCATCTGATTGCCTCCACCAGAACATACAGCTATGCCTTAGAAAAACTTAGCCCTGAAACCCATTTACCCTCAAATCTATTTGACTTCAGCAGATGTTTTTTCAGCAGTCCTGAGACACCGGCTTATCAAATGGTTGGGGTACAAGCTGGGACAGACAAGTTGTACCTCCTTCCTTTTCTGTATCTCCCAATGACCTGCCTTTCTCCTCTTCCAAGTGCCTATTTGCTCTGTGGCTTCACAGTTTTTAGTTCAAGGGTTGTCTCTTACTGAGCAGATGGATAGTACCTAGCTTAATATGTAAGCATTGCTGAAACATGCATCATCACAATTTCCCCAGCTGAATATTGTACCACAACATCCCCGCTCCTCCAGTGACTTGTCACTAAAGTGGCGTAATTGACTACTATAATGTCATATTTGTTGTAAGAAATACTATACTGGCTTTTTCCACAGATATTCTCAGTCCTCTGCACATGTACTGAACAAGCAGAGGTCCAAGCTGCAAGGAAAATGTGGTGGGTCTCAGCCTAAGCACTGTATTATTTTTAGCTCATGGCTGATTAATTTAATGCATGTGAAAGGAAGAGATAAGCATTTAATTGTTACTAGAAGTGGGGAAGCTGATCAGGGCTGAATTAGTAGAATCTGTGGCCTAATTTCATCATTGTTTTAATGTTCTAAAAACTCAGGGCCTGTGCCCTGCCAAGATGAGGCAGAGGTCAGACTGCTCTTCAGACTGCATTCTGCAATAGATTTTACCTTCTCCCCTCAAACTTGACGTTGTTTCCAAATGAAGGTGCCCAGCCCACCAGTAAGTAGTTACTTCTGTGCTACTATAAGATACTCTGCCCTTTATTTTTTTTTGTTCAGGCCCTGCTTTTCATGCAAGACCCAATTTCAGCTTCCACGTTAATCTGATCCAGAGAGCGGTACGACGGATAGCAGCTCCTCCAAGTGCCCCAGAATATGCATACACATAAAGCACATACTGGATCCTGTATGCTATGTACTTATATGTTACTCTATAGATGTATGTGTTATCCTAGGGAAGTCTTCACAATAATCAAGTTGTAAGACCTTGGAACAACCGAGACAAAGTGTAGGGTGTGACACTCAGGTATCCTAGCAGAAATGAACCTAGACCTCTACTTCTCAAAAGAGATTTTGTTCTGCAGTCTAGCTCTAATATTGGGGGACATGCATAACTTTAGGGTAGAGTCAATGCCGTTTCCCCTAGAAAACAAATCTATTACCACCCCTTCCCCTTCTTCGCTTCACTTTGGGAGATCCTGCTCTGCATGAGGCCAAAGGGAGATTTTCTTCACCTTGCAAAAGAACTTTTTAGAGGTAACAAAAGGGGAAAGGAAGTGGACTAGAGAGAACAATTTTGTCTTTGCTTCCTTTCCCTACCTCCCTTCCCCCTTCCACAGAAGAAAGCCTGTTTGGAAAGCATTTGCTTGCAGGGGTTTCATTCAGTAAGAGATCAAACATCTCAAACTCAAACTCTTTCTGACACCAGTGGAATCCCAGGTGCTTAGCGCCTCTTAGGATGAGGCCCTAGGTATGACAGAGTCTGAGTTATTATCTACCAAGGAAAACAGTAACTGAAATTAGATCTCTCCCCCACTCCACCCCCATCACTTAAGACAAATCATTTATCTGCCTAGAAAGCATGAAGTGTACCAAATTCCGCAGGCTGCTTTTCCAACAGGAGACTTAACACTCCCAAGCAGGACTTTGTCAAAACAAGATTGCTTCCCCTTTGCGATTTACATTACCAGAGAGTCTGTTATTAGCCTGATATTTTATCTCTGACACTGTGAGAAATATCGCTGCCATAAACCCTGCTGCCCTTAGTAAAAGTGGAACTACTTGGCAAAAGCTAATAAAATGAGGAACAATGACCGCAATTGCCAATGAATACTGAAGCACCAAATGAGCCAGCTGCCCACACATGCGTGCACGTGTGCATGCACGTGCACACACACACAGGCATTTCGCCTTCATGTGATAACTACACCAGCAGAAAGGGTATTACAAGGACACTACTATTTTCACTTTATGCCATACAAAGCAGTAGTGCACTGGCAGGGAGATGGATGAGGTGCTTTCACAGATCCTTAACTCCTATGATTCACATTTCTCTTTACAAACTTAGTTTAGTATCTAGCTTACTTATTATATTTTCCTGGATTCTTACCAAAGAGAGCAAGAAGATGAGATGGTGTCTAAGATTTTATCAACGCAACAAAACTTTCTGTCCTCTCTTTCATACCACCTCTACTTTGAAGAAAAGTTTTGAGTAATAAAATACAACAGCTAAAGAGTGATGAAAGGAAATAGGAAATTGAAACACTTAAGGCTGCTCCAAGCACAGGAGCTGGCCAGGGAAACGCTCTTGTGCCAGCGGTTCCAGGACCGGAGGAAAAGAAGGAAGGGAACATCAAAGCTGTATCAGTAGAGGAAACAGAAGGATACAGGCCTCACTAATTCACCTGGGACATCATGAAGACTTTGAAAGATGAGAGAAATATTGAACCTCAGGAATTTACTGCAGCAATAACACTAACTTAAAGGGCTATTATTCAAGGTTCCTGAGAAAAATCGCTCACTCCCCTCTTTCACTGACTTCTGTTGCTAGTTCGCAGTATCAAAACTTTGAGGAATTCTGAAAATAGAGGATGCAATAGTCAATTCTAGAAGTTACTCAGCTGAAATCACTAGAGCTGCACCACCATTTAGATCCAAGGAGAGAACATTTTTTAGGCAGAGTGTCCAGGTCTACTCTTCCATTTCTTGTAGGGTCTGCCTTGCAGGGCTCAAAAAGGGGTACTTTGGACCATGCAACTGTGTAAAACATCTCTGCGTTCAAGTTATTTTCCCAGTTGCAATGCCTGCAAGATTTTGGCAGTAAACTCCACGTGCTGTTAAGAAAAGTGTTTAATATTACAACTAGAAATTTGTTCTATTCTTGGAACAAACAATAAACAGACAATAAACTCCTGTAACTACTTTTATTTTCTTACACTTCTGTTTTCTGTAGAGCTGTGTGGCAGCATTAAAGCCATGGGAATCCTTTTTTCTCCAGACAGTAAATCAAGAAAATCTCTTCTCTCTGGATAGTAATTCAGCAGCATGTTCTCACAGCTCCAAACACTCCTGCTTTCTCCCTTCTCCCTGCAAAATCCCACTGATGATCAATCTCATTAAGCATTTTACTACGCTAACACCTCCACTATATTTGGCCTTAACACATTTACATTGCTCTAAAGCTTCACGTAACTCAGTTTCAGTCTGCACCTTGAAAGACATACCAAGGTCTGTGTACAGATCAACTTTGGAGTTCTGCAGCAATGTCCATCACCGTAGTACCTACTCACTTATTTACGCAACCCATCTACAGGTGCCCATTCTTAATAATATGTCTTTGGCTGCTTGTTTTTGCAGATTTCAGAGGAAAGAACTGATGTGACTTCCTCAAGCTGGAATTTGCCTGTATTTAATAGGCCTACCCTTGCCTTCTCAGAGACCTTAAAAAAAAAAAAAAAAGAAAAGAAAAAGAGAGAAATGGTCAGCCATGCAGTGCTTGAGCCTCTCTTGAGGTAACCGCAGGGAAGGAGGCAAGGTCTTATAATGAGAACACCCATCCCTTCCTGTTCACAGCAGGACTAAAATCCACCACTTCATTTTGCTGTCAGAAGGAAAGCATAATCAGTCATTGCCAGCCAAGGTAACTATATTCATAGGGATGGCCTGCATGAGAAGGTGTAAAGATCCCATTTTCAATTCCCTGATTTAGCAACATCCTTCCATGTAAGTTCACTGCCATAAAAGAATCAGACGTTATTACAGTGATGAGGATGGTCCATGCAAGAATGTTGAGACAGATAATTTCTCTATTGGCTCACAACCATAAACTTAAGCATAAGGTTCATCAGTACTTGCGGCCTCCCACCTTGTGACCTTCCCACCTTCCCTGCACTACCTGCTCCCTACTCCATTCATCTGTCAAGAAGATTCTTCTTTGGCGTTAGTTAGTGTTGGTTCCCTGAACTCCAAGAAAGTTGTCTTGATGTACTCCACCACAGAGCATGGCCTCTGTGATTACGCAGTGAGGTCCCAGTCACCTCCTGTCCCAAGGCCAGAGATTTATATGCTGCCCCATCTCCTTTTGGCTTGGCATTATCTGCTCTGCCAGTGGTCTGAGTCATTCCCTTTAAGATGCAATGGCCCTGAGGTGGGACTGACAGGCTGTGATGAAGAGGGGCAGAAGAAGGGGATAGACGGTCCCTTTATTTTGTCATTGCGTTTACCCAAGCGCTGCAAGGGAAATGTTACCAGGAAGCTTGTTAAAGGGCAACTTTTTCTGGAGTCACCGATACATCTCTGTGTGACATTTACTCTGCTAGGAGTGATTTATCCCTTCAGAAAGAAAGGCCTGAGTCACAGCCCAGCAATAACAAGTAAATCACGTTCTGGAGGAAGATAATGGCTCTGCACATCATAGGGCTTTTTTAAACCTATCATCAGACCAAACTCTACCCCATTCTTGATGAACAGTTAAATCTCATGTTTAGAGAACACATGGTATTAATGTCCCAAACTAGCCAATCTGGGGTTTATATCCTCCTGTGCTACTAATTCCCTAAGGGACCCCCTTCATCCTCCTCCCCTTGGAATACAGGACACTAACCATTCCCTAACCTACACAGTGATTATGGGAATACAAATCAATACTGGCAAAGAAATCTGACTCACAGATGGGAAGTGCCAGTGAGAGAGTAAGGAGAACTGGCCTCTCACTTTTCTGTTGCTCCAACTCAAACATAATAGAAGAGCCAAAATCAGGAGAAAAGACTCATCTGTATTGAGAAACTGTCTAGCACAAAATTCTTCCTAGCACTAAAGAGCCTGACAGAAGAATAAAAAAACCATGGAAAAATGGCAGAACATAAAAGCAACAGTGCTAATAAATAATATTCAAGATTAGAATGCTCTTTAACACCTTTGCCTGTGTCTTATCAGGTTACAGCAACTTATGTTCTGCCCCAAACCGCCTGCTGTTCACTATAAGATTATTCTCCAGCGATGTATTCTCATTATTTAGCCTAATCCACTTTGAAGTGATTTGAGCTCCAGTTTCTGCACACGTTTAACTTTGATCACTTACAAGTGGAATCCTCCAGACATACACAACATCTACGCAAGTACAAGAAAAAGACACAGAAGAAACACAGGGTCAGAGTTAAGCATGTACTGGCAAAGCTCTGCAATGTGACCTAGACAGAATTACTGGAGGAAAGGAGAGAGATTTATGCCTATTTACATTATCCTTGCTTTTAACCAGGAGCAATTTACCCTTATTCTAAAAAACTGACATTTCCTATGAGATTTGCTTAAATAAAAGATGGAAAATGAGCCTTTGGCTGCAGCCACTTCAGCCTGTGAAAAGCCATTCTTTCTCAGAAGTGGCCCAAGGACTGCTAAAAGATCAAGAATTAGATGAAAGCACACCTTCTTACACTCAGCCAAAATGCATATCCTGCAGCCAGTCAGATCAAGTGTTCCTTGCCTACTCTGTGAGATCTGTGAGAAGACTTTCTGTCACAGGGGAGCAGTGCCTTGAGAAATGACAAAAAAGAACGGATAAAAGAAAGTCGCTTCTCAGCAAGTGATACCATGCTGTCGGTCTCTGTTAAAGCATAGATAGATCACTTAGCTGACATGAAATTTGCATGTGGTAAGAAAGAAAAGGACAAACAGGAAGCATAACCAAATCCAAAAGAAATCAGAAAAGAATATGCAAAATGGATGATTTACTTATCTGAAAGCAGAGCCATCATGTCCCCCTGCTTGGTACTTGCTTTGGTACATAACTGGGGAGCTTTTATGGTCTTTTGGAAGACAATAACAAAAGTCAAGGGCCTTTAGATCAACAAAGAATAATGACTCATTATTACAGTTCCTCAGTGCTGAAACACTCTTATTCCCCTCTTAAGAGTCAAAATCTGACAGTATTTCTTCTGGGAAATGCTTCTAGTTATTTTGACTGGGACAATCAGCTCCTTGAAGGACAATACAGGAAGTCCTTGTTCTTTCCTGATGAATGCTTGTTCCAACATCACTAAATGGCTCAGAAGCCATACAAAGGCAACTATGACCGATATCTGTGGAGCAGAAATATGCATTCCCATTACTAATGTTGGATAACATGAGCCACATAGTTTATGTTGATATACAATTTCACTCAGTCAATGAGGTGGTATTCAGATTCTCATTCCCTTCTAAACTGGAAGGCTATAAGGATTAGTATTTTGTGATATGGGCTCCACCACTACTACAGAGCTGTTTGGGAAGCTGTTCTGTGATACTGCAACCTGAGCAGATGCTGGCATTATTGGAGGTCTCAGAACAAGCCCACTGCTCACAGCACTCCTTTCCCAACATTGTTCATGTGAACATCTGAGGGCTTCTTTGTACTGATCCGCCAAACTTTTCTCTCTTCACCCTCTATCCCAAGCCTTTGGATGCTCCACAAATCCAATGTCCAGACTGTTTGCTCCATTGCACAGAAATGCCATCATGCTGAGAGTCATTTGGCAACACCTGCCAGTAATGACTGTGTTTTATAACAGTCCATTAGCGCAAGGTTCTTAATGAAAATGAAAGCTGGTAATGAAGCCAAAAGGCAGCAGCAGCCTCTAGTCTGGGGAGGGTAATTAAGCTAGAAGAGATGGGGAGACTGAAGAACAAAATTAACACATGGATAAAGAAAAGAGACCTGGTAGTGCATTAGCACTAATGTAGTTATGGCAAACCATCCAGTTTCCTTTATGAAAACATTTTGTTTGCATTTGGTGGACTATTTTTATATTGCTAGCTGATACAACAACAGATTATTGCCCCTTCAGAGATACTGACATCAACTAGAGCAAAGCACATAGGATTTCAATGTGGAGCAGTTAAAGACCCTCTGGGAAACAAAGGATATCTATATATCTATATTATGGTACATTTGAGCTTTGAAGAAGGGAAAAGACTTAAATTATCCTCCTCTAAGTCATCACCTCATGCCCGCTAGGTGTGGAAGAGAAAGAGTGGATCCCAAGAATAGGTACTTCATTTGGTTTATTTTCAATACAATTGTTAAAAATCAGTGGCTCCCATCTTTTCACTTGGTAAAGTACTCTACAAGCTAATGCTATAGTTCACATTGTTAAGATGTTCACTCTTGATACTGGACCTAGAACACCTTTGTATGATTGAGTGGCACCTCTTCTAGGTAATTCCTCTGAGACAACACCAGGATAATTCTTTTTTCTTCTGTGCATTTATGCTCTCTATGTGCCTGGAGATGGCTTTGATTTCATATCTTGCCACTTTCTCAGCATGAAGTTTAGCTATACATACTAGGTCTTTCATTGTTCCCTCATAATGAAGCCAGGCATGATCTTAATCACCAAGCTTTTTCAAAATTCTTAGAAATTGTTTGACATATCTCCATCTTGCAGTATTTAAAGCCCTTAACAGTTTAGTCTAGGTGCAGCTTATCAGATCTCTTTACACATGAATTATCCACCTACTGCTTAGTGAAGAATGTCACGGCACTTATGCAACATTTATGCTGTTTTCTATCCACACTGATGATTGCAATTCTTCCCATTCTAGTCAAATCTACACATTTCATTAATATGTCATTTCTTCCCCTCTTTGTGATCACTGAGAAAAGCGCTAGACAGAAATGACAGTAACTTCCAATTTGTCTAGACTTCCCAGTTCATGAAAATTCTGTTGCATTTTGTATTGCTAATTTATTTTAAAAAACACTTCATATTAAAGCCAAATTTTAATTGTTTTTTTCAAGTGAGATTATATAGGGCTGTTTGTCAAATAACACATTGAAGTCTAGATATATCACAACTGCTGTCTTCTTTTCATCCATTAATTTTGCAATTCAGTCCAAAAGTAATCAAGTGTCTTCTATGAGTTTTGTTTATTAAATGCTGCTGCTGATTGCTCATGGTTCTGTTACTCTATATAGTTACAGATTCATTATACTTAATATTGCTTCCATTATTTTATTAGAGGCTGATAAGGCTTTTAAGAAACAGTTTGAAAGTTAATTCATGGAAGTGTTTGGGGAAGGACTAGAATTTAGCTATACACAGAATCTAACTGTTGAAAAGCTGCCATAACTTTTTATTCTCCTAAGCGTAATATACAGGATCAGAAGAAACAAGAGCAGATGAGGACTAGAGGTTATGTTATGATGGTTATATTATTGATAATACAGTTCAGACATACACATAGTGGACCAAAACTATTAGACAAATCCAGAAATGTTTGACAGCCTGACAGAACAAAAGGCCGATGATCCCACCACCTGTGGGTTTGGCTAATTTTTACGTATTTCATTATCATCCTATACAGCACAAAGATATCTTGTGGACTTCAGGGTCTCACACACTAGAAATTATAAAAGGAAAGGTGTACTTAAATCCTTTTCTTTGAAATAATGCCAGCAAGGTGAGGGGAAAAGAAAGAGGGAAATATAAACCCCCAGAGCCTTTTGACAGAACAAGAGGAACCGGCACTTTCCCTCCCTGAGCAGCCCACCATGCCAACACTTGACAGCAAGGTGTACCATGAATGGATAAAAAAGAAGACTCTGACTCTCCCTGCCCCATCCCCACTGTCCCAAATAGCCTTTTGTTTTGCCCCTGTTGAAAATTCATGTTAACATTTCTAAACATTTCCAGCAGTGGCAGCAGTAATAACATCAGCAGCGAGCTTTGTCGGCTGGCAGGACAGCCTGCTGTCTGCTTTGGCTCGGCCATCGCACCCTGGGAAGACTGGAGACCTACAATCAAACCTCTTTATGAGTGGATTGAATAACTGGCTCTATTTACAGCTGTTTATGTGGCATCCCAGAAGCCACCAGGTAAACATCTGAACCTAGACAATCACTGGCCTGTAACTAGAGCCTTGCCATGTAATAAATACACAGCTCAGTAGAAAGATAGATAAACTTGTAATAAGAGACTCTTGAATCAGTCTTGTTCTTCCAGTGTCTCCCCCCCTTCTCTAAAGCACTCTTTTAACAAAGTGACATCTCCATGTACGATGAAAGCTAATCTCCCCATTTCTTGGCAAGCCAATGTCTCAAATGCAGTAGGGACTTTTTAATTAATATTATTTGCCTGTGAAAGAATAAGAAAATGCAACAGAAGCAAATTCTACATTGTCTAAGAATAATACCATTGCTTAGGCCCACTTCTAAACATGGCTTTGATGTGACTTGCTGTATCTAGCTGTTCAACTGAAAGCACACTCAGCTCAGTAGCTTCACACCAACAGGAATCTGAGCCCCTGGGCTCTGTTCCTGGCACTAGTAGTTCACCCTGTCTCTATGGAAAATCAGGTAATCTCTGTCCTTCACTGTTGTCTTCTGTTAAATGGGAAACACTCAGTGCTTTGAGTGACTACATAGTACTTCCTGTTCACAGCTCTACCAGTGTGTCATGTTTCTACCTCTGCTGTCCCACCAAACTCTACTTGCTGAAGGTCCAGAGTGCTTTGTACTAACCTAACTCTGAGTCCCAGCAGCGGGATGGCATTGATGCCCTAGATCAGGGTGCCAGAGGGACCCAGCGCTGCATTATAGGGCATGGCAAGTCAAAGCAAGTCAAAATCAAGGTTTGTGTGGTGGAGCTGTGGGGCAAGACAAAACAGCTGTACTACAGTTCCAAATCTAGTTACTCAGGCAGGGTGACATAAGGAGACACTGAAAAATGTGTTTGGCATAGATATTTGAGACAGAAAGATACTGAGGGTTATTCTGATAAAAATATACTTGGAACAAAATGGATTTTTGAATCACAGTTATCCATCAATACAAACAAGGTAAAACAAACTGACATACTAAGAACAAAATCAAAATAAAAAATACAACAGAAATAATGATCACCAGATGGAAAAAGAATAGAGGCTTAGGCAATCATTGTGGAACAGTAGTATCAGGATATTGGAATTCTCATGGAAAACTGTTATTTATAATTTCTGCAAGTTCATATTCTACATGGCCAAAGTTCTGGGAACACTCTGCTCCTGTCCCCAAGGTGCCCCATTAGCCAAACACACTCCAATCAAAGCCAACAAATCTGCATTATAAGAGGAAAAGATTAGTGTTAACTGAATTACGTGAAGGGGTAAGGAACAAATATTAGAGAGCTCAAAAAAGCATGCAGGAATGCCCATGCAGTAACTCCATCCAAAATCTTTGTATGGACTCAGCAGGGCACAATCTCCCCATTTCCACTTACACCTCATCTTACTGATCCCTGATTATTAACTGATGGGGTAAAAATACTCCAACTTAAAACCAGAGTAAAATGAGTAAAGTCAGGATGTGTCTGATACTTGTCACAGAAGTAAAGACAACAAACATTAACTGGCCCTTCCTTGGTACATAGAATGTAGAGAGTAAAGACCATACAGCCATAGTCACTGTTGTGTTCGCACTCCCCTAAGGACAAGGCTGGAAGGCTTGAATGAATGATGACAGCACATACAGTTGGAAAACACAAAGTGAGAGCAGTAGCAAGGGCAAGACAAGAAAAATTTCTGCCCTGGTCACTTCTCTGAGGAGGATGTCACACCAGGGCAAAATATGTTAGGTGCCTGTCAGCTGCTGCTGCCTGGGGAGCAGCCAGCAGTGACTCCCAGAAGCTGGGAGCTCTGCAGTAGAGAACAGGAGGCAGGTTCAGATGTGAGACACAGCCCCAAGATGGGAAGCCAGCACCCCAAAAGGTAACTTGCCTGTCTCTGGCTTCAGCTACCCTGTGTAGGAATAGAGAAAATCCTTTCAGTCTGTTCCTTTGATTGGCACGAGCTGCGACTAATGCTGGGGATGGGACTTTTTAGTAGGGCCTGTAATGATAGGACAAGGGGTAATGGTTTTAAACTAAAGGAGGGTAGATTGAGACTAGCTATAAGGAAGAAATTTTTTACAATGAGAGTGGTGAAACACTGGACCAGGTTGCTCAGAGAGGTGGTAGATGCTTCCCATCCCTGGAAACATTCAAGGTCAGGTTGGAGGGGGCTCTGAGCAACCTGATCTAGTTGAAGATGGTCTAGATGACCTTTAAAGGTTCCTTCCAACCCAAACTATTCTATGATTCTATGAAAAATAAACTGCCCTCAGGGTAAAAGCTCAATTTCACTTGAAAGCTGAACTGCTTTATCTTACTGAGAAACATCCCAGCCTCTCCAGCAATACTGAGGTTAGCATGGACCCTGCGTGCCACCATTCCCATCACGCACAGACTCAGCAGGGAACCTGATGGAGATTTTGCTCCATTCCCATCACCCCTCTGCTATTTCCCAACACTATTTGCTTTCTCAGCACCAAAGCAGAACTTCTCTCAGGGTCTCCAGGCAGTGCTGCACTGCAAACACAAGTGGTGCCAGGAGAGGTGAAGAACAGGGCTAAAGATGAACTAAACTCTTTGCCCAGGGCTGCAGCCCGAAGTCCAGGCTCCCATCAGTGGTGACATCTGCCAGGCCCTGTACAAGCACAAGCCAGTCTCAAGGCCAGTTTGTAGATAAGGGGCAGCATGGTCCAGTCTGCAAGCTGTGTTGCCCCTCTAGAGTCTGGGATACGTGGCCTGCCAGTCCCATGGGGCAGTTCCTCTTCTCATCCCAAAATGGGGCTGAATCCTGGTTTCTACCAGCATTGTGTCTACCCTACTCATTGCACAGAGAAATAACCCACCACTAACCACAACTGACATCACTGCTGGATGTGTGACCACGGCATTGGGCATGAGAAGAATACTCTATCCTCTTCTTTTATACTTACTACCCCAAAACCTAGCACACTTACAGAGTAATTAATTTAGTTTCATGCAACATAAGACAGGAAAGTTATCACTACTTCCATTTCACACATGGACAAGCTGAGGTTCACTGTGGGCAATCAGAACAGCCTGAAGCAAAATCAGAGCAACCAAGAACTGAACTGAGGACTCTAAATCTTGTACCTTAACATTACCTTTCCTTTCTCAGCATGACCTCCTCCCAAGCTGAGATGCTACTTTTCCATATTCAAGGGTATTACTTTCCTCCCTAGAGAGACCTGAAGGCTGAGCTGGCTTCTCTCTTCTTTCTCTTTGCTTAGAGAAAAAAAAAAAACCACCACATCCACAAACACACTCCAAAGGCAGTCCTATTTAATCCCAGTGTAATTCTCACTGCTCTTTCTTAATCCTTCCACCTGTGAGATAATTGCCAGCATTCTGGGAAGAACTCAATACTAATCATAGACTTGCATAAAAAGAGACAAAGAACCAGATAAAATAGACTAAAGGAAATCACAAGGCCTGAATTAACCATGCACATACACATCCATTCCAGACACCCTGCTGAACTAGCCTCTTTCACAACAGATAAAAGGTCCACTAATGGGCCTGGAGGAGAAGGCCATGAAAAGCCATGTCAGTAAATGAAGGCTTTAGTCTTCTCCTGTGTGCATTGTGGAATGAGATGCCACAAAAATTGAAGAACCAAAATAAGCTTCCAGTAGTAATACCTACCTAATATTCAGAAAAAAAATAATAGGGATATCTTCCCACCTCATTCTGTCCAGAAGACCAGTGTTCTTGGCACATTGCTCTCCCACCACTTCACCTGGGACACTCCTCTCAGATAAGAGTACATACGTCTCTACTGCTGTTCCCTCTGCTTCCCTTCCCATTCATTTCATTTGCCCCCTCTTTCCACAGCTGATGTTGATCCACATCCATTCTTCTTCCTCATAACTGAAAAAAACATTTCCACTCCTCAACTGTTTAAGTACCCTCTTTATTTTCCACTTGTCCTTAAAATTCATGCCTTCAAGAAGAAATCCACATTGTCTCTGTGTGCTTATATACCCAGCAAACTCCTTACACAGTACACTTAGGGCACCTCTGCATTATGGGTTTTTTCATTCTGTAGATTTTTGTCACAGAGAGTATGTGTTGTTCCCTTTGTAAAATATGATTGCTATTTCTACGGTCATGTACATGTTTATCAATAGATAAATACAGTTTTAATCTTCTTAGAGAATTGTTTGAGCAAGTGGAATCTAATTGGGAAAGTCCTTGGTAGAACTAGCAGGCTATGTGGTGGTTTATAAGACAGATTGCACTGGTGCTTACAGAAACAGGAATGGACAAGAGAACTCTGGCATTTATTGCCTGCTCTGCTCCAGCCCTCTCCATCTCTCTGTGCTTCTGCTTATTCAACTGTAAAACAAGGAAAACAAATAATTAACCTTCTTACTGGACGGATGTGAAGCTGAATGATAATGCTTTGTACTCATTGTGTATTGTTTTCAGGACACTCTGTAAGCGTCAATGCAGCAGCCTCCTTGTGCAGTGGTGAAGGGCTTTTGTCCCCACTCCACTGCCGCAGAGGCACAAAGGCCCCGACAATTCACAGGGAAAGCCAGCCGCGAAACGAAGAACACACCTCTCACTTCTGAGGCCTCTCCATTAACCATGGCACTATTTAGGAATGTACTCCAAGCATTTATAAGACACTTATCAGGACAGGAGGTTGGTAGGATGTCAACATACTACATGCACACTGCTGATGACAAACAATCAGCACACAAAAAAGTATTTTTCAGGAGAATCACAGACAGACAGAGCTGGAAATAGCACAGAGGGGGAAAGCAACTGCTCGTAAGAGTGGAGGTCATAATTCAGCATCTCTTAAAATGAACTGCTGAGAAACGGCCAACTGGAAATCCCAGCAAATAGAGCTGTAACGAGCTCAAGGCCGGAAAGAAGGGAATCAGTGTCTATCCACTGAGCATATCAATAGGAAAACTTGTAAAGAGGTTTCAAGCTCCCAAATCAGTCAGATGGGACAAGAGTCAGACAGAAAGTGATTCCTGAAATAAATTTCTTTTCGGTTATTTTTGGAAAAGGAGACAAAAAGGAGGGAGGTTGGTACATTGGAAAGCTGACAAAAATCATTATTCTCTATAAATTGCTTTGACATTGTATAGGCAGTGACCTTCACAGCACTACCAGTTTAATGGCATTTACTTCAGCAGTAGCTGATTTCACTATTAAACAGGGATGCATAGCACAAGATTACACAACTAAATCACTCTTGTAAATATTTAATATCATTGCCTTTCTTTTTTTCCCTTTTAACAAATCACTATCAAAGGCAGAGCACACAGTAGAAAACACATTTATTTATTCTATCCTGGAAAAAGCTTAGTGCTCATGCATTTTATCTATCTAGTTCTCTAAATGACTTTGACACTTGAAAGCCCTTGTGATCACAACAGTCTGAAGGAAGGCAATTTTGCAACCATTTAAGAACTGATTTCATGCACTGATCAACATTTACCAAACTTGCCTGATGGAATAGCACAAAGTTTAACCCAGCAGATTGATAGCAAACACCTGAAGGAGAAAATTAGTAAGAAAACTACACTGGTTTAAATAGAGGTACCTTGGGAGACAAAAAGAAAGAATGTCAGACATTCTCTCTCCACTCTTTTCTTCCTCCCCCACCAAAGAAAAAGAAAAAAAAAATCAGTATTTGGGAAGTCGAAAGGAACTGGCACTAACAGAAAAAAGTCATACTTCTGGCTGACAATACAATAAGCGCATCCACCACATAATACATTCATTCCATTATGGACATACAGTGCAGCACAGCAGGAAATAAAGTGTCCACAGATTTCTCTTCAAATACATCTGTTTTAAAGATGGAGTTCAATAGGTAGAACAAATAAAACACAAGAATGTAGCAAAGAAAAATTACTAATTATGTCTCTAGTATCATATCTAGTAATATAAAATTGACTGAGAAATTGAAATGCTAAGCCTGGAATTGAGTAACTTAAGTACAGCAAGTCATTTTTAAAGAGAGCCTTACAACCTGTACATTCTGATTTTTCCAACTTTAGGAAAAGAATCTTTCCACAGTCTGTCATAAATGGTCTGTCACATTGTGGCAAAAATTATATTCTGTTCAAACTGCAGATGATCAATGCCAGAAAGTGTTCTTTATGACAGTATTCCTGGAGACAAATAACAAAAGTTATGCGTCTTTTCAGCAATTTAGCAACAGAGGAAAGATAAATCAATGGATATTTAGGAACTGAACAAATTCTGGGGAAAAAAATAATTCGCTAAACTGAGGGATAAAAAACAGATGTAGAGAGCAGCTTGCCCCACATGCCTACAGACTTCATTGAGACTGTCTGCAGAGTAAGACTATCCAAAATAAATATGTGTAGTTGAAAATGGTCAGATAAATGTATTATTTGGATGATGGAGCTGGCCAGTCCTGCAAGGCACTGGTGCCTGAAACGTGTGTGCCCTTCTTCAGAGCTGGGAAATGCAAATGCACGGTGATGCTAGGTGCTGCTCTGGGTTTTATAAAAGCTTGCAACATCTTTAATGCAGAGCTAAGCGAGAGCCTGTAATCCCTGTGCTGCGATGCAGCAATGTGCTCTCCCCTCACAGGACAAGCCAACAGCTATGCAAGATCCTTTTATCAACATTCACAGGGCTGGAAAATAACTGTTCACAGTTTGATTCCCAACATTACCGGGTGAACCAAGAATTGCTCAGAGAACTGGCAGCTGAATACACATGTAAAAGACAAAGGTTCTTCAGTGATATTTATTCTAGCCAAGTTTTAATATTTCAAGGCTTATAGCAACTAACTCTTTACATAATCAAATGTAATTGTCGGATCCCAGCTGGTGATCGGCACATTCATCATCAACCTGGTCATTATTAATATACCAGTAATTAGGGGGAATAAAGGTGTGTGCTTTATAACGCTGGCTTAATACAATTCCACCATACCTAATAAGACCACAGCTCCTTTTAAAATACAATTATTTTAACATTCAGATTACACATTTTTATCACCACTACTAACAATCACAGAGCCATATGATTTTAGAACAAATACTGAAATGTTTTTTTAGAGTCTTCAGTAAAAAGAATTTGGTCAATTAAAAGGAACCGTGTTTTGCTTTAGATATAATCTGACCCATAAGCAGTTCCCCAATCAAACTGTGAATTGAGAGAAAAGCTCGATTAAAATGCATGCAATTGACAGAATCAAATCATAAACACTTACCTACATATACTATATACATTCTTCTTGCTCTACTGTAGGAGAGAAAGCGATATCTCAGGCACCACGGTGTGGTACTGCTTGGCAAATGCTACTGACTTTTTTAATGGTGACAACTGTGTACACAAATTCTCAAAGTACCAGTTCTGTTTAAAGCCTTTCCCCACAAAGCAGTGCTGGTAAAGGACCATTTCTGTTAAATGCTTTGCAGTCTTTTACTTTAACAAGAGAAGAACTCAGGCCACCATTTAGTGAGTATGAACCAGAATCCCTCAGGTTAGTGCTGGAACAGCCTCAGAGCCAGATTCTTCCCTGCACTATTGCTTTTACATCAGTCCATTTCCTCTGCTTCGATATCAGTCACACCACAATAAAATCCTGGCAGTGCAGTGAAGAATATGGCTCTTAATACCATTACATCAAACCTCTTGGTATGCAAAGCATATCTAGTATGAGATCAACATCTCACAGAAAATTATGCTAAAACAGAATTTGGGAACTTTACCCTTACAGGTACACAACACATTCCCAGGTGCAAAACACTTTTAATTTCTATGGGCTTCACTGGCTGTTTAGGGAACACAGTGCCTTAAGCACAGCAACTTGCAGGACAAGTCATCTGTAACATAAATTTCAAAACAAAAAGGCTTCAAAACCAAATGAATACCCTACAGCCTGAGAGTGCTGGATTCACACCTGACTCCTTGCTCTCTGTAACGGTATTTTGTATTATCTTCCCTTATTTCATAGCCTATCAGTACTGATCTCTATTTGGATGTGTGCACTCAGAACTATCAAGGCTCTTGAAACAAATGTGGAAATGAAAGCCAGCATGAGAAGGAGCTCTAGCTCCACGAAAGAGGTGAGTATGGCCAAATAAATGAAAGGTGGTGAATGTCCCAGGAAGATCAGCAATTAGCATGGTGCACTGCCAAAATCAGGATCGAAAACCAGAATACTGATGTGGGGGAAATCACACACCATTAGGCATGACTTAATAACTGACACAGACGAGACTGGGTGAGTTATATCAGACGATTTGAGAAAGCATGACCTTCTTCACAGTAATAGTTTTACAACCATTTGTATGGCGTGTTATCCACTAATCTCTAGTCAAAATATTTACTATCTGGTAAAGCACTGCAAATAAGGCTGCTGTTTCTAAGCGCTTACTCTTAATGCATAAGATCCAGCTTACACAGCACATATTTTCTAAACTGTTCTATACCATAATGTTATCACTCCAGTCCACAAAACACCACAATGAGCCTTAAAACAGGAAACTCCCCTCTTTCACTGGGTTTCCTATTTTTGCGGGGCTGTCTGATGTGTGTGACAGGGGTCTATTTCAGTTCCTGATGGCATTATCACCACTTTGCTGCATTACCATAAAGCCCAGGAAATAAGCTATTACCCACCATCACTCCTCCCAAATGTTATCACAGAGAATCATGCATTCACAAAACAGCATTAACTGTGAGAATTAGAGTCCATTTAAACTGCAGCTGTTCCTTCATTCCTAAATAGGTTCTTAGATCAAAACTTTTCCCTGACTGGTCTCATTACCAAATGTCCCTTTCAACTGGAAGAACAAGATCACTTGGAAAAATTGTACGTTTTACAGATAACGCTTCTTCCCTGTATTATGACAACCAGGTAAGTAACATTAAATGAAGAATTTTTCCAAAAATACAGTGGACGTTTTAGCTTTCAGAATTGTGAGTTAAAATTTTGCCCTCAAATCATCTCTGGCAACAGAAATGAGCCTGTAATTTTGATTTTCTATTTCTAGTTTATCTCATTTTCAGAATCTCAAGCTTCAATTATTTAAGGGAAATACATTCTGTTTATTTTTAATGATAATATGAACTCTGCAGTAAGGGCTTTCCTTTAAATACGAAACATAAATCCTGGATCTAATATACATGCTGGTGTTCCTTTCAGCTCTAAACTCATGCCCTAGAAAAACGCACAAGCCTATATTCTGCTATTATCAAAGAAAACATTGCTTATTATGTTCCATTTCCCTCTCTGCTACTTTGCCTCTTTGTTACTGTCCATTGGAAGGATTCAATCTGCAGGGGAAAAAAACACTCTCAAATCTAAACTGAAAAATCTAAATGCCAGGAAAAGGCACAATGTCTCTTTAAGAGTCAACAGTAAATTAACTCGCCCATAAGAGTGCAATAATTAGCAGTTAGTAGCTTATTAAAAGGATGGCAAAGGCCAAGCTGCCATCTGGGATCTCCAGTTTCTTGTGATTGTTATTATGTCAAGATGTGCAACTTGCATTAGCTTTCATGTCACTGTGCTTGCCCTTACTTTACATGTAAATTTTAATGAAAGATACAGCACTTTAAAAATCAGACGTCCATCAAAAGTGCTATTAGTCTGCCTTTTACAAAGCATATGGCCTGTTTTGCTACCTCTGCATCTCTACACACCACTGAATGCCTCAAATGAAGAAAATAGAGGAAGAAAAAAAGCCTTTCAATTATATCAATTAAATATTCTCTTTGGGCAGAGTGAAACCTGAGCCTCATCGAAAACAGAAGACTACAATACAGCGTAAGAAGACAATATTTTAGCTCCTGTTTACACACAACACGACCACAATGCCTTTAACTCTCACAGGAATCATTCTTCTTAATAAAAATTAAAGCCAATGAAGAATCAGCTGTTTATTCACACGTTAGAGAGCCACAGTTTTAAAATAAGGCAGAAAGAAAGCATGTAAGAAAAAATAAATAACCTATAATCTACAAAATACTTAACACATTATTAAATATTTTATGCATACACATTATTTGTAAACACACATGCTTGTATGCACAAACAAAAAATAATTTACCATAAACGTCCTATTTAATGTCTCATTTGTCTGCCTTCATAAATATATTACGAAGAGGTGTAAAAAGAATGTTTATAAGACATCTATTCGTTTGCATTAGTGTGATATTCAACATTTAAGGGACTTCCTTCACACAAATTCAGAAAATGTCCTCACCTCTGGAATATAAAGAAATAGGATGAATGCCTTGCAGAAATGTCCCCCAATATCTTACATTCGAAATTCATCAGCTATCAATCATCTCTAATTAGACTTACAAGAATTACATTAAAATATTTGTTTCTTCCCTAAATAAAACATGAAACCAGTAGCAAAAATTTGCTTACAAAAAAAGATCCCAGAATGACACCTACATTCAAGGGGCCTTGATTCTATCAAAGATGTTTTACAGATTGAGTATTTGCTAACCATAAAATAAAATGTTTTCTTTTTAAAACAGTCATTAAGAGGAAAGTTAAAACTGAAAGCCACTATCTTTATAATCATGCAGGATTTTTTTCCCACCAAAAGGAAAATAAACCCAGTACCACACATATTTTTAAAGTATTAAGGAAAGGACTGTAAGTGTAGAAACAAACCCCAAAATATTCACATTTAAAACCCAAATATTAAGATATTTTACAGGGCAAAGCAGAGCTTAAAAACCACTGCCAAGGCTGGCAAGATGAATGTAGTGCTGTTTTTCCCCTTGTATAATTAGATATTTATAGAGCACAAATGATTTAATTTGTTACTGATGTTTCACTTCAACATTTGCATAAACTCTTGGCCACTCAGATGGACTTCTTCACATTGCTCTGAAATCCTAACGGTATTACTGGCGAAGAACTCCTCGAAATTATTTTCCAGATTAGTAAGGTCCAGTCATTTCCTTCTATCCAAGTCCACAAAAGCTATTTTGTTTTTTCTGTGCCATTACCTCCTGGTCAATAATATTGAACAATTGAAAGAAATAACAACCTCACACTGCTCACTGAGAGCAATGCTGAACATTACAAGACTTAAAAGACCTACTTGGGTTAAGGGCAGTTAGGACCAAGGGAGATAATCTGATCTTGCAATGCTGAGAACTACACGGGGAATTTGCCAGTAGCTTTTGGTCTACACAACATGCATTAAAAAATGTCCCACCCATGAAATATGTGAGTACTCTTTCATTTCTCTCTGAGAATGGAGAAAAAACCTGCTTCATGTTGAAAATGAGTGTGCAGCTATGCAGTTTTTCATCCCAAGCACAGCTACTGATGGAGGGAAGGAGCTCAGTGCCTTAGAGGAGAAGCAGCAGGCTGCAGACTCCACGGGCGCTATGGAGGTGTCCTGTGCACACCCAGAAACCAGCCACACCTCACTGTCATTCTTTGTGTCAGAGGGGACATTTGGGACTTTTCAGTTCTTTGGCTGAATTTTGGACCACTAAATTCCATGTGAATTTTGCTATTGCCTTCAAGAAGACACAGGACTTCATTCACCAAAAATTGCAGGGTCCCATGAGAAATACAGCCAATTTCCTCTGGAGGCACGACCCTCAATAGAAACCAGATCCAAATCAAGAATGATGATAAAACAAAACCCACTACATATATAAAAGAATGGTGAAAGGTAGCAAAAAGACAAATTATCATTTCCTTAACAAAGGCTGTCAAGAGAACAAATGATATGGAAGAATATGACTGTGCGTTAACTCCAGTTCAATAGCAAATTAGAGTCGGGTATTTATGATCTCCTTTGGTATCATTTACTTGGGGGGGAGTGTTAGGGAAATAAACTCAATATAATTGTTCCTTAATTGTCAATTCCTCTCCAGAAGAGAAGTCGTATTCAGCAATTCATGCCAACCTCCATAAAAGTCCTCCCTGCTCATCATACATTTACCTCATCTCTGTGACCAGTTCCATACACCTAATAAAACCACAAACAATGCATATATACTCAGTTCAGGTTAAAATGCAAGTGGTACCCAGGTGCTTTCCTGTATTTCAACTGCATCAGCCATTACCCCAGAACACTTACACTTCATCTTCTTCAGCTTTCCAGGAACTTATAAAAAAAAAAAAAAATAAATCTCCTGAACTTTTAGAAAAGGATAGATGCAGAAGAAGTCTACAGTGGAAGCAACTAATGAAAGACTTGTTTCAAATGATGAATGCAAGGTCACAGACTGCTATACATTGTGAAGAGGTTTTATGAAATCAAATAGATCATATCCTTCGGCTACATACGTGGCATGAGACAGAGTGGCTGCCAGTTTTTACTAAAAACTACAAGAATGCCAAAAAATATGAACCTTCCAGGTACAATCACTAAGGCATCTGGTACCACCTTCTCTGTGAGCTGAAGGCCATGTGTGGGTTCAAAATTACACCACTTGAGCCCTCTGAAGGTAATACCATTTTTCATACAGAGTGATGGTTCTCTGATGAAGTCACTTGCTATAACTAGACCTAAAAACTACATGTAGCTAGGAAGTGAAACAATATTTTCACTCAATGACACAATAAATTAAGTTTCAGTGCATATGAATTAATTGTGGACTATGTATTATAATCCTCATTCCAATAGGCTCAACCGGGAATTTTGCTTTGGAAAAGACTTTCAATTTAGTCCTGCACAGACTGGCCTGCAGCACAAACGCCACCCGAGAAAAGAAGGGAGCAACATGACCTGACATCACGTTACACAAGATTCACCCTGATCTCACTGACCCTTAAATCACACTAAGCCATACATCAGCTAACTCAATTATTGGCAGTTGTGTTGAGGCACAGTTACATTTTGTATGCTATGTTTAGAGCTTTAGGTTCTCACATTTTTTACGGTGTATATATATGTGGTTATTATGTTCTGATGTTCACCTCTTGCTAAGAAGATAGCTCAGAGTATAGCTTATGTATTATCCACCACCACCCAACTCTGGATAGAATAGAAAAGCTATGAAATTAATTATTGGAATATTTTTCAACCTCAAAACTGAACAAATAATATCAATTACATGATGCACCCCATCACAGAGCATCCAACAATACAAACTTGACAGAAGAAGGCAGGGTATCAGAAAGAGGAATCATACAAAGAGAAAGTGTTTAATATGCCATTGTGCTCCCCAGAATTCAGGTATTACAGGAGGACTGATCACTGGGCAGAGGCTGATTGTGCCGCAAAGGAAAGTTATTATGAACAAATCCTCTGAGCTCTCATACGCTCCCAAATTCATAGCAGTACATTTAGTCATTTAATCCCCCAATGTCTTACTGGCATGGAGACACCCGATATCCTCCAATGTTTTCACATCATGCTGATCAACAGATCAGATTCTTCAGCAGTGTATTCGTTGAAAAGGAGTAAGCCTCAACATAATAAAGACTTTTAATCTCTTGATTTCATTGTAAAGTAGGACAAAGAAATGGATTTTCCTCAAGCAATGCTTATAATTTATCAATTAATCTTCACATTTCCCTCCAGTCCAGCTGGAGACCCACAGCAGATTTCCAGCATTTTGCCTTTTTGACAGTTTTGATTAGGGATGGATGACTGCCCTCTGCATGCTAAAGATAGGTGTGAACTGCTGAAGAGCAAGCTGGAGCCCCAGAGCAGCCTTACATGCCCTGTGCTGTATTGAGCTGCAAAGGAAATGGACCTCTCTGTTAAGAAGTCCTGATCACTTCTGTTTCCACTGCAGGTTTTTGCAACTTGATTTCCCTTTGAAAAACACCTTTTCACTAACAGAAAGGATGGGAAGCAGAGCTGGGGGGATAAATGACAGCTCAAAAGACCTCCATCATTGAAGGGTACTGGACAAGCCCAGGTCCTGTTTCCACCCACACCAGTGCCAAAATTCCCAGCAGTGGCATCACTCGTGCAAGAGAGCTGGCAGTACCAGCTCACTGGCCTCTGGCTCTGTCTTCAACTGAACTGATGATCCCTTTGCAACCCAGTGTCACCAGCTACAGACTGCCTGACACTGCACAGCCCATACTTAGTGTGAACAGGGAGAAAATAACATCTATTAAGAAGGCCTCAAAGCATTCATCTTAATCAATATTTCCTCTATAATTCAATACAAACCAAAAGATGGTTACGAGACTTTTAAAAGTAAAGGCATTAAGTTCCAATATGAACCACATTCATAAAAATACAATTTGTCCATTGACAAACAGACATTTTACAAGCAATGAAGTCTTAGAAAGAATGCAATCTCTACCTTTACTTCTACCTACAGACAGGAATGTGTGCGTCCAGTTAAGAGGAGGAACAAGAGAGGTGTCCATCATGGAGGAGGCAGAAGAGAAGGAGGAAGCATAAAAACCAGAAAATTATGTCACTGGCCATACGTACAAAAACAAGAAAATGAGCATATTTATGTAGCAGCCAAACCCAACAAAACACAATGTCAAGGGAAAAACGAGAGACACACCACAACTAAAGCACAAAGCAAGGTTTAAACAACTGACAGTACAACCAGCAACTGCCTGGTTAAGCCCTTTGGCTTTAATTTGATTTTCTACTGAGAAATGCAAACCTCTCATGCAATAGCATGCCAGTGATATGCCTCATTCCACATCCAATTCATAACAGCAAGGGAAATAACAGAGTAGGACAGAGAAAAAAAATAAATTTTATGGTAATATATTTGCTAAACACATTTCACCTACCAGAGCTAATGTATTTGTATATAATGTTGACATTGCATATTTACTCACATATATACATTTACAGATTATATATCCATCGTATTTTTATAGAGAGTAAATATTGATCAAAAGGGAATATCTGTGAGTTGGTTGGCAACAAAAGAGAAGCCACTGTTCCCTGATGCATCATGGATAAATAAGGGTGGCTAAAGTTGCCAGAAGCCAACAGTTCTCACATTTTTTGCCAGGCAAGGGAATATAGAAAGGGCTGATGACAATCATACAGGCTGGAATAGGTCATGCAAGTCTTCATGAGCCAGCTGGGTTGCAACTTGTAATTTAAATGGCCAAGTGCATCTGTTTATATAATTCAGTGCTAAATCACAGACTGCTACAAAGATATGTTCAGTGTTATTGAGACTGAAAGCGGCCATGAAAGTTCATTGTCCTCTTCACTCCCAACATGCCATCATCCTTTCTCTACCAATGGCTTGCATACTCAGCTGCATCCTGAGCAACTGGGACATGATGAAGGGACCTGTCTGCTGGGTGCTCTTTCACCAAGCACAACTTCTGAGCCATGAGCCCAGCTGAACACTAAGTGGGGACAGAGAAGGAGCTCAGTGCTTCCCAGAGCTTAGGCAGATGCTCCACATGCCAAATACCATGGTCTTGACAGGCACTCACAGAGAGCCCTGTTTTCCTACCTTTCCCACCACATAGGGATGCTAAGCAGTACAGAAACTGAAGAACAAGCCCCGAGTTTCACTTCTGATTGTTTCCTAAGCTTTCATGACCTCAGAGCAGACAGCTGCCTTGAACTACAGAATAAAAATTTATTACATCCTAAGCCTCTCTACATTTCACAGAGATACATAGAAACTATGTCTCTTTTATTCAAGTACCTAATTACTCTTGAGCCTTCACAGGCACTACGTTCTATCTTATTAACTCTTTGGACTGTCTGACCTCAGATACGTGTTCACTATTGTGTGCATCTAGTCTAGGAAAGCCTCATCAGGCTTTAGAGTCAAAACTCACATTTTTTTCTCCATAGACAAAGAGTTGGTCTGGTCTTCCTAATGCACCATGTGCACTAACCTTACGTTAAGTCTTCAAGCATTTCACTCCTGCATTCACAAGACTAGAATGCATCACCAGTACTGCTAACTACTCCCTGTGTACCCATGTCAGCAAGATGCTGACACTGTCCAAGGAAAACAGAATCACCCCTCTCCTCACCCCCCCTCTCCTCACCAGCTTCTTGCTCCACACCCCCATAGTGCAAAATGGGACTAATGATCCGATCATGTCACAGTCAATAGATCTGTAACACAATCCAGGCTGAGATATTAAAATGTGAACTCTGATACAGGCCTAGATCCCATCTGTAGCCCAACCTGGGGTTAGCCTTGTTCTTTTTCTAAACCATTTTGATCTGTGCATATTTGAATATTTCAAATGGTAGGCACAGGACTTACAGGCCATTATATGCAATTTTCCTCAGGATTCATAATGAGTTAGGATCATGCCAAGAGAACTATTAACATATTTTTGTAATAATTGCACTATTAAAAATAAAGAGCAGCATTGAGGTCTACATTCACCAGGCAGAAGTGGGAGTCATTACAGTTGGCACAACAAGAAAGAAATGGCAAGATAAAATAGTTGATGGGCTGCGTGGAAGGGGGAAGCATACCTCTTTACTGTCCATGGAATCATTTCGTGCTCCCTCCTGGGCTCATGAGTCCCAGGCTGACAAGTAGCCATGGCTCATGGGACACAGAGGCAAAAAATGCCAATGGCTTGACTGGCACCCAGTAGGCTTAGTTGCTTTTGTCATGCAAAGCTCAACTCGGAAAAGCAGCAGGGACAAAGCTCTTTCATGATCAGTGACTGAAACAAAGAGAAAGTAGAAGGACTTACCTTGTTCACCCATCATCAGATGTGAGAGGCCTTTGAAAGAGAGAGAGAGAGAGAGAGAAAGTAAGAAAAAAAGAACAAAACAGAAAAAGAAGCAGCAAAACCTATGCACACTGGTCGCAGTCCAATACCTCTCAGGATTGGAGCTCGCATACTTGAACTAGACCAAGTATGGGTGTAGCACACAGGGCACACACATATGCAGTTGCTGCTTTCCACACTGAGCAGGAAAGCCTCTGTCACAGGTAGAAAAAACCTGTTGGTAGTTGCAAACTGTGTTTGAGGTTTATCATATCCCTTGGAGAGCGACTCCAGAGGCACTGCACACCAGTCTGGCTAAATGGGCTATGAAAGCCAATATCTGCAATGGAGGTCTGCAGGGAGCATTCACTCCTCCGGAGAGCTGTAGAAATAACTTGTGCTCAGCTAAAGATTTAAAATTCAAGGCTGCAGTGGTCAGTGAAAGGGAGGCCATGATCTCACCGCATCTGCTTCAGACAAAACATCTGGGCTAAATGCATACACACACAGAGAGCTATCCTCATTCCTGAATGTGGTGGCTTCAGCATGTATTTTTAGGAGTCGATCAACACTGCTCACACTTGCTAATTAGACACCAGTACACCAGACCTGGCAAGGACTAAAAAAAATTACCTGTAACCTATGTTTAATACTACTCTATTTCCTTTCTGGGAAGAACTGGAGATTCAACTTCTGAGGGCAGTGTGTTACTTTATGGCTCTGTAGCTAAAGCTACTCTTTGGTTTCATAATTCAAGGTAAAGCCAGAAAGCAGCACAGCTCCCCTCAGCAGTGACAGTCACTGTCAGCTCTGTAGATGGGGCTGCGGTGGTCACTTGGGCTGTTCCAGTCCAGTCTGTCCAATAATTCTTTCTGGCGTAAACCTTGTTTGTTTCAATTAAAATCCATTTCTAGCCCCAATTTGCAAATATGTTTACTGTACAACTGTATTCATACAAATATTGTTTAGATACTATTGTATTCATGCCCAATCCATTAAGCATCAAGTGGCCCATCAGTTAATTTTGTGATACATGACATCACAGAACTAACATATACAAAAATTGAGTCCTACCCACTCAAGTCATGAGTGATCCCTTTGGTACTTGGTTCCCTGACCTTCTTCCCTTAGTTTGATTCCTTCTCCACATCTCCCTCCTCTCACAGCATTTAGTATAGCAGGGATTTTGATACACGCATACACACACCCGCATGCACACACACACACATATCCTATCTTAAGTCAGTTTATTAATCAAACAGGGCTGTGACTTTTTTAATTTCATGGAGACTGAGAGGTCAAATGAATTTATTAAAATGAGAATTTTCAACAAGCAGCATGCTGAGTTTGAATTTGTTTATTTCTCTCTCTTTTATGTTTTTCCTTTGCATCTGCTGGAGAAATCTAAAAACCAGATCATCCCAAGAATATGTTTACCCACAGAGGACTCCAAGCCAGATAAGGGGATTAATAATTGTACAGTCTAAGGAATGCAAATATCTTAATGTTCTTGAAGATTATTGTGGATTTAGAAAAATAATCAAAAATACAACATAGGTTTAGAATTTTTTTTAGGCTTTTTAGCTATAAATAAATATAGCAGACTTGATACTGTACAACATATTTCTGGTCTAAATTACAAGATATAATTTCACTGAATCATCTTGCTCTGCCAGCAGAGTGAGTTGAATTTGTGTCTCTATTTATGGCCACTGACCCCATCATTCTTGATAGGCAAACCTTAGGTCTGTCCAAATGGCCACTTGAAAGTCACTGTAAAAGGCACTGTAAAAGGCACTGCGAAAGCTGAGAAAAGTATAATTATTAGGACTTACAAAGCACAGAGACCCTGTAGCAATGGTGAAAAAGGAGAAAAGACAAGAAGGTGGCAGTATGACATGCAGCAGAAGCTGGCCGAACAGGGAGGGGGCATCAGACCCAGAGCAGAGATAGGGGTCCCAAGCCCTCAGCCCTTGTACACCTCATGGAAGGAAAGCCATGGCTAAGAGGCATAGAACCAACAGGTGCAGCTGCTGGGGATGGCAGGGACCTTGTCCACTTGGGAAGGTGGGACACTGAGAAAGAAAAACCTCCAGAGAGGGTTCAAAGCAAGAGCCTGCATTACATTCCCTGACCCACACTGTAAGAAGACCCTTTCTCTCTCCACCAGCCACAGAGGAGCTATAAAAAAAATCTCAAAATGTCAGGAATGTCAACATCCTTTTTGTGGTTGTCCCCAGAAGGCCAGTGCTGTGTGCCCTGTCTGTCAGGTGCATCAGTCAGGTGCAGCCCAGAGCCTTTTGCCCGCAGTCCAGGAGCGAGCAAATCCCCCAAATGTGCCCACCATTCTGGCCCCCGTTTTGGCCTTGGTTCAAGTGCCTGTGAAAGTAAGTCTCCCTGAGAAATGTTCTGACTCTTTCTGCTTGTTGACAAATTTGAAATACAACAGCAGCTGTGGTATTGTATGTACCTCTTGATCTTCTGGTCTCAACTGGACAATGGAAGGAGGGAGATTAATGAAATATAATGCCCCCCACCCCCGCTACTTTTTTCCTTTTTAAGACAGGAAGAAAAAGGAGGGTGGACTTGGAGATATAGCAAAAAAACCAATATTATCTCTTAAGTTGTCCATTGACACACATCCTTATTTTAACAAAGAGAACACCAACAGAATTCTAGATTCATTATTAGATAGAATAATAATATAAATAATGAAATAACATATCAGCTTTTCTCATCTGAAAATTTTCCTCCCTTGCAATTTAAAGTAGGAGTGAAAATGAGTGTATTTATCTGCAACAAAATGTCATTAACAACCAAAACCTTCAACTATTGAGATCTAAAATCTGTGACATTTGCAGCATGTGTAACAAAGGCCCCAAATTAGTCACAGTAAAATCAACACGGAAAACGTGAACTGACATCATTGTCTCACCTTTACATCAGTTTCAAGACATGACAAGACACTAAAACAATTTTCAAATCATAAAAGTCAGTCATCTCAAGATGGCATGGGGTAGCACTTGCTGTTGGACTACAATAAACTAATAGGGCATCCAACAAACGAATGCAAGAGGTGTGAGAATTGTTAAGACCTGCAAACTAGACCAGATTTTGCCAGAACAGAGGGAACACCTATCATCATGCTATTTGGGCATCAACCATAGAGGCCAGCAAAGCATTCAGCAGGCTCAGGATGCTAAATGAACTGATCAGGCCCCAAAGCATGTTATTCACATATACAACCATTATTTGTGCCAATAGCCATCCCATTCCAGGGGAATTCTGTAAGAAAATCTGAGTTTCTGCCTAAATCCAGGTGAAACATGCTTTCCTTTTAATCTTAGATTTGTCCAAAAAGAAACCCTGATTAAAGCCTCAGGGTTGCAAACCCAGACAGCATAGAACTGGGAAAAGGTTGACACAAACCTGCATGAGCCACAGTGGTCAAGGGATTTGTGTGCTTTTTCTAAACCAATCTAATCATTCTTGTAATAATCTATTGGCTGGGCACAACTGCTGCCCAGCAAAAATGGTGGGTTGCATGTGCTCTGGAAAAGGTTTAGGAAAACCTCAGAATAAATAGCCAAAGTCAGAAATCTGGTGACCTGCTATTTCTGAATTTCAAACGTGAGTGACGGTAAGAACAAGCACATGGCTTCGGAAGAAGGTTCTCAACAGGTTTCTTAGATAATGACAAGCATCTGCTTGTGCTCAGTCTCTGGAGCCCCAGTTTCTTCAAACTTTCAGCAGTAATGTGAAGAGAAAGTGGCCTGCTTCTTCAGAACATTGGTTTGTTATTAAAATAATATGTCCATTGCTGAGGGCAGGCAGACATATAAACTCTGCTCTCTGGCCATGACTTATGCCTGCCACAACTGACTCTTCCTATTTAGGTCTGGGAGGGGTTTTGGTATTTCTTTAACCTACTACAAAATCAGTATTATTTTCTTAAAGGTTAATATTAATCTCCCTTTATCTCAAAGTAACATTTCAAAGAACTACTGGTTTTTTTTCTTTTTTTTTTTAATTGTGAACCATCTGCTTTCTATATCAAAAAGGTAAAATTAAGTGGCTGTAATTGTACAAAGTATGGAGGGCCAACACTGGATTTTTGTGAAGCCAGAAGGACATTTTAAAAAGTAGCTTCAGAGTACAATGATATGAAAGAGCAATGTAGTTAAACAGCAGTCCTCATCTTTAAGGACTTACTAGGGGCAATTTTCAGGGTGTAGGAGAAAATGAAGGAAACCTTTGAGGCAGTTTGAACATTGCCCCCACTGTCCCTCCCCCCTCCACACCCCCCCAGCACCACACTTGGGTACTTTGTACTTAAAATGGAAAAATAAAGCCACGAAACCTAAGAAAGTGGGGAGAGCACAAAACACAGCTGAGAGTGACAACTGATTGCAGCAACAAAGGAAGATGGACTCCTTCATCTAGTTAATTATAGCTTGTCCCGTGTTACTGGGCCCATGCTCTGGGGGTGTGCACGTGTGCGTGGGTGAGTGTGCATTGCTGAATTGCTCTGTTAAGGCGGGCTGCCTCAGTATTTCCCTTTTAATGATGCTGCCAGATGATTAGCCCAAAAGCTCTTAATGAATGGGAAGAGAGACTGCCAGAGCAGCAGCGGCCCAGCTCCCCCCCAGGGCAGCCTTGCCCACAGAGGATCCTTTCCTGGGTATCAGGCTCCATGACCCATTCAAACAATAACAGGGCCAGCTGCAATGTATGTCTGAGGCAGGGCATCATGCCCTCTGGTCCAGGATATACATGCAAATTCTTTACGGCAGAGCTGAAGAAAGAAATCATGCAAACCAGGGATTCTTCCAAAAATAAAATGATATCTACTACAGAGAAGAGCATTCTGATGAGTGATGGAGCCTGTTGTTTACACCCCCTTTCCTAATTTCCTAAAACTAGTAATTCCTTACGAAATAGCCTTTTTTTCCTCCTCTGAGCCTTCTACCCCAGCTCCATCAGCAGTTCCCTTTTCTAGTCAGGGAGGAGAGCTAACAAGTCTCACTCACTCACGTGGTCCTTCTTAAAATAGGCATCTTGAGGTTTTCTAAAACCCAAAGACCAAGGAAGATTCCCTAAGAGTCTCCATGTATGAAAAAGAGGGCATTCCAGCAGGGCCAAAGGATGGGACTTAGAGGGAGAAGCAAAACCCTTGTCTTGAAAGATGTGAAGAATGGATGAAAAGGAAAAATCATTCTGAGACCTAGTTCAGACCTTTTACCTGCTAGATGGGTCAGCTTTGCCAAGAGGATGACCTGATTCCTTGGCTGCTGGCATACATGGTGCCTGTTTTTTCTAACTGAGCAAAGCAGTAGCACAGGCTGAGGAGCAGTCATTTTTGTTTGATTCAACCACGATACGCACAACAGCCAAGGGCTCCTCACAGGCCCCAGCAGTGAGGCCAGTCGGGAGTGCAGTTTTGTTATTGTAGCCGGAGGCCCACTTCCAATCCAATTACACACAACAGCTGTGCTAACTCCTCTTTTCCATCCCCTTTGCCTCCTCTGCTATGTAATTCCAGGATAGGTTTTGTCACTATCAGGGGCAGTGAGATAGGGTGAGTGGCACCTACTCTGAGTGATCAAAGGAATAAGAGTGTGAGGTAGAAGCCAAAGAGAAAGTTGTTTACCCCAACAACTATGGGCAGAAATAGTGATCAAGCCATACTATCTCCTTTCCCCCATGGCAGAAACAGTATTCTGACATTGCACGTGGCATATTCCTAAAAGTATTCACACAGGGAGGGCTACAAACATAGTGGTGTTTGAAAGCATGAAAACAAACATGCAAGTGCTTGCAAAGATGGCCACATGCACAAGAGAAGGTAAGTGTGCATGTAAGAAGACCTGAGGGTGAATGCATTTTGTGGCTGACCCATAAGAAGATGTCTATCACTGCAGATCAGAGCACCTGATCAAGGAGGTGCACAAGTTGGGAAAAGAAGAACTGTTAGGCATGGAATAGAATTCTTCAGCTGGGTAAAGACATCTCTGACAATATATATGATAGAGGTAAAATCCCAAATAATACAGAGCAGGTGAACAGGCAATATTTTTTCCCTATTTGTCAGAACACAATGAGTAGCAGTCACTGAATGAAATTCTCAAGTAACAGGTGTAAAAACAAGTGAAGGAAAGTGTTTTCCACATCTGAATGATTAAACAATGGGACTTATTATCACAGGATACTGTGGAGTTAAAAAAAATATAAATGGATTAAGAAAAACCAAGACTGGACACGTCCAGACAAAGTATGTCCATCAATGACTGTACAACATCACAACCTGGACACAGTATCAGGTCAAAAAGTCCTTAAAACAGTGACTACCAGAAGCCACAAAGGTATATAAGGACAAGACCAATGCTAGCATAGTTTTTTTAAACTTCTTCCAAAGCATCCACTTTCATAAAAAGACACTTCTGGGCTAGATGAATTCTTGCTCTGATTCCAGTGATCACTACTGCCATATTGTTGCAAATGGGATTGCATGGAGCTGAAAAACATTCACATTTCAGTGCAAGAGAATCCAATTTGGCGACAATGCCCGTACAAAGGGCATGCAGGAATGAAAACAACAGTGGCACCTATGAAGATGACCATAAGCCTATACAAACTGGTTTCAAATACCTGTGTGAGTGGCACTGAAGATATGGCATGGGTAGATTCTTACTCTGACCTAGTACCTTCTGCAAATAGGAAACTTCAGATGGGCTGAAATACAATTTACACATTTTCATGCCCAAAAAGCAGAGTTCAGCTTCAAGGAAGCAGAAGCAAGCATATAGGTACTGCTTAAATGACCCTATGACATGGAATTAGGGAGACAGACTGAAACAGCAGTCCTGAGATGAAGAAGGGAAAGAAGCATTAAAAGATGGAGTTTGAAAGATTAAAGACCTGGATCAAAAAAGTGCTAGTATGCTTGTGCCTTCAAGAATCTCCGTATCCTTATGAAGGAGTTGTTCAGGCAAACAAGGACTAATCTTTCCTCAGGGCCCTGACTAACTAGGTCATTTCTACTGGGTTGTGTCCATTCAGTTACATGCAAACTCTAGTCAGCAGTAAAATCATGACAGCAAAATGGCCAGAACTTCATCTCTTACCCTCCTCCCCATGAACATCTGAAGATATCTCCCACAAAGGGGACAAGCGTAGCATGAATAGGAAAAGCACTATTTAAACTTCAACACCCCCTAGGTATCAGTACCAATCACCATAAAGGACTCCTATTTAGTTCTTTCTCCTGCATATATTCTTCCACAAAAAAAAACCTGAGACAGGAGCATATCACTTGCTCCTTGATCTACTGGTCTTTTCCCAACAATTTGTCTTTCAGAACCTAGACCACCGGCAAAGAGTAGAAGGTGCAAAAAAAGGGGCAGATATTGTGCTGAGGTGACAGAGGCATCCATTGTGGTCTGTGCTATGCACCACTCCCCAGCCAAGGCACTTAACCTCTGTGATAAGGCTCTTAACCTCCGTAATTTTCAGCCCAAGATCTCTAAGCATGTTGTGAAGGTGAGATGAGGCTGTAGCTATAACCCCAAAGAGAAAACTGAAGTACTGAAAGGAGAAGTTACTTCTCCTCTACACAACACAGCGAGTCAGTGACCCAGCTGAGTACAGACGGCAACAGTCCCAACTCCAGGGTCCTGCTCTAAATACTTGACTTTGCTGCTTACAATGTGGTGGTGTTATTTTGTAACCAGGGACATACCATTTGCAGGGCAGCTGGGCTAACATCTGACAAACTCCTTTCATTTGTGAAATAAGCCAGATGAGATCTTCAGTTGGCTCCTGAAAGATGCGTAGCATGCCAGCCTCTGTTGCTGGAGTACCCCTTCTTCACAAGCAGAGACCTTGCAGCCAGGGAAGGCTCACACTACACATTGCTGTTTACTGTGAACAAGACCAACTTCTTTGCACCTTGCAGGAACTGCGTCCAGCAGAGCCCTGTGCTCCCCACTGCTGCCAGCCCCAGCCTGTTCACAGCTACCTTCTCTTACTGGGGAATTAGTTCTAACCACCCTATTCAACAATACTCAATCAATGGGCTCTTTACTGCCCTTCTGCTGCCTGTGGGTAAATAGTTACCACTAGCTCATAAAATCCCTAATTTGTCTTGCAAACAGTGGATGGTTAAAGTAACCATTTTGACAGGGGCGCAGGGTCCTGTCCTCACAGTACAGATAGCTGGATGGCCAAATAGGAAGAAAGCCTCTGCAGAGGGGAAGTGCACACCCAAACCCTCCCGGTGGTCTACATTGCTGCCCAGTCACGCAGCAATGCCAGGGTTCTCCCCAGGGGAGCTGAGCAGAGGGATTAGACTGCCTAGGAGTAAACAGAGTTACAGAGCCCAATAATGAGGTGTGGGTAATTGTCAGACTGAAAACATACAGATGAGTGCAAGAGTGCATGGAAAAGAGCATTCACATGTGACTAGAAAGCCACGTGAGAAAGAACACAGCAGTCCTGAGAACAAGAACACGTGTATGAGCGATGAGGAGAATAAAAAATGCACATCCAAGCATATAAATTAGGAGAATAAGAGGGCAGTGGGGCAGAAGAGCCCATTCAGAGAGCAGAAGGATGGACCACTCCAGGGTGCTCACAGTAACAGCAGCATGGTCCTGTCCTGGTTTTGCCACCTCTGCTTGGGCCCCTACTAGTGATGCCATCGTTCCCTGTACGCTGTGGCAACACTCGTTCATGGCATAATATCATGAGTCCTACTGGTAGAGGCCGTGCCTTCCCAATTCAACCATCCTCTTCTGCCACAGACACCAACAGCTTTGGGATGTGGTGGAGAGACCCATGACCCCAAGCCCTTGGTGCATGTCCTGTCAGATCCTGCCAAGATGAGAGGAGACAGGAGTTCCTGGACACCTCAGATTGGGCCAGAGAAGGTCCATGTTCAGCCCCGTTGGTCACTGAAAAGATTCAATGTTACGGTTGACAGAGTCTTTCTTTCCAAGGCATGCCAGGCAACATTTGCCATTTGGCCACTTCCATCCCCATTGTTGCCAGCTGAGATGCACGCAGAATGCAAAAGACCTCAGCAGAACAAAAAGGGGGCTGACGAGAGAAGCCAAAAGGCTAAATATACAGGGAAATTACCCGAGCGGCTGGCCCTCGCTGTGTCTTTCTGAAGTGTTTCACAAAATCTGATTATCCAAGTGTAGAAAAGAAGCAAATTGAACAGAGAACTCATTTCAGGTCCAGGTTGGGTTTAGCAAAAGTTATGCAGAAAGCTGAGAAGGAAAAGAGCGTCGACTCTCCCATCATCTCACTTCAGCCAGGGCAATGCCAGCTGCTTCCCTGGGCTCTCATTTCCATTTCACATAATGATAAACCAGGTGGAGCTGCCTGACCGTGAGGTAAAAATTAGTTTCTTAAGCTTCAGCGGCAACAGGATGTGGACTACAGCATAAGGTGCTCTAGATCAATTAACCCTTGTAGCTGAAGTTGGGGGACTCAGATCCTTTTGGCAATGAGAGAGCAATCTGAGGAGGGAGGTTTGGAGTTCTCTGTGGTAAAATACTTCCTTGTGGAAGAACTTCCTAAATAAACAAGCACATAAAACACACATTCTTTTTTCCTTTTAAATGAATCATTTGTGCCCTGTCGGGAATTGAAGTTTTGATACCTAAATAAGATCACACATTCACATTCATCCAGAAAGATACTCACTGGGTTTTAAAACCTAAAATAAAACAACAAAAAAATCTTTGTTAATGGAAATGAAACTCAACAGGTTATCAGGGGGGCTAGCAAATGGAGTAGACCACAGTAGGAGAAGGAAAATGACTGAACTAGATTTGCATGCCAGCCTACACACAGAAATAAACTGTATATAATGCAGTGTTCAATGTGAGGTAATTAGCAACACAAGCAACCATTTTTAACGTAATTTTCATTCAGAAAACATCCCTTTAACTGACCAACACAACATGATCCCTGGAGAGGGAAGTTTGTGACCTTTGCTACTATGAAGCTCTCCTTTTAGTAAAGACTTTGAAATCCAGACTCTGTGATTCCAGTATGAAGATTTGTTCTGTATGCTCTCAGGAAGCAGGATGAGATTTCTGCCCCTGGTAACTGTCCACCACCACTCCTTAAAGAACAGCCTTTCAGTTCAGCAAAAGGAACGCTTACCTGGAATATGATTGACATCTGTCGAGGTGTTTTCGTGGCAAGCAGAAGGGAGAAAAGGAAAAGAAAGAGAGAGAAGAGAGAAAAGCCATTAGAGATGCACACAGCAACTCAGCATCCTTGCATGGAAATCAATTTCATGCAGAACCAAAAGTAATTAGGTTTGTTTGAAGGCCACCCATCTGCAGCCAAGCACCCAGCCATGCAAGGGAGGAGGCACTGGCTCCCTCTCCGCTGTGCATGTAAAAGTGAATCCACCATCATATCTGTCCGGAGAGAGAGTTCCTGGAATCAGATAGAACCAAGCCACGTCAGTTCCTGTAAGAATATTGTTTAAAATATTCTACTGTTTTTCACACACAAATGCAAAAGAAAGAAACAAAAAACAACCTGCCTGCAGTAGGTTTCTATTGCACATAAATTCAAGCAAGTTTTCAGAAAAAAGAAAAGAACCTGCTCCCCTTTTATGAGGGGCCACGTGAATTTATGACCAGGTACAAGACACTCAACATAGTCCCAAAGTCTAGAAGACAGCCCATTTCTTTTCATTCCTCTTGCCCATCATTCCCAAAACAACATCCTTCATTGCAGACAGCAGCAGGGGTGGGCGAGAAGGAGTGCCAGAGGCTTGCACGTCCCACATGTCTTTTCACAAGATGCTGAATTCAGACCAAATATCACTCGGTATTTTTCCTCTTTGTGATGTAAGACTGCTTTTCAAAATCAATCACATAAATTGCAGAATAAATTAGTCCTTTAAAAAAGAAAGAAGCAAGACTATATAAGTGATAGTATCAATCACAGAAAAGGCATATCTTTGAATGCAGTGTCTGTTCTGGACAGAGCCCACCAATCCCAGGAATGTACTTTAAAAATGCTTCTCCTAACTTTTTTAGCAGCCCAAGTTTAGTCTTTCTCTGAATAGCTACACTTATCATAACACCATGAGGGAAGAACCTCTGAAATCTCATAGGATTAGGCTAAATAAACATTTTCCTTCCAAGGCAACCCTCCAAAGAAAAAAAAAAATAAACCTGCTTGAGGAAACAGTGGGGCCAGGTCCATAGGTAGCATTCTTCCCTGGAGGCTTGTACCTTGCCCAGCAGTTGTGCTGCTGCAGGTATCACCTTTCCAGAAAGACTTCAAAGCAATTAACAATTTGGGCTACTACAGGTCCAGAACCACTTCTGCCACAAGTCTAGGAGCATGACATGCTGGGTGCTTTGGCTACATACCAAGGTCTAAGAATGTATTCTCCTTCCCCGAATATCCTCTCCAATTTCCATCAGTACTCCCCCCTTCCTGTCCAAACCAGCTGCATTGCTGTGAAACCAGTCCCACTTGTCTCCCCAAAACACTTGCATTTCAGTGGTGAGTGATTCCTGTGCATGTGGCTTTTTGTTTATCACTTTCTGTTGCTTTTTGTTTATCGCTTTGTAATGGCTTCAGAATCATTTGAGGAAAAGTCCCTGTGGTGCATCACACATATATCAAGCCATCCTTCCCTAAGGAGGTAATAACCCAAATAAAACAATGCACAAAGAGGAGAGGGACTATAGCATCAACTCATTTAATTTCTGTAGCTTCTACTAAACATATATGTCAGATCTGATGAGTGTCATTTGTTGCCTCTCCTTTTTTAACACATAACTGTATCTAAGAACTGGTGTCTTGGCATGCGAGCGTGGAAGGACACTTAGCACTGAAAGTTTGCCTGTAAGTAATTATTTTTAGGTAGGAAAAGAAAACAAGCATCAGGCAGCAATGCATGCACTGAGGATGGAAGGCTAAAGGAGGTGAGAGCAGGGGCAGAAGGAAGGAGCAGACCCTTAAACACCACTGTAGAATGTGAGCACGATGCCAAAGAATTTACAAGTCCACTGCTAGGACTTGAGGTGTTGCTTGGGAAAATCAGTGGCAGTCAGAGAAGATGATCACACATTTCAGAAGAGGAAGAAGGGAGCACCATAAGGTACCGCAAATGTTTCTGATAATCAAGCAGCTGCCCCAAAGCCTATTCTAAGCAGGTACAAAGCTCTAGAGCCATGTTGTCCTCTCAGCCTCCCTGCATGCCTGACAAAGGAGCAGGCATAGCTGCAGCCCGGGCTACCTCCGGGGCCCAGGAACAACAGGCAGTCTCACCAGGGTGTCTGTGCTCTAGGAGGAAATCTGTGGGATGTTTAGGGAATAAAAAGGATCAACAGATAGAGAGGGCAAAGGAAAGAACTAACCAGGGGTGAGCAGGGGATAAACACATTAAGCAAATAAGAGAAGAGGTAGTGGGCTGTAACTGATACACTGCTTGAAATAATACTTATTTAACTGTGTGTGAATTAAACAGGTCATGAAGCTGTTAAAAAGGGGAACAATGAAGTGTTAAGAGCTACACAAGCATCTCTAAAATGTAGTTTCTCAATGGCAAGTAACAGGGGGCAGACAGCAAGGGGATTGCCCTTTACCCATATTTTTTGTTCCAATGTCCATAAGAGCAAGCATTCCAAATCCTGACTGGTTTTACTCTTAGCTTTCTTTTTGCTGTATCTTTTTTGGAACACCTCCACCCAACACAATTTCTGTATACACTACTTGCATCAGAAAAGTCACTGTTTGCATCTCTGTGACACTTTTGCAGTATTTACCGATGTGGCAGCCCAGGTCATTGGTGTTACTTCCCATACTAAATACAAAGGGAGTTTCTTGTATTGCAGACCCCCCCCCATGTGGTATCTGCTGGCAAATGCTGATTTTCAAATGGTGAAAGTACTTGGGTTTTATTTTAAAACACACATGAGAAAGCACTGCTTTCTTTGTGAAGACAAAAAGGGCATATAGCCAGTCAGTCCTCACAAAAGACCCTACAATAAATACCACTGTGGCATACAATTGAAATTGCCACGCAAGTCCTCATGGGAAGTCCCGTAACACCTCTGCAGTGTGGTGTGCCACTCCACTGTGGTGCACAATTAAAACTGTGGTTGCCTATATTGACAAAAGGGACCCTTAATAAGAAACCGCTGATACAGTACCTTATGGCTGGTGGCTCCACAATTAGAAGAAATCTAATGCCTCCAGAAATGTAGAAGATAAAGATGGCAAATAGGCAAAGTGACCGGCTATTTGCCAGGTCCTGCAGTTGGGTCACAACAACCCCATGCAATGCTACAGGCTTGGGGATCAGTGGCTGGAAAGCTGCCTGGTGGAAAAGGACCTGGGGGTGCTGGTCAACGGCTGGCTGAATATGAGCTGGCAGTGTGCCCAGGTGGCCAAGAAGGCCAATAGCATCCTGGCTTGTGTCAGAAACAGCGTGGCCAGCAGGACTAGGGAAGCGATTGTCCCCCTGTACTCAGCATTGGTGAGGCCGCATCTCAAATACTGTGTTCAGTTTTGGGCCCCTCACTACAAGAAAGATATTGAGGTGCTGGAGCATGTCCAAGGAAGAGCAATGAAGCTGGTGAAGTGTCTAGAGAGCAAGTCTTCTGAGGAGCAGCTGAGGGAACTGGAGTTGTTTAGCCTGGAGAAAAGGAGGCTGAGGGGAGACCTTATCACTCTCTACAAGTACCTGAAAGGGGGTTGTAGCCAGGTGGGTGTTGATCTCTTCTCCCAAGTAACAGGTGACAGGACAAGAGGAAATGGCCTCAAGTTGCACCATGGGAAGTTCAGATTGGATATTAGGAAAAATTTCTTCACCGAAAGGGTTGTCAATCATTGGAACAGGCTGCCCAGGGAAGTGGTTGAGTCACCATCCCTGGAGGTATTTAAAAGATGCATAGATGTGGCACTTAGGGACATGGTTTAGTGGTAGACTTGGCAGTGCTAGGTTAACTGTTGGATTTAACCATCTTAAAGATCTTTTCCAACCTAAACAATTCTATGATTCTGTGACAAGATTTGAGGATCTGAGTTGACTCTTCTTCAGACCCTGTTATCTGAGACGTCTCAAATTCTCTTCATGTTTTTCTGGTTTGTTTTCTAAAGGACTATTAAAATATGTCCCCGCTCTCTTTCTCTTCCATCAGCACTACCTTCCTCTCCCCACAGGAACCTCCTACCTGCCACAGGGACTGAGGAGGTACAGCATTCCCTGATTAAACAGGGACGATGCAGAACCCATGGCTACCAAAAAGCCCGGTGACCATGGGATTTACTGTTGTGCAGATGGAGGTTTCTCCACTTTCCCAGTTCAGAGCACTTCAAATACAGAAAGGTCTGCCTCTTAACAAAAGACAAGGCAGAGTTTGCTTTAGCCTATACACAAGAATCCATTTATTGCTCCTTTTTAAAGGGCTGAGCCACAAGCCGGTGCTGTTTGCTTTTGTTCTTTGATGCTAATAGCTGGATTGAAAGAGGGATCAGCAGGGCCGCTGCCTTTGTCTGGTGCAGCCCCAGCCATCTGGGTGGGGTGGAAGGGGAAGGAGGAGGATGAAGGGGAGCAGGAGGAACAAGGCAAACATTATTATAGCTCAGATCATTCCTGTGCCTGTAGAGGAAACATCTGAGGTATTTTTAACTCTAACATTTTTAACAAACAGTTTAGCAATAAGGGAAGGTGTCATGAGAGTGCACTAGTGTCCAACTAGAAGACAAAGATGGCACAGACTTTCTATGCACACCAGCCCTACCCATACACATCACCTTGACCTAAAAAGACCTGCTTTTGTTCCCATCTCCATGGTCCATTCAATCTTATCCCCCGCTTTGATGAGGGAGCAAAGTATTCATTAATTTGATACTTCATCAAACAAAGTGTTCATTTCAGATGCTGATTTGGCAAGTGGTCTCATTCCATCCTAACCTGGTTTGTTAAGGTAAAGGTAAACTCATGGTCCTACTTCACCTCCCATGCCAAGCTGCTGGGGGCCAGCGTTGCTGTGCAAAACTGTACAGACTCCTTATCTTTCTCTTCAGGACACAGTGGCTCAAAGCCACCTGGGAAGATTGCAGCGATGTAAAAAGAAAGAGCATTAACATTGTATAAACAGCTTCTAACAACAATTTGCTTGGGTAAAGATGGGTTCTGTAATGAGGTCAATTCCAAGCATTAGCACAACATCCCTGTAGTGCCCATCCTCACACAGGAGATAGGAGATTGTTGTATTTATGGTTAACTAGGTTAAAATCTTGGCTCCATTAAATTCATAAAAGACTTATCAGTTACTTTGATAGTGTCAAAGGGATTTCATCCCTCATATTTACTTGGCATTTTTTGTCCTACTCTGGTAGTAGGCTCCATCCCTGGTATCCTTTCACTGATTCCAATGGAATTGCCACAGAAGTATATCTGACCAATTCTATTTAATTTGCTAAATGTTTAGGATACTGAAACAAATCCAAGACCACTCAAGCCTATGATGTCTGTCACTGAGCTGCACACTGGGATCATGAAGAACTTCACAGTACTAGCAGGTGTAGGCCTTATTGTCTCACTTCAGAAGAATAGGACCCTGTAATTTGTGTTAATGGAGTGTTGAACACTTCTGATTTTATTCAGTAGAGACAAGTGGTGACACATACACAAACAAGTTCATTACAATCAATTACATTTCTCTGTGTCCTTTGTCCTACGGGATCTCTTAGGCTTCAGTCTCTCAGGAATAGTACCCACTTGATATGTTGCATAGAATTGCAGACATTTGTGGTACTGTGCCTTTGCACAGCTAATACTTGGGATCTCAAAGCACTTATTAGCTGTGAATGTAGGAATCATTCATCCAGTGCTGAAACGCAGCCAGCTCTGAAGTGAAAGAGACAGATGTTTAACAGCTTATAGGAACACCATACAGCAGTTTAGCATGTCAGAGTTAGAACAACAAGAACTACTTAAAGAGGCAGAATGAAACTTGGCTGATTCTACTAAAAGTGCCATGTGATTTTAAAGCACTCCTGATTTAAATGAGGTGAAGGGATTTGATTTCAAATCTTATCTGAATGATTAACAGTGATTTGATGCCTTCAATGCTCTTCTCTATACTGTGTGCATTAATGTCGTGGGCAGCCTGCCCTCTCCACAGGGTCAAATGTGAAGTTGACTGACATATGCCTGAGTATGTCACTCTCTAAAGCGTATATAGTCTGAGGGGATCCTGTATCTACTAAAGAAAATGGACCCTTTACCTCAAGGGGCCAAGCTTTCTCCTCTCAGGCAACTAAGATACTCAGGCAGAGTGTGCACTATAGCTAGCTGGGGACACATCTGCAAGCCAATACGGTTTCACTACAATTGTCTAGCCATTTAGAAAAATGCTTTCATATCAACATGGTATAGGTGGATTAAGTATACCTGCTGCTTTCAGAAACCAATGCACAGAGTTACTTAGCTCCAGTAAGAGTTAAAAAAAACAACAAAAAAACCTTAGAGAAATGAATTCATAATAATCCCTCTAATTAACTCTGTATCATTACTATTCTTAGATAAAGCTGCTTGCTGATTTCATGGCTTTCAGTGAAAGTATGATCCTCTCCCACACATCCCAAAAAATATGTTCATGTACATTCCCCGAGGCCCTGGCTACACTGCTGGGGAAAAAGTCAATAGTTCTGTAGCCTACTACTAGCAAAAATCCAACCGGAATGTAATTACTCAGTGCCCTCCAAACAATCTGTTGATCTTCACTTAAACTGCCTAGACACATTACTTAAGAATTCCAGGATGAAGTTTCTTTCTCTGTCATCCTAGGTGCCTGAGCACTGGAGGAAATAGAGGATTTGCTCCCTGCTATTTTGCACAGCATGCCCGTACAGCTCCATTCAGCCAGTTGTGTTCACAGTCTTGTGGAGCACACACAGATACATAACTGTAAAAGTTCTGAAAGGCAGGTGCAAGCAGAAAAAAACAAAGTGTCCTCTGTGTTCACCATAGATAAAATAAGAAGGAACTTATGATGTAGAAAGGGAAGGTTTGGGTTAAGGTTAGAAAAATTTGGTAGCAACAGGGTAGCGAGGCTCTGGAATAGCTTGGCTACTGGGAGTTAGCCACCAGCATTGGAGACTATTAAGAAAAGATTAGAAAACAAGTATTTCTCATTAATTTTTCAGATACACCTGATCTTGTCTTGGAAAGACTAGTTGGCCCTTGAGACCTTTTCCAATCCCATTTTCTACAATTTTATTATCTAATTCAAAACGCACTCTCTCCAGACAATTCCGTCAGTAACTGCTGCCAGGCTTCACAAGCTAAGAGCTTCAGTAATGGAGCAGGGCAGACACCAAGGCCGAGCCTCTGACGTGCGCAGCCAAGCACAAATACTCAGAGAAGACTCAAAGGAACTGAGAAAATTCACAGCACCCTTATTAACAGCTTCCAGCAACAACAGACTGGTGGAGGTTGCATCATGATCAAGATGGTTAATGGTCCTTGATGGACTTTTCCCTCCTTGAATTTGTCTGGTCTCTTCTGGAACTAGAATTGATCTGGTGTGAAACAGTATTTTTGTTTGTTCGTTTAAAACCTACAGCTGAATATAATGCATTGGGCATCCCCTACCTGTTGCTTTACACAATGTTATGAATAAACATTCTCTATTCAGCATCACCACAGCACTCTTGATTATAGCTATCTACCTTACCTCCTGCTTTAGCCACTTCTTTTCTAAACTGAAGAGTGCTGGTCCATCAAGACCCTCTGCAAATGGCAAGTATTCTGTGCCTTCAGTGAAAAGACATCTAAGCTATCTACAACAGGACCAGTTTTGAATTTTATCCTTGGGTTATTTTTACCAGGCCATTTGTTTAACTAGTATATTTCAGCACAGGTCTAAACCTATCGGAAGCCTGTCCCTCCTCTAGGAGCAGAGAGTACTACACAATCTGGCCAAAAATCCAATGAGAAAAAAGCTCTTATTCTTGTCAGAAACACGGGCTGACAAGTTTATAAATAAGAAATACAGACTGTGTTTGAACAAATCAGTCTAAGAGCACTCTATCTCTCTGGAGGTCCTTGTTCTTCACCAGGGCCTGGTGCAGATCCAGACCCCCTCTTCTCTTTCTGTTTAGCGGTATCATGCATGCAGCCCTATAAAGAGCACTCATCTGCCCCAGATTTCACCTGCAACACTTGGGCCAAGAACAAGCTATAGCTCCTGTGAAGGAGGAATAGATACTGGAGGACGAATAAAGCGTGTCATAGAAAAAAATGGACACTCTGATGGTGTGTGCCCAAGTTACGCATGTACAGTACACGGTCTCCTCCAGAAACACTACGATTTGTCATTCAATATTCCATGCAAACAGCAAAAGCTGCCATATGGTTCATCATTTTATATAGAAGTGCCAAAGCTTTTTCCACCTAAGTGGCCACTCACAGAAAAAAGGGGACTAAATGACTTTCCTGCCTTTAGCTACAATATTTGGGACTACTATTTATAAGTCATTCATATATTAGAGACAGTGGCAGGGTTACATAGAAAGTTGCTTTTGCATTTTCAGCGGTAAAAAGAGGAAGATGATTTCTCTTTCCCTCACAGCTTGGATGAAACAAAAAACTATGGCCTTCTAAAAGCATACGTTGCTCATACTTCTGCCTGGTTTTTCACACTTCTATAACATTACCTAGGCATCTCTGTACCTGCTTCCACGTAAACACTTATGGCTGGAAACTCCGATCATCATTCAAATTTCCCTTCTAGAGGAGAGGGCCTCGTGCTTTCCAAAGCCTTTCAAAAACTACTTGCAAGACAGTTACATTCCCATGGACAGTCACTTCCTCATGTTCTAACTACAGTTGAAACTAGCTTCCCATTACAAGCCTAATTTTTTCTTGACTTTAACAAGGACTAAATCAACCAATGTCACACTTCAGTGGCTGCATTATATCACAGCAAGAGATATTCTTGTAAGCTCAAGGTGACTCACACAACAGATCTTAGGGATACAGCAGCCAGTTTCTCTCCAATAGCCTTGCTATTTTAACTGATTGAGGCATCACAAAGGGATGGCAACTGGATGGACCTCCCTAAATGAAATACCATCCCTGCCAGGAAGGCCTTCTCTGGATTCATCAACATAGCTACTTCTTCTCAGATCTCTCAGATCCAGCAAAGACAATAATGCTAGAAGGTTATCAGGACATAAAGACGACAGGGAGCTTGTTGATGATGATGCACAACAGTGGACTTTCCCATGCTGATCACCACAAAAATTAACCAATTTTTGAGCAGTATTGTGGCTTATGCTAAAGTGAACTAGCCATGTGACCTAAGAAGCTAACACTAGTTTCATTGCAGGCACTCTGCTACCTGCTCAAAGTACTGAAATCAGACCCATGGTGTTTCACCTTTGTCTGCATCACCTGGAAGACTGACACAGAGACTGGAAACCAGGGCATTACCGACCACATGCCACAGAAGGAAACCACGGCACTACCCACCACATGCCACAGAAAGAGAGTATTTCTTCTCCTGTTGAGCAAGAACCTGCATACATGCTGAGTATTTTCAGCTTTGTCTTGTTCTCAGAACATCACCGTGACAGCTACCAAAGGCATTTATTACCCCCAAATCCATAGCAAATTGTGCTGCCTCCATTCCTCTCTTATCATCCAAAAAATGATAGACAAGAATAAACTTTGGGCATACTCCCTGTGACATATACAGCACTGAGGATATTCAATAAATAGTAACACAAAGAACAGAAAAAGAAGTTAACACAAGGAGATTTGGGAAAAAAAGTGATAAGTAAGCAGAGAAAGGGCTCGTTAAGCCTATGAAGTGGCCCAAGCTATAATCTATTTGCTGTACCCAGCCTTGGAATTAATAAAACAAATCCCTTGATAAGTCTGACAGAGTTATTAGAGGATATTAATATTCCCCTCAGAGCAATCTGAAGAAGCAGAGCTGGAGCCACAGAAGGCTGAGACTAGCCTAGTCAGGCAAGGATGGAGGGAGAGGAAAGGGGACCCTTCTCCAAGCCCACCTGACTCTCATTGTCAGCATTGCTTACTCCTACCCAACCTGCTCTGGAAAGTGTCAGAGGCTGCAGCACAAGGGTAAAACCTGCAAGGAGGAAACCTCCCCATCCTCACTTCTGCTGCCAACCTAATCTTAACGTGAGGCAGGAAGAGAGATGCTGCTCCACTGGTTGAGCTCTGTGCTATCTGAGCCCTTCTCTGCTCACAGCAGGCCTGGGTGCCAGGCCACAGCCAGGAGGACATCCCGTACCACTGGCCTCAGAGATCACCACCTGAGCTCTGAAGCAGCAGCAGCTTGTGCAGCCTTGGAGGGCAAGGAACACTCCTTTGCCTGGTTACACCTGGCACTTACTAGTGCCATACACCAACACTTCTTGTGCTGCATCCATCTGCAAGGCACACAGATGTCCCACAGAAATTGAGAGGTGGCATTTTCCACGTTACAAGGGACCTCTAGCAGGCTCTACGCAATAACCCAGATATTCTATCTTCAATATCATGGTACCTCTTTGTTGGAAGGTGTCGTGGTTTTACCCCAGCTGGCTGCTGAGCACCACGCAGCCACTCGCTTGCTCCCCCTGCCCACATCAGGATGGGGGAGAGAATTGGAAGAGTTAAAGTGAGAAAATTCATGGGTTGAGATAAAGACAGTTTAATAGGTAAAGCAAAAGCCATGCGCACAAGTAAAGCAAAAGAAGGAATTCATTCACCCCTTCCCATCGGTAGGCAGCTGTTCAGCCATGTCCAGGAAAGCAGGGCTCTGTCATGTGTAATGGTTACTTGGGAAGACAAAACACCATCACTCTGAATGCTGCCACGCCCCCTCTTCCTCTTCCACAAGCCCCTCATAAACTGAGCATGACATCATATGGTATGGAATACCCCTTTGGTCAGTTTGGGTCAGCTGTCCTCTCTGTGTCCCCTCCCAACTTCTTGTGCACCCCCAGCCATCCCGCTGGCAGGGTGGTGCGAGAAGCAGAAAAGGCCTTGACTCTGTCTAAGCACTGCTCAAGAACAAGAGGTCTATATAACAAAAACATCTCTATATCAACACTGTTTCCAGCACAAACCCAAAACGTAGCCCCATACTAGCTACTATGAAGAAAATTAACCCTCTCAGTACTGGTTATAGCTAATACAGAATCAAATCTAGGTTTATTACAGGATTCAGATTGGATTAATTTATAACTCAGTTCTGTATTGGGAGCCTTGCAGAAGACACCGTATTCAAGCAGTTAGTGATCTTGGCCAGGCCACATCTGCTCTGTTGAGCCTTGAGAAGCCCATACATTAGCAGGAGTAGCCACTGCATGGAAACCTGCTGGAGTGTGCTGTGTGCTGGTGGCTATTATGACAGAAATAGCATCCCAACCCATCAGGAGAAGATTTATGATTCTGTTTGCTACACAAAATAAAAGGCACTGCAGCATGGGAAGGAGGAGGAAAATCCATCCAAAGTCCATCTGATGCTGCATGAAAGCAAGGTTCCTAGCCTCTGAAGTGATACAAGATTTACTTGCTATCTATATTCCTCTTTTTATTATATCTTATTAAAATGTCTATTTTATTACACCCTTTGTTGTTCAGCCTTCTTATTTAGGTTTGGAAAAATCCCTGCATGCTATCTCTTGCTCTCTCTCTCACTCACCCGCTCCCCAGTGCGGAATAGCTCTAAGGGAAAGACTCCTCACAAAAGGCTGCCACAGTGCTGGTTAGTCACCTGGTGCCATCAGTGCTAAGATTTGTGCTTCAGTCTGTGTCCTGGTTTTGGCTGAGGTAGAGTTAATTTTCTTTCTAGTAGCTGGTATAGTGCTGTGTTTTGGACTTAGTATGAGAATAATGTTGATAACACACTGATGTTTTTAGTTGTTGCTAGGTAGTTGTGTCTGCACTAAGTCAAGGACTTTTTAGCTTCTCACACCCTGCCAGGCGCACAAGAAGCTGGGAGAGCACAGCCAGGACAGCTGGCCCAGACTGGCCAAAGGGATATTCCCTGCCATAGAACGTCGTGCTCCCTATATAACTGGGGAAGCTAGCCGGGAGGCAGGATCGCTGCTTGGAAACAGACAGGGCATTGGGTTGGTTTTTTTTCCTCCACGTCATGAGCAACTGCATTTGTAGATCACTTGCTGTTTTCTTATTACTATTACTATTCTTTTCCTTTGTCATCCTATTAAACTGTCTTTATCTCAACCCACGAGGTTTTTTTTCCATTCTCCTCCCCATCCTCTTGGGAGGAGGGAGGGGGGAGCGAGCAGCTGCCCAGCGAGGGCTAAACCGCGACAATAAGTTTCTCTGGCCAAGGAACCACTCACAGTCTCCTGTTCTAAACACTCATCTCCCTGAATTGCCTACTGATTTAAAAATAAAGACCATGATCTTGAAATTTACTTGGTATCTATAATGCGTTTAGCATGCCTTTGGGTTTGGTATAAGTAAGTATCAACTAATTATTGATTCATTCACTCCAATTCCAATTAGGATGGAGTTCCAGTGTGCCTGTAAAGTGAGAACTCTATTTATTACACATAAAAATATATAGTGCATGCTCCTCCAACTTACAATAATCACCCTAAATACAGCATGAGTAATCAGAAGAAATGGATCTTCTTTTGCTCTCCCTCCTACACCTACATATCATTTTTAGAGTATGTGTTAGTGGGTTTTATATTCCATGTTATTGCTGTATTTGCTGCTGCAATATATATATTTAAATTAAATAGAAGTCATCAAGAGGTTCTATTGGAAGCATTTGCCTTGTTTATTGTTGAAAGGCGCTGCTTGGAAAAGAGTAACTGCTGACTTAAGTAAATGTGAAACATAATGATGGGAAACAGCTGCATTCTGCATCTTTCAAAACACTAAATTTTCTTGTGTGAACGTCTAAATGTAGACCTCCAGTCTGCAGCGGGATCCATGCAGATTCAGACCCAAGTGCATAATCACAGGGCAGGGCAGGACCTTGTACCCACTGAATTCAGCAGATGTCTCTCTTCATTGAATGGACTAGGATCAGGCCCCTAAAATTACCAGCACTTGCATGCAGAAGAATTTGGGGCTTGTTTTTTCTATACACAGTCCAAAACACTTTTGATTAATGTGTTAACATAATATACATAAGCTCATAACCAGAACAACAAAAAACAGCCAGAGAAGGTGTAGGTAAAAGAGCTGTACATCTTTTGGTATTAAAAAATGTTTTAAAATTTCTACTCTTTCTTAAATCTGTGTGCAATAAATAGCTTCCATGCTCATTTTCTCACATCTGTTATACAAAAGACACTGCTGAGCAGTATGAAGCTTTTCACCTCCAAGCCACTACTTCAAATCCACTGTATGTCAATAAAGATTCAAAGTTATTCCCAGCTAGCAGTCCTTCCATGACCTAAGTGAAAGCAGATGAGTGGGGACCTCAATTCATATCCTGACTGATTTCTGAATTCCAGAAAAGCCACCATCATAATAATTGGCTTCCAACAGTACACAAACGTGTTGAGCACTGTATGAACTGAGAAAGCACAACCCCCCCATCAAGAAGACTGCCAAACACACTGTCAAACACTAGCACTAATTGATACCTCACCTGGGTCTTAAGCACAGAAAGAACACAATTTACTGTCTTATTTCTAAATGCAATCTCTCTGAAGAAAATTTCCACTAGATGCTTGTTGCATGAGTAAAAGCTAGTACCGCTCCTCCAGGAACTGTTATTCCTCACCAGGCAGGATCCAGCTCTAAGTGTTCATGCAAAAAAAGCATGGAAAAGGAAGGTGTTAGGATCAGCAGCATACGTCAGGCTGTCCCAGGGTATTTGTACCTCCATGTCTGTGATGAGGTTATGGCGACCCACAGCCCTCTCTTATTCCCTGAAAAATTCAGGGCCCATAACTGCAGCATGAACCAGGGAAAGCTGTTCAGCTTATTCTGATTACATCTTAGAGAGATTCATCCACTGTCAGGTGAGTAATCAGCCCCATACTTAAAGAGCTAATAAAAACTTCCTTCACTAGGGAGACACAGCCCTGAAACAAATCAATAACCATTAGGGAGCAGAGACGCAATTCATCTTTGTATTTCAGTGATGGCCATAAGCACTATTGCTGAGAGATTTGGAAGAGGGACTGTACCTTCTTTTCTATGCCCTCTAATTACTAAAAGGGTAATATCTGTTCTCTCTTCTTCAAGAATATGTCAGTGGGGATCCCACTAGAAATAACTAAAAAGCAGTAGCCTTCCAGGACTGTAGGAGAAAAGTATTTCAGCTATATCAAGGAGTGACTGAAGGACGGTATTCCTGAAATGACATCTGATCTAGCTGCCTTTTCAAAGACATAATGTTTAACAAGATAGAAAATTGATTATTTTGTATTACCACCTCACAACATTTTGCTGAAACAGGTAGTAACATTTGTTTCTGAGTTCACAGAACCACAGAATCACAAAGTAGTTGAGGTTTGAAGGGACCTCTCCAGACCATCTATTCTGACCCTCTGACTCCCTCAGGGTCATACTAGAGCAGGTTTCTCAGAACATTCACTGGCCAGGTTTTTGCTGTCTTCAAGGATGGAAGAATATGCAACAGTTGGTGAAGTGTGCCTGGATATGCAAAACAGCCCACTCATTTAAATGAGAGCTGGATATAACCTCTAAGTGGTTCAGAAAGGTATCTCTTTGACGGGCTGGATACAGCTATAAATACACAGGGAGGTGGTCCAAGAGATGTACTCCTTTCCCCTCCACAGAGGAATGCAAGTCTGAGAAGCGGAACAGCACAAATAATGATTTGCAGAGAACCCCAAGGACATGGTAGGAATGAAGTTGAAGTTTCAGTACCATCTTTTTGCAATTGAATGCTGCATGATACAGCTGAAAGAGCTGAAGATGAGTATTTGTATTAAGGGACATCCACAAGAATAAACATTCAAATATAGTACAGCCTAATGCTGCTTCAAAGCAAAATTTAGAAAGCAGACATCGAGGCTTCAGGCAGAAGTTAAGCCTCTAATGAAAAAAGTCAGTATAACGTAGATCCTGAAAGATTACAAATACTGGTAATACTGAGTTTAAAACAGAATACATGACTGGATGTAACTGCAGAAGTATGTGATACGCTGATATTGTTGCAAGGTGAACCCCAAGACCTGAATATTAATCCAGCATGTTGCAAGAACAGCATGTAAAAACCATCTTTTTACCACAGGCTTCCACAGGTTCAGATAGCTTTAAGCAGCTCCTATTTAAAACTCATACTGTGAGAAGTAACTCCTCCTGGATGAGAACTTGTTGGATTGTATGAAAATCTCCTGAATCTGTAAGAAGCAAACTAGTAGTCATATTCAGCCACTCACCTCCCATCTATCATGCACAGCAGCCACTCCACTAGGAACACTATCTGCAGGTCATTCTGGTATACATCCACATAAGAGAGAAGAAGGGTGGGGGCCTGCTGGACATCTAGACAGGTATGACAACCCAAACACTGTATTTTGGTAAAAGTGATCAGGAAAATCATAACCTTGTACCACCTAATCCTGGATAGTAGGCAGCATACATGGGGAAGTAATAGAAAACTACACAGCTGCAAAATTAAGCCAACAGAAACCTAACACAGGCAGTAGATGGAGCAGCAGATGGAGCACATGGTATCTTCCCTTATAAACAAGTCTGTCATGAAATATCTATATTAACAGAATGTATAGAAGAACATTTATAAGGACTCTTTCAGCAGCCACCAGTTGCTGGATATCAAAAGTCTGGTGAGGAAGCTTGCCAGCTTGGAGGCATAGAGCAACAGGGTTAATAACACTATATCCAGATCCTGATGATTTCTCAGTGAGAGAACAATTAAGTAAATCTCCCTTGCTGTTTATATAATGCAGCATTATATGGACATATTGCTTCTCAGCCATGCCACAAAAGAACTCTAAAACAAGCAGAAACACTATTGCATACCAGCCTGACAACTTTCTATTCCAGGACATTACTTGTAACTTCATCTCCTTCCAAGAGCACATTACTCACCACTGCAGTTTGCTCAAGTGGATATCTGTGCCTTATAGTAATATTGCCTCAGAATGGTCATTATCCTTGTCACCCTGTGGAGGACAATAAGAAACTTTCTTTTTCTCCAGGATTAGTCATAAAAAGGAGAGGTGCAAACATGTGATCCCCTTGCTTTTATCGTGCCTAGACACAATATATTGACCTCAGCCACACTCCAGGCGGCCAGAGGTGAAACCTAACAAATAGTATCGGTTGTGCACACCACTATTTGAGAGGCACTGATTCCTTCTTACCAGTGTAATACAGTTTAATCCTCACTCGTAAATTACTAGAGAAAAAGAAACTATCCAAGAGGAGGATATTGCCTATCAGTCATAATGTCCATGAACTTAATTGCTTGTTATGGGTGAAAGATTAACTGTTGTAGCTTCTATCTACTGGGGGAAGTAGAATATTCTTCTACTCCAAATGCTGAATACTTGATGAACCCCCACAATTACATGAAGAGTCGGGGGAAAAAAACACCAACAGGCCTTGTGTTAGGAACACTGAGGTCAACAGCACCACTCCAAGGTATGTCCTACGGACTGGGTAATGGTATGCAAGAACTGTGAGCTAGTCAGTCTTTAGCTTGGACATGCCAGTGGATAAAGGTCCACTTTACTATCCTAAACTTCAGACAGAAGACAATATGTATGCATCTGCTAGGTTCCTTCAGACCTAGAATAGGGAAACAAGCTCCCTTATCATTTGGTGTAATGTGGCATGAGCAAAAGCTGCTTTTTCACTCCTACGTAATCTCTTGCATGACTCCCAGGGAAAGCAACACCCACTTCTATTGGAGGCAAGTTTTCTTATGAGTGACACCCTGAAAAAGAATGGGGGAAAAGATAAAAAAAAATTAAACTGGTCAAATAGCTGCAGCCATACCGTGATTTACAAAAGAGGATGAGGCTGTCTCCAAAGATTTATTCACTAAACTCTGAAAGTGCTCCTAATCACCACTGCAAATATCAGGTGTATAATGTGTGTGGGATGTATTATTAGGGAGGAAGACGACTGTTATCCTCCAGTACCTCACTAAACTTCTTGGCATGATATTCAGGTTGCTAAGAAAGTGAAATCTGTTGATCTGAGAATTGCATTCACTGCAATTCAATGACAAAATGCAAAACCCTAGAAAGAACCAATTGGGCCTTCTGGTATTTCAGAACATGCAGTCCTGTCCTGTATTACAGCTAGAAAGTCTCAAGTGAAAATATTTAGGGTTGGTCTGAACCTCTAATGTTTAATATTCTATGGTAGCACCTTGCCACCATGGTAGACATAACCATAGTGTCTGGGATGTCCAGTGCCATCTGCAGGACCACCTTGGCCATTCACCTCTTTAATAATGTCTAAACATGTTTCTGTTTAAAATATGGTAAATGACATGCTGCCACCTTTCAGTAGTTCTTCAGAGTCACGTTTGGTTTTGACTGTTCCTTATTATTTTATGCCCTACAAGATCTCCTTCAGAAAATGCTTAACTATCATGTAAAGAAATCATATGTTGCCAGAAGTAATGACTAAAGACATATTCAGTCCCACAGGAGGAACTGGAGTCCCTTCTCCACTCATTTTGCACTGGGTATTACTCAACTGATGCTGGCAAAGAGCTCTGGCATGCTCAAAGGTGCCTATCTATTACTATAGTAATTTTGGTTGGACCATCTGACATCCTGCAAGCTATACGTGATATCTTGATCTCCAGAGTCTCTGAAACTCTTAAGAACAACTTCTGAGCACTTAAACAGAACCTCAATATACCCTTGGTTGCATGATACTACTTCACCAGCTGACAAGGATATAACAGGTCCTTTGGTAGTGTGCATCACTACTGCTTTGTTCACTAGATCTTACTCTTCACAGCCTTTCTCAATACCTACGGGGAAAGCCATTTTCTATTGTCTCAAATGCAGTGCAGAGCACCTTCTTATCAACTCCAAGTCGCTCAGCAGTGCACAGTCCCATGACATACAGATTATGGTTGGTTTGCTGGATACTGGCCAACTTTGGGCTATTCCTGACAAGGTTTGAGGCAGGACCTTGGCAATCACCTTAGAAATACGGGACCTGGCTCCAGTACCAATGATGATCAAGACAGCCTCGGTTTTGCTGCCTCAGCATGTGAGTAACATCAGCTCTGGCTGATTTCTGCCTGCTATCTTTTCCACACTAGTTTTTCCTTTCCTGTCTGCTACAGGAGGCCCTGAACAAAGCCACCTCATTTGAGAGCAGAAGGCTGGAGCTTGTCTCCAACAGGGCCTTCAAAGACTGTTCCAGCAGATGGAGCTTTTACCTCATGTCTTACAATTTACACATTCTTGTGGAGAATGACAGTCGGGCATCTGCTCCTTTCTGAGATTCCCACTCAGAAGAGATGCCTGTTGTGTCCATCCCATATGACTAACCCTGGAAAATATAGAGCGCTTAAAGATGGCAGGGCCTTGAATCCCAGAAGGGTCAGGAAGAGTCAGTTCAGACAGACAGAAGCAATTCATACCATATGGTGTAGGAGGTAACAGAGATGAGGATTTTCTCAGAAATTAGTTCAGCTCAAGTGTGCTAGACATATTCCACTATCTAGTTCTCTGTCATAAGGCCTGGAGGGAAATGAAAGAAGGTCACAGCACCTTTACATCATCTTATTAAAGAAAAGGGAGACTCAAAGCTCTTACAACTCCTCTAATTCCATATACATGGAATGTGCAGACACAATAGGATCCATAGTGACATCTGAAGACCTAGAAGACTTCAGTCCCCAAAGCCAAGAGCAGAGGAATGAGGGAAAAAGATGACTGTTGTAGGAAAAAAGAGATTCATGCATCGCTGCATTGTTCTTACACCTGGCAAGGTTCTTGGGACATATTTGATGAAGGCTAGGAAGGTGTGAGAAGTGTGTCTCTAGTATCAGGTGGCCAATTCCAGCAAGGGAATCAAACATCAAAAGGAGGGAGATTTAGAGCCCTCCCAGCAGATGCCCAGGGAACAGATCCTCAAAAGATATTGACACTTCACTTAGCTGAAGACAAACACTAGGATGCAAATGTTAAAGTACAGCTTTACCTTCCAACGGGTGCCTTGAAGGCTGATTAGTTTTCCATGCTTGGGCAGCCTTGCCACCTCAGACACACAGCGTGACTGGGTTCTCCCTTGCTGACTCGTTTTTTCTCCACTTGCAGAGCCCAACCCCCAGCCCCCTGTAGCTTTGCCTCAGAGAGACTGCTTTGCCTCCCAGTGCCAGCATGAAAAAGCTGGCCTGGCCAGTCACAACCAGGAGGCTCTTCCCCTGCCAGCTGTGATCATCTTGACAGTTCTGCTTTCTCCTCACATCATCTGTCATCTCCCTCACTCCACCTCCCCTTCCTGCCATCAGCCTCCTCCACCTACCACGTTAGGGTTTGGGTCAAGAGGAACAAGGATCAGTACCAAAGTCAGAGCGCTATCTGCTTCCTTCCTACTCCCAACATAGTGATGAGCCCAGCAGAGCCAGGGTGAGCCAGGGTGAAGCCTGGATGGGGCAATTAGGCTGGAGGAAAAGCACTGAAAAGCAGTAGAGCCGTAAGCAGCTCCAAAAATCAACTCATCATACTTCTGCTCTGAGGAAGGAACTGCTGGAGTGTTGGTGTTTAGGTGTGGTTTGGCTTATGAGACTGCCAGAAATATTGAAAGAAAAGATCCACAGAGTCGCAGGTCTGGGCACCACTCACCAACCATCTATCACAGAGCTAATAGCTCTAGCAATACATCTCAGTCCAGACTCACCACTCTCTTTTCTGTGAGTATCCTGGGATCCACTTTGACAGCACTACCAACAAATGTCACTCCTGATCTTGGTATTGCCTGTTAGTTTAGATCTGTTTCCTTCTGGCCTGGTTCTGCTGATGAGTTTTATTACAGACCTGAAGGAATTCCAGTGATGTGCTTCTTCACAGCACCAACAATTAAATTCTGTCGTGCATTGCACTAAAATAATCCATAAGTAATGCTTACAGCTTCTAATAATTTAATTTAAACAGCTTCTATAATAAATGCCAGGTCAGAACTGTTAGCTACCCCTGAGCAGAGGAGTCCTACTCACGCTTCTGTATGCTATGTAGTAAAAAAAAGTATCTGTTGGAGGACAGTATAGTTAAATGCAGTATGTCATAATTACACAGAAAATAAGAGAGCACTTTTGGGCTAAGAGCCTCTACTTAAGTCTTCTCATTATGTTATTGTTTCCAGAATAAGCACAAGGTCATCGTGTTCCATCTGCCACCATCTTCATTCCATGCAGAACTTTCTGCTCACTTGGGTGCCTGTTGTTTTCCAGGCAACTTTGTTTTCAAAAGCAACACTAGAAATGGGACATACTGGAACCATTTTCAGTGTCTAAAGAGGAGATTTTTGGGCAACAGACACAGAAGAAAGAACTCTTCTAAAATATTCTTTTTAAGCTGCTCAAAGAGAGCAAAGATAAGAAGCCCAGGTCTTTTCAAGAATTCATTTTTCCATGTGGTCTTCTCTCAAAATAACCAAACAAAATAGAAGAAGTCCAATCAAAAACTCTTCTGTCTCCATCACATATGAACAACCTTCTATAAAAATCAGACGTATCTCTTAGCTGGAAGCCCAACACATAAGAGTCCTGCCTTCAGTGGTTCGTTGGAGTCACTCCGCTTTGGAGCAAAGTTTCCAGTAAAACTCATTGTCCATATCAACAATGAATGCTAGGCAGGAAAAGCTTACATGAGAGCATCACCTTGGCAAGTTTGCAGAAATGAAGAAGGGAGGGGAAATGTAAGACCTCATTACACTTTCTCCTGTCACCTTCCATCCAAGGGGATGTTCAATAAAGCAAAGCCTTGCAATTAGTGTTTCATTTTGGTATTTTTGGTGAAATCATAAACCTCTCTCTACTGGAAACATTTAAAAGAACCAGATCTTCTCTTCCCTGTTTTGAAAAGTTGTATTGAAGAGCACGTAAACCACATATGGGTAAAACCAGCTAAAATGTTTATTGCTACAAATCTATTTTTTGTTGTTAATGACTATAAACCAACACTAAACAGAGGAATCCATAAAGCATAGCCCAAATAGTGCAGCGCACTGGCAAGAGAAAGGAACAAGCTGGTTCAATATGGTTTCAGCTGACAAAGTTATGGGACAACAGCCACAAAGGGCAGAACTTCTTGGATATGGACAATCCATTCCACCAGATGGAATAAAAAGAGGTCTTTATTTGAATTTCAATCAGCTGAAATTTTGTAAGAATCCCTAAAATCCAAAGCCCCCTTTTTAGCTTCACATTCAATGTAAACCATGGTATTTTGCAGCTTTTCTAGCACACTTGGATGAAACTAGATAAACTACTATATTGTTTAATACTTAGGATTTAGCATTCTGGATTCCAATCCCACCTCAGGCAGCTTCTGACTCGATACCCTTCAATAATTCACATTCTGTTTGCCTCTCAGTTTTGCCATCAGTAAAATGGAGATAACATGCATTTCACAGTGTGGTAGAGTGATGTGAAGGCTGACTGATTTATCAGTAGTTGTGAGATGCTTAGGAATACTCTGATGAAATGTGCCACATGTATGCACAATTTATTATTAACCTGACAGCATTTTAGCTCTTTTATTTTCCTGCCTTGCACACAATTCAAGTGCAGGATGCCTGAAGCACATTTAAATGGATGCCATGTGGCATTTTGATTGTAGCAGGTACTACCATTTAATTCTGAAATTCACAACTTTAACATCACATTAAAGCAGGATTTTTGCAAATAATTTTCCTTCTTCATTCAGTTTTAAAGAACATTTGAATGGCCTTGGTTTTAGTTCAGTACCAGATCATTAGAATTATTAAAAGTGAACACAGGCAAAGAAAGAATTTTAAACAGAAATGTGTTCTTTGGGCTGAATCTTTAGAGGTGAAAAAGGATGGAAATAAATACAATATGAAGGTAAAATGATCAAAATTGCTATTTAGAAGCCTTATCCAGTCACAAGGCTCCAAGGTGTCTGAATCACTTTTCAAAATGGGACTTAAAAAGTAGTATTTTTTAAACTGACAAGATCAACAAATCTAAATAGATTTGCATTTAGTTCTTAGTTAAGCACATCTTTCATCAGTATGAATGAAGGCTTTGCCTGTATGCCTCATTTGCTGTATGAGGTTAATTTTAAGTTGAATATTATTTATGTGACCAGATGTTCAAGAAAACATTTTATACAATGATCTGTACATTTGATGTATTTTCTACAGAACAGCTCATTAATGACACTGTGTCTACAAGTTCAGATAGCTCCTGTGCCCACCCTGCAGCAGTCAGCCAGCTGTTCACAAGGAAAAAACAATTGGGCTAGTGTAAGGCTAGAAACTGAAACAGATGAAACTTCCATTTTGTTTCAGTCCCAGACCTGAAAAGTGGCTTAAATTGTTTTAGTCAGCTTTCCAACAACAACGTTTTTTCAAGTAACCAAGAGCAAACTTAAGCAATTTCAGCTCTGGAAGAAAACCAGTGGAGACTGTTACAAATGCCCCCAAATAGTGGGATATAGATTCATAGATTTTTAAGGCCAGAGGGAGCATTAAATAGACCTACAACAGAGCAGTGACCTCCACTGTAAGTGGTAGCCGGGCTATAATTAAACACCATTGACAAATGAGGTCTGAAATCACAGCCAATTGTTCTCCCGAGATACAGGATCTGTTACTTAGTACCTTGGTTTAGCTATCTTTCGCCTCAGGCAAACTGGGAGTCACCATGCTGGCAGCGCAATGACAGGGAAAACATCCCAGAGCTCAAGAACGGTTGTCATGCCATACTAGTGCAGTTCCCCAGTGATTTTCACAGGCAGAGCCTTGCTCATCCAGCCCAAATCTCAGTTTTGACTGGCTGCATTTCAAAGAGCATTTCTTGCATAGAGAGGTATTTGTTATGCTGCTCTTTGGGAATGCCCACTGCCCAGTCCTCAGGTCCAGCTACACTGCAAACTACTTGGGTTCAATCCAACACACTAAAAAGCTAAAGTCCAAACTGCCGACAATCCCAGCCTCTCAAATCAGCAGCTCTAGTTCTTTAATAGATGCAGCCTTGCTGCCTTCACTGTCACTGTTCAGAGACTGCGCTGTTCAACAATACTGGCACATCAAGAAGTCAAATGGGGAACAACCCACCCAAGTCCTGTCCACCCAAGATCATTCCTCAGGCCTTTCCTTTAGTGGAGCTCTTGACAAACAGCAGTACCTACAGATCTGTCACTTCCAATGAACTTAAATGATAACAGTGCTTCACACCACTCTTCCCTCCTGGGAGGTTTCAAAGGGCATCGATCCGACTCATTGCCCTACCTGCGCTCCAGGCTCTGCTCGCTGTCTGAGAGCTGGAAATCTGTTCTCCTCTCTGGTCAAGTCTAACCTATGCATAGGTCTCCTTTTGCCTCCACTTCCGGGCCTGACAGTTCCCAAAGTCATAGCACAGCGATGTTCAGTCCATGGGTTTTCATTAGAGCTTTTTAGTCAGTGTGGGAGCATATGCCCTTTCCTTAAAACACTTCAACATTTTTGTGATATATTGCAGCTCATCAGTAGTAGGTCCGATTAGGGACAATAATGTCAGTAAATTATAAAATAAGCTAGGAATATATGTGCAATTGATATAGATTACATCTTAAACAAAGTCAGAATCCAGAAATTCTACAAAATAAAAATAAATTGCTTTTTCTGCAGACTGTCATCAAAATCAGTATTTTTTACTAAATATTTTGATTTGAACGAAAGCACCATTTTTTCACAAGGAAAACATTTCCAAGCTGTCTTATTCTGATGTGTCTTAGCTGGTCAAATTGTTGCTTCACACGTCTTTCATTTGAACATGCCAAAAGATAGGGCAGTCAAAAAACAGACTGCCTTGCAGATACATTTACATGTAAGATGCGAAGTAGAGATCAAGTGTATAGGTATATACTTCTCATATCTCTTCAGAACCAGCAGGTTTGGGAATTTGTTGTAGAAGTGTTCATTAGTGCAGTTGAGACACAGCTGAGCATTTCAGCATAACTAATGAAGGAAAATAGAAAATTTAGGAGGAGATAGCTAAGCCAGTAACCTAAATCACAATTTGATCATCAGAGACCTAATTTTTGATTTTTTTCAATGAAAAATAAAATTAAAAAAAATATAAAATCTCCAACAGCAGAGTGCCCAGTAGAGGAACTCTGAAGAAAGAGGATTTTGCCATTTTCTGCAGCATCCAGTGTTTTCTCAGAGGGTCTTCTACCTATAAACCTATAGCCATACCACTATCATCAGATGACTACCTTCCAAGCTGCTGAGATCACACAGCTAGCAGTGTCTGAGCTGGCAAATTTTCAGCTGGATATGCCCATATGAGTTGTGCCTCATCTTCAACATTAATATAAACACAGCTCTAGCTCTGGTTATCCTGACAGATGTAACAACACTCCTGCTTCACGATGGCAATATAGCTAATCCATATATTTTTTATGTTCATTGATCTCCTGTTATGTTCCTTAAAAGTTGAAACTATGTTAATAATAAGGACCTACACATATTTCCAAGTACACCAGAGGTCTGGCAGGCATCATGCAGGGTGGTCCCCTTCCGCAGCCCCCTGCCTCCTACTGCACCGAGTCCCAGGGTAGCTCTCACAGAAGCCACAGAGGAAAGGGCAAAAGACAGAAGAAAAAGCACATGAATTCTGGCTACTTTCCCAGCTTTTTCATTTAGGCAGTCCTAGACAAGCAATTTAATCTCCTTTCCTTCTCCTTTCCTCTTCGCAAGCCTCACCTTTTTCTTTTTTCCCTTCTTTTTTTAACAGCAATTTATTAAGGAATGATTCCATACACTTCTTCCCCATTCAAAAAAAAAAACCAAAAAACAAAAACCTTTGGGGAATATAAGCAATATATTTTCAGCCACACACAGAAAGGAGCTTAAGGAATTTAGCTGCAAACACCACCGAGCTATGAAATTCGCAGATCACAACACAAGCCACTCTCATCTCTGCTAGCCATCTCTGCCTCAACTGTGCTTTCTGACCAGCCTCGGTGGACAAACCTGCCTTTAGCTCCAAGGATTTCTCCTATATTACCTTGAGGAGAAAGGTACTGAGAGGCACTCTGGCCCTGAAAGCCAAGCTGGCAGGATGGCAGCAGCAAGAAAGACCCAAAAATCAAACACATGCCTGCGGAAGCACACCAGAGGTTTGGAAACTCAGACAGTGTCATTTTTCTTAAGTACTAAGGCAACAAACTGAGAAGAAATGAAAATCCACCCAAGAGACTACACAGTCTGAGAAAGGCTTCTGAATAAATGCAGCAGCCAAGCTAACTCTAGGGCCTGCCAGCAGCATTAGAGATTGAAGCTCAAATTTCTGTATCTACCAATGAACTGCTGCTTCCTTTCTGATAAAGGTCTATGTCAAATACTGAGAGCCAAACCCAGTCCATTAGATTCACTCAGGTTACTTTACTGGTCAAATTCCACGAGTAAGAGGAGGAAGATTACACCTCAGAGCAAAATCCTGGGCACCATGTACACCTTTCCTCCTTGGCCTACATTGCAAACTGCAGACCAGCTACAAATATACCTGCTGTATCTAATAAGCTGTTAGCAGGAAAAGAAAGATTTTACCTACCCTTTCACTGCCTTAGAACCACTTGCCAGCTTTGGGCTAATTAAACACTCAAAAACAACCCAGAGGGCTTTCTTCTTTATTGTCCTGTTTTTTATGCAATGATTCATACAGGAACAGAGGAAGTATAAACTCTGCCTTTCTGCTCTGGTAGCCTTTTACATCCTTCTTTGCTTTCCCTGACAGCACAAGTCAAGACAAGTCTTGAGCATGGGGGGTGACAGGAACAGGGTGGAACCAGCAGCCACAGCAGGGAGAGGGCCAATGCAGACAGGTAGGCAGAGGTCGGTCACCGCACAAGGAAAAGCATCTGATCAGCCTCTGAGGTTCATGACAGAGGGCATTTGGGGGAAGTCAGTGGAGCACATGGGACAGGTGCAAAAAAAAAAAAAAAAAAAAGAGTCAAAAGCTCTCCTTCTCCCATTGCTCCTATCAGCACCCTGCAGCGCAGCATCTGCTCTGTGTCACCCAACAGGGAAGAGGCTACACTGCAGCTTGGGCTATGTCTTCACCAGCACAGCTCCAGCCTGGCCTGGGAAGGGTCTAATACTCATAGTGTGACACTGCACAAAGCAGCAGATTTCAGTTAAAAAGAAAGATGAGGAATGGTCCTCAAATACGGCCACTTAGGAAAGACACCTTAATTTCTAACTGTAAGCCTAGCTGGAAAACTGACAATCAAAGCAGGTCATCCTACTGGGTGCTCATGAATTATCATAATTTACCTGTCCTGCTAAGATATTTATATGCCTCTATCACTGTCATACAGAAGCATATGGAATTCTTAATACTTAGAGTACAGGAAGCTCCACTGGCTACATATTTCAAATATGGAAACTGAGACACAGAGGGTAACATATCCCCTGCAAAGAAAGGTCAGTTGATTTAATCTTGAGTCCTTTAGTCTGCCAGCAAATCACTCCAGGGACGCAAGAAGCCTGTGACAGAAATGGAAATTAGTCTCTTAGGTACCAACGCTCTAATGACCGGATCATCCATGTTCTGCTGCTCCAGTCCACTTTCTTTACATGTTATACCTTGGTCTTCTCTCAGGATAAGGGAACGAGAAGTGTACATGCAGGCAGGGCATGGACAGCTGACACAGAATGACTGGCAACACTGTCAGCAACACAGAATGTGAATCCAGTGTACTCAGGTCCCAGCCCCATTTCAGAGCAAACACATTCAAATACAAACCAATTCTGCTTCAAGTAGTCTGTGACATCCAGAGTTCTCCCTATCTCCCCACATCTACCTCTCTCAGCCCTTGGGCTGTTTGGCACCCAGCTGACAGCTCCTGGACCTGTTCACAGACAGAAGGACAAATGCTTTGCTCTGCAGGGTAGGTTTACAATGGCAGTGAGCCTGTCTGCAATGAAGGATTGTGGGAGACACACACACATACACCCAAAAGTCACACTGCTGTCTCTGGACAGCAATAACATGGCAGTTGCCTTGCTTTGTATAGGAAGAGAAAGAAGCTTTGCTATGTATCAAGTTCAAAGGGGGTCAGCAAAGGAACAAGAAGTGAAATCAGAAGGTGGCCCAGGACAGATGGCCGCTCTACCATTTCATTACATGGATTACCACCTTCTCCCGCACCAGGGGGGTACTCAGTGCTGAGGTCGACGTGCAGAGAGGCTCATCTTCTCTGAGTAGTGCCACGGTGTGCTGGACAGATGTGCTCCTCCTCCACTTCTTTCCCTGTAGCTGTGTCATGCAGTTTCCAGCATCCTCAAGGCATCTGGGAGGATTAGCTTCCTCCATTTTCCACCAAAACTTAACAAAAATCACCCTGTGGCAAATGACCTGCACACCTCCATCCTGGAATAAGGATGAAAGCAAGGCTACAGCATGTGCTGTCTTGCTTGGGGCTATATTTACTGCTGATTGACCTCCATGACAGGCTGCCTAGCTCAGCAGAAGCCTGGACAGTAATAATAGATCAACTTTTTTTTTTTTCTCCCCTTTTTAGGGCAAAACCAAAGGAAAATAAACATACTTTCTGAAATAAAATTATCTCCTGACCATAAGTTGGAAAGAGAAATTTCTGGCTCTGCTTACTTTCATAATTATTATTAGTTACTTTTATTTAAATCTTTATTCAGTAACAACCAAAAAAATCCAGTTTAGATCCTAGCTGTGCACACTTTGGGACAGAGCAGGAGCCAGCAAGCTGGTCTATGGGCTGACAAAGGAAGCTGGTGTCCAGATTTAGTCCTCCAGCAGCTCACTCAGCCCATTCAAATCTACCCCTGATAGCCAAGAACCATTCTCTTATACTATCAGGCAGGTAAAACCAAGACAGAACAGCTGCTGTAAGCAGCCTATATGAACTATGGCTTACTCTTGTATCAAGTAACATTTTCATCCTGGTTTTTTTCCCAAGTCCCAGCTCCTTCTTGCCTACAAACTATTCTTACTCTTCACCAGTTCCACCTCACGCCAAATGGTGATCTCCTTTGTACCCAACCTGCAATTTGCTTCATTTCAGCAGAGGAGATGTCCAAGCTTTGCCTAACTGAGGGCTATAACTTGTCTGTTGCTTGAGGTCTGCAGCTGATCTGCAATCAAGCAGAAAAGGATTGTAGCCTCATGGTCGTCTATAATACAGAAGAGTGAAACAAGAAGAATATAGCTGTCAGCATGTATTGCAGCTAGACTGGTTGAATCAATGACACACTCCATACAGGGGCCTGTAATCTCCCTGTGATTCCCCTGCATTAAAAGCAGGGGAGAGTACGAAACAAATCCAGCTAGGTTTGGAACTGCAGGCAGTCCACGCTCAGTGAGGGGAGACGGGTCCTAGGCCATTTCTGTGAAGCGGTATGTAGGATCTAAATTGAAATTCTGCAGCTCCTGCTCAGTTTTCATATTTATTATTAAGAATAACAAATGGTGCTTAAACTGCACTTTGGAGTTTCAAAGCACTTTATAAACATTAATTAATATCTTAACACATCATCTTTTTCTGGTGCTCATCTGGCAATGCATCAAAAAATTACAACCAGACTGGAAAGAGACTACTATTTTACATACAACCAAAGGAATTTAAACCAGGAAGAATGAGCAAGAGAGAGATGGGGAAAAACAAATTGCTGCAAAATTAAGTTATGAGTGGAGTTCTTACCAGCTTTCTGCCGCCCAATGGCCAGAGCTGGGGCGTAAAAATTGGCATAAAGCAGCAGATTTGCCCCTTGCAATATTTACTCCACAGTCCTTGGAGATCATCAATTTTAGAGTTTTGCACTGGTGAGTGAAGATCTGGGCCCCCCACAGACTGTGTCCCAGAACTGCCCGCTGTCCTCTAGAACAGCAGAGCACAAGACCAAATGGAGGGTCTGCAGCTGTTTATTGCTGGTGAATTCAACAACAACCAATTTATATTCATCTATCAAAGAATATGCAAGTGAAAGCATATATTATGGTCATGTTCATTTGTTTCTGATTACAAAATGTATGTAAATGCATATGCAAATTAAGTGTACCCATCAGGTTCATGGCAAAGTGCCAAATAAGCCTCAGTATTACAAAGTTTGGGGTGGCTGGCAGGGAGATACAGTGATTGCAAGTGAGGCTAGGCAGTCCCTTTAGATGCAGCCAAAACCCGGTTGCTCCGAAGGGGCAGGTGGAGGATAAATCCTGCAGTAACTTGTCACTTTAAAACGAAGCTGAGGGGCTACAGAAAAATATGTTCCCGCTGCAGTCAAAAGTGTGATAATTACAGAGCAACGGGCTTCTCTGTCATTCAGCAGGCAGCATCCCCAGGAAATCTTGCTCTGTAATCAAGGGAAGAGGTGCAATCAGGCCCCTATTCAGGCTTCGTTTAGAAACAGCCCCTGCAGGCAACACAAAGGCTTCAGCATGGTGCTTTGTGAAGCTGGTGATCACATCAACGTCTTGGTTCTGCAATTCCAAGCAGAGTTAATGTCATTTCTAAGCACATCTTCTGTTCACCTTTCCTCACAAAGTCCAGAAGGGACCTAGGGAGAGTGGTGACGTCTTGGGCCAAAATACTCTTGTACATGCAATGTTGCACTCACGCTGTCCACGTTAGTGAACTCTCTATGCTGTGATGTTAGAGGAAGAGAGAATTTCTTCCTGACTAAGGAAGACAGTGTGATCCTGAATGAGCAGATATGAACATGCTCATGGGGCTGCTATAGCAGCACAGTTTTCAAAATTTGCATGGGGAAGGTTTTGTTGGTTTGGTTTTTTTGTTTTTTTTTTTTTTTTTCCAGTGACATGAATGTATCTGTGCTGCTCAAATTCTACAGGAACCTCATTGTCTTGGCAGCAGCCTGATCCCACAAAGACTGATGAGGTTTATTAGAGGGGAAAGTGTCTCTGACTTCAGTTTTCATGTCTAATGCCACTATTGCCCAGAAACATACAAATTAATTGCTACTCAAATCAGCCATCCTTTGGACCCTACAGAGCTGCCAGATTCAATGAACCAGTTTACTCCAACTGCAATAAAAATAGTATCACATTTTATTCAAAATAGCCAAACCTTCCGAAGTGTGCATACATTTGCACTCCCACTGTATACACTCAGACACAGAAATCGTACTTCTCATTGACCAGCAATGACCGGCTCAGCTACCCATCTCAGCATGTAGCTACCATGATGGACACAATCTTGGTAACTCTGAGTGCACATTAAGAGCCAAAAATCTTTTTGCACATTGAGGGCACATTCTGGACAGGATTTACAGTTTTGTCTCAGTATGGAATGGTTGTTCTCTGCTGAGGTTCACCATAACTGGAACTGCATTTTGCATTACAGTAACTCCTAATACTGTAAATGGAGCTTCATTCCGTCACAGTATGGGATCAGCAGGTTCCCCTCTCTATTTATTTATTTATTCTGTGGCCAGAGAAATAAGGAGTTTGCTGTGGTTTTACCATCTACAGACATAGGTATCAGTCAATAGCCAAGTAATGGCCTGGACGCTGTCAAGAGAACTCATTATTAAAAAGGTACATATTGCATTTAGCTGCTCAAACAGAAGTTGTTATTGATTGGATCCCATCAGTTCCCAGTAAAAGAGCCAATTCCAGTGACGAAATGAAAATACACACACAGACTACAGACTGGTAAATACTGTAATGGAGTTAAGGATCCCCCCCAAAAGGGAGTTGTTGATAGCCAGTTGAAAAAGCACATCTTTTTCAAAACTGAGACTGGAAATAAAATAATCATGTTACTTCTGCAAATATCCAGAGGCAGGATAAGGAAACAAAAGGAAAGGGAACAGTTCTGACAACAAACATCTCAATCTCTTGGGAAAAAAGCAAACAAACAAAATATAAGTTGGTTAATGGCCAATCAAGCCACAGGCAGGAAGAACCTGCATTCAGTCTGCCATTCCCACCACATCCTACTGTTCATCAGTGGAGGTTCTGTCACACTCACAGAATTGAAAGACAGCATCTTTGGAGTTTGCTGTATTTTTCAAAGTCAGATAAAAAGGTAACTATACTTGGTTCTCATTTTGTTTCCTCGCCACTTTTCTTTGTCTGCTTGTTTCCACTTACTAAACAGCTTTTCTTTTGTTTTTCTCCTTCTTTTCACAATCTGCACAGACACGGTAACATTTTTGGGTGACAGCATTTAACACACAGAAATCACCAATGCTGCAGCATAAAGGAGGCAGAAAACAAAGCTGATTATAAAATTCTAACATAAACCACATATACACCATTAAGTAACACAAGAGAAAACTGAAGAACCAGAAAAGGTAATGACTCTGGAAATCTATACATTTGTTCCATTGAAAAAGTTCTCTGCACGGCATCTTCTGTGTGAGTGAACAGACCACAGCTAACAGTGAGTTAAAAATGTTTACTAAAAAAGGTACATCGTGACAAACTTCTTTGCTCACCCTTAATAGAAGGTTGGGCTGGAAACTGATGAATCACTATAGGAAACAAACAGCAATGGTGACGCATGGCTTCAAAAGGTAACAATAGCACTGCTTGATCCGTGATGTCTACAACAGAAATATCCCTGGATTTGTTAGAAGATGGACTTCATATTGCTCCACCCACCCAGGAAACACTGAAATTCCACCACCCGAGCCCTGATTAGAGCTCTCGCAATTGCCCCACAGGTACATTGAAGCCTCGCTCACTTACAGTATTTTCTCAAGATGTTCACCGAGAACCATATGTTGTTGATGTCTCGAGCAGCTCCCTGTGCAGTCTGGATCCATTAGCCCAGCAGTAGAAAGAGACTTATATCTTTATGTTTCAGGGTCCACATGCCTGTGTGGCTCTTGCAGTCTTCCATGACTTGGAACTGACATTTAGACGTGAGGTATGTTTATTCTGTAAGCGTTTGAGGATTGGGCCTGGCAGCCCAGCTACTAAAGTGCCTGGTCACACCCAGCACTCTCTCCAGCTCCACATAACTCATGGTTCAAACAGAGAAAACAGATCTGACTCATTATTGGTTCGGACCTGATCAGCGCGGAGTAAATAGACAGGAAGAATGCTGGTGTTCAGTACTTCAAAGGCTCACACCTCCTACCTAATGGTCATGTACTATTACTGTAATATTTGGATATAAAGCCAAATTTTCTGTTATCATTAATAGCACCTTAAAATGAATGCATATATGGATGTCACGTTTATTTTCCAAACCTTCCCTTCCTATAAAAACATGTTTGCTTCCCCATCTATAATGTAAATGTAGACCTGTATTTACATAGTATTTCTGTAGGGCTTTTTGCTTACATATAAACAGTATAGGGACTTTATTTTCAGCACTTCTCACATTCTACCTACTAAATTCTGGTTAATCAGTTTTCATTGCCAAAAGAAGTAAACAAATGCTATTTGTGATAAGATAATATTACAAGTATTTCCATTTTGACAAAATTGGGCGGGGTGGGGGAAGCAGTTCCTTGAGATTGGACACTTCTTGCCCAGGTTTCATCTTTGGGTTAAGCTTACACTGTTGTGTTTAAACTCAAATGTCATAAAAATGCTGTGATGAGATTCTCAAATTCACACCAGGATTTCCAGTCGATTTACTTAAGTCTCTTGTACGTACAGAGTTAATTACCATCACACTGCTAAAGACCAAGGAAAAAAAACCTGAAACACACCTCACCATGTGGTTTGCATGACTTAAAACTTCCGGACTCAAATTTTAAAAGATAGTATTAAACGATGTAGAAACACTCAAATCCCTCTTCCCTTTGCAATACAAAGTAAGATCATTCAGCAGGTCCCAAAGCAATTTAATCAAGGATGTTAAAATAATCAAGATGCCATTCAGCAATTAGTACACAAGCAATTGAGGGGGAGCATGGGGCTTCCACAGACTAGCAACAGCTAATATCAAAGATGGCCTAACTTTGGCAATGTCCTGTCAATCAGTTATGTTAGCCATACGTACAGGGCTCCTGTTTACTGACGCTTCACTCAGTTTTCAGGGACACAGGGCAGTGGAATTCACCCAGATAGCTAAGATAGCTTCTTACTGCTGCTTTTACCAACACCAATGTAGGGTACTTCTGTATTTACCAATTTACATTCTCTACCTTTTATTAATAAAGTTGCTGACAAAAATCTGCCTGTGCTACAAATGCAGCATCCTTTCAGAAAGGCACTTTTTGGAATTGCTCATGCTCTCTGTCTACTCCCATTTCATTACTTCCAGCTGGAAAAAGAATGGTGGAACTTTAATACCTCTGAGAGTCACCAGCAGGGATAAGAGCTCAGTCGTAGCCCTGCTAAGTGACAAATTAACTCTTTGGATTATGTACAGATCAATGGGAAGCAGAGAAGTATTCTCTTACCTTCAGAACACAGCTTGCCAGCGTATCCAGTGGCTGAGCAGTCACAGTGTGGCTCACCATCCAGAAGGAAGCAAGTGCCACCATTTTCACACGGGTTTTCTGCGCAGAGCCCTTCCATTTCCACTCGGACCCCTTGACTGCCCAGGAGCTGCGGCTCAGAGTTGCCATATTTCAGATCCAGGATAAATCCTTGAAACGGAGGCTCACCCAGAACACCATCAAGGGTCAAGGCAGCAGGACGGATGTCCAATGGGACTCCACCAACAAAAAGGTCACTGACGATGTTCATATACTGGCGCTGTGGACGCACCTCGCCTGGCTTGGCTTCACCATCCAGCACTAGCACCGTCCGAAGGTGATTGCGGCTGACCATCAGGAAGTGCCAGTTGCTGTCATTGACCTGCTTGTCTGTGATAACAGTAGTCTCTGCACAGTCCACACTGAACTGGAGTTGGATGCGCCCATCAACAAGGGACAGACAGAGGAAGTCACAGACACCACCATCATCAAAGTAGAGGAGTAGCCCAGCAGAGACATTGGTCTTGAACTGAAAACTGAGTTCGCTCCTAGTGCTGGCATCCCAGCGGAGGTAGCGGGCCCACTGGTTGGGAATGCCCATGAACTCCAGACCCAAACAGAGACCCAGCAAGGAGCCCAGCAGCAAACTCACCTTCAAGGTGAAGTAGACAGAGTGCAGAGTGAAGCCCATTGTTTCAAGAATCTACTTTTCCCTAGGAGAAAAACAAAAGTGACGCTACTGGGAGGAGAACCCCAGCCGTCAATAGCAAATGTTAAATCCAACGGGAGGAGGAGGAGAGCACAGAGAGTGACGGAGAGAGAGGGAGAGTAAGTGGAAAGTAAGATAGCAAGTGTACGTGACCAAGAGAAAATGTCTCCTCCCCAAGGAAAGATCTCAATTATCCTCTAAGGATCCAGAGGCTTTTATCTCAGAAGTACAGGGCATATGAAGTGACTTCTCCAGTCGGTTTACTTTTGAGAAGGGCAAAATAACCCACAGTGATTTATTTTTGGTAGAACACAAAGGTGACAGTGGTTGTTCTAGGGAGGAAGGAAAGGCAGAGCTGAAGCCCAAGCCTCAAATTCTGGTTTCCTAGAAGTGATGACAATATTGACAGAGGTGGCAGTGAGATGGAGGAGAGAGTGAATTCATAAAGCACGTGATCCTTGAGAGGGCAAAAATAAAGTCAATCTTCATGATGCACTGGTGGCTACCCAGCCCATAATTCACTTCTTGGCACTCACGGAGCTTGCAGGACCTGTGGGGTCAAGAGAAGAGAAGAAAGGAAAAGGTTAGTCCCACTTCTCACCATATCTTTACCATGAAGCTTATTAACATCTTGTCCAGTAACTCATTTACATTTCTCGATATTCTGGCCACTTCTTCATGCCTGCAGTTGGCTATACAGTCTTCCAAAGTGCAAGGACATGTACGTCCTCAAAACTAAGAGGACCAAATAGAGAACACACCAAGTGATCTGCACATACCACAATGCTGAGCAACATAAAAATACACCAAATTATTTAAGCCCTTTGATGGATGTAATCTCATCGGCTTTACTGAGAGAAACGGTGCTGAAGCTTCCCCAGTAACAATTACCTCTCAATAAAAATGCTCAGGGCAAAGACCAGAGTTCCTTAAAGTTTAAAAGTTGATACAGGGCAAGAGAAGACATTATCCAGACTTCCCATTCCACTGTTTTCATTATGCTTCCTAGCACACCAAGCAAGCATTAGAGAAGACAACCTTGCTGTCGGCCTGTCATGCAATAGCTGCTTTTACTTTACATGTCTTGCACACTTCAGAGACTCTAACAGGGACCTTTGCAACTTGGATACATGTGCTGTGCAAATTATATATGGCAACCTGCAGCTTAGATGATAGGAAACTTGTAGCGTAGATGGTAAGAACTGTCTAAGCACTTAACCACTTACCCTGGCCTAGTGGTTTGGCAAAAAGGCCTAATTCACCCCTAGCTTACAGCAAGCAATTCCAACTTCAGTGAGCAGGAGTTGCACCTGTTAACACCTGGATTTAATTCACTTCTACCTATTTGCATGTGGGTGACTGTATGCCTCGGGTAGGAGGATGTTTTAAGATGACAAGTAAAGACAGCACAAAGCTAGGCTCATTCTTTGAAAATCCTGCTTAAAAAGAAAGTAAGTTTTCCATTTAAACAGGTGCTTGTTCACAGAGATCGGTTGGGCATGAGAACAGCTCTGGGAATGCCTGATATTAGCACAGACACAAAGCAGGAAAGGAGGTGATGAGAATCAAGGCCTTCAACCTCCCAGAAGCCAGCATGAACACAGATTTCACAAATTGGATGACAAATATTGTGAGACAGTATTTGCTTGGGAAAAGTGTGTTGTGGTGTGGACAATGAGAGTTGCCAGGGATGCTGTTGCTCCCAGCAGATGCCTTTCAACCCCATCGCCTACCTGGCTCCAAAGGAGGAGACCCACAGACACAGCAGAAATGGGCAGTGCAGAAAAATTTCTGTTTGGTAAGGGCAGAGGTTGAGCTGGAGGAGAATCACTAGGCAATGAAGGTGAGAGCTCACATAGTCACAGCCTCTGCCCTACCTGCCCCAGGGACCTGTGGAAGCCGTAAGTCTCAGTCTGGCAAATTTAGCCAGCACGAAAAAACAAGCCACTTACAAAACAAAAGGGATCAATTAAAAGAAAACCCACAAGTTGGAGAGAAACACGAGCTTTCAGCGCCCAGTGGAAACCAGGCCTGTTCCCTGCAGCTGCCTGAGTGGAGCGTGTTAGCTAAACTGCTATAAACACAAATAAAATCGAGTCAAAACCAGAGGGAAGATAATTCCTTTTAATTGTTAACAGCTTGGCTCAGGAGAATGGAAGGAGGAAAAAGGAGGTGTTAGGAGAGGTGTAAAATGAAAAAAAACACGCCCACAGATCCAAATACTCAAATCATCTGTCTTCCCAATAATCACGATATCAGCTCAGTTCATGGGGGTTTTGAGGGGCTTTGAAAATCAACTGGGAAAAAAAAAAATTATGTGACTCTTGTCCATTTACCTTTCTCCTCGGTGCTCCCTAGTGGCTCCACTAAAATAGCCCATGATTTATGGAAAAGGCGAATAGAGTGAGAGGGAGGTAAGAGAGAAAGTGATGACCCAAGCCTGGAATTATTGATGAGATGGGAATAGGAATATAATAATGTGTGTAAATTAGCTAGTGATACGCTCCCAGCAGCTCACAGTTCCCTGGAACATTTACCACCACTGTAGCAAAATTCACTGCTCCATCAGACAGCCCTGTGCTCAGCCTGACCTGGGGAGGGGGGAAAGCCCAGCATGGCACCAACCACCCACAGAGACCCCAATGCAGAGGGGCTCTCAACACGGCTTTCGATTCTCCTGGGATGGGTGGATAGCCCTCAGTCTTACCAGTTTTCTCTCCCTGTTTTAGAAGACTAACTCTGAGAACCAGTGAAAGATGCTGTAAATCACAGCAGCAGGTGTGAACACTCTATAGATATAGATAACAGATGAGATGCCTATGTCCAGGTACAGCCCTAATGCCTGTCCAGAAGCTTACCAATCTCTCCCAACCCCAGGCTGGTGAAACCATGTTTTACACACAAAGAAATCTCAGTCTGCATGGGTTGCTTCAATCTTTGGGATATTTCAATGGCACAGTAAAAGGAGCAGGCTATGTCTTTGGTACAGATTTCTGTATCATCAATACATGTTTGTTAGGAGAGGACAAAGGCCACAGTTAACAAGGAGAACTAGGCAGAAATGGTTAAATGGGAATAGCACTGTTGATTGAGGGAAGCTGAGGCAATCCCTGTATCTGTTTTGATTGAGAGCAGCCAAGGTAATCCCTTTCTAGCTGTTTTGAAAGACTGTGCCAGTTCTGTTTCAGAAGAGGACATAAAACCCACGAAATACAGGTGTCACTTCTGGGTGCTTCACTGCCTTTTAGACACTGCAGTTCAGGTTTTGGGAAGGCTGCCTGCACCCAGCCACTAGCAGGCTGGGGCCATCACAGGCTCCTCCAGAGCTCTGTCAGCACCCGTCTTTCCTGACCCACAGCGCTTCCTGCTATTCTAGTTTTGGTGTCTCACGCAGTTCAGCCTGTGAGAGCAAACCTCACCACACAGTAGCAGGGTCTTCAAGAAAAACTCAGAAGCCTCAGTGTCCTTTTTAGCAGTGGCCAGGATCTGAATCCATACCTGTAGAGTGTAAATCCTGACACAACAAATCTGTGCCTCACTCATTTCCCACAATGATCCTCCAAGACGCACTGAGAGAACAAATAATTTTCTGCTCTTACCATTTTATTTTTAGCATAAGTACTACCCTAGCAGCCTCATACAGCACACTGCTACCATAGCAATACATTACAGTTTGGGACAATAACTATAGAATCCCATAGTATTTTCTCATAGATTTTATCTCTAATCTCAAACTTTGTCACAGCACAATCACATCTGACAAAAAAAGACTTCATGATGGACATTGCCTCTCCCAGTCACGAATTAGCAACATCCCTGTTCCAATTCCACCTATTGCTCACATGGAAAAGCAACGTAACAAGTATTTTCTGTGTTACATTTTTGGCTTAATGTGATTTAGCAGCACGAAACAAGACAGCCGGTCTGATGTGATCAGCCCTTCAACAAACCACTAGGGGAGGTCTTTGCAGAGCATTTTAAATGTTTGCTACCCTGAAGGAACAAGAGAGCCAGCAAGTTATCTCCACCGCACCTCCAGCAGCCTGTACCGCCTCCCTGGCCTGCTGGAGAGCTGAGACAGCGAGGAACCTGCACACTGAACAGACGGCTCAGCATCTCACACACACAAAACTCACTGTAGGAAACACACCCACCTGCACTATTGAAACATCCCACTCACAGGGTTGATAGAGCTGCACAACTTCCCAAGCCAGGGAAGGGAGGCAGCTGCACCGCAGTGCCATCGGCAAGTGTTACCCAACCACCATACACCTTCCCAAACTTGAGAGCAGCCTATTAATGCCAGGTCAGAGCCATCTGCTCAGCAGCCCACGGAGAGGGTCTCACCCTCGCTTTGGAGTGGCTCTCAGCTGCTTATCAGCTGTATGCGGAGAGTGAGTGACATTATCTAATTGCCAACTAATTTCCATAATTACTGACTGGCACACTCTGTATGCAGGGTTAATATCTTTGCAAACGTCTCGCAACGCGCCTGCTTAGGAGAGGGTGAAAAGCTGGGCACAGCGCTGCTCCGCAGATTATTTACCCAACCGCACAGAAAGGTTGCAGGAGACAGGTTTGTCGCTCCCTGCCCTCCCTCCTCTACTACCTCCCTCTCTGGCTGCTAATTGCTTGGGGATAGACTTTTTTGTATTTGAAAGTGTAATTTTCAGCAATTTCTAGTGCAGAAAGAATAACAGAGTTAGATAAAGCCAAGAACAGGCTGGCTTCCCTCGCAAACCCCTGCCACTGCAAGCCTGCATAAGTCCTGTTATTCCACTTAAGGATGCTGGACAAAATCCCACCAACACACTGATAGGAGGGGTTTCCAGTCCCTCCAGTCTGCCACCCCCTTCCACAACTGAAACTATTCATTATGCTATACTGCATGTGGAGGGAAAAACATACATTGGCCACCTAGGATCCATGTATTTATATCCCATATGAACTCACCCTTGTCCTTGCCTTCACTGTAAAAAAAGCAAAATCCAATGGTTTGCTTTATTCCTCAGGCCGTAATGAAGCAGAGGAGTTTTAGGAAGGGGTACAGAGGACCCTAATTTGGCTCTGTGTCCATGTGTGTTCCCACAGTCAGCCCAAAGCACAGCAATCAGATCATTACAGCTCTATGACATATGCTGCTCAAAATGATCCAGTGAGATTCACAATCAATAATTGATATTAAAAGCCAAGCTTGCCAGCAGCAGGGAAATAAGGAATTAATAGTATTTATTCAGTCTGTCTTCACTCATCCAGTTCTCTAGTGAGCAATGGGCTCCTTTTGGCTCATGCTTTGAGTGTGGGTCTCCACAGAGACTCCTACCTCTTAAGCAGCAATCTTTCTGTCTGGTCTATCCCCAGCTGAATTGTGGCTAAAAAAGGAGGAAAAAATAACAAAAAAACCCTTCAATGAAACATGAAACAATGAAAAATGCAGATGTGAAAACTGTGAGTTGCTACTGTCACTGGGGGTAAAAAAAGGAAGACAAATATTCTCCCATCACACAGCCTCCTCAGCAAGGATGCATAGTGAGATGTTTACAGAGAACTGAGAGGGGACACGGAGGCTTTGAAATTCAAGAGACTAGAGAAAAAACACATGGATTAATTTAGTTTTTAATTCCTCTAGCTGCATTTGCATCTCAGCTATAAATCTGGACCCTGGCATCATCTCCTTGCTGGGATGGAGAGGACTCTGGGGTGGTGCCAGTGGAGCTGAGCTGAAAGAACTAGGCTGAAGATAGCAGCAGACAGCTCTTCTATGATTCTATTACCCAGGGAGAGTTTGGTGGCACTACACTGCTCGCAGGGATCAGGGGTAAGGCACGATGGGCTCTCTCCTTAGTGAAGAGGCTAGAAGTGCAATTGAAAATGGGAGCTTTGCCTTGCAAAGAGCTGAACACACCCAGGTCCTGCTGAAGTTCGCAGAACTTCATGGGATGGAGCACCTTACGTGACTGGCTGCAGGGAGAGAAGCGGAAGAGGAAACACAGAGATTTAGGGCTTTGTCTTGGATGTAGAGACACACGTGGGCATGAAGGCCAGCATCTTAAAATTGGGGATTGGGGGTGACACAGAGCACTTGGTGACCTCTTCTGGATGGTTTCCAGGGATACAGTATTCATGCCAGTCTCTAACATCACTGTGAGAACCGCACGTGCCTTTGGCCCACCCCAAAACCAACAAGATGTATATTCCTATGTTCACTGGTTCTTCCCACCACTGATATATCTTGCAGGCTTAGCTTTTCCATTCTTGAAAGCGGATATGGAGTTGCTCAATTCTCCTTATCTGAATTCACCACAGAGCTCCCTAGGAGACAGTGGCAAACAAAACCTGCATCAAAGCAAAAAGCAAGAAAAGGAAGGTTGCATCCAAGACTGTCCTCTTAAAAGAAAAAGAAAATAGAAAAGCTAGACTAAAAAGGTAGAATTACTTTGTCTTTGCTCCCCTGTAGTGGATTAGTATATACACATGCACATGCATACACTATCAGTCATGATCTGTATGTAGGTGGTTGGTTGGTTTCCTGGTACCTGGGCATGTGGTTTGCAATCGAACAGGTTAAGCCCATTGCCCTTCTTCTCCCTGTCCCCAGTTCTCACCTGGGGAGAGCAAGAATGACTGTTTATGACAAGTCTACTCCTGGAGCTCACCTCCAGAAACACTGTTTAATATCCAGACTAGGTACCTATGCATGGGGGGAGCTGAGCTTACATGCACTTGCGAGACACACAGCTGAAATGCTACCCTTGGCCTCCGAAGGGATATGAGCAAGCCAGTAACATGCTAAGTTCAACAAAAAGCATGGGACCATGGCAGCACAGCCTCATACTTCAGAGCTATTAGGCTGGAAAGCCATCTGGCTACTAGAAGAGTTAATATTTTATTATAATCACCCTTCAGGATTCTCACCTCCTGGGCCTATTTAAACAAACTTAATTCAGAACCAGAGCTCTTCAAATCTACACTGGAAGAAGAAGGGTTAAAAAAGCCACAAGGGACAGTGTGACTCCCTTCTTAAACACTCTCCCCACCCAATAAGAGGAGTCCATGTAGTCCACAAGAGTGACCTTTAACTAGCCTACCGAGCCCAAGCTCAGCATGAATGCAATTTACAGACCATTTCAGCTCTCCAGCTTTCTTAACACAAAGAAGAAAAATCAAAACCCAAGTACAATGGAAAAGAAAGAAAGAGAGAGAGAAAATAACCCTGCAGAGCAATCATGTCTGGGGCTGCTCTGATGGCTTTCTGTTCCCTTCCAGGACACAGAAATGACTCCCAGTGTGTTAATTACTCCCATTACCACAAACTCTTCACTAACAAGGACTAGCAAAAAGGAAGCGTTGGCAGCAGCTGAGCAGTTATTGCTCTGTACTGCCACACAGGAGAAACCAGACTCCCCCATCTCTGAGCTGGTACTAACCAGGAGAGCGATTTCTGCAAAACTCAACAGCCTTTATTGTAATTCCCATGGTAGCTGTGCTGGGAACACTGGCCTTCCCTCAATTCCACCTTTGTTAAAAGAGAATGAAGAATACCTGCTTTTCTAAAGACTTTGAAGTTCAACAGTTGGAGAGATCTCAATCATTATCATTTATTTTACTCCTTCTGTAGTTGGTCTGCCTCCATCCCCTGCGTCCTCTCCTTTCTGCCACCAAGAAGCCTGGACAGATATGTAGCGTTGTTTATTCTACCACATCCTACTCCATCAAATGCAAAGCCAGGAGCTGCACGCACCACAGCAGGGAATGTTAGCACGGAATTCTGTGAATATGCAGTGCTGATGTTACTGATAAACAGCAAAACTTCTTCCAGATCCTGTATCTGACACATACATTGTATTTCCCTTTTCTTTTAATAAAAATCAAGGCTTTTAAAAATGTGCTCACTGTTACTGAAAATTGAAGTTTGAGCATGTCATCAATGCCTGAAAATGAAGCTGCTTCCAAGAAGATTTTCCTAAGACTAACAGTCTAGAATGGGTTTACTTTTCCCCAATAACATCTTTGATACTGCAGAGACAGGATAGTATCAGACACTCCTCAGAGGAAAGACACAGTTGGAGTATGGGGGGCTCCCAACTTTGAAGCAAGAAGAGGAAAAAAGTCACTGTTGCACTGTTTTACCAGCTACTTAACATTAGGAAAAGGTACAAAGGATAAAAAGCAACAACAAAATAAAGCTAATGGCTGGCACACCAACCAATAACACCGTGTTTTTCCTAACTGTCTGTCTATCCATCTGCTTCTTCCTTTCATATGCATTTTTTAAGTTCTTCATGAGCAAGAACAGTTTCTTTTCTGTTTGACAGAATCTAGCACAACACAGTCAAGAACAGAGCTCCCAGGGACTGCTTACATACACATTAATAATTGTGATTTTCTGTACTTGAGCTAGCACTAAAATACCTCCACATTCCAGCTAGCATATAGTAGTTCCTTTAAAAAAATTAAAAAGGAAGAAAAAAGCATAAAAGGACTATCAGAAAGACTAGAATAAGAACAAAGGTTAAACTCATTCTTTCCTTTACTTACAGATCACAGTCAATTTGCACTTTGTTCAATACATTTTTACACTCCTGAACCTGATTTCCAGTAAGTCCAAGAAGTATGCATGGTTTTAAATGTCATGATAGTATATCAGGGAGAGGTGAGACAGATGCAATCAGTTTGGTTATTCTATTAAAAACATAACATGCATAGAGGGGGACACTGCACCTGGCCTGACTTTCCTGTCATTAGTATGGACAGTAATTCTTTTAGGTCATTCCCTATCGTCTGCTGGCTCATGGGAAGATAAGCAGCATCCACTTAAAAAGGAAATAAAGGGCCCATGGACATCTGGAAATTTACAGCGGATTTTCCCATTACGTAACATGTAGCACTCTCTCTGTTTCATTGCAACTTCATAATCTCATGCAAAAATTTCTACTCAGCTTCCCACAAAGCAAACATGAACACCCAAACCTAGCAAATGCGTGTGACCAACTGTCCACAGTGCAGGGAATGCTCAGCTCAGTTCCTAAGCTCCTTAAATAGCTGATGCTCTGTTTATGGACCAAATGGGAATGACTTTCAGGAAGCCCAGTTAAACATCGGAATTGAAGTGTGAGGGATCCATGTTCACACAGCTCTCTCAGTGACTGATGCTGACCAGCACGAGGGAGCAAAGACATTGGCAACCTGGTAAGCACTCTAAAGTCTGCAACTGCTGTGAGATTAGGTGTCTGCTTTCTGAACAAATTCCTTCCTTACCACCAGCTCCAGAAACATGTTGCTTTTTGTGGGTATGTATGCAACAGCAGGCTGGGAATCCCCTGCCATGGGAAATCACTGCATTCTTCCAGCTCTCTGCTCTTTTCATCTTTTGATACACAAAATTCCTGCCAAAATTCACTCCACCCCATTCCCCTTCCCACTTCCACCTAAGGGTTATTGGGGGGACATGATGAGAAGTTATGCATAGATAGGTTTCTCAGTTCTAGTGTGCTGGGGGATGGAAGCGGAAATCTTTGCCAAGATAGACTGCTAGCAAAAATCTTTAAGCGTTAGTGTCTTGGCTGGAAAAGGATAAAACTTCAAATGGCTCAGGATATTGAAAACTTTCCAGATCATCAAGGAAATGGCTTGTAGCTTTGCACAATACGTGCCAGTTTCTAAACGAACCAGTGATTATGGGACAGGTAAGAAATACACTAGGCATGTTGTACTTGCGAGGAGTCATTTCAGCCTGGCCTGTGACTGCAGCGCTACATGGTGACCTGTCAGTGTGCACCGAGCAATCCTCCGCCTAACCCAGACAGCCTGCTGGCAAGGCTGGAATAACAAACCTGCTGCCCTGCCACAGTGACGGCCTCACGACCAAGGACGGAGACAGCTCTGGTAAAGGCTACCTGGGCTCCTGTGCCCTAGGGACCCTCAAAGCAGAAATACAGTGCTTAAGGCAGAATCTCTTGAAAGGAAGGCTGTTGATCAGACAAATGTAGGCTTAAGAGCCCTGTGAGTCCAAAAGCCCAGAGAGTGGGAGGAGTTACACACGGGTTTCGTTATTGTTTTTTAATTCACGTACATCTTCCTGGATTGTATTTTCACACTATTTTCACTATTCACACTATTTTTTTCACTTCACACTACTTTGCCCTACAAGTCTTCCCTCTAGTTATGCCTCTTCCTCAGAGACTTGCTACTGTGAAATGGAAAAACAAACATTAAGAAGTGCAAAACAAAAGGAATTTTACAAAATTGAAGTATAAAGGATTCATCTGTTTGTTTTAGTTGAACCACCTAATGATGAGGTAATGACATTTCCCAGAGTAAGTAAAACACAAGTAGTGAAAAAGGCAGGGAATGAGCACATGTAGCAAAGCGTAGGAAGAATCATCATACACACAGGGTGACAAAGAAGCAGACGTTAGCTAAAACAAGAAGTCCAGAGAATGCACCCTGGGCTGTCAGAAGTACTTGGGCATGACTACAGGATGATGGGGAGAGAACACAATTGCCTGATACACCTTAAAATTAGCCTGGATAAAAACACTAGGAAAGAGTGTAACAGGGAATAACCCTTCACCACCTGAGAAACAGCCTGGGGTCACCGCACCAGCACTCTTCTATTCCCTCCCTGTAATAAAACTCATTGCTAAAAACCCCAAACCTGGCAGCAGAGTGCCAGGGCTGCAGACCCAGGAAGCAAAGCCTGTCAGCCAGGTTAATACCTCACGTGAGCCCATGAGGAAAAAAAAAAAGCTAACTAGCAGCATTATGGAAATTAACTCCTTTAGAAATTATTTCAAATTCTCTAATGGAGCATTATAACATCACTGGAGAAGACATGTCTTTTTATTTAAGCATTAGTTGCTACATATTGATAAATCAATCACACTTGGTAGATTTAGAAAGACCTAAAAGATATATATTCTCCTGCAAATGTTCCTTTAAAAGTCAGATGGTCTTTTAAAGAGCTTCCAGCCTTGGGACTCATGGTGCAGTGCCCTGGAAGACAATTGACATTCTGAGTGACTGGGCTGCGAATTCAAAATCCCAACTCGACCTGCTCAAGTCAGGATTCAAACTCACATATTTTAAAAATAGGAAAGAAAAAAAAGAAAAAAAGAGAGAGTGAGGAAAAGACTTGAATTCCTGCCACTCCCCAGGACAGAACCTCTCAGGGTACAGATGAGATAGTGGGTCAGGGAATATCTCTGTACAGTATCTCCACAGGATGTATTTTGTGCTTTGCCATACTAAAGACAAATCTCTGTATGGTTAGCAATACAGCTGACAACGGACAATTGTTTGCTATGAAAGCCACTAGTGAAAACAACAAAAAAATATTATATTGAGGCATTTTCATTGAATTTTCTGGTTTTCATTAAAAAATGAAACATTCTAATTTACCTGGCTTTGGTTATAGTAACTTCCAGTCATTATTTGCTGTTTCTTTTTATTTCTTCTGGGAAAGGAGCATAGAATAGGAAAAGCAGAAAACTGAGGCTGCTATATAAATAGCTGCATTCCTAGCAATTGCATAACTTTTCATTTCAAATCAATTTTAAATGTATTTCCCTCCCTTTCAACAAAAAAAATCTGAACATTCTGAATAATACATCCTTTCTGCTAACATTGTTTTCGGAGTCTGAAAAGCCATTATTTTGACAAAAACATTACGAGCAGTTCTTGCTAACAGCACCCACTTTTCCCCCTTCATACCAAGCCCTGCGCTCAGCTCAGCAAACGGCTGGGAAGTTCCGCATAGCTCCAGAGATGGGTGATGAGGCAGTGACGGGTCTCACTCCTCTTTGGCACCAACTTTCATCTCCGCCTTCCATGTAAAGCTTTTGCTAGCTGATAGCAAACTGGAAGCCAATGAGAAATGCTGTAGGGTTAGCCCCAGTTTCTAAATTAAACACCACAATTCCCCTCACCAGGAGCAACAATGATTCTTCTACTGTCCACCAGTAAGGCAAGCAAGAAAAGAACAAATACTAGAACTCCTCTCTACACCTGAGACACTCTGCCTAGGATATAGCTAAAATATGTGGGTGGAAAAAAAAATTCACTAGTGAGAACACTCATTCCTAGGTAGACTGAGCACTCCAGTCTCCCACCCCACACCTGTCATGAGTACAAAAATAAGTCTGGGAGAAATGGAGGGAAAAGCTTTTCTAATCAACACTTAAAAGGAAGACACCTGAAGTGCTCATAATAACCTGGCAGAACTTCTGTTTCCAAATTGTGTTGGGTAACTGAGATTTATAAGTAACTAAGGAAAATGATTACTTGGTACCACAGGCAACAGATGGTTCCTGCAACCTGCCAGTTGCCAGATTCTAGGCCAAACTTCTCCCCCGTGTAACTTCATCACACATTAATTTAACTCATTTTATCTATGGTACCTAGTTATCGTCTGCCAGTATTTTGCTGCTCAGTAGTTCCTCATGCAATAAGATTCATGTTCTAGCAGTCAGCGTACATGCCTGAGTCAAAAGAAGGCAGCTCATGACCTGTTTGTGTGGCCTTAGGCAAAGTGCTCTTTCAGGGGATATAGCTAGGACTAGAGCAGCCACATTGCAAAGTTTAATTAGCGATTGTAAAGTGCTTGACCCACTCGAAAGACAAGCTAACACAAGAGCAACCTATTTTCCTTTATGACATTAATAGTCTCCTTTCAAATTAAGCAAGGGAAGATGCATCTATAAAAGGTAGCAGTTTTTCTTTCGGTACTCCTGATGGCTCAGCCCCAAAGAGGCGCAGGTGTACTCAGCAGGCAGGGAGAAAGGCAGGGCAACGGTAAGCAGAAGGGAAGCCTTCATCTGCTTGAACTCCTGACTCACCTCCAGCTGCCCTCTCACTCCACCAGCACCAGACAGCTTTTCACAGCACAACAGGTTCCCCCAAGCACCTCGGGATGATTCGTGGAGAGCTGACACGGTCTGCACCTCCCTGGGGACTGCCATGCCCAGCCATACGATACCTCCCTCCTGTGATACAACATGGGAAACCAGGGCACTCACCTTCTCCATTTAAATACAAATCAAGTGAATCTGTACATTGGCCACTCTGTGTTTTAAATGGGAATAACAGCCCACGGTTTATGCACTGCTCAGTCAGATCTGCAACCCCTCTTTTCCCCCCCAAACCTCCCTAAGGGAGAACTTGTCTCTGAGGCCCCAAAAACAAGCAGTCGACCGTGTGGGGAAAAAATGGGTATGCTCAACTCCATTTTTCACCAGTGGTCACCTAAATCATCTGAAAGGCTCAGAGGAAGGGAAAGGTGTAAAGTCAGGCAGGCTTCTTGTATGCAGCACCGCCCAGCACTAAGGATCAGCTAAGTACAACTATTTAAGCTTGCTTTATAAACTCTTGCATGTTCCTCCACTTTGCTGGGGCTTTTAAAAGTCAAAAATAAAGGCAAGTTAAAGAGACATTGATCTAACAGGACAAAATCCTTCTAGGCATTTAATTAAGATCTAAATAAAGGAAAAAAGCTACCAAGCACATGCCTGTATATTTAAGTTAGCCTTATAAGAAAATGCAAGGGTTTACCTACATTTAATTACAAACAGTTTTTAAAAAATTAAAAGCTGCTTTCAAAGCAGCCGGTTTTCCAACACATGCAATGTGTACTACTACAAAAAGTAAAACTGCCTCCACAGTTTACAAGAAAGGGGAGATACACATCACTGTAAACTGCTTCTATAGAATCCCTAACGTAGGATTTCCTACAGAATCATATGAAAAGGGGAAAGGATATGGAAAACCCATCAGTCTATTGCGGTCTTCCGATTACCTCACAAATACAGGCTAGAAGTAGTCACCTGTTAAAAAATACATGTTGATAAAAGGTATACAGTTACTCTGCAGCACTGAACCAGCCTGTTGTTTTGGACTACAGCTCACTGTTGGCTCTCCGTCCGATGTCCCCCAAGAGAATCCTGTACAGCTTCACTATGGCAAACAGTGCTCATCCAGGGCAGCAGAATTAGAGACATTGAAAGTATATCTCCTAAAATATCCATTCCCAATAGCTTTTTCCAACTAGTGGGAGAGATTAAGATGGCAACTGTACCAAACTACACCTGCTATTCACTATACAACTAGTTGACTTTAAACCACAGGACTGCAGGCTGTTTCATGATGATGAAAGTAAAATCTGAGGTAACAGTACCATAGAGGCAAGAGTGCACGATTGAGCAGATGAGGAAGGCAATAGTGGTGTTCAGCAGAATATTTGCTATTTAGTTAGGTAATAGCGATAAAGTCGCTATTTAAGCGGCACCACTGGGAAAAAAAAAAACCACACAACCAAAAAAACCCCAAACACCACATTGATTCAACTGATTTCACAGGCTTCAAGAACATACTTCCCTTAATCTTCATACCCATAGAACCTAAGAATCCCAAAACCCACAGGGACATCTTCCACTCCAGACATTCATCCCCAACAGACTCCACAACACTAGGCTGAGAAAATTCTGTTGAAGGTTTTTCCCAAGGTACCAGCTAGATACTGATGTCTCTAACCACCCCAGCCAGTGCACATCCTCTTTCAGTACTTTCACACTCAAAATACAAGACCCTGCACATTGAAATCAGCCTGTCTTTATTGCAGTAACTTTGCATGAAGAGCGGCTGGCATGTGCTCCCTCCTTTCCTCCTCATCAGATTCTTGCTTCAGTGCCATCTCATACTGCCCACTGCCAGAGTGGAGGTCTGCCTCCTGCTCAGTCATTTTACATCCTACTTCTCAACACCTAAACGCACATTCACACACTTTTAGTAAAGCCATCCCTCTCCTCTCCACTTCAGTCTTGGCTATAACCCAGGAACTGGAGGCCACATCCCCCTTCTTCGGACCACTGTGGCTTTTACAGCGCTCTGTGCCCCAGCCCTCTTCTCACCAGCTGAGGAGTCCCAGCCCTTCCACATCTCTTCACAGAGGTATCACTGAGGGTCTGGTGAATGTTTTCCATACTTCTTCTAAGTGGGATGATCACAATTGCACAGAGCTAGCAATTTTATCATACTGAGTTGGGATCTTGACAGGTTTTATAATGAAATAAGAAACCAAATTAATTCAGGAATAGGAGATGTCCAACAAAAACCCAAGGTACCCCAGCATACCGCTCAGTCTAATCTGCAATCCCTACTAACCTGAGTTCTCCTTTGGTTCTTTTATAGCTCACATCTCAGAGGTATTCAAGTGCATAACACTAAGGAACGTGATTAGAATTGTTACAGTGAGTCTCCCATCCTACCTCAAGGGAACAATTACACTATATTTAAAGGATGAAATTAAGGGACTTGATTTTGAACCAGAGATCCACAGATGAAAAGTCATGCTCCCATCCTTGTACTAAACCTCCCAGACACAAAATATTTGTACATACATATTGTATAATAATTGTTTATATATATATATGCTAGTCTGTTACAAAGGTGACTGGTCATACTGATGAAATTTCAAGAACAACAAAAAACAAAGTAGCCAGTGCTGCAGGTGGGAGCTAAGCTCAGGGGATGGGCTGGCAATGTAAAGCACACACATTTTCCACACTTACCAAAGAAAACATTCACCATAATCAATTCAAGGTGATCAGGTGACAGTTTTGGTTTGGGGATTTTTTTTTTTTCCTATTTTTAGGTAAGAGATTGGGTAAACTTAAGATTTTTCTTTGACCGCAAGCTTTCTTAAGTTTGCCACAGGGGAATGGAACTACTTTCCACTCGTGAAAGAGATTTAAACAAAAAAAAAAATCCTAAGTGGCAAATAAAAAAAGAGTGAGAGTCCCTGGGATGGTAGGTTTGGGTATGTCAAAGCTACAGCCTCTGTCAGAGAGCAGGGTGGGGAAGAAGAGGTGAGAACAGAGTAACACAAGGCCTACAGTCGCCTGTAAAACAAGCATTTTTACTCATCATGCTATTAAGCATTTTATTATTTCAGTGACTCCAATATCCCCATTTCATGCTCCCGGGTTGATGCTTTTCCATTATCAAGATCTGTCCACAATACCAATGGCCCAGAAAAGAAATTAGTTGCTTCCCTTTTTTAAGAGCCGTGTTTGACTTTAATTACATTTATACTTGCTTGGGAAATCAGACTTCACTCTCAAGAGGGTTAAAAAGGGGAAAGGGAAGGGGGAAAAAAAGACATGGAGAAAAAGAAACAGAAAAAGAAGAGACAAAGGTAAGTCAGATGAATCCAATTAAAAGTTTCTAAGCTCCTATCCCTGAAGTTTCAGCCAAAGCCACTACTTAGGAATATGAGGAAGTGTGTTTTTTCATTATTTTTTAAGTTTTCTTTTACTGGTCATCTATTCAGAAAATTGCTGACATTATTCTTCAAGCAGACATGGTTATCAATCATTAGAAAATGCTTTTATCTGGAGCTGCTCATAAGGAATTGAAGTCTTTCCAAGATGAACTTAATGCAGATGGATGGTAATTCAAGGAAGAGGAAAAAAGAAGTGAACATGGGCAAAGTCTGGTTACCTTTTCTTCCATGTGGGTTATTACTCAACACTGAAAAAACAAGCACTGCAGTCATGGTGCACAATCAGAGAAGATTCTGCAGAAGTGGGTAAGAAGCAGTTACAACAAAGACTCCTCCATGAAAAATGCCTTTGATTTTTTTACTTGCTCCTTTCATCTTTTGTGACTTAGTTTCTCAGTCACACAACACTGTGTTGCTTGTCCAAGCTGTATCCATGAATGCCAAAATACTTATTCCTAGTTGGCTATTCTAGAGTTGCCGATCAGCACTCAGCAGCGTGGTCAAACTTTCATCTTCCATTCCTTTCTCCCTCTCCTGCACTCCCCTCTTCCTCCCCTCTCAGCCTTTCATTCCTCTACCCTTACCCCTCCTCATTCCATTTTAATCAAGGTTCTTTCCTAATTAAAACAAACAAATATGAGGAAGCAATTAACGTCTTGAAGGAAGCAGATGGTGGAATAGTGCCATTTCGTTATTGCATTAAGCCTTAACTTGCTATCTCTTCAAACTTTCTGCACTTTAATTAAGCGCTGTAACAGGCAAGTTCAATGGGCTCTAGAGTAGGGTTTATCCAGTTAGCTCCTGAAAAGCTGATGGTGGCAGGCTGAGCGTGCTGTGCAGTATGCAGCTGGGAAGGGCAACCCCAGGGCCAAAACGGACTAAGAACTTTCCTTACACGTGCAGCAGGTGGGTAAAGGAGCAAGGGGGAATCAAATGTCAGTGATATGGCAGAAATGTAAACTAGTCCTGCCCTACCGTGCTCTGGCAGAACTTTTTCCACTGCTAACGTCACAGGACTCAAATCGTGAGTTCTATGTGCACACACTTTAAGGGGCCATGGTGACTTTCAGTGTCTATGTCATCTTCCCAGAGAGAAAGCAGGAGTGAGGAAGATCTCAAACACTGGTCAGAGAAATTATTAATAGCTTTCAGGCCCATTTATCACCCTACCATCTCCAGCATTCCAGCCACTTCAGTCCTCGGCTTCCATTATACCCACAGCTACAATGGACCAATGAAGAACTGGCACTTAAGGAGGTTGAATCATCTAGGAAAATTCTAGAAAAATTACACCCTGAAAAAGAAGGAATAAATCCTACATGCAAACATCTCGGGGGAAAAAAAAAACAAACAGCGTGACTCAGGTGGACACAGCCCTATAGATCCCAAGCTTCTGCACAGAAGCATCTCAACTCTCTACACCCATATGAAAAAGAATATACTGCATCCATTTTATAGATAGGAATGCGAGCCACAGAAAATTTGAGTGATTCCCAGTGTCACACAGGGACCATGTGGAGGAAACACTTTTCTGTTTCTCTCAACCACAAAGATCATCTTTTTTGTATAACCCAGGTTGGAATATGACTCATGGAGAATTCACAAATAATGAAGCCAGAGAACATCCCTGGAGGTCATCTGGTCTGAGAACTTCTTTGAATTAATTTCTGTTTGAAGCAGGGGGTGGGGTGGGGGGGTGAATCCAATCCTGTCTTAAAGACTTCTATTAATGGAGAGTTCATAACAACTCCTACAACAATTTTTCAGGGCCTAATTATCATAGTTGTTAAAGATGGGCATCTTATTTCTAGTTGAAATTTGTCTATTTCAGCTTCTAACCACTTGATCTTGTTATATACCTTTGTATGCTCAACTGGAGAACCCTCTATTGTAAAAGCCCTTCTTCCTCTCTTAAGGATAAAAGACAACATGCAACTCACATTTGCTGAGAGATGAGACTCATATCATAGTGTCCTGGTAGCTCTTCATTCATCAAAGTTTCAAACTCGAACAAGGAAACCATTAAACACAATACTAAGAAATGCAACCACAGCATGCTATAAATAACAATGTTTTCCTTGCAGGTCTCTTTTACAATTGTGCCACATACAATGCAAACGTATTTATTATGTTGAGTATTTAATTGTGTAAAATTCAGAGATTATGAACATCCAGTTCCCTCTATAACCATGATTTAGCCCCAAGTACAGATGTGAGATTTTATGTTTTCCTGTGGATTTTATCATAATTATGGCTTAAACACACCATACGGAGAACAGAGTTTAGTAGTGTTACAGGAACAGAAACTCAATTTCCTGACTCTGGGTACTTAAATTCTCTGCTATATTATCACACTATAGGGTGGTATGCACACACAATGGGATTCTAGAATCATAGATTCATAGAATCATTTAGGTTGGAAAAGATCTTTAAGATCATCAAGTCCAATAATAAACCTAACATTGCCAAGTCTACCACTAAACCATGTCCCTAAGTGCCACATCTATGCATCTTTTAAATACCTCCAGGGATGGTGACTCAACCACTTCCCTGGGCAGCCTGTTCCAATACTTGACAACCCTTTCGGTGAAGAAATTTTTCCTAATATCCAATCTAAACCTCCCATGGTGCAACTTGAGGCCATTTCCTCTTGTCCTGTCACCTGTTACTTGGGAGAAGAGATCAACACCCACCTGGCTACAACCCCCTTTCAGGTACTTGTAGAGAGCGATAAGGTCTCCCCTCAGCCTCCTTTTCTCCAGGCTAAACAACTCCAGTTCCCTCAGCCGCTCCTCAGAAGACTTGCTCTCTAGACACTTCACCAGCTTCATTGCTCTTCCTTGGACACGCTCCAGCACCTCAATATCTTTCTTGTAGTGAGGGGCCCAAAACTGAACACAGTATTCAAGATGCAGCCTCACCAATGCTGAGTACAGGGGGATGATCGCTTCCCTAGTCCTGCTGGCCACGCTGTTTCTGACACAAGCCGGGATGCTATTGGCCTTCTTGGCCACCTGGGCACACTGCCAGCTCATATTCAGCCAGCCGTTGACCAGCACCCCCAGGTCCTTTTTCACCAGGCAGCTTTCCAGCCACTGATCCCCAAACCTGTAGCATTGCATGGGGCTGTTGTGACCCAAGGGCAGGACCCAGCACTGAGCCTTGTTGAACCTCATATAGCTGGCCTCGGCCCACCCAGCCTGTCCAGATCCCTCTGTAGAGCCTTCCCGCCCTCAAGCAGATCCACACTCCCACTCAACTTGGTGTCTGTCATCTGCAGGCTTACTGAGGGTGCACTCAATCCCTCGTCCAGATCATCGATAAAGATATTAAACAGAACTCTCCCCAATACTGACTCCTGTAGAACACCACTTGTGACCAGCTACCAGATGGATTTAACTTTATTCACCACAACTCTTTGGGCACGGCTGCACAGGCAGATTTTACCCAGTGAAGAGTACACCTGTCCAAGTCATGAGCAGCCAGTTTCTCCAGAAGAATGCTGTGGGAAAGGGTGTCAAAGGCTTTACTAAAGTCCAGTTACACAACATCCACAGCCTTTCCCTCATCCACTGAGTGGGTCACCTTGTCATAGAAGGAGATTAGATTAGTTGGACAGGACCTGCCTTTCATAAACCCATGCTGACTGGGCCTGATCACCTGGTTGTTCTTTACATGCCATGTGATGGCACTCAAGATGATCTGCTCCATAACCTTCTCTGGCACCAAGGCCAGACTGACAGGCCTGTAGTTCCCCAGATCCTCCTTCCAGCCTTTCTTGTAGATGAGCATCACATTTGTAACCTCCAGTCAACTGGGACCTCCCCAGTTAGCCAGGACTGCTGATAAATGATTGAAAGTGGCTTGATGAGCACTTCCGCCCTCAGTACCCTTAGGTGGATCCCATCTAGCCCCACACACTTGTGTGTGTCATGTTGCTAACCATTTCCCCTTGGATTATGGGGGCTTCATTCTCATTATAGTAATTCTTCATTATCAACACAAGATTCAAATAGTTTGATATGAATATGTAATCTCACACCAGAAGTGCATTTGTATGTAACCATTTCACATCCATCCTTATTTAAGGCATGTTCAGGCTCATATGTGAAGTATTACATAAAACTATAACATGTTCTCAAAAAGCAGATGTGTTCAGATCCACATACTATCAAAAAAATCGCTACCCTCAATTACGCTAAAGGAGGACCTCTTTTGTACCAAGTCTATCCGATTATTTGACCTCATAAATCAATTTGGCCATGCAATTACATTAGGGAGATGCTTAACACAGATGCACTAATAAGAAGCAGCGGCATGCTGGCTTCTGATTTAAATCTCTCTTGCCCAGTTACACTTATCCCCAACCTACAGGGCTGAGGAAATCCCACCAATGCCCCTGGAGCAGGACTTGAGTCCATGCTGCCACAAGGACCAACATCCATCATGCATGCCATGAAAATCATATCCTTCTGCTTTGTAAACACCACATAAGCGAAAACAGTTTGTGCAGAGATTTAAAATATGAGGGTTCTGTCTAAGTCCTCACAGGTGGACCTGTGAGGTGGATTGAACCTGGTGATGAGTTGTCATACAGCAGGACCCAGAGGCCCTAACACGTCTGAGGCTTCTCTCCAGCCATCATGCCAGACACTGGTTAGACCTGCTCTGAAACAGCACATGCTATTCTGATCACCTGTGCTTGCTAAAGATGAAGCCAGACTAAGCAAGTTTCGAGAAAGCCTCTGAGGATGAACCAGACAACCCAGGGCCTATTTCCCAAGAAAAGGCTAAGACAACATGGCACTTTTAGCCCTACAAGACAAAGGCCAAGAGAGATGACTACTGTCTATAAATTCTTTGGGGACAGGGAAGAAGAGAGATTTAAGCTGAAGAGCAATACTGGCACCAGAACAAAGGTGTATAAACTGGCTATAAGTAAGCGTATACTGGGAATTAAAATAGCATTTCTAACAATCCACAGACTGAAGTTCTGAAATAGCCATCCCTCCAGAAAAGCAGCAGATATCCCAAAACTAATGGGTTTTATTTTCTTTAGAAGAAATACAGCTGCATGCCATAGGACTCCGGAGGTCCTCTGCAATCCTGTGTTCCTACCCTGATCAAGGTAAATACTGTGAAAAACACGAGAAAGCACAATCTGAGCCCCAATATTAGAAAGGATTTGAGACAAAGCTGAAGGATGGTGGGGGAGAGAAACTGTCCCCAGTGTACTGTTCCCAAGAATGTTTTAAGTCTCAAAAATAGCTTCAGTGTATATGAGCATATGCTGTAGGTCATACAGCTTCCCCCGTTACACAAGCAATTGGAGTAGATCATTATAATGGCCACTTCTGGCCTTAAAATCCATGGATCACAAGGCAAGGTAAAAATGATACAAGCATCAGCAGAAAACCTGAAATTCTATTCCCATTCACTCAGCACTTAGAACCTGACAGCTGATTTAGATACCAAATATTTTCCTAGCCAGGAAACATAGCCTGACCTAGGGCTCATGCAAAGGTGAAATGTAAACTCCAAAAAGTCTGATCTGTATTTGGTAGGAGCCCAGGAACACCTTCACAACACTTGTTTTTGCATTTCTCTGTCATCATTTAACATGATCTGGAGAAATGTCGGTCCCTAGATAAAAGAATACACCACTAGAAGTCGAAGGTGCAAAGTAAATAGAGCAAACATAGTTTAACATAAGGATAAGTGGCAAAAAGCACTTACTCTACGAAAGCACGAACAGACTGTGTAGTTGCAGTCTTTCAGACAACTTTCAAAGCAACATCATAACTATGACTTTTAGAAGCCCTTCCATAGGAACAAGCAAGACACAATCTCTACCTCACCTACATTTCACCTCCTGCAACTATGTTTCACCTTACCAATTGCCCTCTGCATGTTCAGCCAGCAGCTCTTCAACCAGTTAGCACTGCTGCCCAACCGCAGGGACAAAATACATTGACTTCCTTAAAAAACAAGAGTACAGCGATCATTGAGCTTCCTCTAGAAAATACCCTCAGAGAAGTGCAGTCTCTAATGTGGACAAAGTGGGCAAAACAATCAGGATGGACAAGGGCCAGAGCACATACATGACATTAATTCAGTGCATCTTTTTTTTGAACTCCCAGATGAAACTCAAACCTTCTTTGCCTAGGGGTAACCAAAGAGAGCGCATTTACCCCAAGGGTGAGGTGACTCCTACAGCAGACTTTACACGCACACAAATCCTGTACGTGGCTGAACAGATGCCAAGTGTGAGAAGAACTTTGGGGATCTTCAGATGAGAAAGTATCCAAAACCTGCACAAAACAAATATTTATGGTCTATAAATACACACAGGCACATTCCTCCTCCTGTCTGCACAGAGCAGAGACTCCCACTACAAAGTGTCTTGCAACATGTCAGACATATTGAAAAAGTAAGCAAAAGTTTGGGGTTTTTTCTCTGCTCCACATAGGAAGGCCATGTTCTTTATTCCTACTCCTCTGATATTTATCCCTCCCTTTTTTCTCCATCTTCTGCCTCGAGCCAGAGGCTTGTCTGCTGTCTCTTCATATTGGAAACATGCAAGCTTGTTTGGTTTAAAAGGTCAATCATAGCTTGTTTGTACTAAGTCTCTGATGCAAAAAATCTCTTATTATAAGCTAGGAAAAATACTGGAGAAGAGACAGTGCTGGATGGAGGAGCATGAGGTCTGGGTAACATATGAGGAGCACAGACACACAATTAAGGCACTGTGGCTTACCGAGACAGCACCCATCAGCTGAGGGGTTCACGGGTCTATGTTCTTGGTCAACAGCAAATAATCCAATTTAATTCAGCTTTCAGCTCCTAACAAGAAAGGCTTAGGCCAAATGAGGTTACCTCATATTCATCATAAGCTAACAGCATCCACAAGGATGGTGACCATCAGACCATCTGATGCCTCATACGTTCATCTAACACAATTGACAGTGCATCACAAAATCTAACTCCCCAACATCAGGAAAGGGGCTACACCAACACTAGTTCTGTTTTGCAGAAGAGAAATGGATAAAGCTGTTAAGGCTGACACTTCCATGATCACAGGCCATGATACAGGCCAGGACATGTTAAAGGTGTCCTGTGATTAGTTTGGGGGATTTTTTTTTTTAATGCAGATAAAAAGCTTTAAAAATACTACACAAAATTTAAAACTATATGTCATCAATGGGATATTCTACTTAGTTTAATGGCAACAACTATCTTCCAGAATAAACTGGACAGAGTGTGTAGTGCCACTACTTAATTCTATTCAATATGGCAATGCTGAACTGTGTCATAAGCTCTCTATAGGTAACAGAGCAATTCAGTGATCAAAAGCTGTCTAAAGGTGAAGTAGTGGATCCTGTTCCCCACTTGCTTTGCCAATGGTTATACTGTGTAGCTACAAACTGTCTGACACATCTTTCAATTTAAAAAAGAAAAAAGCTGCAGCTGTTTCCTGTTTCCCTGGCCTGCCGGGGTATCATTGCAGAACCATGTATTGCTGTGTTGATAGCTGATGGTACTGCTAAGGCAACTCCACAAGTATTACTTCTTGGCCTGCATCAGATGCTGTGAGGATGAACATTACTCTGCACCACTGGAGGAGACCCTGAACCCCAGAGCTGGGTATCAGCAGTAAAAAGCCCATCAGGAAATAGAGTAAGTGTCCCCTCGTGTCACACACCCCACAAGCCACTTTATATCCACGTTTCTGTACTCTCTGTGCAGTAAGCCATGAAATTCATTTACTCTTTCCTCTTCCCCCTCAATTATCAGAATAAAAAGAATTAAGTTCTTTTTCCACTCCCAGGCCTGCCCCTCTGCTATCTTCTAAAGCAGTTGTTTCCAATGGCATAGCCAGCTACCCTTGCCGCTCCAGGACCTTAAGTGGAAACCTAACCAAACCACAAACTCCGTCAATTCAAAAACTAAAAACAGGTTTTGCTTTTAACTGGGTTTAAGAGGGACTAGCTCTTGGTACGTTATTTCCAACAGTTATTGATGGCCTTTCATAACTCACTTAAGGACTCCACTCTGCTCTGCCACTTGAGAGTTACAAGATCATCAATAACCATGGAAAACTATGTACCCTGAGAGGGGCCAGAGCAGAATCTCCTCCTCCAAAATCTTTCTTTACCTATGTAGCCTGCAGTGAACCACAGAACTGAGTAGCTCAGTAGCACAGGCTTCAGCTGACACCTACGCACCAGTGAGGAGCAGCACTCCTCTTCCACAAGTCAGCATGTTCACTCTAAAAGAGAAAAAAAAAATCCCCAAGAAAAATACTACTGTTTCATTTTTCATCTATGTGAAAAAGTGCAAGTCCCTGTCCTGTATAATCAGAGACAGCCTTGGAGCAAACACCCACACAGCACCCTGCTGCTATTCATTAATCGCTCCGGCAGCTCGCAATGAAATCCCCAGAGAAATTTTATAGCCTTTCTGTAACTCTACACGTCTGCTAGAAGAGACCCCAAACAGACACACACAGAGGCACCCGTCACACACGACCAGACATTTGAGAGCTTGGTCCATGTGGAATATCAGAGAGGTGAGACACATACCTGCTCCCACAAGAGACAAAAAGTAGAAAATCAGTGACCTCCACTTACTCACAGCACATGGTGAAATACAACTGTACAAACCATACCTACCTACAGACAGTATCAATATATTTATTGCACAACATGTATTGGGAAATTCTGTTGAGGTATATGACATTCAAGGAGAAATGCTTCAGGAGCTAAATATCAGCCTCTAAGAGCAAAGCAGCCAAGAGGGTGCAAAAAAAACAAAACAGAGATGTTCATTACTTCATCAGGACAATAGGAAAGGCCAGAAGTCAAGGTTGCTGACAGATCCTCCCTCAATTACCTGTTGTTCTCAGGCACACACAGTTCCAGTGTAGAGAGTCTACATTTTGTTGGGGGAAGAAGGTGATTAATATTATCTAAAGAATTAGGGGAAATAAAGTCATATTCAGCACTACTGAAGTCAGAAGCAATTTTCATTGGCTTCAATAAGGCTAGAAAGTACTTTTTTATCCTATTTTTTTTTATTAAATGCTTAAGGCAGGGGATATTTTATAATCAAAGATACCAACAAGCCCTGAAGATGAAATTTTGAGCTGCTCTTTTTTCCTGAATTTTAACTTGGGTATTTCCAAAAGATATGTGAACTTCCTCTGTGTTCTGCTGAGATGTGGAGCACAGGACGAAACCTCAAGAATGCCTATGCCACAGCAGATGCAAACTGCCACAGAAACTCTAACTTTTCATCTCCAATCCAGCATCCTGCTCTTCTGGTTCAGATCAACCCTCTGTGTCCTGTTTCAAAAACTGCGATTGTAGATAAAGACATAAAACCTGGTTAACTCTATTAACTTTACAATATCATGTCATGAAACGTCATCTCAGTTTCCATTGCTGTCAATTTATGCCACAGTCCTTCTGTCCTGGGTTCCTCTTGCTCTTTCCATTCAGATGTGCACTGCAGGCTGCAGCCTTTTTGAGCTACCCACCCTACTTGTGCACATGCACTCTAGAACAATATGAATATTACATGTAGCAGCATTTGCAGCAAAGGATATATAAAGTCCTATATTTTTAATGCCACTTTTAGTATGCCTATAAAAAGACTCTATGCAAAAGACTAGATGATGTATTTTTGCACTGTATGGGAATAAGGTACAAGTGAAAGACATGGCAAGCGGGAATGCTCCCATCCAGGTGCAGCAGCCTTTGGCAACCTGTATTTGGGTGGGATTTGCAGAGAATGCTGTAATCTTCCTACAAGCATCATAGCTACTTGAGCCCACAGGATTTTTACATCTCAGGAGGTTTCCAATGGGATATCACATTAGAAGTTCTGGTGAATGCTATCCCTTGCAATGAGTGGATTACACACTGCTCTTCAATTTCCCTGTAACCGCTCAAAAATGTGACATCTCTACATCTCATTGTGTGCCCTCCTACAGCTCATATTAGAGGACCAGAAGGAAGAAGAATGCCTGCCAGACACATTTAACAAAATTTGATGATATTTGGAGCGTTCTCTCATATTTGTCCTTACTTCTTTCAAACTAAATTAGGGCACAAGGAACAATTACAGCTTCACAAGTGTCTTACCTTCCTCTGCGTTACCCTTCTTACTGTACTTCAGTTCTGGCCTGAAGAGACTTGCCCAGCAACAAAAGAACATTTAACCTCCATGATCCTTGCAACTTTTGCTTTCCTTCAGATAGTAAATGTACAAAACAAGCAAGACGCAGCACTTTAAAGCACAGATAGCCGAGATTACTGCAAGGCTTTTTTTTCCCTGGCATGACATGCCAAGAGTGACATTCCTATAAGAGACATGGTTTCCTAGCACCACTTCCGCCAAATAGCAGAGAAACTTACCTGGGAATTAGGTCATTAAAACAGAGGGCCTGATTCACAATGAGAGATGGATCAATAATTGACCTTTGACAATTGGAGCCACTGATCAATAATTACTTTCTTATTAAATGATTCTTTTCCTGTGTGAGCAGGGACTCCTTCCCTCACGTACAGCATTAACATTAACCTTTGCTCCACAAGGATTAAAGTAGATGACACCACAGAGGACTGTCAAGGAAGGAGTGAGCAGTAGGAGAAAAGGCAAAACAGAAGCTCAGCCCAAGGAAATGTACTCTTCCCCTCTACTCAGCAGCTCATGCTGCCCAATTTCACCATCACTACTCCACTCTCCTCTATTTGTTGTACATAAACACTGGCAGGTCAGCTTGAGAAAGGTGGCAGCTCTCGATAGGATTAAAAAGGCTGGGAAATGAGGGATACCCAGCAAAGGCAGATGGGGCAAGGTGACACACAACATAGCCATAACAACATAAATAAATTAGCCACAGCACCACAATGAAAATCAAGGTCTACAATTCAAAAGGAAGCTGTGCTGACCCACAGCTCTCAGGCCCTTAACTGGTGGCAGACACAACCTGAAGCTTTTCTGTTTCACTGTCTGGCTCCATCCCAAAACACTTCTGCTTCTACCCACACCAACCTGTTTGACTTCAAACCATTTGCTTCTCCTGAGTGGACATCATCAGTCACACAATCTGCGAGAGCTATTTTGTGAGATAGGAAAAAAAGCCCCTCAGGGAAAAGCGCAGCTCATCAAATGCACTGTGCCTGGGACTTGGGTTCAGTCTTAACCCAGGTCTCCTGGGATGACCCTGTACACTAATCGGGTGTGCCCTTTGGCACTGTGCCCCCAGCAGAAAGACCAGGTGGAAAAAGTTTTTAAAACCTTGAACGGATGAGAGACCACAACCATGACACAGGAACACGAAAAAACCCAGCAGATGGCAGGGAAGCAGCTTCTTTCTGCTTTTGAGGGTGGCACGCTGCAGTGTCACTTTTACTATCAAGACTCTGCTGGCTTCTCCATATACTTCTTTAGATGATATATTTCACAGGAACTGAAGGGAGGATCATATGTGATCATCCTTCATATGATCATATCAGATTTCTTCTCACACAGTCTGACTTCATTAATCCCAGTAAATGTTGCACCATAGTCCTCAGTGAAGCAAAATGTCTTTGTCTTGGTGCAGTGCCAAGAAACCAAGTGTCATTTGAGCCTCAGATGAGGAGAAGAACATGCTACAGGCAGCACAGCCCTCAGCAAAAGGAAACATTTGGCTAAAGAGAGAAACATGGAAACCAGAGAACAATATGACAAGAACTATCTGGTTCACTTCATACCTCTTGCATGTGTATAATTCACCACCACATATTTCAACAGCTGACACCCAAGGAGAGCTCAGACAAATCTGAGGAGTCTCCCCTCTCTCTCAAAGAAACAGGAGATATGTTACAGCTGAAAGTCCACCTCATCTAGCCATTACCAAGCAAAAGCAGCTAAGGCATGCCCTGTTCTTTCTCCTGTGGAATGGTCAGTTGCTATTTCTTTAAGCCACCAGCTTGATATGCAAACCAGTAACTCTGCATGAGCCCTCCCTGTTGGAATACAGTGAATGCCTGCTACGTACAGAAGAGACTCGTCGCCTCATGTTGGTTTTTGTTCATGCAGAAGGAAAGGCAGTATGGAAGAAATGGATAGGAAGGGGATGAAAACACACCATGCCCACTAAATCAGAGAAGAATAAGACAGCAGAGGGCTAATTATTACTAACATAACAGATCTCAGTTGTTCGGGAGAGGTTGGGGAACTTCACCAACTACTTTGCACAGAAAAATCCCACCAGATATAACAAAGCGCTCTCAGCTGAAGAAGGCAGTATGCTCTCCAGTCTTCCCATAGTCTTGCTTCAAGAACACATTTCTTGGTCTTATAGACCTAATTTCTTTCCACATACTTACATGCTCACTGGTGTCTTCAAGGTCTCAATCTGCATGTACAATGTTCCCTTGAATGCTCAACTTCCTCTCCTCCCTCATCAGAGAAGAGAGAGCAGGGATCGCAGGTAGATCTTATATTTTAAATTTGCAGAATTGTTGCACAGACTAAGAAATTGCATCATACATGCTATTTCCAAGTAATTCCAATTTTCTGCTTCCCTATTATGCTCAGCAGAGTTCCTGGGCCTCACTCCATTCCCACTCCCATACCAACTCCCAAAAAGCAAGCCTCTACCTCCTCGTCACAGCCAGCAGGCGTTACCAGCCAACGTCAGCTCCCCAAGAGACCTTCCATTATTGCACCAAGCAGAGAAAGCTGAGCTCTTCCATGGGTAAGCACAAGTCTCTTCCTCTCCATCCAGAGAAGCCAGGGAGGGATGAGCGTACACAATTACAGATTCTAGCCTCAAGCTGGTCATTTGATAGAAGGTGTGTTTTTCATTCCTAGTTTTAACCAGATAAAATGTAATTAGGGACTTCGAAAAGCAGTGGCATCCAGAAGAAAAGTGGCAAGGGCCACCATGAATCTTCCTTCCAGCTCCAGTTTCTCCCAGAGACAGAAATGAACCAAGAGAAGACGCAGCCAGCCCCAGGAAAGAGAGGCAGGACCAGCTGCAACAGACATCCCCCAAGAGACCTGCAGAGACCCACAGTGGGAAATGAGGGAGTAACACCATAGTTATGCTATCTTGAGTCCATACCTGGGGCTGTACCCACCATATCCTCCCTTCCCAATCCATACACCCATGCTTTGTCCTTCCAGTCACAAGCTGCACAGTGAGTCCTTCCCAGGAACTTGGTCAGATTGTAATACTTGAAGAGTAGATGAGATGAAAGAAAGAACATTATCCTCTTATCCCATACAAACCTGCACCCTCCTCATTTCTTCATAATGCCTTTTCATGTTTTTCATTTCCTGCAGTCCTCTATGTAGCTGATCCATGTGTTTCTGCTCACTCTGAATTATTAGCCTGTCCGATAATTTAAGTGGTCCAAAACTATATGATTCCTCCAACTTTTTCACCATAGAACAAATTTTGATATTAAAAAACAAACAAAACCTGAATGGGATCAAGGCAGTTGATAATAACTGAATAAAAAATTGGCATCTTCTTCCCTAGCAGGCCTTAACATTTAGAAACTTGCACTTTATTTTAACAGATCTTACACTGATTTTAAGCACATTTAAAATTAACAACAAAACCAAGATTTCTTGCTATTTGTCTTGGATCCTAAAATAAGTTGTCATTGGCAAATTATATTTCATTAAAGGATACTATCAATAAAAAAATCATTATTTTGAGTACTTTTTTATTTGTTATTGTTACAAGCAACACCTAAGATTAATAGAACTGAAGGATTAGAAGGGAAAATGCCTTTCACCTAAATGCTTACTCCACGCATTTGACAGCATTTTGTGTCAAGTCAGTTTTACTGTTTCTCTTGTAAGCAGTCAGATCCCCTGTTAGTTAAGCTGGATTAGACCCATACAAATAGGGAAGGAAAAATACGTATGGAAATTTAACTGCAGAAACGCAAATATTAGCAAGTGAGCCCAAGGAGAGCATTTCTTTTTTCAGCTAAGTAAAATGAAGCTGCTGGGCACTCCTTAAAACAACACGCATAGAATGAAAATCCTCTGCCTCAAATAAACACACATTTCCCATCAGGCACAAAAACATATTCAACATTCAACAGACAGTGTCAATACTGGCTATGGTCTCTTTTTTCTTATTTCAGTAAAGTATGCAATCTGCTTTTTCACACACTCTACCCTAGAAACATGAGACATCTATGATTCATCCTGCAACCTACCTCTCCAATCACACACCTAGGGGGAAGGCATGTTCAATGTTTTGGGAGTTGTTTTTACATCACAGAACAAAAATATTAAAAGCATTGCATTTCTTTTGGGATTTTGTCCTTCCTCAAAAGGAGTCTCGTCACTTAATTTTTCCCTTCTGCATTTCCCCACGCTTCCCCCACATCCAACCCACTGCCCAGCATTCTTTCCCTTCCCAGAGATTGTCTCATTTCCCACCTTGCTCCCCCTCCAGTGCTGCCTCCTGGCTCTCTTCTCTCCCTTTCTGTGCCAAGTTGGACAGGCTCTTGTGTAGTTTATGCAGATGTCAGTGGGATCAACAGACACACAAAGCCCTGTTAGATGTACACTTTATAAATCAGAAAGCTGCCTTCTGCTCTCTTTAATCAGTCTCTTCACTCAAAAACTTTTTCTCTAGTCCTTCTCCCTCCCAGCCTCTCCTACTTCCCTATATCCTTTTGCCTCACCAAAAGCTTGGTAATTTTCTTCACGTTTTTCTTTTTCTTACGTATTCTCCAGCCACTTCCTTTAGCTTCTTTTGCTACCAGACTGTCATCTACGCTGCTAGCCCCAACCACGTCTCCAGTACCTCTACAGTTAAATAATTTAATAGACTCCTTTAATTTTCCCCATTTGCTCCTTTGAGTCCTAGCGGTTAGTTCCCAATCACACAAATGCCAAACCCTGTCTCCTCCTCCTCTCAAATAGCACAATCTTTCACTGGGAACTGACTGTTCACATAGGAAGCAATTACCAAACTTTTCCACAGGGGTGCATGATGATATGCCAGTGTTAAAAGGGTGGCTTACTAAGAAATGATTGGAAGAGATAAGTGAAGCCTTGATAATCAAGGCTGACTCCATTTGAAGTTCAGCCAAAGAGTTGGGCTGACAATTCTGGGGCAACTTATCCCTAGAAACGTAAGAGAAAAAAGATTCAGCGAAGACATTTTGGCTACAGACAGAGCTAAGTAAGGACACCAAGAAGTTCCAAGGCAAGAGGAGTGAACCCCAGCAGCCAAATACCAGAGCAGCCATTTACCTCTTCAGAGTTCAAACTCTACACACAGTCAGCAGGCAAATGTGTAAAGCAACTTTCCAGCTACTTAAAGAAGCTAAGAGCAATGAGTCACAGGGGCAGCATTTATGATGCTGAGCGCTTCACCTGGAAAATGAGAGAAGAAAAGGAGAGTAGCACCTGGTCAGTAGGCTGACCGATAAGGCACACCAGGGGACAAAAACATACACACACCTCCAACCTCCAAGTAGTGACTCAGGATGAAGTCTTTCGAAGTCTGATGTGTGATACTCTACATGAAAGTTGCTTGCAGTGACCCGTTGCTCCCGCACCTCATAGGAAGGTTGCCTATAGCATCACCCCCAAACTTACGGCAGGTTACACTGTGACATGACGTGCTACCCAGCCACATGTAAAGGTGTGTGTGTGGGTGGCAAAGGAGAAGGCAGGCAGAAGAGAACAAACATACAGGCAGCCATGATTGAAAATTCTGAAAGTCTAAGGTCTCTGCAAACGCGTGAGTTAAAAGCAGAGGCAGTCTCCTGGATCGATTATGCATGCACGCCACTGAAAACACAGGCTGCTAAAGTGCCAGAGCCCCGCTGGATAATTTATAGGCTGGTGTTAGTATTCACAGAGCGGTGGACAGAGTTCAAAGGAACAAGGGGGAGAATAAAAGTTTGAGCCTTATGAAAACACTGTCACAGACAGCATGAGCCTCAGCTCCACAAAGGGCTTCGCTTGTGCTGGGTACAGGCAGAAGCCAGCAGATATTATCCCAGCAGAAGCCAGCAAGTGCCGTCTTTGCACAGGGGCAGAGAGTTGAGGGAAGGTGCACAACCAGAGTGTGCAAATGTGCAAACTTTGCAAGTGTCTGAGCACATGCCTGCTTGGCTTTTGGGAAACTATGGGAGACCTGTGTGCCAAGCAGCCTGTGACCCATCTTCTCCCACAATGTTTCTTCGCAATCCTCTTGATTCTCCTAGGCCTGCCATACACCAAATTTCCTGGGCTACTTCTACCATGGAGATAAACACCAAGCAGGGAATAAATGAAGACCTTCACATGCTTTTTTCATTTATGGTCTCACCAGGATTTGAAACCAGGACTTTAGGGAAGAAATTAATCATACTAAGCTACCCAAAATGCAAGCTTTATTTAGGTAAGCTTGCGTTTTCCAGCTTTATCACTGCCTGAGCCTCTTAGCCATCTAGTTATCAGGAAAGAAAGATGGGAAGACAGTGAGGTCATCAATTAACTAAGCCCTATGTCTGCTCACGTTTGAGATTAGACACAACACCAATGGCATTCGAATAAGTACTGTGTGGTTGACTTCAGCAGACATGTAAAGCAAAGGCTGCTTTGCCTGTCTTCTCTTCCCTCTCTGCAAGGCTACTATAAAACCAGATCTTACAGACAGCCATACAGGTGCACACTGTGTACTGCCACTATTCACCATTAACATCTAGTGCAGGAAGAGGAGTACAAGGGAAAGCCCAGTATACAGAGAAGATGAACTAAGGGCTTTAACCTATATTTTAATAGCTTCCATGCCCAGATACCACCTTTACACTCCTTATCATAGAACCTTTCCACAGCACTCAGTATACCCTTCCCTGACCTTATTCATTCCAGAAGAGACTTTTCTGAAGGCACAAGTAATTTTCTGATCTAGAAACTTTACTAAATTAAGGTCTCTGCCCCTTGCAACACATACCAACAAGTACTCATATCACTCACTTCTTCCTGCAGGTTACGGTCTTCCGGGACATTCTGTCCGGGTGCAGTACTTGAGGCTCGATCAATTATAGAAAGATATCTTTATTAGAGGCCACAGAGGGGCACGCTTTAGAGACACAAATCACTTAGAATGAAAACCTTTTGTTCTACATTTGGACAGCACCACACACAACAAGATTCGTGTGTACAACTGGGGAATACAGAAATATAATTAAATAGATTAATAGTCACTAAAACTAGTCTCCTCTCCATATAATTACAATATAAAGTTGGATTTATCTCCATAGAGTCTGGAGGACTAGAGTATTGATAGATGCCCACTCTTTTAATCATGGGAGGGCTGCGGGGGGAAGGGGTTGAAACAAAGAACCTGTGTCTACTTTTTTGAGCAATGGCACAGAATCTCCATGAAGAGCTGGCAACACTGGTAGATGGAATATGTAACTTGATTAGTTCAGTTTCTACATACATGGAGATCATCAGAGTCTTGGCAATTAATCCAAGTTAGTCCACAGTATCGTTTCAGGTGGATTTTCAACAGCAATGTTATTAAAAGTCTGAGAATAAAGGTACATGGTGCACAGCACAGAATTTTGAAGGTCGGCAGCATCTGCTGGTAAGTTTGATATCCATTAACTGAGAGAACAGTTTGGGATAGAATCTCAAACCAATCCGAAGATGAAGAGTGTACTAAATGTGATTAAATAAATCGGTTTGTTTTCTATGATCTTCAACAAAAATAATTTAAACTCCTTCTATCGAATTTGAGACCCATTTTAGAGATAAGAAATAGAGATAGCAATTTGCTTTTGTCATGAAATAACTCAATGGCAGAATGAAAAAAAAAAAAAAAAGTTTGTGCCTCCTGCCCTTTCCATTTGATTATTTACCTCTGACAGTATAAAGAAGGGAGGCGTCAGGGGAAAAAAAAAAATTAAAACACTGATAAACAGAAAAAAACCCCATCAAATAAAGCGCATCAAAACATCTGGGCAGAGTCCAGCAAAAAGAGGCTATAAAGCAGACAGAAAAGACTTACATGGAAATAGAGAGAAGAGGTATAATATGTTTAACATGGAGAGAGACAAAAATTACAGAGAAGAACAACCAAATCTGAAATGACACATAAATCAGTTTACAAACAGAACCATTTTCCCAGAACAATTACAGTGACAGAAGAATCACTGGAGAGCTTTAAGAAATCATTCACTGAGCACTTACATGGGATAATCTAGCAAAGGGGCCCAGGAGACCTGGTTGATCTTAAAGAACAAACTCCTCAAAGCACAAGAACAGTCCAATTCAATGTGTGGGAAGCCAAGCAGGTGTGGAAACAGGCAGCTGAATGGGAAAGTCCTGACAGAGCTCAAACACAAAAGGAAGCAAATGTGAAAGTGGGGGTGTGCTCCCCAGGAGGAATACTGAAACTCTGCCTCGGCATGTCAGGATGAAAATTAGGAAAGCTTGAAATTTCATGAAAATTCACAAAATGTGAAAAGCAGCAAGAAGGGCTTCTAAATGCACACTGGTAGCAAGAGGATGACTAAGGAAACTGTGGGCCCAAAGCTGAATAGGACAGGGTACCAGTGGTAAAAAGAAAACACTTAGGTCCCCAATGCCTTTTTTGCCTTGGTCTTCACTGGCAAGGACTGTTCTCAGCCTTCCTGTTCCATGTTGCCCAGTGGAAGGATCCGGGGGAGTGAAAAACTACTCACAACAGAGCAAGGCTGAGTTAGGGACCATTTAAGCAAATTGGGCATACTCACATCCCTGGGAGCAGACAAGATGTCCCAACAGCACTGAGGGATGCAACAATGGCTGATGTTACTGTGAGGTCACGCTCAGTCATATAGGAAAGGTCACAGTGATTGGAGGAGGCTCCTGATGTTTGGAAACAGGTAAATGTCACACCTGTCTTCAAAAAGGGCAAGAAGGAAGATTCAGGCAACTATAGACCGGTCAACCTAACATCACTCCCAAGGAAGGTTATGCAGCAGATCCTCCTGGAACCCATTCCCAGGCACACGAATGACCAGAAGGTGATTTGGAACAGCCAGCATGGATTTACCAAGGGAAAAAAATCAGCCAGATTGCCTTCTGTGATGAGATGACAGGCCCAATGAAGAAAAGGAGAGCACAGCTTTTGAGTCTCCAATAGCATAATTGTCAATAATTGTATGTAGCTACATCAGGGGAAGTTCAGATTGGACATTAGGAAAAGGTTCTTCACTGAGAGGGTGGCTGGTCACTGGAACAGGCTCCTCTGCGAAGTGATCAGGGCACCAAGCCTGTCAGAGTTCAAGGAGTATCTGAATGATGCTCTTAGTCATATGGTTTAGTTTTAAGTAGTCCTGTGAGGAGCAGGGAGTTGGACTCGATGATCCTTATAGGTCCCTTCCAACTCAAGATATTCTATGATTCTATGATTTATAGGCAGCTGGAACCAGATGGGCGTACTGCAAAGCATGTGGAAAACCTACTGGACCACTGCACTCAAAGGCTAGTGGTCAGTCGTACAACAGTCCGACAGCAGCCATTTACTAACAACGTTCCTCAGGGGTTCTTTGCTGGACTTGCTGCATTTTGTCAATGTCTTGTACTACGGAGCCCAGAACTGGGCACAGTAAGCAGACATGATCCCACAAGTGCTGAGTGTGGGGAAATGATTCCATCCCTTAACCTGCTGCCTATGCTTTTGCCAACACAGTTCAGTATATGATTAGCTTTCACCACTGCAAGAAAGGTCCTGATGGTTAGGGGCTAGGCAATGATACTCGAAGAAGATGGGAGAGCTAAGTATGTTCAGCTCAAGAAGAGCTCCATACTCTTCAGCTCTAAACCTAAAAACTCTACAAACAGCTATGAAACCTCACCATCCATTCAGTAAGAATAAAGGACAAACTGAAACATGGAGACATTATGAGCCAAAAACCATGGTGCTTTTAATTACTTGTTTCCAAACGTACATGGAATTCTGTAGTAGAGCCAGGAATAAACCCCAAAATAGCCAACTCCCTTTTCCATAAACGCTTGCCCCAAAAATGTGTCCTAGCACTAATAATCCCATAATTCTGCAGTTTGTCTGTATTGGAGGATTTCTGGCAACAACTTCACCCAGAATAACTTAAGTAAGACTTGATCAGACAGTTCAAGCTTTAAGGTTTAGACCACTTTAACTACTCACCATTACACACATACTATAAAACATGCAGATGCATCTAATGTCCCATGATCACTTCTGGGCTGCTGAACAATAAACGGCACAGGAAGCCAAAGTGGGAGATGGGTGTTGACAACACAAGGGTTAATAGGAGGCACATTTATAACATGCCTGATGTTGGCATACTGTGCGATGATAACAAACCACACAGTAAAAGAGAGAGGACATCACAGCAGCACACAAAGTTACTTGACATAATTCAAATTCAGAAAGAAGGACACCCTAAAATCACCTGATGTCTATCTGGCATTTTGTGGCCCTCTCAAGATAACACCCAAAACAAGACATACGTGTAAATGCAGCCACTGGCATAGGCAGAGACCCTAAGGCCAAGGATGCCCAAATTCTCCAGCAGCGTGGTACAGCCACACATCTGGAACAACTGCTCACTGTGCATCTCAATCAGAGCCCTCCACACTTCCAGGCACTCTCGCACTCATCAATATACAGCACCAAGGACATAACCTATATGCACAAAATTGCTGCCTGCGAATGGCTTTAGATAGTTTGCATGACCTTAGTAAGACACCACTTCAGCCAACAAACCTCTTGCATTATGTCACTTACTTTGGATATTCATCCTGCTGAGATACATCAGTCTTTTCCCAGCATCCTTTTAAACATATAGCATCAAAATCCTGTGCTTACTGTCTCACACTCTCCATAATAAAAAACTACAGTTTCCCTTAAAAACTGTAATGGACACTTCATTACTGGACCAGTGTGTCTCCCTACCTACATCAGATGAATGATGGGAAGTTTTGGGACAGAAAGACCTCATCAAGTGAGAATTAAGCTGTTTAAATAAAACAGATGGAAGATGCACACACAAAAACACCAAAGCAAAGGCCACAGCTTGAATTATTGTTGCAATCCTTTGCCACATGCCTACAGAAAGCTTGACAACAGCTAAGCTGTCAACGTGCTATCATACCACCCATCCTGCTGACCAATCTTTGTTTTTCTGTACTCCCCCAGTTATCTGTGTCCATCTGTTGTTTCCTGTCTCATCCTCAGCTTGCTAGCTCTTTGGGGCAGGGAACATTTTTTGCCCTACGTTTGAATCAGAATTGTATAGGTGCTACCAGAATAGGCAGGGATAATAATAACAACAATAATTAGGTTATATCTTACTATCTCCTTGGGCTGGAACGTTTCCCTCCCAACTTCACAGCAGTGTTCTTGGTGCAATATGGGGCCTCATAAACAAATAATTACATCCCAACCTACCTTCGACCATTTCACCAGCCATCCCTTGAGGGCTGAATCTGCTGAGCTCTCCATACGCTCCAAATGGTAAGTGGTGTGAACTCAGCTCCAGAAGAAGATACCAGCCTTGCAGTGCAGCTGGACTAACGCCCTGCATATAACCCTTAGATTTTCCTTGGACAGAACAAGCTTCCTACATACAAACTGTTGCCTCCTACTTTTGTGTGTCAACCCTGACTCACTTTTAGTGCCAGAAAGCAGAGGATAATATCTTCATCCTCCACTAACTCTGAAGAATGGCAAGAGCCTGCAGTTACAAATTTATGTAAGAAGGCAGAAAATGGTTATACTATAAACTGTGCACACACATAGTGGCCAAGCCCACCAAGCATATATTCCTGGATGTTCTGTTAAATCAAAAGGAAGACACTTCCTTTTTGAGAAGGTTTGTTAGGGGAACCAGCTCTCTACACTGGAGATGCTCAGAAATTCACTCCTAGGCTCAACTGGCTCCAGACCAGCTATTCATATAAATCTAAGATTCAGGAAAAGATAGAAGTAACACGCCACATAGTATGTCTTGGATTTCTTTCTAGTAGCCACTGAAAGGTTTTGCTGAACCCTCAGGGAAGAAGAGACCCATTCCCCAAGTAACATCCTCCTCTCTGGAAGTACCATGAGTACTTTCACAAGTACTGAAATACATGTCTTTACTGAATCAGGTGTTACGCTCCCTCTTCTCAAATCCACTGGGTGCTAACACACCTCCTTGCAATGCCTAATCCAAACTACTCTGCTTTAGGCAACTGGAAGACAAGGTGTTGCAGAAAGGAAAATCCTTTGCCCTTGTCCACTACATTTGATGGAAGAGCACAGAAAAATTATCTTATAGTAACTGTGCCACACCATACAAACTTGCAGTGGTTTTTAACAGGTAAAAGCACAAGTGTAAGTCGTCTTTTCCATCTCCAAATAATTTCTCCAAATCTCCCCAGTGTAAATTAATCAGTAAGCAGGATAAGAGTCTCGAATAACTTCCATTTCCTAGTTACAAGGATGCAGAAAGTTGGGCCAGCCCTCTGCTTGTTTGTTATCTGCAAAAATAGAAAGGCTTACAGTGCTGGATGCTAACGTGACACTGCCGAACACACAAGTTGCCTCAGGCCTTTTTGGGACACGCACTGTAAAACCGGATCGCGTCAGGGGCATGGAAGATGCTGCAGGGGCATTTGCAGAGGGAGTGCTTCACCCTGGCCCTGCCTCCCCACTCTCCCACCACAACCACCAGTGAGGGGAGAAGCCTGCCTTTCAGGGAACGCGAAAGCTGGTTGGGACTAGACATCGGGAGTTCAGGCACACCATTCCCCTATAATAAAACAACATAGATAAAATTTGGTGTGTCTCTGTCTCATCTGCTCTTAAAACTTCCTGTGATGAGGGCACTACAACCTCTCTCAGGAAGCTGTTTTCATTCTTAACTATCCAAACACTCATAAAGCTTTTCCCAGCACCTATCTCCACATCTTTCTTGCTACAAATTAAGCCGATTACTTCTTGTCCTATCCCCAGCGGACACAGAGAACAATTAATCACTGTCTTCTTAAAACAAACTTTCAAATATTGGAAGACTTTTCATGTCCCTCGTCAATCTTCTCTCTAGACTAAACCAACCCAGTTCTTTGAGCCTCTCTTGCAGGTGGCACTCACCGCTTTGGCTGCCCTCTCCTCATCTCCTTCCATCATTTCTGGTTTTGCTGCTCACACCGGACGCAGTGCTCTGCTGTGGCTTCAGCAGCGGCTGCTAGAGTAGAAAAACTACTGCCTGTGTGCTACACGTGACATTCCTGTTAAATATACCCTAAAATGGGATTTGCTTTTTTGCAATGTCACCACACTGTTGACTCACATTCAGTCTCTGACTCACTGTAGTGCCTCCCAGATCCTTTTCTGCAGTTCTGTTGCCTGGCTTGTTATCCCCCATCTTACATGTAGGCATTTGGTTTCACCTCCCCAAGTGCAGTAGTTTTCATTTATCTTTAACAATTTTTTTCTTATTGAATTCAGACCATTTTCCAGTTTAATAGGTATATGACCTGTGTTGTGCCAAGAAAGCAGATTGACTTCCTGCCTCACGTTACACATCGGCAACAAAGAGAGCATGGAAGGAAGAGCTGCTGTGTTCAGGCAAACTTCTTAAAAGAGTTACTGTCTTATCAAAAGCCTATCAATTTTTTACTCCCTTTTCACTCTGCATTTCTACCTGATACACTGTGGTCTTAGTAAACAAACAGTATCTCAACTCTAGCCTCATAAAATACATTTATTCAATGAAATTACAATCTGCTACCAAAAAAAGTACTGCGACATCCCAGGCATCGTGTCACTCTAGGACCCAAGCTGGTACCAAAAAGAGCTGCTAGCAACTCATTAACTAGGTCATATCAACAAACAAGGAAGACAAGGGACACATTTAAAAAAACATGTATTGAGATAAATTCTTAAGACCCGGCTTAACAAAATTATGCCTTTTGGTCCACTGTTGTTAGATACACCCTCAATATGTATTTGATTAATGACTTAGATGAAATTACATCAAGGATCATTTTTTTCCCTGTGTTTTCCCATAAAGTCCTTAGCATTTAATTCCCAGAAATGTAGCAGGTATTTTAAATGCATATACCTGAAATTATATTGTATCATACCCTCTTTCAAAGTGCTGCATGAGCTGACAAGTCAGCAGACAAGGATTCCAGAACTTCAACGCAATATCAGGCATACAGAGTCCCTTGAGAAGCTTGACCTTAGTCCCGTCATAGGATTTCTGCATTCCCCATCTCTGTCCCCCCCTAAAAGTCAAAACAATCAATAATTCAAAATTTCTTTTCTTCATGGTCTACAAAGAGATTGCAGTGTGTAAGCAGCCACAGTAACAGAACAATTAAAGAAACTGGAATCTCTGCCACAAATCGAGAAGGATGTTAGGGTAATTGAATGCATCCAGAGGAAGGCAACAAAGCTGGTGAAAGGGCTGGAAGGCATATCCTGTGAGGAGCAGCTGAGGATTCTGGATTTGTCTGGCTTGGAGAAAAGGAGGCTGAGGGGCAACCTCATTGCTCTCTACAGCTTCCTGAGCAGCGGAACTGCAGAGGGGGTGCTGAGCTCTTCTCCCTGCTACTCAGTGACAGGACATGTAGGAATGGTTCAAGATGCATCAGATATTAGGAAACACTTCTTTACAGAGAGGATGACTGAACACTGGAACAGGCTTCCTAGAGGAGTGGTTGATGCCCCACACCTGTCAGAGGCATTTGCACAATGCCCATAATAATATCCTTTAACTTTTGGTCTGCCCTGAAATGGTCAGGCAGTTGGACTAGATGATCATTGGAACTATTGTATTCTATTCTCAGATACATGAAGCCTTCCTTTCAAGGAACTCATAATGCTTTACAAATTATAATTTTGAATTTTCAGTGGATGGAGAAAGTGATGACTAGTATGAAAAAACAGTTTGACGCATTCTGTGAAAGAACTCTAGACTTCTGCTTCTTAAGTTAATACTTAAGGACTATCCTGCCTGCTCTGCTGACACTCCACACCACTGTAGTGATGTTCATGGGCCATGCATCAGTACGTGCTGAGGGCTACCTCGCTGAAAAACAGCTTTGCAGAACAGAACCTGGGAGTCCTGGTGGACACCAAGTTGAACATCAGCCAGCAGCGTGCCCTTGCACAGAAGGCTACTGGTATCCTGGGCTGCATTAGGAGTGTTGCCAGCAGCTTGAGGAAGGGGATCGTTCCCCTCTACTCAGCACTAGTGAGGCGAAATCTGGAGTACTGTGCACAGTTCTGGGCCCCCCAGTACAAGAAAGAGATGGACATAATGGGGAGAGGGCCACAAAGGATTAAGAGCACCTCATACAAGGAAAGGCTAGGAGAGCTGGGACTGTTTAGCCTGGAGAAGAAAAGACTCGGGGGGAATGTATCAATGTACGTAAATATCTGAAGAGAGGGCATAAAGATGAAGAAGTCTGGCTCTTTTCAGTGGTGGCCAGTGACAGGATGTCCTTGTTTCAACTGGGATAGAGTTAATTTTCTTCCTAGCAGCCGGTATAGTGCTGTGTTTTGGATTTAGGGTGAGAATAATGTTGACAATACACTGATATTTTAATTAATGCCAAGCAGTCAAGGACTTTTCAGCTTCTCAAACTGGCCTGCCAACGAGAAGACAGGGGGTGCCCAAGAAGCTGGGAGGGGACACAGCCAGGACAGCTAACCCAAACTGGCCAAAGGGATATTCCATACTATATGACCTCATGCTCCGTATATCTCGGGGGTTAGCTGGGAGACACCATGGCTCAGGAACTAGCTGAGCATCGGTTCCGAGTTGTGAGCAATTGTGCTGTGCATCACTTGTTTTGTATATCCTTTTATCACTGTTGCTATTATTATTATTATTATTATCATCTGCCTTTTCTGTCCTATTAAACTGCCTTTATCTCAACCCACGAGTTTTACCTTTTTCTTTTCAATTCTCTCCCCCATCCCATTGTGGGGAGGAGTGAGCAAACAGCTGTGTGGTTGTTTTAGCTGCCTGCTGGGTTAAACCACGACACAGAACCAGAGGCAATGAGCACAAACTGAAACACAGGAGGTCCCGTCTGAATATCAGGAAACACTTTTATATTGTGAGGGTGACAAAGCCCTAGCACAGGTTTCCCAGAGAAGTTGTGGAGTCTCCCTCCTTGAAGATATTCAAAAGCCACCTGGATGCGGTCACCTTTTCTAGGTGGCCTTCCCTGAGCAGGGGGGTTGGATCAGATGACCTCCAGAGGTCCCTTCCAACCTCAACCATTCTGTGATTCTGTGGGTTTCACCAGCCATCAACAGGTCAAAAATTTTCCTGGAAAATAGTCGATCCATGGCTTAATCTTTTCCTTTTCAAAAGGTGTCCTGATACGACAGCAGATCCTTCTGTATTCCAATATTGCAGATGGTACAGAAAGTAACTTTGCAGCCAGGACAGGTTCCTTCTCAGGACAATGCTGCCATTTCACTTATTACACAAACTGACCAAGATCTTTGTGAGATCACTTTAATTCAGACTTACGCAATGCTCAGAAAGGTCAGACAGGTTATTCCCTCCTTTCCTTTATTTCCCAGAACTAGTGAAGACAGAAAGCACAGTGGTCAAAATAATTCAAATCAAACTGTTTAATGCCGTAAGAATATATTGCTTACATCAGCAGACAGATTTATTCCAGATAAAATCTCAGACTAAAGCAAGGACTCTTATCCTCCCTATGCGTCCCTAACACCTGGAAGCACAAAAGGAGGGCAGCATAGCCTCCCACTGGCTCTTCCAGTCTAGTGAACAGAAGAGAGTTCAACCAAGCAAGGGAGGGAGATATCACAATCTTGTCTCACCTTCCAATGCTCTGAGAACCAGAAGAGAAAATTTTAAATGTGCACATCAGTCTTATACCCATGTTTAGTGACTGAATTATCCACGTGCAGTAAATGAAGGTCAGTCGAGCTACTTGATATCTGCAAGTAACAAGAACAAGTATGCCATTGTGACTGGTGCCTTAACTTGCACCACAGCTTAATTAATTTATAGATACAACAGTAACTACAAGAGTAGAAAATCAGGAGTGCCAAACTGAACAGAAAGCCTCTTGAACATGAACATGCCTTGAAAAATCTCTCTTCCATTTTGCTTTTTAATAAAAATGAAGTATTTCGTTACTTATATTTTGTAAGAAAATACAGTTGGCGACCTGGTAATTCCTTAGCATGCATCAGGTGAAAACTGTGCAGTTATAGAAGGAACAAGATTCCCCCCTAAGATGAGTGAAGAACTCTAAACTTAAGGTGAACAGGTTTTTCCTCCAGCCCTTTCCTTGCTTCCATCCATGACTGGTCAGGAAGACAGCTGACAGAAGGTCCTTCCACACGTCCCTCACCAGATCCCATTCCTCCACACTCCATTTAGTTTCTGCAGTTCAAGCAGATTCCTTTTTCCCCTGAAATCAATGTTTAATTAACACATTATCGAAAAAAAAAAAGGGCTGCAACAGCAGACTGAAATGAAGCCAGCACCTCCCTGCTCTGCAGATGCAGCCAGTCCCATCAGACAGTTACCCTGCTGGAGAGTTCCTCCTTTCCTCATGCTCCTTCAACTGTCAGCAAACATCATCCCCTTGCTTAGTTACCTTCCTTTCCATCCCCATGGGACAGTTCCCCTCTTTAGAAGTGGTTCACAACAGCAGGAATGACAGAAAGTAGAGGGAGAAGGGGAGTAAGTGTTCTCTTGGTAGCCTCACAGTATGACCGATGCCCCATCTTTAATCTTGCCATCCCCATGGGAGGGGCACACAGATTCCCCTGATGACACCCCCCACCAACACGGCAATAGGATCAGCAGTGCAGCAGAAACAGGACAGTATGCTTTGCCATGAGCAGAAGATGCTCCCAGGGTCAAACTCACAAACAGATTCTGGGACTACACGCAGCTACATGTACCCAAAGGCAGTGGAGTAGCTCCGGCAGCTTCAAAAGGTTTACATCATACCTCCCTCCATCCTCATCAATTATTATTCTATCCCATTCCTTGGCTCTCATCCAGCTGCTGGGAGGTACTTGGATGCAGGGGATGCTGCAGCACTGTCAAGGGCATTATGAGGCAGGCCTAGGCCTTGGGTGCCCTCCCTGCTAAACACACAGGCATCCTCACTACAGGGTTGGTGCAGCAGGCAAGAGACAATGGAGTCCATGAACTCCTAGGCTGGGCTGCCCTAGTTATGAAAAGAGACATCAAGATCTTTGAAAGAGTCTACTATCCCAGCACTGTCATTCCCAGGATCCAAAGCTACTAGTGTTAATTAGTTCCTATGATGTGATGGATGACAAGCAGCAGGGCCAGGAATGACACAAGCAGATTGTGTTCGAAATAAGCCATCCCTCACCATCAAGGGCAGAGGAAAGGAATTTGGAAAGGACAGGAGCTGAGCACACCGCTGAGAGATGACAGGTATGTGCTGACAGAGCCCCCCTCATCCCTGACATCCCCTTCCCAATACCCTGGCTCTCTCCTGCTGCCAGCAGACAAGAAACAGGCAGGGGAGCGTGCCTGGGAGAGAATTCTGGCACCGGGCTGTAAGAGACAAGTGGAAAGCTCTAAGAGACACAGGGAAGCAAGGCAGATGAAGGGCTAATCCACTCTGTAGCAAGGGGCCACATTTCAGAGAGAGTTGAACTTCCAATGGCTGTGGGCACACCTCCATCACCCTCTGCAAAGCCACACAGCGATGCCTGCAGCAGCCCCGAGTCACAAGAGGCTGCAGGCTTTAGCCCAGGACTCTGCCAAGCTGGCTGCATGGTGTGCAGTTCCCAACAGCTGTCCACAGTGCTTGGAGAGTGCCTTTTTTCTGTGAATGGCAACAAGAGAAATCATATCCCCACCTTCCCTTAAGGAAGAACACAGGATCTTCCAACACCACTGGTGTATTTCCACTAGGAATCTTATTGCTCAATTTTTCAAGCACACCATTACAGGGACACCACACTTCATCCCTACCAGACCTCAGTAAAACCATACTTGGGCTAGCCCAACCCAGAGTCATGACTTTTCCATGCCAAAAAAAAAAAAAAAAAGAAAAAAAAGGTACAAATGCAGAGCACTAAAACTGCCATCCACTGTCCACAACAAGGAGAAAGGCAGAACAAACTTCTCCTGTGCTGCCTTTCTACAAACATGTCTTGGTCTGGTAGTCTGGCTGTTTGGATTGGCAGTGAGAGGTCAAACACCATCTTTGATACTCAAGAGTCCTTTACACACATGAATTGCCTTTGTCTATGCCCATGTGAGGGGAAACCAAAGAAAAAGTAAACGACCTGACCCAAGATTATGTAGCGTGCTGGTTTCAAGAAGCTACCAATCCCTCTAGCAGCTTGGTTTCTAAAGTGCAAAATATCTTCCTCACCAATTGCTTTATGAATTAAGAGCCAACTCTGCTAGATGGACAGACTCTGTTATTAACTAGAAGAGGGGGACGAGGGGGAGGAGAGAACTGATAAAAATTTCCAAAACTTAACCAAAATTTGGGTAATTTCTGGCTCCAGCTGCATTGGCAATAGTCCTAAAATAAAGCCTGTCTCCTCTTCATGCTGATGGGGGCAGGGGCAGATAAAGTTAGATGGTTTTTTGGTTTTTTTTTAAATTAAATACCATGTCTCTTGAATCATCGTCAGAGGCCATCTCTTATCCTGGCTTGGGTCATCACAAAGCTTCTGGCTCCTTCACTTTGTTCTAGGCCAGATCATTCTGTGTCCTTATCCTTGATACAGTGTACCACAGCTCAGCCAGTATCCAGACATCCACTTGGACACGCCCAGAGCACAGAGCTGAGGAGAGGGCAAAGGAAAAGAGATCAAAGGGGAAAAATACACTCTGCTACTCAAGACAGGTAAACTCGACAGCCCTGGAGGAGGCTGCAGAAAACAAAAGCAGGAAGTTCAGTAGATCCACTGAAATACCGCTGCTGCTACAACGAGAAAGGGATTAAATTCTCCCTTCCCAGGAATCTGCCAGATGAGAGCCAGAAGATCTTGTGCAGTTTGAAGGTGTCCTCTAGGTTGAGGGTTTAAATCCAATCCTAACACAAAAAGAATTAGAGTTGCGTGCACCTGATGTCTTGGTAACTTGCTCGAAAAGGGAGGAAAGAGGCATACTTATTTCCTTTTTGCACAGGCACTTAGGTCTTAAAATACACCATCATCGCTACCACAAATTACCCCTGGCACCACCTGTCACCCTCTGAATGCTCTTCAGGAACCACTTCCCCTCTCACTTCAAGGGTACAAATCATTCAGGATCAGGAGTAAGTTCCAGTGCTATGTGAAGTTCCCCCTGCTCTGTTGGCTGTGCAAGCTTGAGGAAGGACAAAGCACCACAGTCAGGGACTGCTGAGCTACAAAACTCACATTGCAATCATTGCAATTATCTACAATAATGCTTTTTTCCACCCTTTCCTATTCCTGCTAACAAATAATTCATAAACAGAGGCTCGCTCTGCCACAAGAACACACTAGCACCTTAATCACTGGGGATTACCTTTACCCTGCAGGGTACCAAGGAGGCAGTCTCCAGGGGAGAGCAGGCACAGGGGCCCTGCAGCACCCTCTGCCTGTTGCTCAGCTGGCCGCTGCATCATCTTCAACAGCAGTCATGGCTGGCGTACAAGAACAGGAGCTGCAGCACGACAATCATTTCTGAAGTGACTGGGGTAAAGGGGAGGACAGGGAGAGATCAAAAAGTAACTACTGGTGAAGCTGGGCAGCTGAGGCAAGATTGGCTCTGGTGAGCACAAAGCAGGGCAGTAGGGGAAACTGGTATCTCTCTGGGCATCACCCACACCAACAGTGTGGGGCACTAGACGCGCCCCTGCCCTGTCTTCCTGGCTGTAGTTGACCATTGCACCTCAAGGTCAGAGAGAAAGGAGAAAAGCAAAAGGCAAACAACAATAGGCCTGGACAGATCTATGTATTCGGCTTTTGCTATTGCTCCATGAAGTGGAAAGATTCAGAAACATGGAGACCTTGGATCAGGCGCAGCCACACACAGGAGATGAGAAGCAGCAGCTGGCGGAACTGCAAGAGCACCTTTCTCCCCCAACTCCTCTCCACCGGTGTGCAAGCAGCCCGTGACCAAGCAAGGAGGTCCTTTGCAACCAGACAGGGAGGGTGCTGAGCAGGTCTGCAAGCCCTGTAGAGGGTCCTGGCCTGCTTGAAACCCAGGAAAAGCTTCCTTCTTGCTGCCTTGCCTCCCCCACCCCTGTGCACCAGCCACCCGCTGAGGCTTGCCAGGCCCTTCCCCATGTTCTAACTAGGGGAAAAAAGGAATAAGGGAGGAATGGAGGAACAGACTCTTGGCTCTCCCCACCCCCAGCCTTTTCCCTGCTCTACTCAGACCCGAAAAGCTGTGGCTCTCCTGCACATCCTACAACAGAAACACAAGGAGCTTTTTCCCCCGCCTCTCTCAATTCACCACCCTCCGGCAGGGACTGCATGGAAATGGCGATATTCCTGTATCATCTGGATCAACGGCATGGATAAGCTGCAAGAGGGCAAGGGAGGATGGCACAGGAGGATGAGGGAGGAAGGCTTTGTTTGGTCCTCGCTCCAGCGCAGCCCACCCCCTCTCTCCATCGCAATGCCCTCCAGCTCGGACATGCAAGGAGGTGTTGGGAAGGGAGGGGGCCTGGGGCGCTCATGAATTTTGTTTCCCCCATCAAGGGGACGGCTCACTCCCCCGAGCATGCCCGGCTCTGCCAGAGCTCCCTGGAGTAACCTTTATTCCTGTGTGTCGCAAGCATGTATTTCACGGATGGTTACACTGAATCATTATCACCAGACGTTCATTTGACCAAAATAATGTTATTAGCATCGTCAGGTCCATTTCCACCCCCCAATTCCTCCCTTCCCAGTACACATACACTCCCTCCAACCCCCAAGCCCCTGCCATCCATATAGGGCGCACCCCTCCCCAACACAAAATCTCACGATGTGTGACACAATGTCCAGGAAAAGAGAGCAGCAAGAGGGGCTGGCAAAATGGATGGACGTGCCTTTGGCATTTACTGCGTTCCCTACCCTCTGCCAATGTTTATCAGCTGCACGCGCGCACACACACACACAAAGACGCACACACAAAAATCGGAATTAAAGCACGGCCTGTCCTAGGTATATGACTATGGGTGTATGAGTGTATGCACGTGTACCCAAGCTGCGGTCACAGTCCTATCGGGAACCCAAATCTGTGTGGCATGAAGCAAAGGTCATCATGCCACTGTTGTGATGCACTAAAAAAAAAAAAAGCCGCAGAGCCATCAGGATGTAACACAGAATTTTCTCGTCAAGGGACGAGAAACCTTCGGGGGGGGGTGGGGGCTGGGAAGAGGAAAGCGGGTGTGCGGATGGGGGGGATGGGGGGAAATGGCAGAAAATGGGGAGGAAAATGAAGAATACAAAGCTCCACTTCGCTAATCCAAGATAGACAATCCATCCCTTCCCCCCTCTCTACGCCCTCCCTCCCCCCGAAATGTTGGTGCAGATGGATTTCTGTATCTTGGTTTTGCAGCAGTGGGTCTAATGACTCCCATACCAAACCCCCTCGCTATGATAACCCCTCCCACTATTTTTTTTTTTAGACCGGGCTGAAGAATAATGTGTTTTTAGAGATAATGGGTTTTATAAAAAGAAAAGAAAAAGGGACGCAGCGCAGACATTATGCGAATAAGCTGCTCCCCGCATCACCCCCATCTTCCCTCAACCACGCATCCTGATTTCACCCCCTCCCATCATTCTCCAGCCTTCCCCCCATCAGCTCCCCCAAGGAAAGGAAAAAACCCACAACACGATCTGGGTAGCCGATCTCAAAATCCCAAGCACTAATCCGCTTGAATTTGTTCTTCCCCTTATATAAGCAGCAGCACGTCAACATGTTCAGTGGAAACGCAGCGTAAAATGAGGCCAGGCTACAGCCATGGAACGGGGGTGATATCGGCAGATATCGCTTCTATCGAGAAGCCATCGCCACCAGGATGATGAAATCAAGTATTGGGCTTTGAGCCGTTCCCTTCCTTTATTTATTTATTTTTCAATGCTTACTCTAATTTTATTTCGTTTCATTTTGGTTTCGCTCTACTTCATTTTTTAAAGGACAAAAGTGAAATAAATAATTAAAAGCGTAGAGACATACCCCACCGGAAGGTGCCCGAATGCTCCAGAAAGAGAATCCTCACCTCCTAACTTCTTTTTTTTTTTTTTCCCCCTTTTTTAAAATAAATAAATACAGTCCTGTTGCTCCCATTATCCCCAAACTCCCAATGTCCCCACCTGCACCTCCCTACTCACGAAAACCAAATACTTTTGTTAGAGAGAGACAAATGTTTAAGAAACTGCCAAAGACCGAAAAAAACCTGACAGAAAAATGGAAAATTATGTCTATACAACAATCTAGTTTGTTCAGCTGATAAAGTGCGTCCAGTCCCAAAACCAACAGCAATAATATCTGCAACCTCCTCCTCCCCAAAATACTACTAACCCTTAGATAAACTTGCCCAACTTAACACCGATGACCATTTTAACTTAAACCAGTGGCAGACGTAACAGCCTTCTGGTTCACATTACAATTAATAACGGACTGTATCATTATGGCAAACAAAACATTTTATGATCAATTTTTCCCCCACCTTCTCAACGTCTATCTTAGACTTTTCAGCAGTCTAGTTAAGAGTTCGCCCCCTCAAAAAACAGCCCTTCAAAATATGCAATAAGCAGGTATTGGTGAGCGTTCGTTTCAATATTCACCTTTTTAGGAGGGCTCTCTGCTTATCACGAAACAATTGCGTGCAGTAAAAAATACAGGAGGAACAATTAATATTTAGGAAAAAACAGAAATAATTTCTTAAAACTATTTGCAACAAAGCGTTGAACAGTTTGACTATGGAAAGGTGGTGGAAAGGTGGAAAGAGAGCTTGGAAAAGCGAAAGGCTGAAAGTGTCTTTTTATAAATGATTCGATGTTTTTAGCCTGGGTTCTGCCTCCCTGATCCTTTGGTTTTTCTGCTGCTGATCTCATGCCTAATCTTTTTGATTGTTTTCTTTGGAGGGGGGAAGAAATCAGGAAAAAAAATATTTTTCAAAGAGAAATATTTCAATTTTAACAAAATGCATGCTCAAAGAGCACTGGTTAAATATGTTACTTCCTAGCTACGAAAGACTGCAATTAAAATAAATTTAAAGAGTAAGCAAAAGACAAGTCACCTGCAAAGCACCAGAGTCAGTGCCCTTAGGTAGGAGAATTACATCACTCCCTGACTGAATGATGTTTTCTTTTAAATTATAAAGCAGGTGGATTTTTTTTGACAGAAAAAGAAAAAAAACCCTAAAAACACAGTAGTTATTTCACATACATCTTGCACGAAGAAAGCATTGAACCAACCTTTAAGGTCACTGACTGCCTGAAAACCCACAGCAGTCGCTCACGGTGGAAGTTTTCAGGCAAGACGGCTACTAAATCATTAATACAAACAAATGGAAGGCGGGGAGGAAAGGCGCTACTGTAATAGATCCGAAGATTTGGAAGAGGAAAAAATATTAAAGAAAAAAAACTTTCATCTTCAGCCTCTCTTCTTTCCTCATTAATAATTTTTTTAAAATAAATCCTTAAGCTTTAGTCAAACAGTAGGCTCTCTCTAAGCGTATCCCTGCTGTAACTCAGCGTTGTGTCGTCTTCTTTTTCGCGAGGCCCCCCCATTTTCCACTCCGAAAAGCCGTGGGAACTGCGATTTCCCAAAAAGTCGGGCAAAAGGAGCCGGGGCCGGAGCGTCCCGGGGGGTCGGCGCGCGCCCACACCGCCCGGGCGGACAGCGCCCAGCCCCGCCGGGGCAGCGGGGAACGGGGAGAGGGATAAAACGATCCGAAATAGTTGTCGTGAGGGGGGTCAGGAGAAACCCACCCGCGGACCTCCGGAGCGGCGGCGCCCAGCGCCCGCCGTGCAGGTAGCACCGCCGATCCGTGCCGTGCTGAGCCGGGTCGTGCCGTGCCGCCCCCCGCCCGCCGCCCCCTCTCACCTCCGCAGCCGGGCGGACGCCGGCCGCCGCGCCAACTCGCGGCTCGCCTCCGCTGCGGGGCAGGGGGCTCCAGCGTGGCCCCAGCCGCGGAGGCTCGCGGGGGTCCCGGGGAGGCTAGGCTGGGCTGGGCTGGCCGAGCCGTGCCGTGCCAAGCCGTGCGAGCCGCGGGCGGCCGCGGGCGGAGCTGCGCAGGGCTGAGCGCGCCGCGGTGCCGGAGCAGCCCGAGCCCCGCGCACGCCGCCGCCGCCCCCTGCCGCCGCGCCCGCCCGGCCCGGCCCCGGCTTTTAAAGAGACCGCGGGCCCGCGCCCCCGGCCCCCCGACACGGTCCGCCCGGCCTCGGCAGCAGGCGACGGCCCCGGGCAGGGCCAGCAACGCTCCGCCGGGCTTCTCCTCCCGCGCCTGCAGCGGGGCCGCCGCCTCCTCCCAGGAAAGCGGTTGGAGGCTTTTCTTCTGCCTCCGGCCCCGGGAACGTCTCGTTCCTCGAGCGCTGCCTCTCCGGGCCGGCATAGCAAGGGGATATTTTTGCCCCTCCGGTCCCAGCAAGGGGAGAGGGGAGATACAGCTTATTTTACCTTCTCGAGTTTGCCAACACTACCCAAGCAAGCAGGGACGTGCCATCTGAGCAGGAGGTAACGCCTTCCTCAGATGATCACCTCCGTGATCCCCCCAAAACCCTTAAAGTTCACATAGATTTCTCCCTTCTACCTCAGAGTTTGACCCAAACCGACTGGGTACTTCAAGTCAATTTATACACTGCCCATTTCATTTAAACCAGCCACTAAGTTTCCTTGTTACCTCGTACAAATCTCTCAAACTTTTTATCCACTCATTTCCTCACTTATAAAAGTAGAGACCACGGCACTGACAGACACTGATAGACTACGCTACAGTCAGCATTTCATTCAGAGTGTATATCCTAAATATTGTTACTTATAATTTTATCACCATTAGCACTTAACACAGTAAACAATATAATTTAGACTGCCTTCTGTGGGGAACATCTATGTAAAGATTTTTAATGTGTTGTCACGCTGAAAGTCCACCTCAAAGACAACTAGCAGGCAGGAAAATTGTGCACATGAGGTACACACAAAACCAAGAGTGAGAAATCAAACCTTCTGGCCCCTCTCTCCAGCCCATATGATCTTGCAAGATTTGTGTACAATGCTCATACTGCAATGCCCAGGCACTTAGAAATGCATTTGTCCTAGGGACAGACTGGAAAGCTATTTGCCTTTCCTTCCCCTTCTGATCATGTATTCAAAGGTTTTTGTCTTTTTTTTTTTTACATTTTGCATAGCAGACAGCCTACTCACAGCACTCGATAAATAATAAATAATAATTATTTTATACAGTATGTATTGATCACTTTGCCCACTATCAAAATGCAGCTGTGTCTGAGGTGGATAATAGCCACACCGAAATACTAAATAATAGTTTCAAATAGCATTAGGAGCGCCCTGGGAAGTTTCTCTGGAAAACAGTCCTTCACATCCCCTAACAAATTCAGATACATGCACAGAGAGGATAATGGAGACCTATTTCAACAAGGTAACAATGGTCCAGCAAAGAGGTATCTTCCTGACTCAAAATCAGCATCCCAAGTGCAGGAATTTATCCCTTTAGATGTCTGTCCAAAGGCAGGTTATTGTTAAGCTTCCTGTTTTATATGGACAACATAACAGCAGTGAGAACTATCAATGTCTCCTCAGGGCATGGGATTAGATCCTGGTGTCAATTACTGTGAAGAAAATCAGGTATTACTTCATTTACTTCAATAGTTAACTCCAGATTTAAAATGTGCAACTGGCAATAAAATCTGGCTTCTAGTACCTTTCTTCCCCTGCTGATAGTTCTGGCAATCTAGCATTTTGTAGCTTGCAGTTTATCAAAGTAATGATTTGATGAGGTAGTCATCTGAAACTGCACCACCTCTGGCCCTTCCCTCTCCAAGGTCTTCTAAGACCATGTACGTACTTGCATCATATTTTGATCTGGCTGCCTATCACCAGAGTAGCTTCCACGTAAAATCAATGACAACAGCAGAGTCTCCACTTCTAGTTCTGAGCTAAACCTCTTCAGTTTGGCAGACAGAAAACAGCATGTACCCTGCAAGAAAAACAAACTAGCCATGGCAGCTTATAGCCAGCTTAATCACAAAGAGTAAAGTGAGCCCAGGAAGATTTGGGGAAAACAAGCTAGCCTTCATCCACATATTATTCTTTCAACTCAAAAAAGAAAAACCTAGGACCCCCACATATGAAATGTTTATAAATCAGAAAGAGGGATAGGAGACTTCATCTAACTGAGGAGGTGCTTTTCAGAGTGCTATATATGAACCAAGGAAGATAACAACTACTTTGAAAAAATCTTACTGTGCATAACTCACACACATAGACGTCTACTTCTGAAAAATTGTTACGGTTAGACACCAAAATAGTAGACATCATTTTATAAATAGGTAGAGAGTGGTGAGAAAATATTAGAAGAGCAGGGAAGTTTCTTTAAGGTTGCAAGGCATGTCTTTGCTGGGGTGTGGAGAAAAAGAGAGGCTAGAGGAAAACAGAGCAGTACAAAGAGAAGTTTCTTTTGTCCAGCAAGCAATACTCTTAATTGCTCAATAAGGGAATGGATTTTTTCTGACTAATTCCTCTAATTCTTTCTTTCACATCTCTAGCTCTAGCCCTGCAGTTTGCAAACAAATTGTATGGAGAGGAAGGAAAAAAAAAATCACTACCACAGTGAGGTTCACACCCGCCCCCTCTAGTACTGGTCTCCTCCCCAGCATATGCCACTGGCACTATGGTGAGACTTTTAGAAACTTACGACATGCTCTAGACAAAGTATTTTGTCCCCATCTATAAGATGATCAGTAGATACATCAGCCTTTTCTGGTGTCTTCATTAAGAAAGTTCCCTTTCCGAGGGGCCTTGTAAATTAGTGGTGGCACAGATTTATACACCTGGGCACCTGGCCACTCCCTCCTGACATAAGCACTGCACTCTCTGCTCCCACCACTGGAGAGAAGAGGCAAAGGCAAGAACACACAGGCATAGACATATTATTCTTTTTTTTTTTTTTTTTTGCTTGCTCCCTTTGAATAAATATCCAAAACTTTTTACCAAGCTCATGTGCTTGTTTTAACTAAAAGACACAACGCTGTCAAACTGGGGTAATTCAGTTGGTAAAATTTTCAATAAATTGCAATGTGGAACTGCTCATCTTCAAGGTATTTATTCTGCTCTGAGCTTGCTAATTCAAGGCAGCAGCTGTAGTACCCACAAGACATAACTTTTGCTTACATCTTGCTAGAGCAGCAAGCTGTCTCACAGGAGCTACCTAACTCACTGATGCAGTAGAGACTGCACGTGCCATTATCACCAGTTCCTGGTCCCCCCCTGCCTTTTCTGTTAAGCAGGGGTGATGAGAGAGAGAGATGAGAGCCTAGAAATGGCTCTGGAAGCAGAACAGGCGGGAGTTAGAGGCATCATCCATCGTTTCAGGATGTCCAAATGCTGCAACACAAGATCTAGAAGATTCCATCTAAACTAAATGCCCCATGTGTGGCAGCAAGGGATGGGAAAAGAGGCTGCACTGCAATATTGTCCCATAGAGTATAATCTCCTAGGCTTTTTCCTTAGATTCTCTGAATGGCATTCACCAAATCCTTGAAATCAAGAATTGTATGGTACTGTTTAATGGCAATGAGGTTCAAGGGGAATTTGCCATTGAAACAGCGGCAGGGAAGTCTGTGCAACAAGGCAAGAATGCACTTTATCTCTCTGCCTTTTTTTTTTTTTTTCCTTTTTTGCCATGTTAGCACTTTTAGTGTCTTTTTGCCCAGAAGTTAATACCCAAGGTGAATTTAGAAGCTGCAGTCCAAACTGCGATCAGATCATCTTGGTTGTGCCAAACGAAGCTGATCTTATCTCACTGGTGACCTTATCCTACTTTAGAGAGCAAAACTCATTACAATAATAAGAAATAACAGAGATGGGAACACAGTAATCATGACAGTGCCTGGTCAGAACTCCCTTTACCATCATTTCAGAGGATCAGTTCTAAGCCCTTCTCCTGAAAACATAATTTTTCACTCCAGCAGAAGGTTCAACCTCCAAACTTATTCTGGCCACTTGCAGGACTTATCTGTTTATTTTTGATTCACAGACCTTTTCCTCCCCTGAGCATGTTCCATTGCATTTATTTAGTAGCTATAGAGAAACTCTACACAACGTATAGAGGAAGCAATTTTCTGAGCACCACTTTGTTTAGCTGAATGTACAGGGGACAGAAACCATACAGACACACATTTGAGCGTGTGGCAGTATATGAATGGGAAAGCATGTGCCAAAAAACCTGATATGGGTACCCAGGCACGTAAGGGTGAACCCATTCAGATGAGAGGATTCCTTGTAGGAGGAGTGCATAAGAGGGCTTAAGTAAGAGTGGTGTGTGTGTAAATGCTGCAGGAGCACACTCAGGGCAAGGCGTGTAGGGAAAAGAAGAATGTTTCATTACATCAACTAATATATTTGGGGGAAAAAAATTATGCAAATCCTTCTCCAAGTCTCATACAGTGTTTTCCACCATCTTTAAGAGTGTTATTGTGAGAAGGTGTCTTGCACATGTGTATTTGTACTTAGGAATACATAAGCATAACAACAGATGAGACAGATGTGTGTGCACACTTGAGTGTGCAAAAGAAAAAGAAAAGCTGTAAATTCTTTTAGCCAGCAATATAAAATTAGATGGTTGTCACATTGGCTTTATGACCTCCACTACCAGATACTAGACACATATCTACACCTGATTCTAAGACAGATTCTAAACATTCTGTCGTGGTTTAACCCCAGCCAGCAACTAAGCACCACACAGCCACTTGCTCACTCCCTACCCAGTGGGATGGGGGAGAGAATCAGAAGAGTCAAAGTGAGAAAACTCATGGGTTGAGATCAAGACAGTTTAATAGGTAAAGCAAGAGCTGCACATGCAAGCCAAGCAAAGCAAGGAATTCATTCACTGTTTCCCATCGGCAGGCAGGTGTTCAGCCATCCCCAGGAAAGCAGGGCTCCATCATACATAACGGTTACTTGGGAAGACAAACTCCATCACTCCGAATGTCCTCCCCTTCCTTCTTCCTCCAGCTTTATATTGCTGAGCATGACATCGTATGGTATGGAATATCCCTCTGATCACTTGGGGTCAGCTGTCCCAGCTGTGTCCCCTCCCAACTCCTTGTGCACCCCCAGCCTACTTGCTGGTGGGGTGGTGTGAGAGGCAGAAGAGACCTTGACTCTGTGTAAGCATTGCTCAGCACTAACGAAAACATCCCTGTGTTATCAACACAGTTTTCAGCACAGCACAAATCCAAAACACAGCCTCTACCAGCTACTGTGAAGAAAACTAACTATCCCAGCCAAAAGTAGCACATTCTCCACCCCTTATTCCATACTATTGATGTCATGCTCAGGTCCCACACTATCCAATACAAACTCATTAACCACCACCACCCTTCCCATCCTTTGATATAATACATAGATATCATTCCCTTAGTCTGTAAAATGTCTTTAAAATGTCCACAAAATGTCCACTGAGTTCATTTAGCCCATGACTTCAAGCTATATCTGTTATGGTGGTCACTCAGGACAGGAGAGGTGGTGTGTTGCGTGAAGTTACTGGGCACCAAAGCCAGCTCAGGTTGGGTTACTGCTGTACTTGCACTGCTTCTTGTAAGGCATGTCCTCCATTGGTTCAGGTGGTTCCTGCTACACTAACTCCTATAACACATAAATCATGAGTTGTGACAATTTAAAGGTATTTCCATTACAATTTCCACCCCTAGTCTCTTTGGAGTTACAGGGTTTAACATTGCAATGAACTCCTCTCTCTGCAGTAAGAGTCAACAGATCCTTGTTGCTTACTACCTCCTCTTCTTGCTTCTGAATCCTCAGATAGAGCTATGAAAATGAACCAATGATATCACAGTGTGCTTCCCTGGCAACAAATACCATGTCATACCTGCTTGTTCATCAGCAGGGTTGGGCAAGAATAGGAATTAATGAGCACTAAAAGAGGAAGAGCATGGTAAGACTTGTGATCAGAAAAGCTAGAGGTAATATGAGTGAAAGATAAACCTCTCTATATTAAAATGCTCAGCCAGTGCATCCACAAGAGCTACTCCTTGATGAGCTCCAGTGACTCCTCAAGTAAAATTGGATATTATTTCTACTTTGCCTTTGACCCCTTCAGCGACCCTGAAGTACAGGCAGCTTGATTACTCAAGATCAGTTGTACAAGATAGGGACATTTCCTGCTGTAACCACTAGATAACACTACTAACAATGTAGGAAACACAGACAGTTTAGGGTTTTGTATCTAGTCTTGTGTTCATTCTTCAGGATCAACCTCTAGCAATCTCACATCAAACACTTGCCTGTATCTTGCCACTTATCCACACAAGACAGAAACCCTCCTCAGCCAACAAGAGCAGGTAGAATAAGGACATCAGTGCAGAACAGCATCACTGCAGGACAAGACAGGCTGCCTTCTCTTTCTCTCAAAAAGCAGCCCCCGAACACTCACTACGGCACCCACCTCATGAGTAAGCTCAGATCTGCTCCGCTGTTACTGTACATTTCCCCAGCAGAATTTCTTTTATCCCATGAGCTCCTGAAAGATGCTTGCAGGGATCTTTTTAGAACTAACTGATCAGTTGGGAAGCTCTCAGGATAAGGAACAACTGCTGCAGCCAGTACCCTTCTAATGGTTGGGCTATCTCACTTTAAAACCTTATGCACCATTTTGGATAAGCATGATAAAACTTATTTTCTCTACTCACGTACCAGACAAACACAGTGCCATCGAAGATTGTTCTGTCCATGGGAGGAAGTACTTCTCATTCATAATCAGATTGCAATAAATGTCTTTGTTTTGCATGAGTCTATAACTTGAAGATTTAAGGTGAGATGAGGACCCCAAACAGGACTCGAATAAAACTGGGGTGAGGGGTAAAAACTCTCTCCCTGCTGCTATAAAACACCGGGGGGTGCTAATTTTCTAGCATAAGCAAAATTCTCCGTGGAGCCAAAAAGAGCAAAACATACCTTCTTTCCACTTAGTGAACGCTATTTTTGACAAAAGCCTTTTAGCCTGTGTTTAATGATAGGTGCGGCATATCTCCAGGGCAAGCTTAAAGCATTGCTTTTGACCTTTAAAGCACTATATGCTCCTTTTTCAAAGTTAATAAGCATTAGATATCCATGCTATTTAAGTACTTTCTGAAAATCCTACTGGGTACCTATCTTGGAAAATCCAACCCTTACTGAGTTCTGAAAACCCAACCCTAAGTGGCTTGGATCTCATCACCTGTTTTCTCAAAGGACATTAAGTCAATACTGACTCCCAACCACACAAGCATGACCATAATGAACTAACAGCCAGGACTCTGCCCTACACTGCTTGCAGGACTGTGTCTCCTCCTACATGTCTCCCCTCTGCACCTTGTGAAAGGTTGTGAGACTGGCAGCAGGCCTGTTCTGTCCAGTTACAGATCTGCATCCCTCATTGTGTATCAAGGCATATTCTTGCATTTCCTGGGCTCAGTCTAGGCTTTAAGATAGGCAAGGTGGAAAGCTAGACAAATGCATATATTCGAAAAAGGGACAGCAAAAAAATGGAGAGCAGTTCCCCTTCTATAGCCTGGCCCCTGTGTCCCAGAGCAAATACAAAGCTTGCTTTAGGGCACCATATAAATTGGTATTATAAATTCAGATGGTGCACCAGGGAGTGCCTCATTCTGTATGATTGGAGTCATTCTCAGGAGCAGTTCAGGCACTCAGCCTGCCACATGCGACTGCTGCCCCAAGGGCTGCCATTACAGATGCATTATTACAAAGCGCTGCAATAAAGCATGAACTAAAACAACTTCATTGAAATGAAGATTAATAAGGAACATGTGTTCACCTCCATACACTCAGAAGGAACAGTCCAGCAAACACAAGCACTACAGTGCTGGGGCTGATGGGCTAGGGGAGCGACACAACTGGCCAACCGCCACTATTGCTGAAGGCAAGCAATACATTTCCATAGCACCTTTTAAGTGTCCATGGATGAATTTAATGCAGCAGCTGTGAAGCAGAGAGTGAGGCAAGCAAAACATGTGGAGTGCTGAAACATACAGAAAAGTGAGCTGTGTCTGAGGCAGACAGAGAGGGACGCTTCAAACCTATAGAAGCAATACCACTAGTTGCAGAATGATCTGTGCCTTTACTTATCACAGACTTTAATGGACACTGATGGATATTTTCAGCACTTCAAAGTGTCATATCCACATGAGAGTTACAGGTAAGAAGGATCAGCTACGGGGATAGTTCATCCATGCCCCTCACAATCAGAACAGGATTATTCCCCATGATCTATTTGTTGGTGCCATTGCTGCCTCACTTAACTCTCCCATGCAATACAACACTCCCTACCTCCCCATTCTGATGTCCTTTCAGAGCCTCATAAATTTCACCATGGGCATAAACCAGGGGCCATTACATCTATATATTTCCCTGCTCAAATTAAACTCACGATACCCCGTTATGGTTTAACGGCCCAATTTTCATGCTTCCTTTTCCTGCTGTAGGTTTTTCATTCTTCTTTTCCTTGAAATCAGTATAAGGCTCCTACCAAAAACTGGCTATGACTACTGCCTACAGGTCCCAGTGGATTCCTCCCTTCATTCTATCAACCAAGTCGGGCCTGAACTTATAGTAGTAAGGATAAAGGCATCCAGGATGCCACAATCCATCACATCCAGAATAAATAAACGCCTCAGTCAATCCTGGAATGTCCTGAGTACTTCTTAGATCCCTTTGAAGTCTCTGAGACACGACCCCATGTGAAGGCATTGAGGATAAGAGGTGGCACATCATCTTATTAAGGAAAAAAAAAAGCACAGGTGGAGGAGACATGGTATTTCATGACAGAAAACAAAGGGTTGGAGGTGTAATATGGCAACCAAAGTAACAGATTCATCATTAATCTGCATGACGGTATTTGATGCTTTAAGGAAAAAGCAGTAATCTTCCCTGAAGGCACACCTCAATGAACACAGACTTTGACCCTTTGGAATCAACTGCGTGCAAAGGCTTTTATTTATCCTTTAGCAGTGCTTAAGACCTAGTAGATGGTCTGTCTTTGGCGTAACACCCAGATGGGTACATTGTAATGGATGACACAGGTAGTTGTTGGGCGTTTGGGGGTTTTTTTGTTTTGTTCTGGGTGGGGTTTTTGTTTGTTTGTTTTAAAAAAAGTCATGCAGCTCTGTATATGGGCTGGAAGTGAGTGGGGGAAAAGGACTAATTAGAAGTAGAGAACAGATGCCCCCATGATGCTGGCATCTCTATTGCTTTCTGTTTCTGGAATGAAAAAAATCATTTGTCATAAAAATAAATGAACTGACATCAAATATTTAAATTAAAAAAAAAAAAAAGATTGAAGGGGAGATAAAAATACACAGTAAACAAGCAAAAGCTCCAGTTAGCAGGTTTGCCTTTCCTCCTCAAGCTGACTGGCACTGCACCAATGCAACTCAGAGAATGAGATCTGCTGCATGCAAACGATTCCTAACAGAGCTGAAACTCTGCACTGAACATGGATGGGCAAAGGTTGGGCAGTTGCCTTTAGACAAGGCTGCCATGTCACTGCCCATTCAAAGGGCAATCCTGTAAAGAAATGGGTATGAATTATATTATTTCACAGCAAGGTGCCATCCATTCCTCCTTGCACTGCAATTTTATATCCCAAAAATAGAGTAGCCTTCACAGACCTCCCACAGCGCACCTCTCACACCACCACAAATACAGCTCCAAAACAGTCCATTGCCATCAGTATTCCCCTGACTGAAGATGACTTAATAAAACATTCTTAGAAGCAAATCGACATGGCTTTTAATTAAAAAGGAGCCTATGTTAAGCTCCATTGAATTATTGCTTTCTCAGCTCTCCACACTTCTAGTAAACCAGACATCACGCTACATCCCAGGATGGATCTATGATGTGTCTAGCTCTCAATGGAGAGTTCTACAGATCTCTGAAGTGACATGATTTCTTCTATGATTTTAAAACACAACTTCACAGACCTACAGATCTCTTAGTTTTAGATCACATATAGAACCCAAAGCTCCATATGTTGTATGTCTAAATGCCTGCATAGACCTGATTCTCATCATATAGAAAGAATATGAATCCTTACGCAGGCTTAATACAGAATAACCATTAAATTTCTGTAACAAGTACATTCCTACTAGGCAAAATGCTGTTAGGATGCCTACACTTAGCATTGAAGGCACTGAAACTTTCTACTCTTCAGATCTAGGATCTGCAATAAGATAACGGGTGTACCTGGTTAAATGATGAGGTGGTGCCTCTCAACATTGGCCTCTCATTAACAGAAGTCAGAATCCTCCTATAGGAACTGATCCTTCAGCTGAGCAGGAATAGAGTCAGAAGACCCACCAGGTCTGCAGTTGCTATGTTTCATATTACCATCCTAATAAAAGAGAAAGTTTACAACAGGTTCTAATTAACAAAGTTCTGCCTAACCTGTTGCTGTCTCAGCAAGAGGCCTCACGGGTTAAATCAAGGGGACTATTACAATGTGGACACAGCTAGGCAAGTGTCAGTCACAGCTGAACTGCAGTGTCTTGAACATATTGTGCTCAACTCTATGCAAGGTGTCACAGTGATCATATAAAGCATGCTTACGATCACCCCATGCACAGGCAAATTCATAACAACGGAAGACTCCACCCTTCCTCCATCCAGCTACAAACCTCAGCTGACTGTTAAGATACTGACCTGCAGACAGAAAACATTGATTATCTTGTCCCTTTTTGCCAGGCACGATCTGAGGACTACAGCTCAATCTACCTGTGGCACTACTGATCACCACTGCAGAAGTGACATTGTCATCTCTGGGTTCATCACAATATCTGCAACAATGATGCAGAAAGTGCTGCATCACAAATAAATTATTCTGTTTTGTTTGAAACAGAGTTTTACTGGGCTTATCAGTACAACTTCAGAAATCTTGTTAAACAAGCAAGTGCTAGAATTCCCTGTGTAGATGCTTGCTGCAGAATAGGAGCTTTTTTGTTTCCCTTAGCTTAAGCTCCTTCCAAAGTGATGCAAGCTGACCTGTGAGAAATTATCTTATAAAGAAACAATGAAGTTATACTAGCATATCAATTTAAGTTCACACTTACACACACCAGTATCACTTCTCCAGGCAGACAAGGTATTAGATAAGGGACTTCCATAGCATGATCAACACCAAAATGGAAAGAAGCTACATCAGATACCAGCACTGACAGAGAATTGGGGTCATCTCCCGGGTCTTGTCTCCTGCCTCTGGAAGGAAAGAGTGCTTTGGTGTCAAACTGAAAACTTGACAGTCCAGACACCTGCAACCATGTCTATAAGCCCATTCCTTCTCCGTACCTCATCTTATCCAACTGTAAAATGAGGAGCACCTCTCAACCCCCTCCCATGTATTTTACAAAGGTTAACTAATACGACAGATAGCTTCTACAAACAAAAATGAATCCAACACTATACATGAAAAATCTTTTGAGGAGACATATGAGTTGCTACCCTGACTGTTACTTTTTTTAGTTTTCTTTTTCAAAGAAGTTACTTACAGATACACGCACCAGTTTTACATGCTGCGGGCTCATTTGGCAGTTTTGAAGCCAGAAACCTGCTACACTCCATCTCTAAAGATCTCCCATATTAATAAAAGTTTCCCTACTGTAAAACATTCAAAATTACTCCTTCTCTCTCGCTCTGTCTCAGAAAAATAAGGCTCTTGCAAGGGGTTATGATGCATCTTTAATGATGGAGACAAAAGAAGTGCCTGCCATACAAAGAAGCTAATCAGTCAATCAAGAGCCAGCTCACTAGACAGAAGCCATCAGTGCCTAACTGCTTTGTCTCCACCTGTCCAGGGGAACAACAAAACAGCATGGGACATGCCTGACAATTGAGTGCAAAATAGCACATATATTTATATATTTGTAAGTATTAAGGGGGCAAGTTGTTGCTGCAAATTAACATTTTCACAGATAAGAATAACAAACCCAGCACCACACACGTACTGATGTTTATTTGAAATAAGGCTAGTGACTCTCTTATATTTTTGAAAACAGCAGCAATCCTTGGGATACAGAAGGGCAGTAGGTGAGAATTGCTATAATTAGGCTAGCTGGAAAATCCTTTGCCATAAGCTAGCCAACCTGGATTAGTTAATGTGAATGATAGTTTAGAGAAGGAAATACATCTCTTAAAGCCAAAATGGGCAGAGCTATAGGAGCTGTATGGCTTTGTATTAGTGACAGCATAAAGGTCACAGTCTTTATTTCCCTGGTCCGATGCTGGCTGACTGAACAGCTGAGGCAAACAACATTATCCTTGCCTGCCTCAGTTTACCCAACTAGAAGAGGACAATGAACCCTACCTACATTATAAAGGGATGACTGGTTTTGCATATGGCTTCATTAATATTCATAAAGTGCTTGGAGACCCTCGCACAAAAAGTGCTGTCCAAGTACTGACTGTTAAACTTGCCATTTTGCTGAGTGCTCTTGTAAAGAGCTTCGAAATTTTTTCCAGTTCTCTTCAAACATGTGGGTGTTTGGCAAGCACTTGGCATACAAAGAGTTTATAAAAGCATCAGTGGCTTAAAATAACCCGCACGTTATTCCGCGGTGGCGTGTGAGGCCGAACGAAGCACTGCGTCCCGCCGGCTCCCGCCGGGCGGTCGGTGCCCCTCTCCGTGGTGCTGGATTCTAACGGGCTTTCTGCCACGCCCCCTCACCGCTCTGCGGGGCGCTTCTTGTTTCCGTTCTCCAGGGCTCTACCTTAACGGCCAGGCTCTCATCAGCACCCGTTCTGTAACTGGAATTTATTCCACGTTATATGCTGGCTGGGTGAATAATTCCGCAGCGTGTCACTGGATTATTTCAACATGCAAACCTGAGCTACGCTATCAAGCAACAGAATCTAGATTTGTATCCTAGCCTGCCCTCGCTCGCTGGCCTGATCACTCCCTGATGAGAGAGGCAGCTCAGGTCATAACCAATCTGGGATCTTGCCAGACTTCACACTATGGGTATCTTTCCTTCCGCTTAAGTCACGGAGAGTTCTGTGCCTGCATGGGTCTAAATCTTTCTGGTACGAAAGTCTGCTGTGGAGCAATTCCGACACAGCTTTATGCATCCTGAAGCATGGCCTTACTTAAAGCCTTACTCATTCTCCATTCCTATGACAGGGAAAGGCAAGAGGAATAACTGTGTAGTCTGGATTGCAAAATAAAATAATTACTCGAGGGGTGGGGGAGAACAGAGAGGGATCTCTGTGTCCCCAGCTCACTTGCCTTTTTATTCTGAATCACGACCTATCTAGTTATTTCTATGATCACAGGTGCTTGGGCCAGCAGCAGGTCTCAGAGAAGCTATGCAACTGTTCTGCAGGAAATAAATACGGTTACAAATATCTAAAGGGCAGGTGTCAAGAGCATGGGGCCAGACTCTTTTCAGAGGTGCCCAGCAACAGGACAAGGGGCAACGGACACAAACTGGAACACAGGAAGTTCCACCTGAATATGAGAAAAACACTTTTTCACTTTGAGGGTGATCGAGCACTGGAAGAGGTTGCCCAGAGAGGCTGTGGAGTCTCCTTCTCTGGACATATTCAAAACCTGCCTGGATGAGATCCTGTGCAACCTGCTCTAGGTGATCCTGCTTTAGCAGGGGGGGCTGGACTGGACTATCTCCAGAGGTTCCCTCCAACTCCTACCATTCTGTGATTCTGTGAAATAGTCAGGAAAACAAGGGGAAAATGCATCTCATCTCTGTCATCAAAAAGCAACACATGGGTGAAAGGAAGCACAGGCTTTCCATGTGCACTCCACAGGTAGGGCTCGCATAACAGGAAAACCTACCTGATCAGAGAATCCTACTGTCAGCTGGGGCAAGAGAGTACAGACCAGCTGCCTAACATACAATACCCTATATAAGGACAAACTTGATATTTTGTTCATGAAATATACAGTGATATTTGCTTCTCATTCTTCCTGATCTCTGCACTCACCATAAGCAAGGACAGCAGAGAGGGGAAATGCCCTGTTTCCCACAGAGTCTTTTGAGGCTCATTAAATTACCAATTGTTTCCTAACCTGGATATTTATGCCCTTTTGTTGTCAAAAAGAACAGCAACTAAAACTGCAATCCCTAGTGCAAGGAACAAACTAAACCTCCCCAATCTTGTATTTCTCTCAGGGACCACTTCTAGGCATGAAGAGGCAGCTAGAAAAGTACTTCCCAGCCTCACAGAGGTGATATTAGACTAAATTCATTCATGTTTGTAAGGCTCAGATATTACAAGAATGCAGGTCATAGAAAAAGCTTATCAAGAAAATTAAATACAGGGTCCTCAGTGCCTACCTCTAATCTTAGGAACTCTCAGGATGGGGAAGAGACATAAATAAAATCATACTTGCTCTGAGGGTTAACTCAGTGTCATGGCTAAAATCCAAATTGAGTAATTACATTCTGTCTCCTGAGTGTGCCCTTGAAGTTTCTTCTAAGCATGTGACTTCCTTTCACTTCCTGTTGCCAAGTTTTGTTACATGTGCCTAAGTATCAGTTGTACCGACCCATATGACCTGACGCACACTGCAGGAAGAGGAAGGTTCTGTTCATCCCTCGCTTTGAAACCTTTTGATGAATGCCTTGATGCATTTTCATACCTCATATGAGTTCCAAAGGCATTTTGCTAGGGCTGTTTCACTATTAGCAGCAATACCATATTTGCTCCATAGCACATTTTATAAATACCCTTTCCAGGTGACAGCAATACCATTAGTGTGCCAAACCTCTAATATCCACAGCACACCTCTTTATACTCCCTTATTTAACAGGGATGCTGAATACGCTAAGAACATGCTGGCTGTTTGTTTTCAGCATGGGCTTTAAAGATAAAGTTTGGCATCACAGTCATTCCCTGAACTACAGCAAGGACCTACAGAAACCCAAGACAAAAATCTCCTTGTGATACTACCAGAGCCATGAATTGTCTCTCACAGACACTTTTATACATCTCTTTATTGTATATTTACTTAGACTTCCTTCTTTACAGCACATTTTCTCCTAATGGGAAACATGTTTTATACCCCTCCAACACTACTCCAGAGAAGCCAGGATGAAGAAGCAAAGACAGCATCTACTTCTCACAGGCTGCTTGATTTTCCTGGAATGCATCCTAACCTTAGAAATACTGGGAAGGCAATTGGTGATTAGAGTCTGCTCAGATCAGGAATCCAGGAACAGAGAATCCTTAATCCATGAGATTTTAAAATGCTGCTGGGGGGCAGGGGGGTGGAAAGAATAATAAAGAACAAACTTGCTTCCCCCAACTAGATCTCATATCTTAAGGATATACAGATACTTTATTCACACTGAAACAGATTACAGATAGCCACTTGAATATTCAAAAATCTGGGCCCCAAAAATCTCTATTCCCTTTTTCACTTGGCATCCTGGAACCTGCTAGCCAAGATACTTCATCTTATAAAACCCTGAGACTCACAAACAGAAGGTTTCCAAAAGATCCCAAAATGCACACATCCAAACAGACTACCTATATTTCCTGGAAGCTGCAAAGCAAGAGAACTTCGTTCTGAAGTCAAATCAATTGCCAAGGCTTTTATTATTTTTTTTTTAATCTAATATTAAGCAGCAAGTGGGAAAAGTAGCTTTTCACTACCTGAAAAAATAATAAAAATAATTAAGTCTCGTTCTTATAAATGTTTTCCATCCACACAGTCAGTAACATCCATTAACAGAAGAGAGGTCTGTCTTCTAATGTGACATTCCAAAGTGCTGAAAACCTGCAGTTCCATTTAGCTTTAATAAAAGCTGTGGGCAATAAAAAAATTAGACCAGAGCTGTCTGATAGTATTTTACTATACTGGGGGCAAATAATTGCCTTTATCCATACCTGAAAAGAAACCAATTGCCATATGTAACATGGCATCCCAAATGACTTTAAGCTTAAGCTCATGCACTAGCTACACAGAAGGATGTTCACCTACTCTTGAAGGAGCAAGATGAAAAATGCACTTGAAATCCATCCTTCTGAACATAGGCAGAGCAACAGCTGCAAAAGACCAACCAACATGTTTGAATTTCTCACTCGCAGGAACACCTATGAAGGAAGAAGGGACAGTTAGTCCTCTGTGGCTCTTGGAAATCTCTAAATGAAATCAGTCAAGGGAGGCACCCTCTGAACTGTTAAGTGTCTATGGTGTCCATTTAGTGACTGGAAGAAGGATACCGCTAGTGACTAACCACAGTGATTCAGGAGATATATAGGCAGCTGACTCCAACACCTCAGCAGTAAGTCCTACTCTAAATTGCGCCTACTTTTTAATAACTTCACCCCCAGGTCAAGACGCCTGTTCATGTGATACAGACCCACCACTGTCACCTGTAAAAATTAAAGCCATCTCCCTCAGAAATGCTGGAGAGGCTCCCACACAGCTCAAGTCCTTTGGCAGTGAGAGTAGAAATGCTCAGCTGTTCTAGGACAATAAAGCACAATGACAACACAGACTGACATGGAACATTCTCTCTCCAAGACAGCATTTTTCTGCTTTGCACCTTTTCTTCCCTATTTGAAATACAACCCACATTCTATAATCTCAGTAAATGACCATTTTCCGTGCTTGACTCAGACTAGCTACAGAAATGAAAAGGCAGGAGCTACAGAAAGAAGTGACATAAGCGAATGAGCCATCTGATGACTGCTTACTAAAAGAGAGTAAGGAACCTCATGATCTCCCCCACCTCCCAGTTTTGTCACTGTACTATACGGAAGGATAGGATAATAAAGTCATAGTATTGCACACTCAGAGGATTGATGTAAAATCCTGCACGACATCATAGACTCTGTTCATACAGCACAGCTCTCTAACTAGCTAAAATTGGCTTCATCCTTGCTTTGTTTCCCTACGTTGCCTCATCTCCCCTGTTGGACTTTGCTTTGCCTCAGTGAACTCCCATTGTTCGCAGCAGAACATGAAGGTTGATGAATTTATCCTCACATTACTCTCTGGAAGGCAGAGATGTGTCAACTTCTCATCTGCAAAAGGGTGATAATTAAATGCTGAGAGAATAAATGACTTGCACAAGGTCACTTGGGAAGTATGTGGCAGAGCTGAAAATTAAATGCAGATCTCCAGAGCTGCAGGTCAAGGCCCAGAACACAAAAATCTTTCTGCCCTGCTGGCACAGTGGAGATCAGACTCCCAGCATATCATAAGACACTCTTCAGGAATGTGTGTGTTATGGGAAATGAACTGAACTTCTCGCATGCAGTTTATCTATAGGAAGTTGTGGATAAGTTTCAAAGAATCAGGTAAAAATCAGAGATCCAGGAAAGCAACACAGAATCTACTGGAAGAGCTAGGAAATGCCTTTTCAACATCCTGTATAAGGCAAAGATGTCCTTGTAGGCTTCTTCTATTGGACATACAAGATCTGATATCAACACTGTCTTTAATATGCAGAAGTGACAAAATGCAGCCACGGAGTTATCTTTACAATTTAACATAAGGCTTGTTAACACATTGAAGATTTTAGTAGTGCTGCAGATTTTGTCAGGGTTACAGTTTAATAACTATGTATCTGCACTTTCTTGTCTTCTTGCTTGCTATGCAAACTTCTGCTAAACACCCTCTTTCAACCTTCCTTGTCTTCTTTCGTTCGCAGATGATCCATATTATCAGATTTATCCCCTTCCATGCATGTTTCCTTCATATCCCTCCCTAAAAAGCTTTCTATCATAAAGCTTTCAAAAGGAAACAATCATCTTAGCTGGTAGTTACATGGGTCCTCCTTCTTCTGCTTTTTGAAGCTAAGAGTGACACAACACATATTCCCAGTGTCTCCACAGAACTGGAGGGAAAACATAGGGGCACTGTAACCCATAAGATTCTCCTTAGGAAAGCAACAGGCTGTCAGGAAGATGGCCGGGCAACAGCACAGGGCGCAGCTGCCATGAAAGTGGCACCGGGCAGGAGGAGGTGTTTTGAAGGCACCAAGAGGGGAGCAGGTAAAAGAAACAGTGGAGATCTGGGAGAGGAAGGAAGAAACTTATCCAGGTGGAGACCTGCACCAGCTGGGTCCCAGCTCCATCTTTGATTTCAGAACAACCAGGCAAAGCACAACAGTATTCTGTAATTCCTTGATTGTTGGTACTGCTTTTTGAGAACTATCAGTACCATGATGGATTTTAGTGGTCCTGCCCATCACTAACCCCATGTGTCTGCCTTGTCTCAGCGGTGAAACTTCCTCATGTCAAATGCACGTAGCTACACTGCTTTGCTGCTGCCTGAACTCGGCTGTGAAGTCCCAGGGTGGCCCTTGTTCTTAATGTGTACATAGAAGAAAGCAGATGGGTAAAGCTTAACTCTGACAATAATAATAATAGTTGGGGTAATAATAATAAATCAAATGCTGTCACCACAGTTCTGGCAAACTTCTACTGATTTCACAAAAATTGTGTTTGTATTCAAAAAACCTCAAATCACAAAGTTGTAGCATTAATTCCCAGATTCACCTGGACAGCTCAGCTTTTCATATTGCATCCCAGTTTCCACATAATTTCATGGTGTTTCATCAGACAAAATATTTGGAAAAAATTCTAACTATAATATTTTTGTTCCAGACACACTCCACCATCAAAATAAGTGTTTTGGGTTTTTTAAAGCAATATAAGCATTCATGGTCAGGAGAAGTATCTGGAGTAAAGAAAAACATCAAATGGCTATAAATTATAGCCCAAAGGGGATTTAAACAACTGTAGTTCAATTTTCCTAGTAAATTAAAGTGTTTCAGGGTGAAAATTTTCCTCAATAATGCATTTATCAGTCAGAAATAACTGAAAAAAACCAGATTTTTATGTTCCTGGACTTTTTTTTTTTTTAAACTGTTGCTTAATACTCTTAACCCAGTCACTAGAGGGTGTCATCAAATTACAGCTTTGGAAATACAATCAAGTCAGGATCATCCCAAAGACTTAACTCATCCTAAAAAGCATCCCCCAGATGAGATGCCCAACTGTTCTGTATAAGAACCTGACTTCACCCTCTATTCTTGTCTGAATATTGCAGTGTCCATAGACAAAACGCTGCCTTACTGCCCGTGAAGAGCACATGCTGCTGCCCTGTCTTGCTCCTGCATTCACATAGAGATTTTGGTTAAAAAGAACATAAACAAAGTCAATATCCCTAAAGCTTTTCTTGCCCTGTTCTTGGAGGAGGTATATGCTAGTACATGAGGATAATCTCAGACATTTTTATTAGTATCTCAGCAGTACAGCACCATATCCCTATCAGTTCCATGTAACCACTGCACACTTACTCCAACTGATTACATCTGTTTACAGTGCCTATACACAGATAACTTTATAGATCTTACAGACAAGAACTGCCAATGGCCTAAAAGTGATCAGTGGATTTTGCTGCTAGAATCCAAGCTGCATACCCCCTTTAAAGCAACATCTCTGCTAACAAGAAAGGGTGGAAAGGCTCACCAGGCTGGTATCATTAGGGAACATGCCCCTCCTTAACAAATATTTCCTTTTTGTCCTTCTTCTTTCTCCCTCAAATCCATTGCTCCTAGCTCTAAGAGGCAAATTTCTGTAGGACTCCACGTAACAGTTATCCAAAACAAACAGAAAAAGCTAAGCACAGTAAGACTTGATCAACAGCTAGGTCAGGACCAATAACTTCCATGGAAGAAGAAAACTAAAATACTCTTAGTATTGATAGGGTAACTATGAGAGTAAGGACAGTTAGTAGGGGCTCAGGTGTGGCAGATCTCTGTGCAGAAGCCACAAATGACAGCTCTGGTTGCCTCACTGCAGACACTACCCCAGTGGATCTTACAGCCATGACTGACAATAAAACAGGACATCCCTCCCTGCAGGTTGCCAATCTAACTGTCCTCTGAGCAACAGTATGCATACCATAATGGGACAGCATAAACATTATCAAGAGAGAAGCTGCGGGAGCCAGGCTGAATGCAGGCATATGCTGCCTGACACCACCAGATACTATGCAATGCAGTGTCCTGCTCAGTTCAGAAAGAAGTGTTCCCAAGCTTGTGAAACAGACCCAGTGGATGCTGCCTGCATGGATGCACTGATTTTGCACCCATGAACACACTTGCTCTGTGATAAAAGGAGGAAGACACTGCAGATGGGGAAATGAAGTCTCCACATTTCCACAGAACATTAGTTTGAGGGGTCCCGCAGGGTAACATGCATCATTTTCAACCTGCCAACCCCAAATGTGCAAGACATTGTGTGACAAAAACCCAAAATCAGGCACATAAAAATTATTAACTGTCAAATCCTAGAGGTTTCTCTCTTTGGTGTTAACAGTTCTTCCTGTTGCTGCAGTTCCATTATTCTTTGCTTTTGAGGGAAACAGATTTTGATGACTCCAGTGGAAGAATACCAAACTTAGATGAAAGTCAGATCTTTGAAACTAAAGTTAGCAGTATCCCTGCAAAATGAGGTACAACTGAGCAGCACAAGCACAGTCACAGCCCTCTCTTATTTTGTAATTTACCTTCAACATGCTCATCCTTCCCAGAGAGGAGGGAAGGCACACAATGATGGCTTCATCATGGCCTTGCTGGGATTGGCAGTTTCAGGCTACGTGAATACCATCTTCCTTTCTCCTTGATCTCCTACTTTTCACCCTATGGTTAAGCATCGTCCCTGCTCTCCAATGCACTTCATCTCAGCCTTTTCCCCACTTTTTGCCACCTTCTGCCCTCCATACAAGTATATTCCCAGCCCTCCTCAGCTGCTCACACCTACACATCTTTTTGCTCTCCTCAGCCTTAACACCTCTTTCTAACCCTTTAGCCCTAACACCTTTCTTTGCTCTCCTCACACCTACAGCTGTAATTCCATTCTGTGCCCTTCTCCTCCCCTCAGCTGTACTCTATTCCCTAACCCTCTTGCTACCTCAGCCCCTGTTCCCTGCCCCACACCTCACTTTCCCTCCTCAGCTCCCATGCAGATGTTTCTCAGGCTCTCCACACTTCATTCTAGGATCATCCCTCCCACTAGGCCTGGCTTGCCACCTTTTGTTTACACATAGTCAGGTCTTCCCTCCCCAGCTTTGCTTCTAGATCTGCCACATTTTGAGAGCCACCATGACCTACTTAGGTTCCCTGACCTAGTTTATAGTAGAAATACTGACTCTAAACACTTGAGAAAAAAGGGCAGCAGGAGGAGGGAAATATTATCATTATTGTTTGAAATGAAAACAAACCAACCAGCACAGAGCTGCTGAGTTACTCCAGCTCTGGCCATTCCCCAGGGAAGCAAGATCAGTGGTTTACTTGATATTGCAATGCCAGCATGACTATGGATAATGCAGGTCTAGAAATTACCTGGAAAGATGGTCTGTAGTCTCTTGCCAGCATCCTATCTTCTTAACTTTTCCTTATTCCAGCCTCCTTCTTTCTAGCCGTACTCACCCAGGGCTTAAATTCAGCTCCACTCAGGTACTTCATAGCCAATCCGGTTTTGCCTACTACTCTCACCAGGCTACAGCAACAGCCCGTTTGCTCAAGAACAGCATTTCTGCAGCTGAGCTTCATTTAGAAATCAAGCAATGCTCTGCATCTGTTTGATTGACCTCCTCAGCCCTTTTATTCTACTTCAGCTATTGTCACAGCTGTCTTCTCCTTTTTCCTCCAACCTGTGCTATTCACCCACTTTGTTTTTCTACCTGGCTTGGCATTACAGTGCTGCCTCCTCTTTTCTTTACCAGTTCTGGAGGTGGTGTCAGCAGTGCCAACACTGACCCTGAGCTAGTAAACCTGACTGGAAATAGCAGATGTTCTCCAGAACTAGTTAGGAGTCTCTAGGTTAGCAATGCCCATTCACTTGAGTGCTGTGTACTGTGCTCATGGCTTAGCAGCCAGAAACCACTGTTCTGTAACAGCTGGGTAGGTGATTTGCTTCCAGCTTGGCTTTTATTTTAGTCACTGTTAATAGAGTTCCATGTAGTGTTTGTATTTTAGGAATCATATCGGCCCCATAGTTCTGTGGAGAGTTCATTAAATTAAATTATGTCTTCTTACGGCTGATATTTTGCGCTGCTGACCCTCCCTGTATAGGGCCAGCACCCTGATTGACACTGGAAGCAGCCTGCTCTGCACCCTGAGCTCACAAGGTACTCCCACCACCACTACTTCAAATCCTGCCAAATATTCCAGCAGAGGCTCCCCTTCCATTGCTGAAGTCCCATCAGAAAAACGTAGCTGAATGCACTGTAGCCCTCCCACAATTCCACCAGATATATTTACACAGACATAAGAGTGTAGTCATTCTGCATCCATTTACCATGATTTTGTACCTGTTTGCCAGCTTCAGCATAAACCACACTTTTTGGCTATTGATTTCCTGGGTCACACACTAATCTACTGTGCAAATGGCTTTAGAAATTTACTGTGGAGCCTCCAAATCTCTGTCATCAATCACTGCCTGCTAAATACACACTTGTGGATATACTACACTGCAGTTTGGGCTCCTGCATTTCCTTTGTAACTGATTTCTCAGATCTGCCTCTCCACCTGTTGGTTTTCCACTTCTCACTGTGCCGTATCTACATTTGGGCACAGTCCTACAAAGGCACTGCTAAACCAGTCACTTCAATGACCCTCAATTTTGACTACAGCATCACTTGCATCTCTGCTGTGTCTTCCCATACAGCTCTGCTCTCCCAGCCTACATCGCTGCCAGCCCAGCCACAGGCCTCCACAGGGCTCTGATAATACCTCTGTCCCCTGACCTGCATCACATCACGTTTGGTCAGATCAAGATCAAATTCTTCTAGCATGCAGTACTAACATGTAGGGTCTGTGATTTCAACAAGTTCTGAATCCTGAATACACTGAGAAAGTGCCTCATACTTACAGCCATGGGCAGGAATGCCCTGAGTCAGCATCACTCCCTACCTCCATTTATAGAGTATGAAGAAGGGGTAAGAGGACTGGAAAAGGACAATGCTGTGCCTGCACAAGCTATACGCAGAGGATCCCTGCCAGCTTCTCAAAACAATATAAAACCACTGAATTAAGACAATTCCAGACATGCTGATTACGTTTGCCATTGTGATATCTGATGGGATTTTCAGACACCTCTGCGCATTCTCTACCTGGCACGTGTCAGCCACACTTCACTGCTGCTTTTATGTTATTAGTATTGACAGCCACTCAGTTTAAATGCAGGTTAGGATTGAAATCCTGTCTGTTTGCTTATCTCTGCCTTTTTATCTTGTTTGTTTCTGTTCATTATGGAGAAATCCTCCTTTTCATAAAGCCCCTTTGAACACCTCAGCAAACATACAAACACAATGCTAAATGGGAGGTACTGGGTTCTGAAGCCTGCCTGAATAGACGCTCCTGGATCAATCAGCTCTGCGTACCAACATTAATGGTCTGAGTTCCTCACGATCCTTCTGGGGGTTCAGCACAGGTCCAGTGGCATGCTAGGTATAACTCTTTCCTTTCAGGAAAGGCAGAAGGGGAGAAGAACATCTGGTCTGTAAGAGGGAGCTAGTTACTCAGTAATATTATGAGCCACTGCAGGATTTTAGCACATGGCAATGGCAAGGGAGTGGGTGTGTCATGACTGCAGATTATTTGCCAGATTTTATCATCTCACTTTAACCTTGTCCTCTCCCCAACTTTCTGGTTAGTAGCCACATGCTGGGAACGGTCATATTGTTATTTTGAAAGGAGTTTGGGGCAGGGACTATCCTTCTCTTATGTGCATACAGAGAGCTTAGCACAGTGGCACTTAGGTCCCAAAATGAGACCTCTGAGATGTTACTGCAATATCAATAATAGCAATAATGCTCTTCCATCTTTAGGTCCTTACAGCACGTTTTCCAGACATGAATTTAGCCTCCAAACATCCCCTCACAGTTGTTGTTATTGTCACATTATCCACCTATATTATACCATTTACTTTAGTATCTAGTTCATTGTAAAGCTGAGACACCCGAAGCAGAAAGACTAAGGCATCCCTACATCACAGCACCTTGCACAGCTAGAAAACTCTCTGTCAGAACTGAGCACAGGTTTGCATGTGCAGCTGGCTGGGACAGCTTATGAGCTGGGCTGCAGTGCCCTGCTGCTGAACCAGAGCCACGCTCTCCACAGAGCTCTTCTCTGCCCCAGACCAAGCAGAACAGGCCAGCAGGGCTTTTGGTGGCTCTGTGCCCTACACCCTGGACAGCAGAGAAGTGCCCTCAAAGACTCCCACAGAGACTGGCATCAGAGGCAGGAGAGGCATTTTGATTCCAGGACCAAAGATGAGCAGTATGCTGACCTCTGCTTCTTGAAACCTTCTCTGTAGACCAAGAGCAGTGTGGGAAAGACCATCTAATTTTCTTCATGGCAATGGAAACCCTCCAGAACAAGTAGCAAGGTCTGTTCAGCCCTTGATCTTTACTAATATGGACAAGGAGGTTACCACAGTACACTACAGTTTGTGAGGGCTTTGACACACTGGAAATGGGATGAGACACCATTCAATCAGCTGACTTCTGAACCACTCATTCATTCTGATGGAGTCTACAATAACAGCTGGGCCAAGGCTTGCCTTGGCACATGCTTCCCATATTTCTTGTGGGGACACAGTAAGGATGGAAACCCTCACCAGAGCCACCAGGTTAAACATACAGTCTCACTCTGTGCTAAGGTGGGTGACAGACCAGAAATTTGGCTTTTCAGGGAAAGGGAAGAGAACAGTGTCTCCACACCATGATGTTAAGTCAGACACCCAGATGCCTACTATGGCTGGTGGCCTGTTCCACACTCTAAGTGCCCACATATGTAGCTGTCAGCCCTAGCAGAAAACAACTTTGCCTCAAACTACACAAAAGGAGGTGGTTAATGAGAGAGAATAAAGCAGTCCACTACAAGTAAGTATATTCTCACTTATACTACTTAATAGCTATACAAATGGTCAAAGATTAGGTACAAGGCCATACAGATACTCCTATCTAAACAAACCTGCTTTCTAAACAAAAAGACTTCATCCAAACTAAACCTACATTAATGTTGATGCTAAGTCTTTCATTACTAATGAACACTAATTATGCACCAACCTGTCTAGCATGCACATGAGTATCTTTCACCTTTTAAAGCTAACAAACAACTTTTTGTAAGCCAGAATGTTGCACAAGTCACTTGCTCCAGGAACTCAGACCACTGGGAGTGACAACCCACTGCATATTGTTTTCTAAAGCACAGGTGAAAACAGGCAAAGGGTAAATTTAGTGCTTACAGTAATATAGCTCATGAATGCTATCTGCAGGCTTACTCAGCAACACTGCTTTTTTTTCTTCTAGCAGCTGAATATGCACATCTGTCTCAGAAAGATTAGTACATGCAAGAAAGCGAGAAACTGCATTGAATGAAAACTGTTGGTGCATCACTTGATGCCACAGACCAACTAATGTGAACCATCCATACGCACCTCCCTGGACTGGGCCACTGGACATAAGCAAAGCAGTTCCAGGTAATGCAGAAGTCAGGTAACAAACGAAAAACATGTGGTATTTGGGATATGGACACAGAGCAGCTGTTGGCCAACTGAAATACCCCAAAAGCTCTCTTGCTACAACAACTATTTAAAAGATTTAAAAGCCTGACAAAGGCCACACAATTGGAAACATGCCATTCACAATTCAATGTGTTTAATGAGGGCCTGGTAATGAGCACTGATGCTGCCTCAGGGCATGGTAACAGAAAAAGTAAACTGGAGATTTTGCATCTTCTTTGTATAGCGGTAGGCATAACAAAGCTATTACAAGAAGAAGGGATGACTCTAACAGAAAAGACACGTGAGTGTAGGGAAACACAGGTGATAGTCTATGAACTCTAGGAAGAGCTGTGGAACACAGAAGACCTAGCCATGGTTACTCATCAGATCGTAGCATTTCCTAGCTTTGACATATTATATGGTTGTGGAGGAAGGATACGAAAGCAGTTGCTTTTACTTTGCACAAGTATTAATTGATGAGGTGTGTGGTCAGGCTAGAAGATGTGACCTTGCAGTTCAAAAGCAACCAGGATAGACACAGACCACCTTGGGTTTTACCTTGAGTAGTCTCTCCAACCTTGATCAGCCATTTTGATCATTCTTGAAGTTCTCTTTCTCCCATATTAATGTCTTGATGATGAAAAGTGACAAGCTGCCTGACGAACAAAAGCAAAAGAGCAGATCCCATCAGAGCAGAAGGATGCCTGTTACGTGCTTGTTTCCCATGTCTGAGGGTAAAAACCCACCCTCAAAGTAGTTAATTGCTATCCAGTGACAGAGGCATACTGGTGTCACGGGCAAAAACAGTTTACTGATTTGGGAGGATTTTCAATCAATTTAATTTACTGTCAATGAACAAACTTCTAATTACTGATTCTGGTAGTGAAACAAACATACAGGCACACAAGGAAAACACTCCTTGCCTCTGCCAAACCTCTCCTCCTCACTTTCTGCTCCCCAATCCCCTCCCTAGATGTTATACTCTGTCCCCATGACAGGGACTGTCCCTGAGCCCAGAGGCAATGCAGGAAAATGGGGCCAGTGCCTTGTGTGTGGCCAGCCCCTTCAGAGCCATACCTCTCAGTCCCAGCCCGGCCCACCGCCTTGACTGCAGCTCTCCTCTCCCTGCCTGCTCCTGTGTGGTCTTTGTCTCTGGTCTTTCCTCCTGCTCTGGCCACCTTGTTCCTTGAGCATGGCGCTTACCACCCTTTCTAAAATACACCTTCACAGTGGTGCCACAAACTCCCCCGGCTGGCTCAGAGCCGCCACCACCACCTCCCCTGAGGGCCTTGCCTCGTCTTGCCCAGGGGCTGCCACAGAGTTGGCTGGGACCGGCCGGAACCGGCTGGAACCGGCATGGGGCAGCGCCAGCCTCCACCCACAGGGGGCGCCCTGCAGCCCTGCCACGCCCTGGGGAATGGCCTCCTCTGCAGCCAGCCATCTCCTGAGCCTTTAGTGACAGGCCACACTGCCCTTTCCCTTCCCGCCAAGCCAGGTGACCCGGCAGGGAGCTGCCAGCCCCTGCAGACCCGCTCCCCTCCTTCCCCCTCTGCAGCCCCCGGCCCCCCGCAGCCACCTGCACGGGTGACAGCGCGATGGATTTCAGGAGCGGCCCCCTGGGCCACCGGTCACTCCTGCTTTGACTGATACATACATTTTCTGCCTATTAAACGTATATATTGGTTTTCAGGGGGAAAAGCATTTATTGCTTTTAGCACACTTAGGAGTTTAAATAAAAACAAATATATCTATATTGACTGTAGTTATTATGCTTGGTTTCATACAGCGTAAGTGGTTCAAATAAAAATAGATTGGTTGGAGTGAATGTGCATCAGTTCCAATAATAACACAGGCAGCTTCAAGAAGCATATAAGTTTCATTTAATGTGCACTGGGCTTACAAAGAAGAGGGAAGAAACATTGGTTTAGAGCAGCTTTTAGTCTACATTTTCTATCTAAAGGCTTCTGCATTTACCAGATTTCTGAAACAGAATGAGAGTCCATAAACAAGTGGAGAGAGGGGTTTATTAGGAGGCCCAGAGGGGTATTACAAAGGGAGAAAGTGATCTACAATAAAACATGACTCTGAGGTAAAAACTCCCCACTATATTACCTCTCAACAGTTAGTCCCCTATGTGTGGTATTTTCTCCCCACGGGAAGGCTGGGCTTCATGCTGGAGCGAACAAAAACTTGGTATAACAAAGGGTTGCATTTTTTGAGAAAACCTCACTAGCCAAGGGCTAGTTTTCAAAGGGGAAATTAAGAACAAATAGGAACTGGGAGCTTAACAACCGTGTTGGGTCTAGGCCATACACCTTGAGAAAAGGTTACAGAAAACTAGTATAGAGGAGGAGAGGGGGTGCCGTGGCCAGGATGCAGCCAGGCTTTCTGCCCCTGCTGTTATGAATCCAGCAGTTACTATGATCATAATAGCTCCAGGGTAGATAAACAGAAAAAGAAAAGACGTCTGTTTGAGATATCAAACGTTCTATGGAAAAGATCTGGGAAATTATCTTGGAGGCAGTGATTCATTTCAAGGAATGGCTGTTGATGGTGAAAGGATCAGTTAAATCCTGCACCTGTGTTCCCCAAGATGATAAGATAGAGCAAAGCTGGGCCTGTAAGTGTAGAGCAAATGTTGAAAAGAGACTTGTTCAGATCCATGTTGACTCACAACAGACTCTTAAATCCACAGATTTACACCCCTATCATGTCTCCTGTCATGATGGAGATCTATGATGGTCTTACCTTGGGTAGTGCAGGAGGCATATTTGGGGGAAGAAGCCATTTGGGAGGTACCAAAGAAAAAGGCCCTTATTTCATGCTCTTTAAGTCTATGTGTGTTACTTATTTCCCTCTTCACTCCTCAGATTTATTCTGTGTCCAGCAGAAAGGAGGACACTGCCTTTAGCGTGGGCTGTGATGGTGACCTACCCTCTCACACCTGATAGCAATGAAGAGGGATTTTTCATGGGATTAGAAACATACCAGAGGAGAATGCTCTCACTGTGCCGTTAGGATGGGCCTTTGAGGTAAAGGATGGGATCCCATTTCCCACCAAAAGCCCCTGGAAGTTCCCAGCTCTGGGGCCATCTGTCCCCCATGGGACCATCTGTTCCCAGTGAGTAATACCCCAGGAAAGCATGTTTATTAAGAGTAGCAGATTGAAGCTTGGCAGGGTCTGCAAGAAAGCAATAGGAGGCCTTTAAATGCAGACTTTCTATTTGCAGTATGTGAAGCATGCATGTGTGTGTTTCCTTCAACCACCCATATACCACAGGGGAAAGCATTCAAAAACAGGACCCAAAAATAGAAGAAAGTGTGTGACTCACAGCCCTGCCACCCTGAGTTGTATGCTCACCAGAAATCCCAGGCAAAGCAGCCTTAGGTGCTACACACCCTCCCCACTCATGGTTGCAACTGACCCCAAAGGAAAACCTACGCTATATACATATAACAATATATGTGCTAAAGGCACCTCACTCAACAGTGCGATTACCTCCAAATAGGCGGTGCTCTGAGACCACACTAAGGTTTGGCTCTGCTGGCTGTGCGGGTCTCCTGGTAAGAAACAGCTGAGAGGACCAGCTCCCTCTGGTGTGCAAAGCACAGGCCTGGCTGCCTGCAAGGATTAAAGCATGACACGTAAACATAGAAATATTAACACTGCTGTCCTTGGCCACATTTCTACTTCCCTGGGATTTTCAACTAAGAAAGTTATTCTTTACTTCTGCTCTTAAAACGTGTCGTGTTCAATAATCGCCATGGTCCTCCCGCAGATGTTCATAATTCAGAAGTCACTGAATCGGGTTTTTGTCTATAGAGAGAAAAAGGTATACAAGAGTTACCAATTTTTACTTGGGTAATATCCACTTTCCTGTCAGATAAACAGTAACCAGCTGAAAATTTTCTCTAGAAAAATACCTCTAATAAAAATATTTTTGGCAAGTTTCTTGATTTTTTTGTAAGACTGTCCAATATTTGAGTATATTTTGGCCTCTACTGAAAGAACTAAGAACAAACAAAAAAAATTTAAAGCAAGAATGAAAAAAAATGGGCATTTTCTTTGTCAAAACCCCAAAGTCTTGAAGATAAGTGTCAGTCAGAAAAGATAAGTAAAAATTTTAGTGTGGGAAAAAGCTTATTTCATGATCAGCTCCAGCCATTGCCTTTTGCACCATGTTGGCCAGGTCGACTGTGTGATACAAATAGCAAACAGGTTTTCTGTGTGTACTCATGTCTCTCTCTAGTGGAAAGCCCTCATCACTACACAAATACAGAGAAGAGGCATGGGATCTTCAGTTCAAGCAGGGGAGACCCGCTCCCCACCGATGCCCTGCATCTCAGGGGCTGATGCTGCCACATAGATGGGGCAGAGCTTTTCTGCCTTGCAGAGGAACCCATTCCTTTTGCCCCTTGTCCCCAGGCAGGGCTATGCTATGGCTTAACATAACCACAGTATTTTGGAGAGGGGGAGACATTACTGTCACACTCAGAGCTAAAGCAGTACACAAAAAGCGTTGGCATTTAGGGATTTGAATCAGATCCATTTGCACTGTGAGGACAACAATTAAGAAATCTTCAAATGCCTTGTTACATGCATTTCCAGGTAGAAGCTACCTCACAGAAAGAGAAAGGCATCATCCAAATTCTCATAGCACACCCTTGGAAATGCAGCAAAATGCCCATCAGCTACCAGCCCACTCTGCCCAAGTCCTCCTAACCCCTATGGACAGGGAGGAGACGCACCCCAGCAGAGCCCGCTGGCCTCAGCTTGCCAGTCCCTGCTCACATCCCTACACAGCCACCCGGAGGCTTTGCTTTAGGCTCAAATGCAGCAGTTCTGAGCCCACTGGTGAGAGGCACACGCACCCCTGACCTTTATTGCACTGCGGCCAGCGCTGCTGCAAAGCACCCAGGGCGAGTGGCGTGGGGGCCAGCAAACAGAGTCGTGCTGCGTGCTGGCAAGTGCCAAGCAGAGGCAGCCCGCCGAGCAGATGTCATGCTTGCACATGGCTGGGTTTTCCTTTCCGTGGTGACAAATAAGCACCATTAGACTGGCGGAGATGGGAGCTGTACAACATGGAGAGGGTAGATCATGCTTCCCCCTCTCCCTCTGCAGAGCCAGGGAAAGCCAGGCAATCTCTTGCCAGGGAATTGCTCCCTGCATTGCTGGGGCCAGCTCAAAGATGCTGCCCCCATTTATTCACCAAGGGGCAAGCAGCCCTGTGTTGCATTTGCACAGGATGACTGTGGAGCACTATTAATCTTGAAGACGTAGAGGCAACAGAAGGCATCCAGGGGCCCTGTGGGCAGTCTGCGTTTGGACTAGCCACAGACTGCTTTCCAACACCCAGGGACCTTCTCGACAGCAGCACTGGGTTCCATCCCTGTGTTGTGCTGGGCCTGAGAGCACTGCCCCAGAGAAATCATGGGATGGCTGGAGGCTGCGGAAAATGGCAAGGGCTTAGCTGCACAGCTGGGGTGAGCAGCCTGTGACAGCACCTAAGACACAGGTTTCCTTAGGAGTACCAAGTTACCCAAGGTCTTCTTGCCGCCATGTTGTGTGAACAGGCTATTCTGGCCTTGAGGCTTCCCACGAAGCTGTTCGTCTCCTGCAACATTGCCTCCTTTTCACAGAGGTGGAAACTGAGAGGCGCTGAAAGCAGATTGCCTCCATTATAACTGTGAGATGCTTAACTGCAAGCTGACTTGATGAGCAGATGTGCAGAGCCTTGCTAGGTCCTGCTGATGGAGGGGCATCTGCAGGTGCTCCACTCTTGGGTTACCACTAATGAGACACTCCAAATAACGGGGCACTTTTGAAAAATCTGGACTGAGTTATGTGCCTGGGGTGGCAAAGCGTGTGTGAGGTGTAGCTGGGAGTAGCAGCAGTCTTTAGGCAGTTTCCCACGTCTAACTACTAAGCCTTCTTTTCCTGTGAACCTACCTTTGACTGAAGACCTTGTTATCAGTGGTTTCCATGCTTACAATAACCTCTGTTTTAATTCTATATAAATATATTAACATAGATTCCATGATAGAGATCAGTATTATGTTTCTAAATAATTCTGTGTATTTCCAAGTGTTTGATATATGTTGGGAAGAGGGCAGTGGGTGCAACTGGGTTGTACGGGCACCAAGGCCCTTGAGTTAAGCAGCACCCACAGTGGCCTCTGCTTATGCTCAGCAAAGCTGAAGACTAAGATACTTTACAGGGGAGAGATGACTATCACATATCAAACATGAGCTTTGCATCAGGGAGTAACAGGCATAAAGCTATTTACTCATTTCGTTTGAGATACAACATCAAGGGGCTACTCAAAACAAGATAAAAACATTTCAGAGAAGTCTTGAAACTCCCCTTGCCTCATCTGTCAAAAATTGGCAGAAAATCTAAGTGGTACCTTTGATTGCCTAATTTGTAATACACCTCTAACACAGCAGTGACTGTCAAGGCAAGTGCCTCCTTTTTTTGAATGCAGTATTTGTCTTCTATTAATAGGCTAATTGATTGAGTTTGGCTGTTGGAAGCCCTGAGTTTTGTCCACAATGAACCCTGTATGTATTTAATACCTATCAGCTAGAGGTCAAAAATGAAAGGTATTTTATCTCCTTTTCTTCCCAGTCAGAACAATTTTGAAGTGATGGGTTTAAAGGCCCATATCACTTTTTGTTTCCCAAACAATCGTTTCCCCACATGCTTTCAGTTATACTTTATCTCCAGCAGGATCTAAGCAGCAGCTATCGAGCCTGACTTTAAATCTCATCCAGCCCTAGCTTTCCCTGTGGCCACAGAGGGAAATCTTTAGTGTCAGCCGCTCTGCCACTTCACCTCCTGACACAATATTATTTCATCGTAACCTGTCCAGCGAGCAAATTGCCTCTTTGGCCCCCTTGCCGTCTCTGCACGAGTGCTGGGCTATTGATCGTGACAGTGTGCTGGTGCGCGCAGGGCGATTCCTGGAGAGGAGGGATCGATGGGAGCATAATTGCTACCTCGCCAGCAGCAACCTGGGAAGGGGGGCTGGAGCACAGCTCAGCGGCAGAAAAAAGCTGACACTGCTTCTGAAGTATCTTCCTTCTGGCTGTGGGCTGCCCCACCATGGGGTAGGGGACACAGCTACGCTGCTGCCACAGGAACAGGCAGCGGTTATTCTCACGGCAGTGGTTTTGCAGCCACTTATGGAGAATTAGAGAGCTACAGACAAGGGGAGAGAATGGATGAGGGCTTTGTGTCTAAAAAGGAGGCACTAAGGGAAGGGTTGGTGGAGAGAGTGCCATGGAGCTGCAGGTCAGTTACATGCAGGCGCATGTGCATTGCAATCACAGAAAATAGGTCTGGAAGGGAGACTTCAAGGGTTGTATAATCCATCCGCCTGCCCCAAGGCATGACTGACTATACTTACACCATTGCAAGGCCACAACCCTGGCTCAGGACAGCACATAATGGTATAAAATGGGCCAGAAACCAGCATTCTTACCTTTAATACAAGACTGTAAGCTTCAAAGACTTTTTGTGACCAAAATCATGACAACATACTACATACTGGAGAGGTCCATTTTATAGGCAGCACCTCTGCATTAAAGAAAACACAGGAATCTTCACATCTAATGGGTTCATTGGTCCATCTTATTCATATCTTCCATGTTTGTAAGTACCAGATGCTTCAGAGGAAACTTCAATCAGCAAGTAAAGAATAACTGTTCAACAAGTTGCCTATCAGGAAATTCTTTCTTAACACCAGACAAAAGCTAACCGATGCATATTTTTAATATAATGCAACTGCACATATTTCCATTATCCAGATAGGTAACTAAAGCCTTGCTCAGATCTTTGATAGCTAAACAGCTGAATGTTACTAACTCAAAACTGGCCTGGAGTATAAAATAAGGATTACATTTCTGATGACTTGGAAGGTGAAGAATCCACAGTGCTGATCAGAGCAGTAACTCAGTGGGTAATGCTGGGCACCTCATTTCTCCACTTTGTGCCTCAGTTTCCCCACCAAATAAACAGAAAAAATTATGCTCATTGGTTAGAGATGCCCAAATTGGTTAAGTTCTAACAAAGACAAAAGGCTGATTTTACTTTCCAAATTAATATAACAACAATTTTTTCCAGAAAAGCCTGAGATGAGACATCAGCCAAAGAAGGAGCTGATTTCATCCTGGATATGGCTGTATTACAACATATCAGAAAGAAATTCTACTCAAGAAGAAGTGAATGGCCTTTGGAAAAGACTGCTTTTCCTTGCATAGTAGGTATCATGAACTAATTAAGTGAAAATGTTGGCTGGGTTTTAATTTTTCTCATTTATTGTGATATTTATCCTCTTAATTTTCGTCCCTGCCTATCACCAGAAGATTCTCACTCACTAAATAACAGTAATGCTAAGCATTTAATATAGGGCTCTCAAAGTCCTTCATACTAATAGACAGTGTCTTATTCTCACCACCAGACAGATAGGAAAACCAAGGCATGCACAGAGGGAAAATATCTGTTTTAGAGCAGAGGCAAGCATGGAGTCCAACAACGTAGGGAGATTTATTTGGGGAATATTTCTGAACTGCTACGAATATGAAAAGTCCTAGCTGTTATCCTTTTTCATATGATGTTTAACTCATTGACTTCAATTTCAAAGGCTTTTGAGAAGGCAGGCTTGCAAGCAGTGGTTCCTGCACTCTGCACCACTGCCACCTCTGCTGAGCTTTCCAAACACACAGGTGAACTCAGACCTGCCAAACATGTCAAACTCTGTAGAAAATTAGCTACAGCCACCTCCAACATATTCCCTATGTCGGAGACACCAGCTGTGCCAGTCATGACTCTGATAGCTTCTCCTCCCCATTTAGCACCTTTCCACACGTTGGCTTGGATGTTACTACAGCTCGAGGAGAAACTTTGACATGGTGCTCCCATTGTGTCCCTATTTGTGGGTGACACTCCATCACTGACACAGCCTGCTGTTGCACTTGCAGCTTTACAGACTCATCCAGGGAGTAAAGGCAGGCGATTTATTGTCTGACCATGTGGTGGCAGCTGGGTGCTCTCATGCACTTACACTGCCAGGGATGGAGTATTTTTTCCTACCTCCAATCAATCAACAAAAGCCTCCACCAGTGATGCCCAGACAGGAGCAATGGTGGTGGCAGAACAGGGCACCGAGGTACAAGCAGAACTGTGACAATGACTTTGCTCAGTGTACTCCCGCAGCAAGGAGTGATTTGGGCCACCGCGTGGACTCAAAGGTGTCCTGCAGGTTAGGTCTCTGGGGGCTAAAATAAAGCAAAGTTCAGACTTCTTCAGAGTATAGTGTTAGATTTGGGGATCCAAACTTGACCTGTTTTAGTCAGCACTCATAGTCATCAGATTTTTGACTGGAAACACCAGGGCATTTCCACAGCTGGAAATCCCTTCCAAAGCCCTGTATAAACTGCCACTATTTTCAGTGCCTCAGTGGAATATTTCCAGACTTTGCCTCAGAGATAGGTGTAAGCCCAGAGGAGCTTCCACTGGAAGCAGGGCCCTGCAGGAATCAAAGCCTGCCTTCAAAGGTTGGGTAGACTGTGCTAGGTCACACCCACTTTCTTCTCTCTTTTTAATTCAATTGCAACGTCACAAATTAATTTCTGCCACACCAATGATGCAAAATCATGGTGTTAGTAGCACAATGTCAAAACTCTGAGGCTACAGCATTATAGCAGCTCTCAAAACTGTGGAAAACCATGTCTTCAAAATTCAACAGCAACTTCATGCCAGCAAGCAGACATCCAGCCAGCCAAGAGCCTGAGGTGACAGCCCTTTCTGCTTCCAGTGCAGATTACTGCTTTTCTCATGAGTACCATCCCAGCTTTTAAGAGCTTCACGTATTGCAAAAGCCAGCGTTTGCTCTAAGTGCTGTCTTTGTCACCCTGGCAGGGACTGGATGGGAAAGAGCCAACATATTGTTGGTATCTACAGCTCCACCTGGAAGAGGCAGCACCAGAAGTCCTGCCATGGAGCATCAGGCTTGGCAGAGGGTAGGGAAGCAGCGTTGGGCTCCAACCACCCACAGTGGGAGACACAGAAGCAGCTAAGCAAGGAAGGCCAGTATTGAAACAGCAGCAGTGGGCTGAAGAAAAGCACCAAAACTCAGGTCTCCTCCACCCAGCTTTTTTCCAGCCTAATGTGCAGCAAGCACAGAAGAAAACAGGACCCAGCCAAATCTGATCTCTGCCAATCCCCTGCTGGAGAGCCTGTCTGCAGTACAGCTTGCTCCACACACGCTGGAAAAGAAAGACAGAAATTGCACATGGTGTCTTGCATGAGATTTAGAGGTCTTTTGTCTCTTCACTTGTCACATCACGTCGTCCTAGGGACTTGGCACAATATATCCCCATATGTGGAGACAGAGTAGAGATGCAAAGTCACTTGCTAAAAAAGATTGGTTAACTTCCCATCTTCCCCAAGCTTCATCCAAGTCTCGCACAGACCGCAGCAGGGAGGGGAAGGAGGCAGGCATGTCACTTCATGTTTTGATCAAAGATTCAAGTTTGTTATTGATTCACCCAAGCCCATTTACCTCCCTTCCACCCCTGAATTCTTCCCAGCATCACTGACTCTGTCTCCAATACTTAAACATCAAGCCAAAGAATTTCCTCCTCAAAACTGTGTGCTGTGAGAAAGCAAAGGCAACGTATTGCTCTGAGAAACTCCATCTTTTCCATCACACACTGGCCTCCTGCCTTCAGGCTCAGCTTGCAGCAGAGAACAACTTTGTCATCGCTTGTAAACGAAGTGCTTTAATGCGGACATCACTGAGAGAGAATAAACACAAACCACAGTGCTGTTTCAGAGTTACTTCTCTGATGTTCCCAACAGAATGTAGCACTTACGTGGTGCTTTGGCTCCTAAGATCTCAAGGCAGCAGACTTGCTGTCAACTTGATTGTGAAAAGGGCTTTTCCCCACACCTCAGTCCCAGAATGAGATTTACAGCTTAGAAGAGACTTCAGAAGAGAGCAATCAATGATGATGGGACCGAAGGAGCTGATTTATAAATTAAAATAAAACAAGCTTGAAGTAGCTGTAAAGCTCCATTGGTGTACCCATGCTACAAGATGTTAGTGACAGCAATTAATAATATTACCATTAACTAACCATACATTACATATGATAGCAGAACAAAAAGACAATCATCTCCAAATCTTGGCAGACTCTCTGAAGAGAGATAAAGTGTTATAGGAGGGTAAATCTAAATCGAAAAGAACAAAAAGACAGTCATAAAATAAACCTTGGATGACTATTAGCGTACATGTATTGGAAATTCATCTAGTACAGGAATCAGAACTGGAGCACTTATTTCCTTTATTTGCTACAAGTTGTTATAGTTTCGGTAGCTAAATACAGAGGAAGATGCCCATGGCAAAACAACTCCCCAGGCTGGAGGGGACTGTGTGCTTCACCTGTTAACAGGGTGACCAAGCTGCCTCCGTCTTCTAGCAAAACCAAACATAATTCTTCATGAAGATTTGGCAATGATCTCGTACTCAATATCACATTATGTTTAGAGAAAAAATCCAAATCGATTGCTATTCATATATCAGATGGGCAAACAGACACCAGCTGCAGTGTCGCCCACTTACTCTGAATTAGCAACGACTGTATTGCAATTCAGCCTTTGAGCTTTTCTAAAACACAAGCAGGGAGAGACCATCATAATGTCTGTGATAATGACTGGGTGTGTGGATCACGGAGCTGAAAATTATTTCTCCTAAACTCCTTTTTTAGAAGAGGACATGTGTTCAGATCTGGCTGGTTGGTCTGAAACCATGCCTGTGTTCATTCATCTCTGCTACATATCCAGTTTGTGCACTGGGACACATCATCATGCTGATTTCACTTCGACAATATCACATCAAAGATATAAAAATCACACCACAACCTTAAACTAGCCTTCCGCTGCTACATTATTTAATAATTTAATAACATTAGAATCTTGAAATTACAATTATACCATGCAGAAGCCTGGATAAGAATGCCAATTTGATCGCACACTCAAAATATCTCTGCTTTTCAGAAACACAGACAAGTTTCTACTATAGATTAACATTATGGGCCAGATCCTCACCTCGCATAAACTGGCAACACCACTGTGCTGTGCCAGTTTATATCTACTGCAGAAGATGTAGGCCAGTGACTTTAAAATAGTCAGATCAGAGATCCCATCCACAGCACTTAGCGGAACCATATGCAGGTATATATTACACGTACCCACTCACTGTGGGTTATGTATTTATAGAGCAAGCTAACTGAAAGGAGTTAAGACTGTGCACTGTGATGCATTCAGTCCTTTGATGTAAGCAACAGGGATGATGGCGTTGTTGTATTGGAATCAGATATGAAGGCATGAACATGCAGACATGGCTAAGTATGACAGCTGTGCTAATACTCCGAGACTGAAGTAGTGCAGGATGTATGAGAATTTGTGGCTTTCTTGCACTGAGAAAAAACTTTCATCAGCCTCAGCTGAAGGCTATTGGTACCTGAGAGCAAGGAATCACCATTCTATGATACGCATGTCCATATAACATCCTTCCTTGCAGACTGCACCTGGATGTAGTATGAAGTGTGGTATGTCCCCATAACCCTACGGGCTACAACAGCAGCTTTAATGGACACTAAGGCAGATGAAAAAGGGTGCCCTGGTCTTCCACGTTCAGGACAGAGCAACAGATTAGCATCCTAGCCTTACAGGAAAGCTATTGACACAGCAGTAGGTAGCCTTTCCCTTGTGCAGTTAAACAAGCTGAACAAGAGAAGTCCAAGTCTGCATCAGCAGAGCACACCTTGGATCCAGCTCTTAGTCTGGCTCCCACTCTCCCTTCCCATCCCACACAAGCACTCTAACACCTGCAAATACCTGCGTAGGCAAGCCCACAGCTTTTAGTATTTGTGCAGGCTGCCCAACCCAAACGCCCACCTGCTTTAAGAGCATGACCAGGTGCAACTGGGAGTGCTGCGCATTGTGGGTATAGCTTTGCCTCTACATCTAATTAGCAATGCAAAGTTGCACCCGCAGAAGAATCTGCCTAATGTGTACACACACACACACACAAAAGTGGCCTATTTTTGAATGTTCTTATTAGCACTGAATGCCTTCCGTCCCTACCCAGACACATGGCTGGGAGAGCAGGAGACAAGGGCTCTAGCCTTTGTGCATAATCAGGCGGGGCAAGCTATCTGACCCACGCGTGCCTCTGCCTCCCCCCTTCCAGTTAGTGCTTTCGTCATGCTGAGCTCCTGCGCTGTGGTTTCCAGGCGAATTTCCACTCGGTGCTCAGAGAGCTGAAACCTTTAGATTAATCCCAGATCTGTCAGCCTCCATCATTTTCAAGCAGGGCTGTGAGCTCCAGGGCAGTCCGTTACTTTCTCCAGTACTGAGAAGCCTTAAGCCTCTTGCTCTCACTCGCCTGGAGAGTGGACAGCCCCATTGCTCTCCCTACCCATCCTGAGATGACCCTGAGTCTGTGGCCAGTCTGGTTGCAGCAGGATTCTTCGTGAATCAGGTGATTAATTTGTTTCCTCTCCCTCAGTGAATTTCAATTTGATCTGCAAAGTTCAAGCCAACCAGGAGCCAAACGCTGCCAGCATGCCCCTTGCTCCCTTCCACATGGCTGCCCCAGCCCCTGAGCTGCAGCCACTCTGGCTGGCACCATAATCCTGCTTGTTTGCTGCAGGTGTGGAAGTGAGCCTAAACATCCCACACAGAAACTCTTCAGCCATTTCACTGATAGCTCAACATTCCTCATTGGCTGAACTTGAGGTTCTGCTCAGATCTGGCTTTGGTTAGACTGAACCTCTCTGATTTGTTTGTCAGTGATCAACAGCCATAGCAATTTCTTTCCCCCACTCCAGCAGACCATCATTGCCAGTCATCTAGCCCCCATCTCTAAAACAACGTTCAGCAGTCATTCAGGGAATTTGCATCCTTCCCTTTTGCTTACCTTCTGCCCTGTTCATTTTGCCGTACTCCAGGCAGCAGCAATGGCTGCTGACGTGAGGCTGCAGTGCCTAGGACTAGTGCCTAGGACCATACAGCATGGTCCCCAAGCAATTTGTGCTCCCAAATCGTGTATGAACAATGGGGACCATAGAGAACACCTCCACTGAGCTCTTAACCTGCTGGAGATGCTGCATAGCTAATCCAGCACCAGCAGGACCCTTGTAAGTGGCAGGCATGGCCATCTGGAGCAAGCAGAAAAGAAAGAAAATTTGTAAAATTACTAATGACTAAATTCCAGGCTCAGTGCTGTATGAAGCACAGGGCAAGAACTGGTCTCTGCCCCACTGACGTATAATCAACCATGGCATTGCTTTCCAGCCTGTCCCAGTCTATGGAAGTGGGATATACTTACTCAACGTGCAACTGGCTTTGCTGGATTTCCTCCCTTGCACTCAAGCGTGGCAGGGGGATGGAGGCACTCTGCGAGAGGCTGAGCCCTGCAGAAGTCACCACTGGTACAGCAAAACAGTCCTGGTCCTGGCTGCTCAGTGTTCACTGTGGCCCTCCATCATTCTGGCAGCTGGGAGGCTGGTGTGAGGAGCTGGCCTGTACCAAAGCACGTATACCCCTGTATGAGTTGCCCAAAACCATCTCAATCCCAAGGACCAAGGCCTCCCATGTCTGTGACAACCCTGTGCTTTGACCCTGCCATTGACAGGCAAGTGCTAGGCAAAGAGAAGAGCACGATGCCCAAGCCCATTGAGGAGGCAGGAAATGAAGTAGAAATAAAATACAGTGAAGGGCTGACAAGTCCGTCCCTGAAAAAAATCCTTGCACATGCTAAAAAAGGCAGATAACATGAGCAGAGCAGTAGCTGGTAGCCACTGCCCAGGACTCCAGGATTTTCTCTGGACTCCTCCCCTTCACACATGCGCTCTGAGATGGGCTAAGGAAACCTGGGAGAGAAATAGCATGCTGGGCACCAGGCCATGCCCCTGCCACCAGCAACCCTAGGAAGAAGAGTAATCCTAACCAAGGGCCTTGACAGGGAATATTTGAAGGACCAGATACAACCCAGGAAGCTAAGCCCCTTACACGCTATCCAGGATGCCGAGGAAACCACGGTTTGCTCTGATGCCAGAGGAGCAGGTGATTACCCAGCACTGCAAGGAGGTGTCCCAGCCCACAGCCCCTGCAAGCCAACCGCAGCCCTGCCGACCAGGGACACGAGAGCTCCTCAAGGTGCCAAGCTCACTGCTTAAGCAATTATCCTTTCTGTGAATACCTCCTCCTTATGTGTGGAAAGGGGAGATACTCTGGTGCTGGGCGCTGTGAAAAGAGTTTAACCCTTTGGCACGTAACAAATAAATCCCATTATTCCAGCTCCCTGGCTAGCGCTCCCTCCAGCCTGTGCTCCCCGAATCCCTTTCAAGAGCAGCTGAATCAATGTTTGACTTGTACAAACAGCCGCCTGACTGCAATTTGGAAGGGATTCAGATGGGGATTACGGCAAGGCAGTGGATAAAAATCTATTACATGGCAGTATTTATTCTAGATCCCTGTGGCACTCAGTGTGAACTCTGGCAGCATCTCCTGTTCCTTATTCAGTGGCACATGTGCAGGGGATTGAGAAGAATCACTTACAGGAGAGTGTGCTGCAGAACAGTCGGATGAGAGGACCGGGATCCGGACTGAGTACACATTTCCAAGCCAGACTGACTTGGCTTTGCAGTGCATCCTCCCAGGGGGTGGGAACATATTTCGTTTTGAGGAGAATTTGATACTGGTGAAATTGCATTGCTTTGATAGCCCTAAGGGCCTGTGCCAGCTCTGGTTTACCAAAGACCAATGGTTCTGGCTCAGTGCAGCTGTATCTGGGATCAAAATCCAATCCTGCCTTCTCTCTTTGGGCACAGAAAAGATCCCAAGCCCCAAGTCAGCAGTAGGAGCTCCCTGGGTGCAGGAAGCCTGCCTGATCTCAGACCATGAGAGTGACCTTTGCAGCAAGCCCCACATTGCCACCTAGAGCCCTCCTCACCCCTTGCCTGAACTGCTCCCCTCATTGCTGGGCTACAAGTAGAGATCAGCAGTCTCTGAGATGAGGTGACCCAGGAACAGGACTGCAAACAACCCACTCGCTGCCCACAGGGGTCACTGCCAAACCACTGCTGTTGGCCCAGCCTGGCCAAGCTAGACAGGAATAGTCTCCCAGGACAGGCATCTGGCCCGAGTATCCTCAGTCCTTTTCCAGCACACACTCACACAGTCTGCCAGCACGAGGGAGCACAGGGAGCGCCAGGGCAGTGCTGCGAGATGCCACTGACTTAACAGGCTGTGACAGGGCTGTCTGGCAGCAAAGAGAGGCAGAGAAGCCACCGTTCTCAAAAAAGAAATGGAGATAGGGGAGGGGTCCCATGGGACTGAATCACCCATCCCCAGCTTTGCCTTCTCTTGTGCTGAAATTACTAAATCTTCATCTGCCGGAGGTACATCATGTGTCAAGGCAGACCAACCTCTCTACACCAGCACTGCAATTTTTCTCTCTGCAGGGTGATAGTGCTAAGAGCAAAATGAGCACCGGCCACGGTCCCCTTGCCTTGCTGCCACGGACAAGGCAGTGTGCACAGGCGCCCTGCTCCCTGGCAGCAGCATTTCTGGGCTGAGCAATGCAGAAATGACAGGAACAAATGGACTGGAGAAGGGCTGGAGGAGCCTGAGCCAGTTCGGGCAGCCCCAGCAATGAGGGACCTGCCCTGAGCACAGCTGCAGACTTCAAAGCCAAAAGTGGTCATGTCCTAAACACTTAACTACTCCCTCTGGGGACTGCTCACGTGGCTGGATCTGTGCTGGAGTCAGCCCTGCACCAGTGAATGAAGCTCTCCCACAAGGTGTTGGTGCAAATACAAGGTTGCAATGTTTGCTAGCAGGGAGCACCATGGGCCTCCTCTTCCTCAGCTCTTCCCTGGGCTCTGCACAAGTCACTGCCCCTCCTGTACAGCTGTACAGATGACTGCCTGGATGGACAGGCTTCAAGTTCACCAGCATTGCTGGGGTCTGGGGTGCTGGGTCATTTTCTCAGCTTAGCCATTTGAACTTCTAGTTTAAATTTTGTTATCTATAAACCAGAGATAAGCCTGACCTACAAAGATGTTGGGAAACTTAATGAATGGAAAGCTTGCAATGTGCTTTAAGATCACCAGGGAGAAGATACAAGAGACAGGCAAAATATTGCAATACAGGTAACATTTTATCAGATTATAACAAATTTTAAAGTACTTCATGCACCAATCTTATATAAAGATGTGCTCTATCATACATTATTTCTTACAGGACCCACACTGCATTAAAAAGAACTAAATTTCCGGAGGGAAATTAGGAAGAAGTCATAACTCACAGACTTCTGTCCCCTAGACTCATCCCCTCCACATGGTCTCTCTTCCCCCTTGCTTCCTCTTTCGCTACAATCCACGCTTCTGTCACCCCCCCATTTCACCCCGTCTTCCTCCCTCTGCTGTTGTGAAGTTATTGCTCACTGGGTTTTGCCTTCATGCAGAAGCCAAAAGCATCAGTAGCATGGAGCCCCAGAGGCAACCACACCGGGACGGAAGCGTTCGCATCTTTTCCTCCAGATGCACCGACTGCCTTTGGGAGTTGCGACAGGGGTATGAATCTGGGACTCCCCCAGATTTATGTGTCACTTCTGTGGCCACACAGGTGTTCTGTGGGGACCAGGCTGAAGTAGCCCTCAAGAAGAGCTTCACTTTCGTGCCACGGGAGAGCATCCGTCCCTGCAAAGCATACTTTGATCCATGCCAGTCCCCAGAGACCCTCACTTACCTGAGCAAGCCTCGTTCTTCCACCCAAAGGGAGATGCTCAGACTCTGCATTATATATTACTGCTAATGAAGTTGCTTTGTTTGTTCTATTGCTTAGGGGAATAAGTTAATGTCTCAAAATGCCCTTTAATAGTATTAGGGTTTGTTTATTAGATATTTATTTTGCAAGATAAATGTGGATAAGAGGCTCCTACCAAGGTTCCTTCTGGGAGGAGGGAGTGTCAAGAATCTCAGAGGATAAAATGGGTAGAGAGATCCAGGCTGGGTTCTTATCCAGAACAGCATACAGTACCCATCCTTTCTAACAGTGTAAAGGATAAACAGTTTCATATTCCTAATTCCCAGAGTTTATCCTCAGCAGCCAAGAGAAAGTGGATCTGACATGCTTAGGGGTCTTGTGCTCTTCTTTGCCTGGGGCCTGACACTCCTTCCCTCCCACTGGTATAGAATGACTATTCTTCCCAAAATGGTGAAAGGGAGTCCTACAGGCTGCTGTATCATTGCTGCTGCCGCAGGAAGGGCTTGGCAGGGCAGGAGGGGAAAGCAGGATGGCACCGCTATAGGAAGCCTTCAGCAGCAGTACAGAGGGAAGGGGCGAGGGGGAATAGCATGGATGGAGCACAGCTAGGATTAGCCTGTTCACTGGTGAACCTGCAGGCTGCATACACACCTGCTGAGCCTTTCTTTGGGTTAGCAAATGGAAATACAGATAAATGCAACAGGTTAAGCAGTTATAATTAGAAGTAAGCACTGCGGGCTATCCTGAAACTTTGCAGGAAAGTCAAGACAGCCTCCTAACTCCTCCCCAGCAATGCTAGCAGAGTTTGGTGGGTCCCTGCAGTCAGTCTAAGACTCACAGGAGTTAACTTAGAGGGGTTTTAAAAGTGACCTATCCAATGCATCCTAATTTTCCCTCTCTGCCCCTGATGCCCAGAGAAGAATAGGCAGGCAGGAAGCGGTGCTGATCTCTTGCACAGCCATGTTGTACAAGTCAGAGTGAAGATGCCATCTCCTCTCCGCCCATGCACGCGGCTGGCATTTGAATCTAGTCTTTCTGGTCGGAGCCCACTGCAGGTGTTTGCAGAGAGAGGATCACCCCCCTGGCACCCTTCTGCTGGGAGGGTGACTTCCCTGGCCTCTCTCGGCTGGCAGCAGCTGTAAGGGAGGAATAGCCTTCCTGATGT